>NC_091068.1:16723106-17435038 GCF_000393655.2 Nicotiana sylvestris
AAAATATATCGGATGTATGTGCAAGAGAGTAAAGATGGATTATTCACCGGTGTTTCATGTGCAAAAGCTCGGGCGAAGATGTGGATCATATCCTATCTCATTGTCAAGTGGCCAACAATTTGTGGAGGGTGGTTCTAAATTTATTTGGAGTGCAATAGGTGATGCCAGGAATAGTGAAGGAGGCATTGCATAGTTGGGAAAATCCAAGGGTAGGGAAGGTTGCCCCTTTAGCAATCATGTATCATGTATATGTTTGGAACGAGAGAAATAGGAGGACATTCGATGAGGTGGAGCTAGATTTTTTTAGAATTGCACAATTGCACGGTAGTCTTTTATTTCTAGTTTTTTTTTTTAATTTTTATTTGTGTACTAGAACATTGAGCCTCTTTTATCGAGAATCAAATTTTTGGTGTAGGTTCTCTTTTTTTTTTTAGCTGGGTATACGGGATTATACTTGTATACGGGATTTCCTCATAACTGTTAATAAATTTTTTTACTTTATTAAAACAAAAAAGAGTTACACTTTTTGAAATAATGCCTCTCCTCTGAAGATAAAAAAAATAAGAACCACTAGGAAAATTCAGGAGAAATTCAAAAAAAGCCAGATTTACAAGTGGTCATTCAAAAATAGTCACAGTTTTAAAAATAATCGAAATTTAGCCACTTTTCACGTAAAGATAAATCTAAACGAAAACACTGTTCAAAATCCGGAAAAATACTCCAGTATATTATACTGGAACTTTCCGCATGTTGGAGTTCCAGCATAATATGCTGGAAGTTCATACACAAGTGCACCGATCTCCAATATATTATGCTGGAACTTTTCGTATTGCAGCAAAATAGTGGCTATTTTTTAATGACTTTGCAAACGCTGACTATTTTTGAATGATCAGGCCGAAAACTGGCTAGCCCGTGCTATTTTTACGGAAAATTCTATCAAATTCAAAAAATTGCAATTTCTTTCTGGAAAGACCAAAAATACTAAAAAATGCACCTTAGAAAGCTTCACCAGACATTAAAAGACTCAAAATAGCAAACTCCAAATGTGAGTTCGCATTAAATATTTTTTATTTTATTTTATAATTTGAATTAAATTTAACAAGACCAAAATATTTCAATTTTGACAAACTTAAAGGAACAAAACTACTTAGGGTATATCTGGGGGGCTATTTTATACCGACCTCAAATTTATGGGACATAATATTAGACCAAACTCCAAAGGGATGTAGATTGTATTTTTGGACACATGAGAAGACAGTGTCCCTAAAGTATAATTCATTATTCCTTCTTATTTTTTGCGCATTAAAACTTAAAAATTTGTTGAAATGACTTCCAAGAGCAAATCAAAAGCCACAATCGAAACAACTATGCAAATCTGTTCAGTCTTGCGATAGATGTATTCGTTTGGTTGTGTACTTGTGTTACCCGGCAGGACTGTTGCAGTAAACATTGCTGCTTCCCCAGGTAAGAAATTCTTTGTTATGCAAGTATACACTTGAGATCGTTGTTGACTCCCAACTGTTTGTTAAAATGTCTCTGTTAAATTTGCGGCAGAAACACTCTTTTTTTTTTATGCATCCAATTCAGAATTTATCTCTCAGGTGAGATTTGTTTCAGGGCAAGTGACAGCAGCATTTACTTAGGTTCTAATAAGGATGTTGGTGTTTGACTTGACGTTAGTTCAGAATTTAGAGTCAGAGACTTTCAGAATGAGGGTGTATTTATTTATACACACATATATGCGCATTGTTGATGTGTATTTGAGATCCTTATTGTCGCCCAACTGTTTGATAAAATGTCTGTGTTAAATTTACGTCAGAAAGACTCCTTTTTTATGCATCCGATTCAGAATTTCTCTCAGGTGTGATTTATATTAGGGCATGTGATAGCAGCCTTTACTTGGGCTACTAATAAGGGTGTTGGTGTTAGACTTTACAGTCAATTCAGAATTTAGAGTGAGTGAGGGTCAAAATAAGTAAATATTTATATACAGATGTAGGTTCCGTTTAGCTATGTAATATTTTATAGTGCTAATGGTATGTATTTTTTTGAAGCAAAGTTGGAGGTTGTTCCTGCATGAGATAGGATTAGAAGTTGTAATGGTTAATTTGGATTAATCTTCTTGATGGTCACTCAACTTTCACTTTATTACACCAAAATCACTAAACTATTTTTTGTAATGAAAAAGTCACTCAACTTTACCTAAGATTAATGAAAATCACTAAACTATTTTTAAAAGTCACTCAACTTGGTTTAATGTATCATGGAAGGTCATTAGGAGGAAACAATGGGAACATTTTCTGGGATACTTAGGTAAAAATGAGGGACCTTTTGGTTACAAAAATTTGTTTAGTGATTTTGGTGATACTCATGTAAAGTTGAGTGACTTGCTTGTTACAAAAAATAATGTAGTGACTTTGGTGCAATAAAATAAAAGTTGAGTGACCACTCGCGAAATTACCCATGGTCAATATGTTTCGTCTAAATTATTTATTTTTTTAAAATTTATTTCAGGATTGCAAGATCCTCGGTGCAAAACATTGCAGACTCTTTCGGTTGTTCAGTACTATAATGGTAGGTGGAAACTTACTACTTTGAGGAATGAGAATAGGAAAAGGAATTCCAAAGGTGTATTTTGTATGATAGAAATTGGTTAACTTATATTATGGAACACCTTTTCTCAAGGGGAAGAAAAGATTTTCTTATTTGTGGGAGAAGTCATTTTTCCTTATCAATATCAAACTCCAACCCTATACCACTCACATCTGTTAACACTTAGACATTATTAGCAAACTTTTAGTGCTCTGTAATATCGTCAGAACATGATTTTTATAATATTCCTACAATTTGTATGATTACATGTCTTAACAACTTCTCATATCCGGCCGAGCACTTGAAAATGAATTTTAAGAAACACGATCTTATAAGGTAAAACATTTTCGAGGACAATTATTTTAAACATTTTCCTCCACGCCGACACACCTATGGTTGGTTGGGTAGTTAGTTTTGATATTTCAATAAGGGAAATGAACTAGTCTGACATATCAGAGATTTAGAATGCTAGTTGATCATCTGGCATATCACTGATATTTCAATAAGATGTTTAGTATACTTATTCTTTAAAGAGATTTTACAAGTTCTAATACTCCTTTCTGTGGGAGCGTTGGCATAACTGGTAGAGTTGCTACCATGTGACCAGGAGGTCACGAGATCGAGCTGAGGAAACAGCCTCTTGCAGAAATGCAGGGTAAGGCTGCTTACAATAGACCTTTGTGGTCCGGCCCTTCCCTGGACTCCGCGCATAGCGGGAGCTTAGTGCACCGGGCTGCCCTTTTTAATACTCCTTTCTGTAATTTTTATTTCTTTTGTTTTTCCAGCTAACAGCAGATTGGTCGAAGTTGCCAGTGGATCTTTTGGGTTTAATTGCTAGTCGTCTGCATTTTGCCGAAGACTGGGTTCGGTTTGGTGGAGTCTGTAAGTCATGGAGAACTGGTATTCTACAAAATGGCAATTCTTTGTGCTCTTTCCTTCCTTGGCTGATGCTTCCTCAGAGGACACATGAAAGCTCGCGCACGTTCTATAGTCCTTTCAAATGTAAGAGTTATGATATCTGTTTGTCAGGTGTTCTAGATAAACGCTGTTGGGGTTCTTCTCATGGTTGGTTGGTCACTCTAGGTGCCAATTTTGATATGCACTTGCTAAATCCACTATCAGGGGTCCAAATTTCACTTCCACCACTGAATAAGTGCCAAAATTTGAATACTCTGATATGTACAGGAAAGAGCTTTCGCGACTCGTTTGTTTCCAAAGTTATCTTATCTGCTAGTCCGTCTTCATCAGATTGTGTAATTTTTGCTCTCTATTCTGATAATTGGAAGATGGCATTTGCAAAGCCAGGTGACGTTGCTTGGACTCCCTTGAGTTCCATCCGTGGCCATGTTGATGATGCCATATGTCATGATGGAAAGTTTTATGCTATCGACACTTTTGGCGAAGTTCTGATTTGGGACTTCGCTGGCTTTTTCCTGAAGAAAATAGCTTTCACACCATCTCGCGATATGGATAATTTGGTGTATGTTACTACATATCTTGTCGAGCTAGAAGGTCAAATATATGCCGTAATGAGGCTTTTGTTTGATACACGAATCACAGATACTCCTTGCCTAAGCACTTGGAGTTTCAAAATTTACAAGTTGGATGTCTACAATGAGAAGTGGGAAGAAGTGAAATCTTTGGGTGATTGGTCTATTTTTGTAGGAAGCAATCATTCCTTCTCAATTTCTTGCTGTGCTTACCCAGAATGTGAGAGTAATTGCATATTCTTCACAGATGACTTCTCTGGAGTTTATTACAATGCAGTACATGGCTATGATATGGGTACTTACAATATTCAGAATGGCGGGATGCAACCTCTTATTCAGGAAAATGTATCTGCCTTTGCATTCTCTCAGCCACTTTGGATAATACCAAGTTTATCTTAAGGATTTCCAGTTGAGTGAGACGGTAATGTACATCATGTATCTGATTTTCTGTTAAATCTGATTTTTCGTAGCGATACTGCTAGATTAGTTCTTGTCCGGCCAATACAATGTGTTTTATTTGTATTTATAGTGTGAGCAAATGTTTGTTATGCTCTTAAATTGTAAATGCCTTGTAAGTTGAGATTTAACAATGGGCCGGCTCATGATAATACAAAATCTTCTCTCATTCGTTACCAAATCTTTCAAATTTCACTAGGTTGTAGGAAGTTTTACGCTGTTGAAAGTGTTAGCGGACACTGGGCACATTTTGGTTTGTCATTTCACTGGGTTTTTCGTTGTTGAAGAAAACAACTTTTATGCATTGCAGATATTGTGCGAGCTAGTTATGTTATAACATACCTAGTTGAGTTAGGGGTTCATATAGAGCAGTCTTTAGACTTTTGTATTGATACAAGAGTCTCAGATGTTCCTTGCCTAAGAACAAGGAAAGTCTACAAGGTGGAAATGTGCAATGATTACTGGGAGAAAGTAAAATCTTTGGTTAATGTTCTACCCTTGTCTCTACCAATAATTCCTTTCCAATCCTCAGGTCTGTTTGTAAAGTTTAAGCAAAGAATTGCCTTTGCCTCAAGGAGACATTCTTGAGTGTCTTATTATGCAATAAGTAGCTATTGGATTATCATATACAACCTCTTCTTCAGAACATTACACGTTGCCTTCGCGCAGCCAAGTATGACCGATCATTGTGAGTATATTGGTAGATGGCCGGGACCAAGTTATTGTTATTTTTTTCTGCTTTTATGTTAAGCTTATCAATTTTAAAATAAATTATTGGCTACAAAGAGATTTTTTTTAATGAACGTGTCACAAGCTTACTCTTTTTTTTTTTTTTTGTGAAGTTTTTGTAAAAACGTCTTAATTTTAAGGCTTTTAGAGTGAGCGAAACTGTATTGTTAAGGCATCATAAATGTAGTTTCTTGTTAGTATATCCGTCAACAGAATATACACATCTACTTTGTTTTGCTTTTATTCCTCTTCTCTGTACACTAATGGCATAAATATAAGACTTTTGGTAGGAATCATATAACTTTTTCTTTAAAGTAGAATGGCATGAGTTATTGTAGTGGCATATCTTAGTAGTTAGTACTGATGAATTTTAAGTGTCAGCCACTGTACAAAGGAAGGATGTTTTAATCCTTTGTTAAAGTTTTCTAACAATGTCCAGTACAGTACCTTGCAGTTGGCGAAATTGAAGATAACAACAAGAACAACAACATACTCAGTGTATTTCTATAGTGTAGAGTTTAGAGAGGGTAGTGTGTACACAACTTTACCCCTACCTTATGAAGATACAAATGTTGTTTCCAATAGATCCTCGACTCAAAAAAAGTAATTTTTGAAAATAAAAAATACTAGTGAAGAGGTCATGTCGATACTAATGAAAACAAGAACGGTAACAAAAGAAAAATAACAGAGCAATAAATTAAAATAATCGAAGCAAGGGAACAACATGTACTAATAGAAATTCGAAGAAATTTTTGCTATCGTCCAGCACTTTTACGAGGCAAAACAATTAATATCTGTTTACTCGACCATTCCATAGCAACATATTTTTGGTTAAAATAGTTGATTAGTGTAAAAACTTTTCAAAACCCATAAATATAAGTTAATACATGAGTTTAACTTTACATAGTTGTAGTGCAATTTTATATTATTAGGTCATTTTAAAGATAACTAAAAGTTAATATATTAAACTTTGGTAACTATTACAACGACTAAAATTGAAACTATTTTAACATGAGAAAGAAATAATTTTGTAATTTTACTACAATAATATATATAACGTTAAGTTCAGTCAATTTCGTGACTTTTAAGAGCATACGAATAGACTCATCGTTTGCTTGTGTTCCTTGTATGCTACAAAGGCAGCGATGATGAAAATTCCTCCAAAAAAGCCTCACTTCTTTAAGCCTATTTTGCCAGGTTTTAAGCATGGAATTGTGAGTATTAATTCTTTTTTTTCTTCCATTGTTTTACTTTCTTGTTTCTTGGTTTACATCTTTTTTTTCCATCTCATATGTCTACGTACAAAAAGCTCCATATTTCTCTCTCTTTATTTGTTACTTACTCTTTTCCTAGGATATAGCATGAACTTTTTAGTTTCCCCATTACCGCAAAAGTCCTCTTAAAGAAAGTTTAAAGGAAAAAATCCTACGTATGCATACTATAAGAGCTGGCAAGAAAAAGATTTGATTTTTTGGGGGTTGCTGTTGATTGTTGTTATTGTTATTTTATATAACTGGGGATTGTGGGATAAAGGGAAAAAGAATTTTTGAAATCTATCTTGTCAAAGCACTGTACAAGCAACGCAGAGAAGGTCAAAAGATGTGGTGGGATAGCGACGGAGTCGGGATTTTGGTTAAAGGGTGCTAAAATATAAAATATTGAACATTAAAATATTCCACATATGTATATATACATAAAAAATAAAATTTATCTAATTATATAGTGCAATTTTACATGTTCGAGTTACGGGAATAGAGAATTTTTTTGATATATAGTGATTTGGTAGGATGTGTGTGATCCTTCCACTGTTAAAATGTCTTGTGTTCAAGGCTTGTGAATGAAGAAATTCCTCTAGAGAGTGCGACTTCTTTTAATGGACCTTATACGGTGTGAATTTCGACAAAAAAGTAAAAGAAAAAAGAAAACACAGAGAAGGTGAAATTGAAAAGATGCCTTGACGGGATTCAAGTTATTAAAGTTAGAGTTGATAGAACTGATTTGTAAAAATCTTTGTTAGGGATTTGAATATTATTGTTAATAGCTTCAATCATTAGTTGCATAGGTTTTTTCAAGAGTGATAAAATACTAGTACTACTAAACTCTGTATTGAAATGCTTTAAATACTTAATAGTACTAATACTCCACTTTTGCAGAAAATCCCCATACCTTTTTCCAAGTATCTGAATGGATGTAATCAAGAACATGCAATACTGAGAAGGGCAGGTAAGAAGTCGGTGGTAAAAGTGAACGGACGGCTATTGGAAGAGGGTTGGGGAAAATTTGCAGAGGAACATGATTTGCAGTTGGGAGATTGTTTGGTGTTCAAACATGAAGGAAACATGGAGTTTGAAGTTTCAAACTTTGGTTCAAGTAAGTGTGAAAGAGAATATGAACAGCCTCTGCAAGGAGTTAGTGAAGGAGAAGAGGAGAGGGATCATTCTTGCAAGAAAATCACACCACTAAGGTTTGGTATTTGGTTTCTATTTCATGTCTCTTCTTATTTTCATTCTTAATTTCTTAAATTTTACCTTATGCCAAGAGAGTCAATAGTATTCGCACTCAGTGGCGAAGCTAGGAATTTTCCCAAGGGTGTTCAAATTTAAAAGAAGTAAAAATAATTTCCGACAAAGGGTATTCGATATGTGTTATATACCTCTAAAACGTAATATTTTACCTATATACACAGTACCCTTATCACTATGTGGCTTCGCCACTGTTCGCACTTAATAGACTCTAATATTTTTATGATGGTGGCGTCAGTGCTATCTTTCGTGCACCTCTACTATTTCAGTGGTTACCTGCTACCTCCCATCAACACAAGTACCAGATAACTCTACTCGTCAAAACTTAGGCAGATGGAAAAAAATCACTTTAGTGTTTTTTGGCCTCCGTTAGGATTTGAACGTGAGATCTGATGGTCATGTTTCTACTCCAACTTCATTGATCACTAGGCCATGTCTTTGGGCATTATAAACTCCGATTTCTAACATATTGATTGGCGGTGGAAGTGTTCTATCCCAATTTCTGATTGTAATACAAAAGCTAATACAGTCTCTTTTGAGGTTTCCTATAGATCTGATAGACTATGTGGATGATAATATGTTCTACAAGAAGGAGACTGCTCTAACACCACTAACAACAACCCAGTAAAATCCCACTAGTGGGGTCTGGGGAGGGTAGTGTGTACGCAGACCTTACCCTACCCCGAAGAAGTAGAGAGGCTGTTTTCGGAAGACCCTCGGCTCAAGAAAACAAAAAGACAAAAATGAGACAATATTAGTATCACCACAGAAATCGTAGGAAAAATTAGTACTCTAACACCACTAATTGAGTGTATATTGTGAATAAAGTAATAATCATAAAGTTAAGCACAATGAAAGTAACACAAATATAACAGAAGAAAAAGTAAAGATTTAGAGGTCTTCTTCAAGCTCCTTCGAGTCCAAGGCCTTTGGGCCTAAGGCAAAGAAAGAAGAGACTAACAAGATAAAAGCCGCGAAGCATGTGAAAAATTAGAAAAGGGAGGTGTAAGTTGCAGGGTGTGGCTAGCTTTAATTATATTAGCTCGTACCTAGTCATATTAGATTAGATTAGATCATATTTGATGCCCTCCCTCGAGGCGGAGGTGTTGCGGAAGCCAAATGTATAGAGTGTGAATAAGTCACAACTACTATACCAAAAATTATGACAGCCACCAAATAATAAATAAGACAATAAAGCAACAATAAAGGGAACACCAGAATTTACGAGGTTCGGCTAATTTTGCCTACTCCTCGGAGACAACCAAATATTTTATTCCACTCCAAAAATACAAGTGAAATAATACTAAAGAGAGAAGATACAAATGCCTTAAACAGATGAGAAGGCAAATGAGAGGTGTGTATAAATCCTAAACATTAGGCCTTCTTTTATAGGGGAAAATCCCCCCAAAATTCAAGAGCCCACCGATGTGGGACAAATTTGCCAAACTTCAACAAATCTCCACCTTGGCAAAATTCCACATCTTCAATTTTCTCTCAATAACAAATTTTGATTGTGTCTTCATCTTTAATCTTCAGTTTTCAACAATGTTGATCAAATCCAAACAATGTTGAAACTTGACCGCAGTCACCACCTTTGTCAGCATATCAGCAGGATTCTCTGTAGTATGAATTTTCTTCACCGTGACTCCACCTTCTTCTATGATTTCTCGTACGAAATGATACCGAACATCAATGTGCTTCGTCCTTGCATGATACACTTGGTTCTTCGCTAATTGAATAGCACTTTGACTATCACAAAAAATTGTGATACCTTTTTGTTCAACACCAAGCTCCTTTAGCAATCCTTGAAGCCAAATTGCCTCTTTCACAGCCTCTGTAATAGCCATGTACTCTGCCTCTGTTGTAGACAAAGCAACTGTTGACTGCAAAGTAGACTTCCAACTAACTGGTGCCTTTGCAAAAGTAAACACATAACCAGTAGTTGATCTTCGTTTGTCCAGATCACCCGCAAAATCTGAGTCACAATATCCAACTACAGACTGATTGTCTTCCTGCTCAAAAACTAACCCGACATCTACAGTATTATGAATATACCGTAGAATCCACTTCACAGCTTGCCAATGCTCCTTCCCTGGATTGTGCATATATCTGCTAATAACTCCAACAGCTTGTGAAATGTCAGGCCTTGTGCAAACCATTGCATACATCAAGCTACCAACAGCATTTGCGTATGGTACCTTTGACATATACTTTCGTTCAGCTTCATCCATTGGCGACATAGTAGTACTTAGCTTAAAATGGGAAGCAAGTGGAGTACTAACTGGCTTAGTCTTGTCATCTATGCCAAAACGTTGAAGTACTCTCTTCAAATATTCCTTTTGAGATAAACAGAGTTTCTTTGAACGTCTATCTCTAATTATCTCCATGCCAAGAATTTTCTTTGCCTCACCCAAATCCTTCATCTCGAACTCCTTCTTCAGTTGAATCTTCAACTTATCAATTTCTTCCAAATTCTTGGAAGCTATCAACATATCATCAACATATAGGAGAAGATATACAAAGGAACCATCTTTAAGCTTGTGCAAATACACACAATGATCGTATTTGCTTCTCTTGTACCCTTGCCGCAACATAAACTCGTCAAATCGCTTGTACCATTGTCTAGAAGATTGTTTCAATCCGTACAACGATTTTTCAAGTTTGCACACCATATTTTCTTTTCCAGCAACTTTGAATCCTTCTGGCTGAGTCATGTAGATTTCCTCCTCCAAGTTTCCATGTAAAAACGCAGTTTTTACATCCATCTGAACTAGTTCCAAATCCAATTGTGCTACCAAAGCCAACATAATTCTAATGGAGGAATGTTTTACAACTGGAGAAAACACTTCATTGTAATCAATTCCCTCCTTTTGAGCATATCCTTTGGCCACCAATCTTGCTTTGTAGCGAACATCTACTTGGTTAGGAAATCCTTCTTTCTTTGCAAATACCCATTTGCACCCAATTGCTTTCTTTCCCTTCGGGAGATTGGCCAATCTCCATGTATGATTCTGATGAAGGGACTGTATTTCATCATTCATGGCAATCCTCCACTTATCTTCTTCTGAACTTTGGACAACATCTTTATAAGTGGTAGGAACATCATCAGCTACAATTGAGGTTGCACAAGCAACTGTCTCTATGAGACGAACAGGTTTCGTTATTGTTCTTTTTGGCCTGCTGGTTGCTATTGATTCAAGTTGTTGTTGAGGTTCCTGAGTTGGAATCTCCTCTACTGGCTCTCCTTCCAGAGGGTAATCTTCATTTGTTTCCTCCTCTGCTTCTTGTGTAGGAAAAATAAATTTTCCCTCAAACTCCACCTGCTTAGAAGCACCTTTATTTTGTTTGGTGTCTTCTGTTACCTTATTTACCATAGCAGATTCATCAAAGGTAACATCTCTGCTGAATATTACTTTCTTTGTCATAGGACACCATAAGCGATATCCTTTGACTCCAGAAGTAATTCCCATAAAAATAGCCTTCTTTGCCCTTGGATCCAATTTTGACTCCGTCACATGATAATATGCAGTTGAGCCAAACACGTGCAAAGAGTTATAATCTACAGCAGGTTTTCCATACCATTTTTCAAGTGAAATAATACTAAAGAGAGAAGATACAAATGCCTTAAACAGATGAGAAGGCAAATGAGAGGTGAATACAAAAATGATCATTTCAATAAGGTCTGTGAAAATGATGGCATCGTCCGACACTTCACTGTTAGACATACACCACAACAGAATGGAGTGGCAGAACGTATGAACCGGACCTTGCTGGAGAAGGTACGGTGTATGTTGTCCAATGCTGGCTTGGGCAAAGAATTTTGGGCTGAGGCAATTACATATGCATGCCACCTCATTAATCGTCTACCATCTGCTGCTATTGATGGCAAAACACCATTTGAAAAATGGTACGGAAAACCTGCTGTAGATTATAACTCTTTGCACGTGTTTGGCTCAACTGCATATTATCATGTGACGGAGTCAAAATTGGATCCAAGGGCAAAGAAGACTATTTTTATGGGAATTACTTCTGGAGTCAAAGGATATCGCTTATGGTGTCCTATGACAAAGAAAGTAATATTCAGCAGAGATGTTACCTTTGATGAATCTGCTATGGTAAATAAGGTAACAGAAGACACCAAACAAAATAAAGGTGCTTCTAAGCAGGTGGAGTTTGAGGGAAAATTTATTTTTCCTACACAAGAAGCAGAGGAGGAAACAAATGAAGATTACCCTCTGGAAGGAGAGCCAGTAGAGGAGATTCCAACTCAGGAACCTCAACAACAACTTGAATCAATAGCAACCAGCAGGCCAAAAAGAACAATAACGAAACCTGTTCGTCTCATAGAGACAGTTGCTTGTGCAACCTCAATTGTAGCTGATGATGTTCCTACCACTTATAAAGATGCTGTCCAAAGTTCAGAAGAAGATAAGTGGAGGATTGCCATGAATGATGAAATACAGTCCCTTCATCAGAATCATACATGGAGATTGGCCAATCTCCCGAAGGGAAAGAAAGCAATTGGGTGCAAATGGGTATTTGCAAAGAAAGAAGGATTTCCTAACCAAGTAGATGTTCGCTACAAAGCAAGATTGGTGGCCAAAGGATATGCTCAAAAGGAGGGAATTGATTACAATGAAGTGTTTTCTCCAGTTGTAAAACATTCCTCCATTAGAATTATGTTGGCTTTGGTAGCACAATTGGATTTGGAACTAGTTCAGATGGATGTAAAAACTGCGTTTTTACATGGAAACTTGGAGGAGGAAATCTACATGACTCAGCCAGAAGGATTCAAAGTTGCTGGAAAAGAAAATATGGTGTGCAAACTTGAAAAATCATTGTACGGATTGAAACAATCTTCTAGACAATGGTACCTCTTTTATAGAGGCACAGATAGTAACGGCCAACAAGTAATGCAGAAATGGATCCTTGGTTCAAGGAATCTGTCGAAAGACGTGAAAGTTAAGGCCATTACATTTGACATAGTCAGAAGTGGTGGGGATGAAGTTGAGCGAGGTGGGTATGAAAGTCGCTTGTAAGGTAAGTCTGTCGAGTGCTGGGCACACGAGCTGCTAAGGCTGTCAGTCTTGTGGACTTTCGTGTCTAAGTCTTGTGGACTCGAGTGCTGGGCACACGGTGAAAAATATTATGCTAAGATCTGCTACATGCTGAAGCGCAATAAATAATATAGAGAACGGTACAAGGACTTTCCTCTTTTCATGAATGTTGTGTTACACAAGGAATGCTATGCACCTTGAATTTAATTAACACATGATCATGTAGTGTATTAGAATTTGAAAATAGTAGATTAATCAACCTCATAGATTGAAAAGCAACTTTACTAAGCAAAAATCTGCATATAGTAGGCAAGATGGACCTCAACACAGGTTTCGTCATTGAACTATTAATATGTCCTATTGTTACAATAGACCCTTGTGGTCCGGCCCTTCCCCGGACCCCGCACATAGCGGAAGATTAGTGCACTGAGCTGCCTTTTTTTACTGATAAACAAATATGTCCTTTTGTTCATAAATTATATCTAGTATTTTTCCGTATCTTTTACATATTCTTTTTGTGTAACTAGTCAATACAACAGAAAAATCAAAGCTCAACATCAAGTCGTCACACAAGGCTTTCCCCAATGTAGAAGCTGCACAGGACATGCCTCTTGATCGCCCTTATTTCATTTACACAATCAAACCATATTGCCTTTCAAAGAGTTTTCTGGTAAGTTCAAAGCTAATATATAATTCATTCGTTTCACTTGAAAAGATGAACTCATTTTGCTATGGTGAACTACTTTTTCTATAATAATATCAAAATGTGAAGCATGAAGATGAACTGTTTTTGTGCAATTGATTATAAACTGTTTCAGCAACTTCCGGGACCATTTGCACGAGAAAACGATCTTAGGAACAGGAAATGCACGATAAAAATAAGGGATGAACAAATGTCTTGGACGTTTAGTCTATATTCTTCTGGCTCACATACCTTCATTGGAGGTGTATGGAGTAAATTCTGCATCGCGAATGGCTTGAAGGAAGGAGATCAGATAATGCTCGAGATAGTTGCAAATGGAAAGAACCCTATACTGAAAGTTGACGGCAAGTTTCTTATCTAATCACTTCTCTTAAACTTAGTTCAACTTTCCCCTTTTTTTTTAATTTCATTATTTTATCATTTCTTTACCCTTTGAAATTTATCTTTTTTCTTGAATTATGCCTATAACGATTCTGTTTTGTTTCAATAATGTTCTTCTTTTGGTTTTAAATCCTCTTCATTTTCAGTGTCTGACATTTTATTTCATTTTAAAAACTAGATTTGATGGGAAATGCATCACTCCAGCCCAAAGGAAAGAAGACTAATTTTGATACTAAAAGAGTTTCCACTGAAGGTCTGAATTTCAAGAGCAAATCCTTGTTGCTATATGTTGTCTTTTAAATTCATCTCCAGTTTCAGTTCTGAAATTGTTGTTCCAATTTTTAAAACTAGATTTGAGAGCAAATGCATCACGTCAGCGCGAAGGAAAGAAGCCTAAGTTGGATGCTAGAAGAGTTTCCACTCGAGGTTTGGTTACAAGAGCAAATCCTTGTTTCTGTATCAAACACCCTATCTTTTCTTTTCATTTTTCTGATTCTAATGTTTCTTCTTTCTTTTCTTTTCTTGTGCTTTTTATTAAAGGAATAACAGGCCTAAGGATTAAGACCTCAGATATGCCTGCTACAAAAGCACGAGTCCGTGCTTTAACATCTGCTAATGCTAACCCTCATTTTATTTCTACTATTAGGCCTTATTTTATCAGCAGACCTTCCCTCGAAAGTAATTTGAATTAACTTTAGTTAAGCCCTTAATAGTTAAGATCTTCGGTAGTAGTTTTAGCAGAGGCGGAGCTAGGATTTTAATCTTTTAGGTTCGGGATTCTAATCCTTTTAAGTTACTCGATTCTAAATTAATAATTTGTACATATTCGATTAATTTTTGAAGATAAATACAAGGTTTAAATCAAAGCTATTGGATTCGGACGAACCCGCTCCCGGTACTCTAGCTCAGCCCCTGAGTTTAGAAGGGGAGCCTTGGAGTAACTGGTAAAATTGCTGTCTTGTGACTAGGAGGTCACGGGTTCAAGCCGTGGAAACAGCCTCTTGCAGAAATGCAGGGTAATGCTGCGTATTATAGACCCTTGTGGTCCAGCCCTTTCCCGGATCCCGCTCATAGCGGGAGCTTAGTACACCAGGTTGCCCTTTTTTCAGTAGTAGTTTCTCTTTTTTGTGATAACGCGGCATTGATCCATAACATACTGGGATAAATGTGAGCAGTATCTTCCAGCGGCTTTTGCAAAATCAAATGGCTTGGCGAATAAATGTCGTCAGATGATTCTCAGAGATGAGAAACAGAGATTATGGCCAGTGCAGGTAGGACCGCTGGGACATCACTTTGCAATTACCAGGGGATGGCGACAGTTCAGAGAAGCAAATAATGTCCAAGTAGGAGATACTTATAAATTTGAACTCATCGACAATGGCACAATACCTGTAGCGCATTTCTACTGTGAGTATATGTATTAGTTCCCTTTCATTTCATTACCCTCCTCCAACTTATACATGTCTTTTCTTCTTCTTTGCCACTTCGCCTATAAGGAATAGGTAGATATTATGGAACCATAAACAAGTTTATCTATAATAGTGATGGTATCATACTGTTGTGCCACTTATTGTTAGTGCTATTGAAATTCTTGAAAATGTTATTCAACTCTACTTTTGAACTTAAACAATGACAACAACAACAGCGGACCCAGTGTAATCCCACATGTGGGGTCTGGGGAGGGTAGTGGGTAGGCAGACCTTACCCTACCTTTAATAAGACAGAGGGGCTGTTTTCGGGAGACGAACTTGAACGAAAGCTTGAATATTTTTAATTGTCGGGATGTATTGCTTAATGAAGAAAATTTGCTTTAGATTGCAATGATCCTATAGTGGTTTTGTACAACGATTGAGTTTTCAAGATTTAAATTCACAGCAGAAAATGCCTTGGGTTGTTATAACATTCTGCAGGTAAATATTCTGGGAAGGATGCCAAGCATCAGAGAAGTCATTGACAATGTAAAGAAGCAGTTGGTGATTGGCAAGGAAAACGAGCATCGAAGAATATAATGTTCTTGGATCTAGTGTATATATTTAGTTAATATATCAACAAAAAATTCTGCAGACATTTTTGTTATAGTCAAATGCATTGTACAGTTCCAGCACCATCTGTGCTGGTTATGATGAATTGAGAAAAAACTTACTTTTGTGTGGAGGGGAAGATCTCTTTATATATAGTTCAAGAAAGAGTTGTATTTCTTTTTAATAGAATTTTCTTATCTGAAAGAGCCGAGAGTCTATTAATAACAACCTCTTTACCTTCACAAGATAAGGGTAATGTCAGAGGCGGATCCAGGATTTGAAGTTTATGGGTTCCTGTCGCAATCTCAAATTAATATACCATAATAACTGAGTTCATAGTTAGATATTTAGTAAATTTTTTAATAAAAATATAGGGTCTACGCAAAAGTTACTGGCTTTGCGGGAACCCATACACTATACTGTAGATACGCCCATGGGTAAGGTCTGTGTATACACTATCATTCCAAGACTCCAGTTGTGAGATTTCACTAGGTATGTTGTTTTTGTATCAAAGGGGAGCCCGGTGCACTAAGCTCCCACTATGCGCGGGGTCCGGGGAAAGATCAGACTATAAGGGTCTATTGTACGCAGTCTTACCCTGCATTTTTGCAAGAGACTATTTTCACGACTCAAACCCGTGATCTCCTAGTCACATGACAGCAACTTTACCGGTTACGCCAAGACTCCCTTCATTGTTGTTATATCAGAAGAAAAAAAAAACAAAACAAAAAAACACATGTACATTTGGTTTTTGATTATTCAAAAAAGAAACCTACTTTTGTATGATGCATTCTACTTCAGTTTCAAATGTTAACCTTTTCGTTTTGGATTTATAGTTAGATACATTGATAGTACAAAATTGTTTTGCACTATTCATGTAGGTTAATAGTGATGTCAAGTTAGCTAACACTGTTACCATGTTACTAATTAATACTACTTATTATCGAAATTTACTCGTACTTACCTCAAAAGTTAGCTGTTTGTGTAAGTATTTGTCATATCGACAGCCCATAAAACTTAGACTTGTTAATACTAGTTTAATATGACACCAGAAAGGTATATTTGGTATTTTCCCAGTAATATAGCACAAGCAACACACATCTCTCGCTTTTATTTCTCCCCCTCTCTCTCGGTTTTATTCTCTTTCTTCCCCAAATTTTACTCCCAATTTTTTCAATCCCCCAAATCTCTCTCTCAATTTTTCTTCTCTGGTAATTACTCTATTAGGTTTCCACTATCTTTTTCTTGGGTAATTTACATTGTATCTATAATCTTTTATAGCAGATTAGTGATTTTTCTAACTTGAAAGATGGGGGAAAAATCAACCTCTAAGAAATCAAAATCTAAAGTTACAGTGGTCAAATCTTTATCGCTTCATGTAGATGAGGACTCTGATTTCGAAGTTTTGATGTTAACGGATCGAATTCACCACATGCAATAGTATTCGACACCAAAATCAAAGCAAAAAGGGTTGATTCTGTGTGTACAAAAGGTAAAGGGAACAAATGGCAAATGAGACTGGTTTACAGCGAAATGTTATTGTTAAACACAAAAATAAAGAGTTTTCGCAAGGAGGAGGTCGAACGTGATAAACATCCTTTGAAGGTATTTTTTCATCTCATTCGATTTAATGTATCTTTTTGCATCCAAGTAATCATATTTATAGGGTTAGCATCAACTTTCATATTATACCTGATTCTAACTGATGATCGTTAGAATATGTGATAAGTATTAAAAGTTGGCTTGGTAATACAGTTTAAATTAAAATTTAGACTAAAACTATTTTGATAACTATCAAGAAAACGAATAAAAATAAATTAACTCTTAGTAGCGGTGAGATTTCAACTACTAGAGTGTCAATTGGGTTGATTAGAGTGGGCTAGTGCTATTCAATAGCACAAAATAATACCTTTTTATTTGTCAGTCAATCTTTTGTTAAACCAGGCTATTGCCCTATCTAGGCAAGTTAAATAATTTCACTGTGAATGCATCAAATATTTGTAACATATACATATTATTGAGTAGCGAAATCGAGTATTTCGTCATATTTTTATATCACGCAATTATAATTGTATATTACAATGTATATCATACAATGCTTATGGTTCTTTAAAGTTTTGACATGTTATTGAGTAGAGTAATCTAAGTAAAAGGCTAAATAATTACATGCCTTGTTTATATATCACGAACTTACAATCGTAAATCATATTGTATATCATATTGTAACTATGGTTCTTTTAAATTTTGAATGAGTTATTTTTACTGGAAACATATATCGCTTAGGATTATTCCTGTTTATTTTTATGTTATGTAAAATGGGATTTTTATGTTGCATTGGATACAAAATTATCCACTTCTCGTTGGATCTCACATACCAATATTCATATTGTTAGATGACTTAAAGTTAAAATTGACTGATAGACAGATTCAAAAGTTTGAAAAAATATGTTTCGGATATTTTCTCGATTTGCATTATGTTATGGTTTAGAACTAAGTCATACGGTTCTTAATGTCGTGGGGGTTGGTTCAAGATAGGGATCATGAGTTTTATGTTAAAGATTAATCATAGTACCCTAGTACCCTGTGTTTTGGGATAAGAAAATTTGCAAATATCTGGTCAAAGGTGTATTGGTGAGGTCAAGGATGAGGACACTCATAGTAGATCGAATAAGCTCAAGGATGCTTATTTTTCCAATCGTGCTAGAGTATCAAAGGACGACCTAATTGATTGTTTTATGAAAAAGAGATGGCAGTCTAATAATAACGCTCTAAAGATTACATTATTGTACTTCTTATACACTTTTTTATTTTTCGTAATTAGTGAAAGATCCTTTACAAGTAATCAAGATTTTTATTTGATTAGGATTGGGAAATACGAGTATTTTCTATGGGAGAATACTATATTTGAAGCGTTGATTGTTTCGGTGAGAAATAAGTTTAGATTCGTGAAGACGTTTCATAGGTTTGGTGGTACACCACTTGTGCTGTAGATTCAGATTTACGAGTGTTGTTCTGAAGCAAATCCAAATATTATCACTCGTGTTGCGAACAGAGTGCCATGGATACTAAATTAGAAAGCAACCAAAAGGCATAGCTTTGAGAAATTACGTAACGGCATACAAGGAGAATCAGGGAACAAGGTAACATTTTAAAGTTTAAATTTGCATTGACAAGTATTTGTATATATGCTCAAATAACTGTGATGGTTCTAGACATAAAAAGACAATAGTTTATGATGGTAACTAAATAGATGCTGCAAAAAAATTATATATCAATGATCATACCATGCATACTATTGTATATAGGAATGTATATCATTACAAGTTATTATAAGTCTAAAATCATCACAATTATTTTAGCATAAGTACAAAATACTTGACAATGCAAATTTAATTTTTAAAACGTTACCTTGTTCCCTGATTCTCCCAATATGCCGTTGCGTAATTTCCTAATGCTAGGCCTTTTGTTGCTTTCCAATTTAGTATTTGTGGCACTCTATTTGCGACATGAGTGGAAATATTTTGGTTTGTTTCAGAACAACACTCACAAATATAAATATGTAGCGCAAGTGGTAAACTACCAAACTTATGAAACGTCTTTACGAATCTAAACTTATTTCTCGCTGAAACGATCAAGGGTTCAAATACAATATTTTTTCATGGAAAATACTCGTATTCCCCACTCTCAATCACATAAAAATCCTGATGACTTATAAAGGAACTTTCATTTATTGTGAAAAATAAGGTGTATATGAAGTACAATAACGTAATTTTCAGAGCGTCATACTGCCTTCTCATTTTATAAAACAATCAATAAAGTAGTTCTTTGATACTCTAGCACAACTGGAAAAGTAGGCATCATTGAGCCTATTTGATCAGCTATAAGTGTTCTCGTCCTTGACCCCATCAACACACCATAGACCAGAATAATTGCAAATTCTCTAATCTCAAAACACAGGGTATTATGATTGATCTTAACGTAAAACTCATGATCCCTATCTTGAACCAACTCCCTCGACATTAAGAACTGTATGACTCGGTTCTGAACTATACATGGGGCAAATCGAGGAAATACCCGAAACATATTTTCTAAACTTTTAAATTTGTCCATCAGTCAATTTTGACTTTAAGTCATAACAATATGAGCATTGGTATGTGAGCTTTGATGAGAGGTGGATAATTTTGTATCCAATTCGACATAGAAATCCCATTTCTATATTACACTCCAGAAAAATAGAAATTATACTAAGCCATATATTTATCCAGTTAAAATGATCCATCCAAAACTTAAAGGAACCATAATAATATGATATACAATTGTCAGTTCGTGATATATAAACATGGCGTGTACTTATTTGGTCCCTACTCAATAACATGTCAAAACTTTAGAGAACCATAAGTATATGACATAAATATTATAAATATACAATATATCACAATGTCAAATCACACAAAACCAACATGGTTCGATCTAGCCATTTAGACTATGATGCCTCTCTAGTCACTAGTAAGTTCGATTCCATCTTTTTTTAAGGAAGCAGTCATTCCATGTCAGAGTGAATATTATTAGCTCTGAACAAAATAACCACTTTAACTATTGTGAAGAGTCTATATGAGAAGTCAATCAAACAAAATAAGGTTCCACAATTTCATAGATAAGCTTCAAAACGCGCAGATGTCTCACTAAATTGTACTCATAGTTCAACGTAAATTATCTTGACAGTGAAAAATGCAGAAATACTTCTCAAACTTATTTCAAAAATAAACTAGCAACAGTTAGACTAAAGAACCAATATCATGTCGCCTACAGAAGCATATTGGTATACATTCGAGCAGGAATAATAACTATATTACCAAATTAACTAAGAATTAGCTAAAATCAGCACATAAAAGGGCAAACTTGGTACCATAAAAAGCAATAAGAATGTATTTGAAAGAGCACCAACCAGCTTTAACCTAAAGAATGGCAAAAGAACAGAAGGAAAAGAGATCATTCGCAAATTCTGGATATATGTGCTTAACTTTTTGCCACGTGAAGTTTCAGTTGCATAATGGAGTGTGAAGCTTGACAAGAATCAATCTTGTTAACAGCATCGAGAGCTTCAAGAAGGCACTCTATTAGTCTAATATGCTTTTCCAGACTGAGCTCTATTGACAAAAGATAGAATAACATTTTCTTTTTGATAACCAAGAAATCCCCGAGAACACGTAGTGCATGTTTCAAAACTCGGTGGACAACCCCCCCCCCCCCCCAAGCCCACCTTCTCCACTTAAATAACCAGTATTTTTTTTATTTGCGGCAAGGATCAAACCCGTATGGCACCCCTAACCCAAGCTGAGCTCTATTAATAAAAGATAGAATAACATTTTTGGTGATAACTGAGAAAGTCTCGAGGACCTGGGGCGCAAGGTTCGGTACTCGATGGATAACTGGGCCCGTCCCTCTTAATACCAGGCGTTTGTCTGTGGCAAGGATCAAACCCGTGACATGAACCTAATCCACACAGTAGCAACACTCTTACCAGTAGACCAAAGCCCGGGGGCGTAAAAGATACAATCACATTAGACCAATTTCCTCACAAGTTGTTAAAAGACTTGCGCACCTAAGAGTGTATCCTATTGGTCAATAAAGTGGGCGGAGAACCATGAGTTCTCAAGTTCAAATTCCTCAAAGACAAAAAACACTAGTTGATTTCTTCTCATCTGTCTAAGCCCCGGTACATGTGCTGAAGGGAAGTACCAGATACCCGGTGAAAATAGTCGAAGTGGGCACAAGCTGGCCCCGAACAGTAAAAAAAAGCTCTCTTAAGCTTAATGATTATATTTCATTTCGGAATGGAAATGCATTTTTATTCATCAATTTCACAGAGGAAGAGAGAAGATTCATTTCAGTTAAACCCATCGTGAAATCCCTGCTATTACACGGTAGGTCGAAATTGCAAAAACCCAACTCAATATAGTTACAGATTTCAATCTAAAGGTGACAAAATTGGAACAATAAAGGCCAACAAAATAGAGGATAAAACTAAACTTTGAACTACGCCAATACCTTGAATGATAAGATTCAGGTGGGAAATTCGGTCGCCAAAACCTCAAAATCTCCGACTTCTTCGAGTTTCCAGCACATATTGAAGCTGTATTAGGTTGTCGAAATAACTACGAATGGAACAAAGCCAAATGACTTTGGGTAACCTCTTCTCAGAATGACATAATCAGCAAAAATAAGGGCATAATAGGAATTTGTCAGAGGTGGTAAGAAATTCTGTTTGCAATATTAATTATTAAGGCCATTCTAACTTTAATCAATAGAGCAGGCTTATAAGTAACATTGTGAAACATTTGCCAGAAATCTTCTTAAGGCGTAACAAAGAATGTATTTCGTTCTTAAAAACATTGCAAGTATACAGAGAATCAACTCAATACAAATACAATTAGCAATAATATATACAAGTAAAAAAATTTTGAAAGATCAATTTATAGAGCCACAAGAAGTTCTTATGATCCCATTTTGACCAGTTAAGAGCCCGTTTGGATTAGCTGATTTGAAGTAGCCGATAAGTATTAGGTGCTGAAAAGTACTTTAAAGTGCTGAAACTGATTTAATAAATAAGCAGTTATGTGTTTGAATACAAGTGCTCAAATTGATAAGAAATTGTTGCAGTATTTGATAAAAAAAAGTGTTGATAAGCTCTTTTTATGTTAAAATGACTTAAATAACCTTAGAACGGTTTATACTTATAAGGGCATAATTTCTTCAAAATTTTAGATTCCATATCGATTCAAATACAAAATATTCTATTTGTCATTTTATTTTAAATACAATTGTGATTAGATAAGATAATTTTTATGATAAATATAATTTATTTTATAATAAGCATATAATCATAAGTTATAATAATTAATAAATTGACAAAAATTTCTCAGTAAAAAAATAAACCTAAATAAGATAACATATTTGAAGAGAAACAAACATTGTCTTCATTACCACAATACTTAAAAAGTAATACACCAAAAATTTGATATATCTTTGTTTAATACACAATCATATAAATACAAATATGCAAAGGAATAGAGAATTTGCTTACCTTAAATAGTCAATGAGAATTGCAGGCTTAAAAAGGCGGGGAGTTTAGGTTGAAAGAATATGTGAGGCAGTGAGTATCAATGTAGGAATTTTGTTGTAAAATGGAATATTTTAGGGATAAAATAGTTAAATTTTGGTCAAACTTAAAGTGCTTATAAGCTAAAAATCATAAGTTGGGGGTGACTAGCTTATGATTTTTTGGCTTATTTTTGACTTATAAGCACTTTTAACTTTATCAAACGCGTACAAGCCGAAAAGTGCTAATAAGCTGGTTTGACCAGTATTTACCCTAAACACAGATAACAATTGAATTTATATTGTAGTTTTAAGGACGCGTGATTTTGCTCATAAACTGAGAAAAAAATGCAAATTGATATTGAAATTAACTGCAAATAAAGATAAAGTAAGCTTTGATCCTCAAGCTAGGTTGCCTTCGAATCAAACAAGTATTTCACTGAAAAATATAAACAGAGTATTGAGAGTTTAAGAGAAAGATAGTATATTGCTTTATGTAGCGTGCATGATCCTGTTTACAAATGATCAGACCCCCTTTATATAGTAGGGGAGTCCTACTCTTGATACAATTCTAAATACAGTAAGAAATCCCATGATTGGCTAATTAATCGACATCTTCTTGATACGTGCTGAGATTCGCGTCGTGATCCTCGCCTGATCGCGGATATTTTGTCTTTTCGTTATTCGACTCAGTAAGCTTCCCTCGGTCTCCAGCTTATTCGGTCTCGATCTTGGTCGATCTCGATCTTGGTTGATTTTGATTTTGGTCTGCCTCGATCATAATCAGTCTCAGGGTCTCGAGCTCGATGATCTATCTTTACACCGCGGTTCGATATAGCATGAGATCGAACCTTGTCCTATCACATTCCAGGGCAAGCCCGATTTTGGCAGTATACAGATAGTCCCCTTATTTTTTGGAAAGTAATGACAAGAAACGATATGAGATCTCGATCTTTACTCCGATAAATAATGACGTAAGCAGCTAAAGGTCATCGAAACGCCCCGTCGGTGCAGTTTCTCGATCGGGAGAAGCTAGTCACAGAGCTTGAAGCGGCCAAATCAGAGGTCGAAGCGACCAAGGCCAATGCTGATGCAGTGGTGGCTATCTACTGGGTTGATGCTGAAGCTACTCAGGTTCGAGCAGAGGGGATTGCCAAGCACCCCAAATGTCAATCTCGAGGGGAGACCCTTTGAGGAAATCCATGTTCGGGGCTTTGATCTTTCAACCGAGATCGAGAACGTTAAGAAGGTTGAAGCTTGAAGCTTGAAGCTGAAGCTGGGAAATTAGCTTATCCCGATGATGATGACGAATTTGAAAGCTTGAGCAAACCCGAAAGTGGAGAAGACCCCGAGGGTTGAGATGCCACTCCCCGAGATGACCAGGCCACTTAGGATTTTAAATAGTTTATGTATTTCTGTTGAGGCCGTTTTGGCCTTTTGTAAAGAACTTCCATCGGGTCGTGTTGCCTTTGTAAAAACGTTTTGATGAATATATAAAACTTTTTCCCTTCCATGGCTTCTGAATCTGTTGTCTTTTTTTTCTAAATTTATGTAAGGGTCAAAGTGCCTTAGCATGAAATTATGAAGTTGTATTTGAAGGTCCAAGGTTTGAGATGGTAGGGACCGATAGTAGGTACTGCCCTTGACCGTTTCTGACCGGTAATCCCTGAGTGAATGTTCGAAATAGGGTAGCCCTTAGGCTTAACAGTCGAGTGAGGATTTGCTCAAACTCAAAGTAAAAGTAGCCCATAGGCTTTATGGTCGAGTGAGGACTTGCTCGAACTCGAGATAAGGTAGCCTTTAGGCTTTGTAGTCGAGTGAGGATTTGCTCGAACTCGAATTAAAAGTAGCCCTTAGGCTTTATGGTCGAGTGAGGACTTGCTCGAACTCGAGATAAGGTGGCCTTTGGGATCGATAAATAGCCCCCAAGCGAGAATTTGCTCGAACTCGGGTTAAGGTAGCCCTTGGGCTTTGTAGTCGAGTGAGGACTTGCTCGAACTCGAAGTAAAAGTAGCCCTTAGGCTTTATGGTCTAGTAAGGACTCGCTCGAACTCGAGATAAGGTGGCCCTTGGGCTTTGGAGTCGAGTGAGGATTTTTTCAAACTCGAAGTAAAAATAGCCCTTAGGCTTTATGGTCGAGTGAGGACTTGCTCGAACTCGAGATAAGGTGGCCCTTGGGCTTTGTAGTCGAGTGAGTATTTGCTCGAACTAGAAGTAAAAGTAGTCGTTAGGCTTTATGGTCGAGTGAGGACTTGCTCGAACTCGAGATAAAGTGGCTCTTGGGCTCGATAGATAGTCCCCGAGTGAGAATTTGCTCGAACTCGGGTTAAGGTAGCCCTTGGGCTTCGTAGTCGAGTGAGGATGATTTCTCGAACTCAAAGTAAAAGTAGCCCTTAGGCCTTTGTATTTTTGCTTTCTTTTGTGTCTTTTCCGAGGCCATTTGGCCGTTGTAAATTTTGTATTTGGCCGATCTAGCCTTTGTACAAGGATTATATATATATATATAGTAAATTTTGTATTTGGCCGATCTAGCCTTTGTACAAGGATTATAAGTCAAAAATAAGCCAAAAAATCATAAGCTAGTCACCCCCAACTTATGATTTTTAGCTTATAAGCACTTTAAGTTTGACCAAAATTTAACTATTTTATCCCTAAAATATTCCATTTTACAACAAAATTCCTACATTGATACTCACTGCCTCACATATTCTTTCAACCTAAACTCCCCGCCTTTTTAAGCCTGCAATTCTCATTGACTATTTAAGGTAAGCAAATTCTCTATTCCTTTGCATATTTGTATTTATATGATTGTGTATTAAACAAAGATATATCAAATTTTTGGTGTATTACTTTTTAAGTATTGTGGTAATGAAGACAATGTTTGTTTCTCTTCAAATATGTTATCTTATTTAGGTTTATTTTTTTACTGAGAAATTTTTGTCAATTTATTAATTATTATAACTTATGATTATATGCTTATTATAAAATAAATTATATTTATCATAAAAATTATATTATCTAATCACAATTGTATTTAAAATAAAATGACAAATAGAATATTTTGTATTTGAATCGATATGGAATCTAAAATTTTGAAGAAATTATGCCCTTATAAGTATAAACCGTTCTAAGGTTATTTAAGTCATTTTAACATAAAAAGAGCTTATCAACACTTTTTTTTATCAAATACTGCAACAATTTCTTATCAATTTGAGCACTTGTATTCAAACACATAACTGCTTATTTATTAAATCAGTTTCAGCACTTTAAAGTACTTTTCAGCACCTAATACTTATCGGCTACTTCAAATCAGCTAATCCAAACGGGCTCTTAACTGGTCAAAATGGGATCATAAGAACTTCTTGTGGCTCTATAAATTGATCTTTCAAAATTTTTTTACTTGTATATATTATTGCTAATTGTATTTGTATTGAGTTGATTCTCTGTATACTTGCAATGTTTTTAAGAACGAAATACATTCTTTGTTACGCCTTAAGAAGATTTCTGGCAAATGTTTCACAATGTTACTTATAAGCCTGCTCTATTGATTAAAGTTAGAATGGCCTTAATAATTAATATTGCAAACAGAATTTCTTACCACCTCTGACAAATTCCTATTATGCCCTTATTTTTGCTGATTATGTCATTCTGAGAAGAGGTTACCCAAAGTCATTTGGCTTTGTTCCATTCGTAGTTATTTCGACAACCTAATACAGCTTCAATATGTGCTGGAAACTCGAAGAAGTCGGAGATTTTGAGGTTTTGGCGACCGAATTTCCCACCTGAATCTTATCATTCAAGGTATTGGCGTAGTTCAAAGTTTAGTTTTATCCTCTATTTTGTTGGCCTTTATTGTTCCAATTTTGTCACCTTTAGATTGAAATCTGTAACTATATTGAGTTGGGTTTTTGCAATTTCGACCTACCGTGTAATAGCAGGGATTTCACGATGGGTTTAACTGAAATGAATCTTCTCTCTTCCTCTGTGAAATTGATGAATAAAAATGCATTTCCATTCCGAAATGAAATATAATCATTAAGCTTAAGAGAGCTTTTTTTTACTGTTCGGGGCCAGCTTGTGCCCACTTCGACTATTTTCACCGGGTATCTGGTACTTCCCTTCAGCACATGTACCGGGGCTTAGACAGATGAGAAGAAATCAACTAGTGTTTTTTGTCTTTGAGGAATTTGAACTTGAGAACTCATGGTTCTCCGCCCACTTTATTGACCAATAGGATACACTCTTAGGTGCGCAAGTCTTTTAACAACTTGTGAGGAAATTGGTCTAATGTGATTGTATCTTTTACGCCCCCGGGCTTTGGTCTACTGGTAAGAGTGTTGCTACTGTGTGGATTAGGTTCATGTCACGGGTTTGATCCTTGCCACAGACAAACGCCTGGTATTAAGAGGGACGGGCCCAGTTATCCATCGAGTACCGAACCTTGCGCCCCAGGTCCTCGAGACTTTCTCGGTTATCACCAAAAATGTTATTCTATCTTTTATTAATAGAGCTCAGCTTGGGTTAGGGGTGCCATACGGGTTTGATCCTTGCCGCAAATAAAAAAAATACTGGTTATTTAAGTGGAGAATGTGGGCTTGGGGGGGGGGTTGTCCACCGAGTTTTGAAACATGCACTACGTGTTCTCGGGGATTTCTTGGTTATCAAAAAGAAAATGTTATTCTATCTTTTGTCAATAGAGCTCAGTCTGGAAAAGCATATTAGACTAATAGAGTGCCTTCTTGAAGCTCTCGATGCTGTTAACAAGATTGATTCTTGTCAAGCTTCACACTCCATTATGCAACAGAAACTTCACGTGGCAAAAAGTTAAGCACATATATCCAGAATTTGCGAATGATCTCTTTTCCTTCTCTTCTTTTGCCATTCTTTAGGTTAAAGCTGGTTGGTGCTCTTTCAAATACATTCTTATTGCTTTTTATGGTACCAAGTTTGCCCTTTTATGTGCTGATTTTAGCTAATTCTTAGTTAATTTGGTAATATAGTTATTATTCCTGCTCGAATGTATACCAATATGCTTCTGTAGGCGACATGATATTGGTTCTTTAGTCTAACTGTTGCTAGTTTATTTTTGAAATAAGTTTGAGAAGTATTTCTGCATTTTTCACTGTCAAGATAATTTACGTTGAACTATGAGTACAATTTAGTGAGACATCTGCGCGTTTTGAAGCTTATCTATGAAATTGTGGAACCTTATTTTGTTTGATTGACTTCTCATATAGACTCTTCACAATAGTTAAAGTGGTTATTTTGTTCAGAGCTAATAATATTCACTCTGACATGGAATGACTGCTTCCTTAAAAAAAGATGGAATCGAACTTACTAGTGACTAGAGAGGCATCATAGTCTAAATGGCTAGATCGAACCATGTTGGTTTTGTGTGATTTGACATTGTGATATATTGTATATTTATAATATTTATGTCATATACTTGGGACCATGTGTTGATCACAATGATGTTGTTTCTAGGTTCACCAAATTTGATATTTTTGCTTTGATTGCTTCGTTTGGGCCTTTTGAAGTTCTAACATGTAGCAGAAGTGGGTCAATATTAGTTGTTTTTTGTTGTTGTTGATGAAGTAATAATAGATTTCATTGCTGGCATCAAGAAGATGCATAATAATACAAAAGTTATGGAAGCAAAAAAGACTTTGTTAGCTCATTTACAAAGAGACTATTCTAGTACTAGGGAGCTAACGAAGTTCAAAAAGTTGTCAGGAGAATCTAAGGGGGAAAGGTAATGCCAATTATAAAGATACAAAAGACATCTAGCCTCGAGGGAATGATTTGGAGTTGATAAACCTTCAAATACCGTAGTAATTTGTTTTCTCTTAGAGATCTAGCTAATGCAATCTCCACATCAAAGTAACTAATTGTTATATTGATATTAGAATGACATAATTTCATTTTACAGGGTTTACATGAAAAGTTAGCTACTGGAGAAGTGAAGGACGGTAAATTCAGCCAAGGGACGCAGCACAAACAGAAAAATGGGATTTCAGAAATTTCTCAGATCCATTCCAAAACAAACCGCTTCTGATCGGACTTCACTGTTACCTCTTGCATTGCGAACTATAGATTCCTCAGTGTGCACCACCAACAACCTCACCCCTGTTGCCCAAAACCAACTGAACCAACTCATGGAAATCCACCTTAAACCTTCTTTCACAGCCAAAGATTTTCTCTCTTTCCTCAAGAATCATGTCCATTACCACCCTGTCCTCGCTAACCTTGACTTCTACCTCTTTAACTATGCTGCTTCTGTTGATTCTTTCCGCCATGATCACTCCACCTTCGAGTGGATGGTCCGCACGCTGGCCATCACCCACCGCCTCCAATTTCTTACTTCTCTCCTCCAATTTGTTGCTTCTAATCCCTGCCCGTGTGCTGATGGTATTTTCTCTTGCCCCAAAACTGAACCTATTTTTCGTTTTGCCATTAATGCTTATTGCAAAGCTGGTAGAATTGATGATGCATTGTTAGCTTTTGACACAATGAGAAGATCGATTGATGGGAAGCCTGATGTTGCTGTTTACAATATAATAATTCATGGATTTGTGAAGTTTAAGCATTTTGATAAGGCTCTGGAGTTCTATCATAGGATGATAAGAGAACGAGTGAAGCCTGATGTAATTACGTTCAATACTCTGATTGCTGGGTACTGTAAGAACTCGCAATTGGGCTTGGCTTTGCAAATGTTTAAGGAGATGAAAACTCATGGATGTGCACCAAATGTAGTCAGTTTTAATACTTTAATTAAATGGTTTCTTTTGGATGATAAGTTTGAAGAGGGGATTGGGATGGCCTATGAGATGACTGAGATGGGATGGGAGATTTCGGCAGTGACTTGTGAGATTTTGGTTGATGGTCTTTGCAGGAAGGGAATGATGTTGAAAGCGTGCGATTTATTGGTTGACTTTTCAAGGAAAGGGTTGCTGCCAAGAACATTTGATTATTTTGGGTTACTTGAGAGGCTTTGTAGTGAAGGGAATGTGGCTAGAGCAATGGAATTGGTGAATGACTTATGGAGGAACAGGAATTCTCCAAGCTTAATCGCTTGTACAACCTTGATTGAAGGTTTAAGGAGAACAAGAAGGATTGATGAAGCATATGAAATTATGGAGAAAATGCTACAGGAATGTATGCTTCCGGATAGTGTAACCTTTAATTGTCTACTTAGTGACATGTGTGATGCACAAAGAGCGAAGGAAGCGAATAAGATGAGGTTATTGGGTTTAAACAAGGGTTTGGATCCGGAGGCTGTGACGTACAATATTTTGATATCAGGTTTTAAGAGGGAGGGTAAAAAGAAGGAATCGGAAGCTCTGGTGGAAGAGATGTTGGATTTGGGGTTTATACCTGATATTGCTACTTATAACAGGTTGATTGATAGACAAGCTAAATCAAAAAGTTAATTTTCCTTGCACCTATTATCATCAAGTCGAGAAAACTTGTAAGGTTGCAATTTATCGGTCCATGTAGAAACAGGAGACATGCATATTAGGGAGTGCCAATGGATAAAGTCAATGATTTTCCTTCTTTTACTTCCAATCATCTCCAAAGAATATTGGTGAGTTATGTATTGTCTATATCTTTTTGAGAGTGAGTCGACTGAAGCAGCAGCTTGGAGTTCTCATGGATTGTAATGACACAAAATTTTGTCACCAGCAACTCTTCTATTTCTGAATTGCAACACATCATAGCAGATATGCTGGTTATTTTCTTAACTAACATGGATACAGTAAACTCTTCTGTGCACATTGAAGGAAGCTCTGCTATGCTGGAAAGAGATTCAACAAATGAAAAAAAAAGATTGGTTCTTTTGGATCCTTCCTTTCTTCAAACAAAACGAAAGAAGATAGAATCAGGCCGATTCACGAAATGCCTTTCTGTATATTTCTCAATGTCCCAGCTATTCATTGAATGCGAGATGCAGATGATTAGAATCAGGCCGATTCCTGAAACGCCTTTCTGGATATTCTTCAATGCCTCGGCTATTCGCGGAAAATGAGAAAACAGACGATTAATCATATTTTTCAGAAGAAATCGAATAATTTCTTGGGTATCCTACAAGATCTATTCGTTCATTTTTCTCTGATAGATGGCTAGTACTTCATCTAGGTTCCCTACTGTAAAGAAGCAACTTAAGAGAATATGGAGAACAGTACTCTTGTGTATTCCATGGTCAGTTTATCGGAGAGGAAACACACATGTTTTGGAGCCACTGAAGAAGCAATTCTTTAACTGAAATAACAGAGAATCTGTGATGGATCTGATAGGCCCTGTACATGCTAATGGAGTCTTGCCCTGTACCTGTACATAATTATTGAGCACCTACCTGGTGTTTTCATCTAATGAAACCTAGCTACGTATAAAAAGTTTGTTCGTCGTCATATTAATTACTTGGGATTCTTGTCTTTTATTTTGGTTGCATGAGTTACAAGCTACAGATTTCACGAACCGTTTAATTTCTCAGCATCTTCTCTCTTTGAGTTGAGGAAACTTAAATGGTTGCAATCTATTGATCCCGCTGTAGACAGGTGATTGTTATGAACAATGTACAGATCATTGTGTGATTAATCCTCCTTTTTACTAATGACAAAAAAGGGGAGAGAAGTGGACACATTATCTAATGTCCAGGATAGACACAGTTTATACATCAACAGAAAAAGTCAGAGACACATGTATATATTTAGGGGGAGAAGCATCAACTCAGAGCAAAGTTTCGTCAACTGCTCTCACCAATCACCACTCCTCAATTGTTTCTGAAGAAGTTTTGTCATCATAAAAAAGGTGTAGATTGTTAACCTCTGAAGTATTTTGATAATGATAAAAAGAGATATTCTAATATTTCGAAAAGACTAACATTATTTTCTCTTGACAGGAAAATCTGTTTGGATAACAAGCTAACTCACAAAGGAACATGAATCACTTGGATAGATGATGAAAATATGTCGAGCTGAATGAGAGACTCTGTAAACCACGTCAGATGACAAGAAAAGAAGATTGGTTCGAATAGTTTGGTAAGGACGAGCAAGATGCAGCTTCATTAATTACTCGAAAGAAATAATCAAGGGAATATATGAAGATACAATCAGCACGTGACAAAGAACATTACTAAGGCACCCAGACAACAGTACAGCCAAGTCAGCAAGAAGACCCAAGAGAAGGACTGTTCACATGCAAACCTAGTTCAGATATGCAGGTTGTAATCAAAGTGCATTCAATGATGCCGTTAGAGCTTAAGAAGTTCACGACACGAGAAGGCATGCAAGAAAGCAAGAGTTTAAATTTCATTAATGAAGAGGAGCATGTTTACAAGTTATGAAGGAAGAGAATATTGTCAACTAAGCTGATTCCAAGAAAAAATGCCCGAAGGACGAGGAAGACATTTCAAAAGCTGCAGAGAGAGATTGAAGGCTTTCGAGTATAAAAGGGAGCAGATCAAACTCTGTAGTTACTTTTGCAGATATGAAAGGTTTCTTTCTATCCTCTTGTATATCTTTGTAGAGATTGTACATTCTGAGTTTATTCACAATGTTCACCATAACCTTAATGTTGTAATGCTGTAAGATCGAAACTCGGTTGTTGAATTTAACTGGCTGTGAAACTCCCCTTCTTCTTTCTACTTCTTGTAATTGTTGGGTGCTGAGCGAGTTAAAACTGTCAGAGAATTTCGTTGTTGGTGAGCAAGTACAAACCAACTTGTAATCGTTCTGGTGTGCAAGTAAAAACCACACATTTGTGGTGACCATGTGAAACCACTTGTTTCTTGTGACTGAGTAAAACAGAGGAGTAATACAACTCCCATGGGAGTCAAAGGAACTGGAATAGGCACCACATTGGTGATCCGAACCAGTATAAAATTTCTGGTGTCACCTTTATTTTATTTCTGCATTTCTGATATTGGTCTTTATCTATAAATCAAATCTTATTGAACTATCCCTCTGAAAATTATTGGAAAAAGATTTAGAAAGAAGTGTTTTTTAAAACTTCGTCAAAGTGGTCCACTGAGACCTTATAGAAAACCGGTGACACTGAATAAGAATTTGTTTGTCATATATATATATATATAGAAGAAAAAGCATATTTGCAAAGTAAGAAAAGCATTCAATATAAAGAAAGTGGTGTGTGAACACATAGACTCTATGTATTGCATATTTGCCTCCTCTTTTGTTTGTTTTTGTTATTTTCTTTTGCCATGTCCACACTGTGCCAATGACTTGCAGAAAGCTTCATTTAGGACATAAGATTCTCAAGTCTTCAGCTTTTGAAATGAAAGATCAAAACCAAGAAAAAGTCACTGCCCAGCTCTAGGAAACTTAACAATTGTTTTGAAAAACCACCTATATTGACTACAATGTAATTAGTAGTACGGGTCTCCTCCTATTTATTATACTTTAGTGTTTCCAGTGTGAAAATTGCTTCCATAATAGAAAACTAGAGTAAAATTTTCAAGAAGTATTTAACAATTACTGACCACCTCTTGATATACTTAGCTGTAGTCAAACTTATCATTTTTGAGAGCCAATTTTCTGCAAATTTCTTCATTCAAAATCTTGTGAAGATCTCTGAAGGTACGTCCCAGAGTAGCAAGAGAGATGGCTGCTTATGCTGCTGTAACTTCTCTGTTGGGAACAATACACCTGATTTCACAATCCAGCTTAAAGCTTCAAGAGGGTCACAAAGAGCATTTGAGATTACTCTACAAGAAGGTTAGATCTTTGCAAGAGCTTCTTGACAATAGTGATGATGAACCAACAAAGGATTTGCAAGAAAAAGTAAAAGATTTAGCACAAGAAGTAGAAGACAAAGTTGAGTCGCGCATTCAAAGAGAGGCCCAGAAGACGCTTCTTAAAATGTTGCAACGAGTCTTCAACCTTCCAACAAAGGCCCATGGGAGGCTTCTTAAGATCATGCAACAAGCTATAAAAGACATTGATTCTGTTAAGGAGTGGTTCATCAAGCAGCGGGAAAATAATATTTCAGCTGGTGCTTCCAGTTCAGCACAATATCATGTTTCAACCATCGAAAATGATATGGTGGGGTACAACATTGAACAAGAGCTCATGCGGGATCAACTTAGGGGACACTCGTCTCAACTGGAAGTCATCTCCATTGTTGGTATGGGTGGCATAGGTAAGTCAACTTTTGCCAAAAAGATGTTTTCTGATCCCTCAATTATGAGCTTTTTTGATGTTCGAGGATGGATTACTGTGTCCAAGGACTACAGTTTAAGAAGGATACTTCTAGGCCTCCTTCAAGATGCTATTGGGGTGAAAGAAATGCTTGATAAGGTAAGCGATGATGCACTTGCAGATCGCTTGCAGAAAAGCTTAAAGGGTAGGAGGTATTTGATTGTTGTGGATGACATATGGAGCAGGGAAGCCTGGGATGGGATTAGACTATGCTTTCCAGAATATAGTAATAAAAGTAGGATATTGTTGACTACTCGAGACATGAAGGTTGCTCAGTATGCTAGCTTTCCTAAGGATCCTTTTCCAATGCGTTTCCTGGAGCTAGAGGAAAGTTGGAATTTGTTTTGCCAAAAGGCGTTTGACCAAAAAGTCTGTCCGATTGGATTTGAAGATGTCGCAAAGGAAGTTGTGGAAAATTGCAAAGGATTACCACTAATGATTTCTGTGGTTGCAGGGACTCTCTCTAGCAAGAGGACACTGGACGAGTGGTGGAAAGTAGCTCAAAGCGTCAGCTCATTAGTAAACCTTGATGATTATCAACGTTGCTCAGGAGTGCTTTCTTTGAGCTACAATCATCTTCTGTCTCATTTGAGAGCTTGTTTTCTGTATTTTGGAGTTTTCCCAAAAGCTAGTGAGATTTCTGTGAAGAAGTTGATTAGATTATGGGTTGCAGAAGGATTCTTAGAGCTGAAGGGGCTTGAGGGATTGGAAAAAGTAGCTGCTAATCTGTTACATGATCTTATTGATAAAAGTCTAGTTGTTGTTAGCAAGCAGAGTTTGGCTGGCAAAATCAAGACATGCAGGATTCATGATCTTCTCCATGATTTATGCTTGAGAGAAGCTGAAAGCGAGAATCTCTTGTACATGGCAAATCCAGTTACTTATGAAGGACCCAGAAGGGTTTCCTCTCAAGGTCGTCGGTGGGTGTCAGTTCATCCTAAGCGAGGTTGTTTTTCTTTCATTTTTTTTGATGATCTTACTCACAACAAAACACGTTCTCTTCATATTTCTTCCAACATAACAGAGTGGCATCTTGAATTAGAACTAGACCATTTCATACTTCTTAGAGTATTGGACTTAGAGACATTGAGATTCGATTATTTCCCTCGTGAAATACTACACTTAGTTTCTTTAAGGTATTTGGCTGTGACAGCCGTTGAGATTCCAGAAGATACATCAATTTCCAAACTTTGGAACTTACAAACTTTTATTTTTCGCCAATATATTCCAGAACTCAGTGGGACCATATATTTATCAAATGGAATTTGGAAGATGTCTCAATTGAGACATCTCCACTCTACAAGGATGTATTTATATTCTCCTCCAAATGTATCAGCCAACGATGTTAAGTACTGTTTTTTGGAAAACTTGCAAAGTGTTTCTGGGATGAGTCCTCGTTGTTGCACCAAGAAAACATTTGAAGGGATTAAGAAAGTGAAGGAATTGGGAATTGGTGGCAATACAAGCGATTTTTACAAGAAGCCCAAATGCCTAAATAATCTTATATATTTACATGAGCTCGAGGCACTAAGTATTGCATCGTACAACTCTGAACCAGATGGTTTGTTTCTTAGGCTTTCATGTCCGGGTTATTTCCCACCAAATCTCAAGAAGCTGACACTTTGTCGCACTTTTCTACCATGGGAGGACATGGCAATCATTAGCAAGTTGCCCAAACTTGAGGTGCTCCAATTGAAGGCTCGTGCCTTTGCAGGTATTGACATTGTAGGAGAAACTGTCTGGGAAGTAACAGAGATTGGGTTTCTTGAATTAAAATTCTTGCTTCTTGAGAAGTTGCATCTTGACTATTGGAGAGCCACTGATGATTATTTCCCATGCCTTGAGCGCATAATTATCAAAAATTGCAGTTCCTTACAAGAGATTCCTAAAGGATTTGCAGATAGTATGACACTGCAGCTCATTGAGTTACATCAATGTTCTCATTCCCTTGTGAATTCTGCTGAGCTGATCCGGAAAGAGCAATTAGAGAGTCTGGGAAACAACATGCTTAAAGTTTATGCCTTTGACAAAATTAGAGGTAAGTAAAATAATTTTGAATGAATATTCAACAGCCATTATAAGTTTGACTCTGATGAACTGTGTTAAATCAATAGATAAGAATTAAACTGTTGATTGTGATAAGTTTTTCTGCGCATAACTACTATATTGTTGAATATAATAATGTAAGGAAATCGAATAGTTCATAACATCTGTTATATGTGATTGTCATGTTAGGGCCTTTTATTATGATATATAGATTCATTGAAATGGTGTATAACAATCGTTGCATGTCTTATCTAATATTTATATCAAACTTGTTTACTTTATGAATTTAGCTATTTACTTATTCATTCATGGCAATAATGAAGTTCATTACATATCTAAGTTCATAGTCTTACCTGTATATTTAGAGGCTTTGCCCATTAACCATATCGAAAGGAAGCATCCCGACGCATTATGAGAAAATAAGTGCAAATTTAGCTCAATAGTGACTAGGAAGGCTCAAGATCTACATATGCAAGAGAATTAAATACCCGGGATTACAGAGGCGTATCCACCTTGAGCGATATGGGTTTCACGTGAAAGCATACTTCTATAATGTTATATTTATTCAAAATTACTTAAAATATGTATGTGCATCCATTCTCAAAGACTCTCATGGTGTAACTATTATTGGGTGGGTGCACCATTACAAGTGAAATTGGCGGTTCAAATCTCCCCTCGAACGGTCTTATTTCCAGCATAGAGTATAAATATATGTGAAACCTACTAAAATTTTAAATATATATATATATAAAATTTTGAACCTATAATTTTAAAAGTATAGTGGGTTCATGGTAAGAGACTAAAGTTAAACGTGTCAAAAGTAAATTCTAGATGCACCTTTTTACAACAGTGCACTTATCCTCTTGAAATCCTGAATCCGTCTCTGCGCAGGAAGTAAGTTTTCAGGGGCCAAATGTCTTCTATGGTAACATAATCGAAAACAATCAAATACTTTGGTCGAAATATTTGTTCTTTCAATGCGCATAATTTAAGTATTGCACCTTTTCATTAAGATAGCAATAACAACAACAACAAGCCCAGTGAATCCCACAAGTGAGGTATGGGGAGGGTGAAGTGTACGCAGACCTTACCCCTACCTAATGAAGGTAGAGAGGTTGTTTCCGAAAGACCCTTGGCTCAAAAGAAGTGAAAATGAAGCAATAAACAGACAGTAGCAACAATCAGGTAATTAGACATGGGCACAAATGAAGATACGTGAAACAACATATATCTAAGAATACGACACTATAAAAATAGATCCAGTCTTGTTGGAAAGTGGAAATATTGACACAATATGAAATAGCAAGGGGCTAGGCATAGAAAAATACGAGACTAGTACTAATACTACTGGGATGCCTAGACGAAACTCTAGACTGCCTGTCAACCCACAACCCTAATCCTCGACCTCCACGTCCTCCTATCGAGGGTCATGTCCTCGGTAAGCTGGAGTAACACCATGTCCTGCCTAATCACCTCACTCCAGTACTTCTTAGGTCTCCCTCTACCACTCCTCTGACCCGCCATGGTCAACCTCTCACACCTCCTAACCGGGGCATCATAGTCTCTTCTCTTCACATGCCCGAACCATCTCAGCCTCGATTCCCGCAACTTATCTTCTATAGGAGCCACGCCACCTTGTCCCTAATATACTCGTTCTTAATCTTATCTCTCCTGGTATGCCCACAGATCCATCTCAATATCCTCATTTCTGCTGCTTTCAACTTCTGAACATTAGATTTCTTGATTGGTCAACATTCGGCATTAAGATAGCAATGAGATATTATTTTATCATTTCCAATAGATTTTCTCAATTTTAACTTAGTTTTAAACTACATTGTGTATTTTAAGTTGAAAAATGGGAGAATGAAGGCTAAATTCAAATTGTTGGGACATTTTCTGATAGAAATATAATAGAAACAACAACCCTTTTGAAAGGGTGCTATATGAACTGTTGAAATTAAAAAAAATCAGTCTCCTACATCTATGATAATCAGGGGACATTCTGACCAATATATGTTTGAAGTTAGATATGTTAAATATTTTTAAAAATATGTATGTGGTATAATGAGTTTCCAACTCTGATTATATCTCACCTTTTCACTTTACACTTACTGAAAATTCACTTGTAATGGCCATTGTATAGAGAGAAATTCTGATGAAGATTCTGGAGAATCAACAGAAGAAGTTATGGAAGAGACTGATGAAGATTCAGAGGAAGATTGAGCAAATCGGTTTTAAGGTAAACTTGTGTCATAGATGTGTCATAGCCCGTGCTTAATACGAGCCCAACAACTTGAAGTAATGCAATATAGTTGAAATGCAATACGCCTTAGCTTGGTCTGATTTGCATCCTCACTTGTTTATCGTCATGGTTGAATTAGATGTGCTAGAACATATTGCATGTTTGTATTAATCACTGAAGCTAGAGAAATATCCCAAAACAGCGTCTTCTTCAAAATTAACTTCATTGACTAAAACTTCGTCTAGTAACACTAATTAGCCAGAAGGCGTTTCATGTACAATTTTGTTACAGTTACATCAAGTTACAGTAAAATGTCGGTGCAACTACTGCTTTTTCATCATCAATCTCTTTCACACTACCGCTCAGCCATTAACCAGCTAACAAAGATTCTTGATGTCAAAACTTAAAGTAACCACAACCTTTTTTCACAAAAGTTGGTTGATATTCATATGTAGGGGTGGCAAACAGGCGGGCCGGGTCGGATATGAGCGGGTCAAAAACGGATAATTTTTTTAATAAAAAAACGGATAAATTATCCGACCCGACTCATATTCGAGACGGATAAAAACGGGTTTATCCGACGGATAATATGGGTATCCATATTATCCATAGCTTCTTAAATATGATCACTTATGAGAGAATTCCTAATCTTCCAGACTTAAGAAACTCCAATTTGAGACTTTACAAATTTGAAAGTTAAACACATTAGTTATCCATTGGTTATCTATTTTCTAAGTGGATAATATGGTTCTTTATCCATATTCGACCCATTTTTAAATGGCTTATTATCCAATCCATTTTTTGATGGATAATATGGGTGGATAATTGTTTTCTTTTAACCATTTTGCTATTCTCTATTCATATGCGATGAATGTTTTTTAGTCTTTGAGAACCTATTACCCCAACACTTGAAGAAGCTCTAATCCAGCTTGTCTCCACTTGCTTTTCTAGATGCATTTATGAAAGTTTAGTTAGCAATGAACTTACTCGAGGCCTGCTACATATATACCCTGTCTCAGCCTGGGGTGCATTCGTTTTTCTATGGGGATGGTTGATTTTATAGTGTTTTTACAGCCTTTAAATCCTCGGAACTTTATATTATATTTAGGTTTCTTTTCATTGTATAAACTACATGAACTATTACTTTACTATGACAGTCACACATGATCTTTTCTATTTGCATCTGCAGGTTACCCTAAATGCTCACTTCTTGAATCACCTTGGTTTAGATAGTTTAGACATATTGATGGCCCCTTGAAGAAGAGTTTGGGTTTGAACTCCTGACAATTAAACTGACAAGAGCAGCTCCACATGTTTGTTATAGTTGTTCTCTCTGTTCAAGAATGTTAACATGTGGTTAAATGTATGATTTCTGCTGTGCTTTTTTGAGTTTTGGATAATACTTAATTATACAATTACTTTCGCCATTTGGTTCGGAACAAAGATATCCTGAGATTATAATTATGGGGAGAATTATAATGCAACATCCTATATGGGATAGATAGTACCAAGATTTTGGTATAAAAATTATGCCGATTTTAGCTACTACCTATAACCAAATACGGGAAAAATATAATTGTAAATTTTGTAAGTCTCACGGCGGGGTGATTCATTGGGATTTGAAATTCAGGAGGAACCTACAAGATTGGGAGATAGAAGAATATTACATTTTGATGAGTCGTTATATGAGCTGGGTATACGGGATTATACTTGTATACGGGATTTCCTCATAACTGTTAATAAATTTTTTTACTTTATTAAAACAAAAAAGAGTTACACTTTTTGAAATAATGCCTCTCCTCTGAAGATAAAAAAAATAAGAACCACTAGGAAAATTCAGGAGAAATTCAAAAAAAGCCAGATTTACAAGTGATCATTCAAAAATAGTCACAGTTTTAAAAATAATCGAAATTTAGCCACTTTTCACGTAAAGATAAATCTAAACGAAAACACTGTTCAAAATCCGGAAAAATACTCCAGTATATTATACTGGAACTTTCCGCATGTTGGAGTTCCAGCATAATATGCTGGAAGTTCATACACAAGTGCACCGATCTCCAATATATTATGCTGGAACTTTTCGTATTGCAGCAAAATAGTGGCTATTTTTTAATGACTTTGCAAACGCTGACTATTTTTGAATGATCAGGCCGAAAACTGGCTAGCCCGTGCTATTTTTACGGAAAATTCTATCAAATTCAAAAAATTGCAATTTCTTTCTGGAAAGACCAAAAATACTAAAAAATGCACCTTAGAAAGCTTCACCAGACATTAAAAGACTCAAAATAGCAAACTCCAAATGTGAGTTCGCATTAAATATTTTTTATTTTATTTTATAATTTGAATTAAATTTAACAAGACCAAAATATTTCAATTTTGACAAACTTAAAGGAACAAAACTACTTAGGGTATATCTGGGGGGCTATTTTATACCGACCTCAAATTTATGGGACATAATATTAGACCAAACTCCAAAGGGATGTAGATTGTATTTTTGGACACATGAGAAGACAGTGTCCCTAAAGTATAATTCATTATTCCTTCTTATTTTTTGCGCATTAAAACTTAAAAATTTGTTGAAATGACTTCCAAGAGCAAATCAAAAGCCACAATCGAAACAACTATGCAAATCTGTTCAGTCTTGCGATAGATGTATTCGTTTGGTTGTGTACTTGTGTTACCCGGCAGGACTGTTGCAGTAAACATTGCTGCTTCCCCAGGTAAGAAATTCTTTGTTATGCAAGTATACACTTGAGATCGTTGTTGACTCCCAACTGTTTGTTAAAATGTCTCTGTTAATTTTGCGGCAGAAACACTCTTTTTTTTTTATGCATCCAATTCAGAATTTATCTCTCAGGTGAGATTTGTTTCAGGGCAAGTGACAGCAGCATTTACTTAGGTTCTAATAAGGATGTTGGTGTTTGACTTGACGTTAGTTCAGAATTTAGAGTCAGAGACTTTCAGAATGAGGGTGTATTTATTTATACACACATATATGCGCATTGTTGATGTGTATTTGAGATCCTTATTGTCGCCCAACTGTTTGATAAAATGTCTGTGTTAAATTTACGTCAGAAAGACTCCTTTTTTATGCATCCGATTCAGAATTTCTCTCAGGTGTGATTTATATTAGGGCATGTGATAGCAGCCTTTACTTGGGCTACTAATAAGGGTGTTGGTGTTAGACTTTACAGTCAATTCAGAATTTAGAGTGAGTGAGGGTCAAAATAAGTAAATATTTATATACAGATGTAGGTTCCGTTTAGCTATGTAATATTTTATAGTGCTAATGGTATGTATTTTTTTGAAGCAAAGTTGGAGGTTGTTCCTGCATGAGATAGGATTAGAAGTTGTAATGGTTAATTTGGATTAATCTTCTTGATGGTCACTCAACTTTCACTTTATTACACCAAAATCACTAAACTATTTTTTGTAATGAAAAAGTCACTCAACTTTACCTAAGATTAATGAAAATCACTAAACTATTTTTAAAAGTCACTCAACTTGGTTTAATGTATCATGGAAGGTCATTAGGAGGAAACAATGGGAACATTTTCTGGGATACTTAGGTAAAAATGAGGGACCTTTTGGTTACAAAAATTTGTTTAGTGATTTTGGTGATACTCATGTAAAGTTGAGTGACTTGCTTGTTACAAAAAATAATGTAGTGACTTTGGTGCAATAAAATAAAAGTTGAGTGACCACTCGCGAAATTACCCATGGTCAATATGTTTCGTCTAAATTATTTATTTTTTTAAAATTTATTTCAGGATTGCAAGATCCTCGGTGCAAAACATTGCAGACTCTTTCGGTTGTTCAGTACTATAATGGTAGGTGGAAACTTACTACTTTGAGGAATGAGAATAGGAAAAGGAATTCCAAAGGTGTATTTTGTATGATAGAAATTGGTTAACTTATATTATGGAACACCTTTTCTCAAGGGGAAGAAAAGATTTTCTTATTTGTGGGAGAAGTCATTTTTCCTTATCAATATCAAACTCCAACCCTATACCACTCACATCTGTTAACACTTAGACATTATTAGCAAACTTTTAGTGCTCTGTAATATCGTCAGAACATGATTTTTATAATATTCCTACAATTTGTATGATTACATGTCTTAACAACTTCTCATATCCGGCCGAGCACTTGAAAATGAATTTTAAGAAACACGATCTTATAAGGTAAAACATTTTCGAGGACAATTATTTTAAACATTTTCCTCCACGCCGACACACCTATGGTTGGTTGGGTAGTTAGTTTTGATATTTCAATAAGGGAAATGAACTAGTCTGACATATCAGAGATTTAGAATGCTAGTTGATCATCTGGCATATCACTGATATTTCAATAAGATGTTTAGTATACTTATTCTTTAAAGAGATTTTACAAGTTCTAATACTCCTTTCTGTGGGAGCGTTGGCATAACTGGTAGAGTTGCTACCATGTGACCAGGAGGTCACGAGATCGAGCTGAGCAAACAGCCTCTTGCAGAAATGCAGGGTAAGGCTGCTTACAATAGACCTTTGTGGTCCGGCCCTTCCCTGGACTCCGCGCATAGCGGGAGCTTAGTGCACCGGGCTGCCCTTTTTAATACTCCTTTCTGTAATTTTTATTTCTTTTGTTTTTCCAGCTAACAGCAGATTGGTCGAAGTTGCCAGTGGATCTTTTGGGTTTAATTGCTAGTCGTCTGCATTTTGTCGAAGACTGGGTTCGGTTTGGTGGAGTCTGTAAGTCATGGAGAACTGGTATTCTACAAAATGGCAATTCTTTGTGCTCTTTCCTTCCTTGGCTGATGCTTCCTCAGAGGACACATGAAAGCTCGCGCACGTTCTATAGTCCTTTCAAATGTAAGAGTTATGATATCTGTTTGTCAGGTGTTCTAGATAAACGCTGTTGGGGTTCTTCTCATGGTTGGTTGGTCACTCTAGGTGCCAATTTTGATATGCACTTGCTAAATCCACTATCAGGGGTCCAAATTTTACTTCCACCACTGAATAAGTGCCAAAATTTGAATACTCTGATATGTACAGGAAAGAGCTTTCGCGACTCGTTTGTTTCCAAAGTTATCTTATCTGCTAGTCCGTCTTCATCAGATTGTGTAATTTTTGCTCTCTATTCTGATAATTGGAAGATGGCATTTGCAAAGCCAGGTGACGTTGCTTGGACTCCCTTGAGTTCCATCCGTGGCCATGTTGATGATGCCATATGTCATGATGGAAAGTTTTATGCTATCGACACTTTTGGCGAAGTTCTGATTTGGGACTTCGCTGGCTTTTTCCTGAAGAAAATAGCTTTCACACCATCTCGCGATATGGATAATTTGGTGTATGTTACTACATATCTTGTCGAGCTAGAAGGTCAAATATATGCCGTAATGAGGCTTTTGTTTGATACACGAATCACAGATACTCCTTGCCTAAGCACTTGGAGTTTCAAAATTTACAAGTTGGATGTCTACAATGAGAAGTGGGAAGAAGTGAAATCTTTGGGTGATTGGTCTATTTTTGTAGGAAGCAATCATTCCTTCTCAATTTCTTGCTGTGCTTACCCAGAATGTGAGAGTAATTGCATATTCTTCACAGATGACTTCTCTGGAGTTTATTACAATGCAGTACATGGCTATGATATGGGTACTTACAATATTCAGAATGGCGGGATACAACCTCTTATTCAGGAAAATGTATCTGCCTTTGCATTCTCTCAGCCACTTTGGATAATACCAAGTTTATCTTAAGGATTTCCAGTTGAGTGAGACGGTAATGTACATCATGTATCTGATTTTCTGTTAAATCTGATTTTTCGTAGCGATACTGCTAGATTAGTTCTTGTCCGGCCAATACAATGTGTTTTATTTGTATTTATAGTGTGAGCAAATGTTTGTTATGCTCTTAAATTGTAAATGCCTTGTAGGTTGAGATTTAACAATGGGCCGGCTCATGATAATACAAAATCTTCTCTCATTCGTTACCAAATCTTTCAAATTTCACTAGGTTGTAGGAAGTTTTACGCTGTTGAAAGTGTTAGTGGACACTGGGCACATTTTGGTTTGTCATTTCACTGGGTTTTTCGTTGTTGAAGAAAACAACTTTTATGCATTGCAGATATTGTGCGAGCTAGTTATGTTATAACATACCTAGTTGAGTTAGGGGTTCATATAGAGCAGTCTTTAGACTTTTGTATGATACAAGAGTCTCAGATGTTCCTTGCCTAAGAACAAGGAAAGTCTACAAGGTGGAAATGTGCAATGATTACTGGGAGAAAGTAAAATCTTTGGTTAATGTTCTACCCTTGTCTCTACCAATAATTCCTTTCCAATCCTCAGGTCTGTTTGTAAAGTTTAAGCAAAGAATTGCCTTGAGTGTCTTATTATGCAATAAGTAGCTATTGGATTATCATATACAACCTCTTCTTCAGAACATTACACGTTGCCTTCGCGCAGCCAAGTATGACCGATCATTGTGAGTATATTGGTAGATGGCCGGGACCAAGTTATTGTTATTTTTTTCTGCTTTTATGTTAAGCTTATCAATTTTAAAATAAATTATTGGCTACAAAGAGATTTTTTTTAATGAACGTGTCACAAGCTTACTCTTTTTTTTTTTTTTTGTGAAGTTTTTGTGAAAACGTCTTAATTTTAAGGCTTTTAGAGTGAGCGAAACTGTATTGTTAAGGCATCATAAATGTAGTTTCTTGTTAGTATATCCGTCAACAGAATATACTGATGGCATGAGTTATTGTAGTGGCATATCTTAGTAGTTAGTACTGATGAATTTTAAGTGTCAGCCACTGTACAAAGGAAGGATGTTTTAATCCTTTGTTAAAGTTTTCTAACAATGTCCAGTACAGTACCTTGCAGTTGGCGAAATTGAAGATAACAACAAGAACAACAACATACTCAGTGTATTTCTATAGTGTAGAGTTTAGAGAGGGTAGTGTGTACACAACTTTACCCCTACCTTATGAAGATACAAATGTTATTTCCAATAGATCTTCGACTCAAAAAAAGCAATTCTTGAAAATAAAAAATACTAGTGAAGAGGTCATGTAGATACTAATGAAAACAAGAACGGTAACAAAAGAAAAATAACAGAGCAATAAATTAAAATAATCGAAGTAAGGGAACAACATGTACTAATAGAAATTCGAAGAAATTTTTGCTATCGTCCAGCACTTTTACGAGGCAAAACAATTAATATCTGTTTACTCGACCATTCCATAGCAACATATTTTTGGTTAAAATAGTTGATAGTGTAAAAACTTTTCAAAACCCATAAATATAAGTTAATACATGAGTTTAACTTCTACATAGTTGTAGTGCAATTTTATATTATTAGGTCATTTTAAAGATAACTAAAAGTTAATATATTAAACTTTGGTAACTATTACAACGACTAAAATTGAAACTATTTTAACATGAGAAAGAAATAATTTTGTAATTTTACTACAAAAATATATATAACGTTCAGTCAATTTCGTTACTTTAAGAGCATACGAATAGACTCATCGTTTGCTTGTGTTCCTTGTATGCTACAAAGGCAGCGATGATGAAAATTCCTCCAAAAAAGCCTCACTTCTTTAAGCCTATTTTGCCAGGTTTTAAGCATGGAATTGTGAGTATTAATTCTTTTTTTTCTTCCATTGTTTTACTTTCTTGTTTCTTGGTTTACATCTTTTTTTTCCATCTCATATGTCTACGTACAAAAAGCTCCATATTTCTCTCTCTTTATTTGTTACTTACTCTTTTCCTAGGATATAGCATGAACTTTTTAGTTTCCCCATTACCGCAAAAGTCCTCTTAAAGAAAGTTTAAAGGAAAAAATCCTACGTATGCATACTATAAGAGCTGGCAAGAAAAAGATTTGATTTTTTGGGGGTTGCTGTTGATTGTTGTTATTGTTATTTTATATAACTGGGGATTGTGGGATAAAGGGAAAAAGAATTTTTGAAATCTATCTTGTCAAAGCACTGTACAAGCAACGCAGAGAAGGTCAAAAGATGTGGTGGGATAGCGACAGAGTCGGGATTTTCGTTAAAGGGTGCTAAAATATAAAATATTGAACATTAAAATATTCCACATATGTATATATACATAAAAAATAAAATTTATCTAATTATATAGTGCAATTTTACATGTTCGAGTTACGGGAATAGAGAAATTTTTTGATACAAAGTGATTTGGTAGGATGTGTGTGATCCTTCCACTGTTAAACAGATGTCTCGTGTTCAAGGCTTGTGAATGAAGAAATTCCTCTGGAGAGTGCGACTTCTTTTAATGGACCTTATATGGTGTGAATTTCGACAAAAAAATAAAAGAAAAAAGAAAACACAGAGAAGTGAAATTGAAAAGATGCCTTGACGGGATTCAAGTTATTAAAGTTAGAGTTGATAGAACTGATTTGTAAAAATCTTTGTTAGGGGTTTGGATATTATTGTGAATAGCTTCAATCATTAGTTGCATAGGTTTTTTCAAGAGTGATAAAATACTAGTACGATTAAACTCTGTATTGAAATGCTTTAAATACTTAATAGTACTAATACTCCACTTTTGCAGAAAATCCCCATAGCTTTTTCCAAGTATCTGAATGGATGTAATCAAGAACATGCAATACTGAGAAGGGCAGGTAAGAAGTGGGTGGTAAAAGTGAACGGACGGCTATTGGGTTGGGGAAAATTTGCAGAGGAACATGATTTGCAGTTGGGAGATTGTTTGGTGTTCAGACATGAAGGAAACATGGAGTTTGAAGTTTCAATCTTTGGTTCAAGTAAGTGTGAAAGAGAATATGAACAGCCTCTGCAAGGAGTTAGTGAAGGAGAAGAGGAGAGGGATCATTCTTGCAAGAAAATCACACCACAAGGTTTGGTATTTGGTTTCTATTTCATGTCTCTTCTTATTTTCATTCTTAATTTCTTAAATTTTACCTTATGCCAAGAGAGTCAATAGTATTCGCACTCAGTGACGAAGCTAGGAATTTTCCCAAGGGTGTTCAAATTTAAAAGAAGTGAAAACAATTTCCAACAAAGGGTGTTCGATATGTGTTATATACCTCTAAAACGTAATATTTTACCTATATACTGTTATACACAGTACCCTTATCACTATGTGGCTTCGCCACTGTTCGCACTTAATAGACTCTAATATTTTTATGATGGTGGCGTCAGGGCTATCTTTCGTGCACCTCTACTATTTCAGTGGTTACCTGCTACCTCCCATCAACACAAGTACCAGATAACTCTACTCGTCAAGACTTAGGCAGATGGAAAAAAATCACTTTAATGTTTTTTTGGCCTCCGTTAGGATTTGAACGTGAGACCTGATGGTCATGTTTCTACTCCAACTTCATTGACCACTAGGCCATGTCTTTGGGCATTATAAACTCTGATTTCTAACATATTGATTGGTGGTGGAAGTGTTCTATCCCAATTTCTGATTGTAATACAAAAGCTAATACAGTCTCTTTTGAGGTTTCCTATAGATCTGATAGACTATGTGGATGATAATATGTTCTACAAGAAGGAGACTGCTCTAACACCACTAGCAACAACAACCCAGTAAAATCCCACTAGTGGGGTCTAGGGAGGGTAGTGTGTACGCAGACCTTACCCTACCCCGAAGAAGTAGAGAGGCTGTTCCGGAAGACCCTCGGCTCAAGAAAACAAAAAGACAAAAATAAGACAATATTAGTATCACCGCAGAAATCGTAGGAAAAATTAGTACTCTAACACCACTAATTGAGTGTATATTGTGAATAAAGTAATAATCATAAAGTTAAGCACAATGAAAGTAACACAAATATAACAGAAGAAAAAGTAAAGATTTAGAGGTCTTCTTCAAGCTCCTTCGAGTCCAAGGCCTTTGGGCCTAAGGCAAAGAAAGAAGAGACTAACAAGATAAAAGCCGCGAAGCATGTGAAAAATTAGAAAAGGGAGGTGTAAGTTGCAGGGTGTGGCTAGCTTTAATTATATTAGCTCGTAGCTAGTCATATTAGATTAAATTAGATCATATTTGATGCCCTCCCTCGAGGCGGAGGTGCCTCTTTTATAGAGGCACAGATAGTAACGGCCAACAAGTAATGCAGAAATGGATCCTTGGTTCAAGGAATCTGTCGAAAGACGTGAAAGTTAAGGCCATTACATTTGACATAGTCAGAAGCGATGAGGATGAAGTTGAGCGAGGTGGGTATGAAAGTTGCTTGTAAGGTATGTTTGTCGAGTGCTGGGCACACGAGCTGCTAAGGCTGTCAGTCTTGTGGACTTTCGTGCCTTCACGGTATGTCTATTCGTTTGGTCTGTCATGCTTCCATGGTTATGACCGAAATTTGCCACCACTGAAGTTTACACGGTGAAAAATATTATGCTAAGATCTGCTACATGCTGAAGTGCAATAAATAATATAGAGAACGGTACAAGGACTTTCCTCTTTTCATGAATGTTGTGTTACACAAGGAATGCTATGCACCTTGAATTTAATTAACACATGATCATGTAGTGTATTAGAATTTGAAAATAGTAGATTAATCAACCTCATAGATTGAAAAGCAATTTTACTAAGCAAAAATCTGCATATAGTAGGCAAGATGGACCTCAACACAGGTTTCGTCATTGAACTATTAATATGTCCTATTGTTACAATAGACCCTTGTGGTCCGGCCCTTACCCGGACCCCGCACATAGGGAAGGTTAGTGCACTGAGCTGCCTTTTTTTACTGATAAACAAATATGTCCTTTTGTTCATAAATTATATCTAGTATTTTTCCGTATCTTTTACATATTCTTTTTGTGTAACTAGTCAATACAACAGAAAAACCAAAGCTCAACATCAAGTCGTCACACAAGGCTTTCCCCAATGTAGAAGCTGCACAGGACATGCCTCTTGATCGCCCTTATTTCATTTACACAATCAAACCATATTGCCTTTCAAAGAGTTTTCTGGTAAGTTCAAAGCTAATATATAATTCATTCGTTTCACTCGAAAAGATGAACTCATTTTGCTATGGTGAACTACTTTTTCTATAATAATATCAAAATGTGAAGCATAAAGATGAACTGTTTTTGTGCAGTTGATTATAAACTGTTTCAGCAACTTCCGGGACCATTTGCACGAGAAAACGATCTTAGGAACAGGAAATGTACGATAACAATAAGGGATGAACAAATGTCTTGGACGTTTAGTCTATATTCTTCTGGCTCACATACCTTCATTGGAGGTGTATGGAGTAAATTCTGCATCGCGAATGGCTTGAAGGAAGGAGATCAGATAATGCTCGAGATAGTTGCAAATGGAAAGAACCCTATACTGAAAGTTTACGGCAAGTTTCTTATCTAATCACTTCTCTTAAACTTAGTTCAACTTCCCCCTTTATTTTTAATTTCATTATTTTATCATTTCTTTACCCTTTGAAATTTATCTTTTTTCTTGAATTATGCCTATAACGATTCTGTTTTGTTTCAATAATGTTCTTCTTTTGGTTTTAAATCCTCTTCATTTTCAGTGTCTGACATTTTATTTCATTTTAAAAACTAGATTTGATGGGAAATGCATCACTCCAGCCCAAAGGAAAGAAGACTAATTTTGATACTAAAAGAGTTTCCACTGAAGGTCTGAATTTCAAGAGCAAATCCTTGTTGCTATATGTTGTCTTTTAAATTCATCTCCAGTTTCAGTTCTGAAATTGTTGTTCCAATTTTTAAAACTAGATTTGAGAGCAAATGCATCACGTCAGCGCGAAGGAAAGAAGCCTAAGTTGGATGCTAGAAGAGTTTCCACTCGAGGTTTGGTTACAAGAGCAAATCCTTGTTTCTGTATCAAACACCCTATCTTTTCTTTTCATTTTTCTGATTCTAATGTTTCTTCTTTCTTTTCTTTTCTTGTGCTTTTTATTAAAGGAATAACAGGCCTAAGGATTAAGACCTCAGATATGCCTGCTACAAAAGCACGAGTCCGTGCTTTAACATCTGCTAATGCTAACCCTCATTTTATTTCTACTATTAGGCCTTATTTTATCAGCAGGCCTTCCCTCGAAAGTAATTTGAATTAACTTTAGTTAAGCCCTTAATAGTTAAGATCTTCGGTAGTAGTTTTAGCAGAGGCGGAGCTAGGATTTTAATCTTTTAGGTTCGGGATTCTAATCCTTTTAAGTTACTCGATTCTAAATTAATAATTTGTACATATTCGATTAATTTTTGAAGATAAATACAAGGTTTGAATCAAAGCTATTGGATTCGGACGAACCCGCTCCCGGTACTCTAGCTCAGCCCCTGAGTTTAGAAGGGGAGCCTTGGAGTAACTGGTAAAATTGTTGTCTTGTGACTAGGAGGTCACGGGTTCAAGCCGTGGAAACAGCCTCTTGCAGAAATGCAGGGTAATGCTGCGTATTATAGACCCTTGTGGTCCGGCCCTTTCCCGGATCCCGCTCATAGCGGGAGCTTAGTACACCAGGTTGCCCTTTTTTCAGTAGTAGTTTCTCTTTTTTGTGATAACGCGGCATTGATCCATAACATACTGGGATAAATGTGAGCAGTATCTTCCAGCGGCTTTTGCAAAATCAAATGGCTTGGCGAATAAATGTCGTCAGATGATTCTCAGAGATGAGAAACAGAGATTATGGCCAGTGCAGGTAGGACCGCTGGGACATCACTTTGCAATTACCAGGGGATGGCGACAGTTCAGAGAAGCAAATAATGTCCAAGTAGGAGATACTTATAAATTTGAACTCATCGACAATGGCACAATACCTGTAGCGCATTTCTACTGTGAGTATATGTATTAGTTCCCTTTCATTTCATTACCCTCCTCCAACTTATACATGTCTTTTCTTCTTCTTTGCCACTTCGCCTATAAGGAATAGGTAGATATTATGGAACCATAAACAAGTTTATCTATAATAGTGATGGTATCATACTGTTGTGCCACTTATTGTTAGTGCTATTGAAATTCTTGAAAATGTTATTCAACTCTACTTTTGAACTTAAACAATGACAACAACAACAGCGGACCTAGTGTAATCCCACATGTGGGGTCTGGGGAGGGTAGTGGGTAGGCAGACCTTACCCTACCTTTAATAAGACAGAGGGGCTGTTTTCGGGAGACGAACTTGAACGAAAGCTTGAATATTTTTAATTGTCGGGATGTATTGCTTAATGAAGAAAATCTGCTTTAGATTGCAATGATCCTATAGTGGTTTTGTACAACGATTGAGTTTGCAAGATTTAAATTCACAGCAGAAAATGCCTTGGGCTGTTATAACATTCTGCAGGTAAATATTCTGGGAAGGATGCCAAGCATCAGAGAAGTCATTGACAATGTAAAGAAGCAGTTGGTGATTGGCAAGGAAAACGAGCATCGAAGAATATAATGTTCTTGGATCTAGTATATATATTTAGTTAATATATCAGCAAAAAATTCTGCAGACGTTTTTGTTATAGTCAAATGCATTGTACAGTTCCAGCACCATCTGTGTTGGTTATGATGAATTGAGAAAAAACTTACTTTTGTGTGGAGGGGAAGATCTCTTTATATATAGTTCAAGAAAGAGTTGTATTTCTTTTTAATAGAATTTTCTTATCTGAAAGAGCCGAGAGTCTATTAATAACAACCTCTTTACCTTCACAAGATAGGGGTAATGTCAGAGGCGGATCCAGGATTTGAAGTTTATGGGTTCTTGTCGCAATCTCAAATTAATATACCATAATAACTGAGTTCATAGTTAGATATTTAGTAAATTTTTTAATAAAAATATAGGGTCTACGCAAAAGTTACTGGCTTTGCGGGAACCCATACACTATACTGTAGATACGCCCATGGGTAAGGTCTGTATATACACTATCCTTCCAAGACTCCAGTTGTGAGATTTCACTAGGTATGTTGTTTTTGTATCAAAGGGGAGCCCGATGCACTAAGCTCCCACTATGCACGGGGTCCGGGGAAAGATCAGACTATAAGGGTCTATTGTACGCAGTCTTACCCTGCATTTCTGCAAGAGGCTATTTTCACGACTCAAACCCGTGATCTCCTAGTCACATGGCAGCAACTTTACCGGTTACGCCAAGACTCTCTTCATTGTTGTTATATAAGAAGAAAAGAAAAACAAAACAAAAAAACACATGTACATTTGGTTTTTGATTATTCAAAAAAGAAACCTACTTTTGTATGATGCATTCTACTTCAGTTTCAAATGTTAACCTTTTCGTTTTGGATTTATAGTTAGATACATTGATAGTACAAAATTGTTTTGCACTATTCATGTAGGTTAATAGTGATGTCAAGTTAGCTAACACTGTTACCATGTTACTAATTAATACTACTTATTATCGAAATTTACTCGTACTTACCTCAAAAGTTAGCTGTTTGTGTAAGTATTTGTCATATCGACAGCCCATAAAACTTAGACTTGTTAATACTAGTTTAATATGACACCAGAAAGGTATATTTGGTATTTTCCCAGTAATATAGCACAAGCAACACACATCTCTCGCTTTTATTTCTCCCCCTCTCTCTCGGTTTTATTCTCTTTCTTCCCCAAATTTTACTCCCAATTTTTTCAATCCCCCAAATCTCTCTCTCAATTTTTCTTCTCTGGTAATTACTCTATTAGGTTTCCACTATCTTTTTCTTGGGTAATTTACATTGTATCTATAATCTTTTATAGCAGATTAGTGATTTTTCTAACTTGAAAGATGGGGGAAAATCAACCTCTAAGAAATCAAAATCTAAAGTTACAGTGGTCAAATCTTTATCGCTTCATGTAGATGAGGACTCTGATTTCGAAGTTTTGATGTTAACGGATCGAATTCACCACATGCAATTGATATTCGACACCAAAATCAAAGCAAAAAGGGTTGATTCTGTGTGTACAAAAGGTAAAGGGAACAAATGGCAAACGAGACTGGTTTACAGCGAAATGTTATTGTTAAACACAAAAATAAAGAGTTTTCGCAAGGAGGAGGTCGAACGTGATAAACATCCTTTGAAGGTATTTTTTCATCTCATTCGATTTAATGTATCTTTTTGTATCCAAGTAATCATATTTATAGGGTTAGCATCAACTTTCATATTATACCTGATTCTAACTGATGATCATTAGAATAAATGATAAGTATTAAAAGTTGGCTTGGTAATACAGTTTAAATTAAAATTTAGACTAAAACTATTTTGATAACTATCAAAAAAACGAATAAAAATAAATTAACTCTTAGTAGCGGTGAGATTTCAACTACTAGAGTGTCAATTGGGTTGATTAGAGTGGGCTAGTGCTATTCAATAGCACAAAATAATACCTTTTTATTTGTCAGTCAATCTTTTGTTAAACCGGGCTATTGCCCTATCTAGGAAAGTTAAATAATTTCACTGTGAATGCATCAAATATTTGTAACATATACATATTATTGAGTAGCGGAATCGAGTATTTCGTCATATTTTTATATCACGCAATTATAATTGTATATTACAATGTATATCATACAGTGCTTATGGTTCTTTAAAGTTTTGACATGTTATTGAGTAGAGTAATCTAAGTAAAAGGCTAAATAATTACATGCCTTGTTTATATATCACGAACTTACAATAGTAAATCATATTGTATATCATATTGTAACTATGGTTCTTTTAAATTTTGAATGGGTCATTTTTACTGGAAACATATATGGCTTAGGATTTTTCCTGTTTATTTTTATGTTATGTAAAATGGGATTTTTATGTTGCATTGGATACAAAATTATCCACTTCTCGTTGGATCTCACATATCAATATTCATATTGTTAGATGACTTAAAGTTAACATTGACTGATAGACAGATTCAAAAGTTTGAAAAAATATGTTTCGGATATTTTCTCGATTTGCATTATGTTATGGTTTAGAACTAAGTCATACGGTTCTTAATGTCGCGGGGGTTGGTTCAAGATAGGGATCATGAGTTTTATGTTAAAGATTAATCATAGTACCCTAGTACCCTGTGTTTTGGGATAAGAAAATTTGCAAATATCTGGTCAAAGGTGTGTTGGTGAGGTCAAGGATGAGGACACTCATAGTAGATCGAATAAGCTCAAGGATGCTTATTTTTCCAATCGTGCTAGAGTATCAAAGGACGACCTAATTGATTGTTTTATGAAAAAGAGATGGCAATCTAATAATAACGCTCTAAAGATTACATTATTGTACTTCTTATACACTTTTTTATTTTTCGTAATTAGTGAAAGATCCTTTACAAGTAATCGAGATTTTTATTTGATTAGGATTGGGAAATACGAGTATTTTCTATGGGAGAATACTATATTTGAAGCGTTGATTGTTTCGGTGAGAAATAAGTTTAGATTCGTGAAGACGTTTCATAGGTTTGGTGGTACGCCACTTGTGCTGTAGATTCAGATTTACGAGTGTTGTTCTGAAGCAAATCCAAATATTATCACTCGTGTTGCGAACAGAGTGCCATGAATACTAAATTAGAAAGCAACCAAAAGGCATAGCTTTGAGAAATTACGTAACGGCATACAGGGAGAATCAGGGAACAAGGTAACATTTTAAAGTTTAAATTTGCATTGACAAGTATTTGTATATATGCTCAAATAACCGTGATGGTTCTAGACATAAAAAGACAATAGTTTATGATGGTAACTAAATAGATGCTGCAAAAAATTTATATATCAATGATCATACCATGCATACTATTGTATATAGGAATGTATATCATTACAAGTTATTATAAGTCTAAAATCATCACAATTATTTTAGCATAAGTACAAAATACTTGACAATGCAAATTTAATTTTTAAAACGTTACCTTGTTCCCTGATTCTCCCAATATGTCGTTGCGTAATTTCCTAATGCTAGGCCTTTTGTTGCTTTCCAATTTAGTATTTGTGGCACTCTATTTGCAACATGAGTGGAAATATTTTGGTTTGTTTCAGAACAACACTCACAAATATAAATATGTAGCGCAAGTGGTAAACTACCAAATTTATGAAACGTCTTTACGAATCTAAACTTATTTCTCGCTGAAACGATCAAGGGTTCAAATACAATATTTTTTCATGGAAAATACTCGTATTCCCCACTCTCAATCACATAAAAATCCTGATGACTTATAAAGGAACTTTCATTTATTGTGAAAAATAAGGTGCATATGAAGTACAATAACGTAATTTTAAGAGCGTCATACTGCCTTCTCATTTTTATAAAACAATCAATAAAGTCATTCTTTGATACTCTAGCACAACTGGAAAAGTAGGCATCATTGAGCCTATTTGATCAGCTATAAGTGTTCTCGTCCTTGACCCCATCAACACACCATAGACCAGAATAATTGCAAATTCTCTAATCTCAACACACAGGGTATTATGATTGATCTTAACGTAAAACTCATGATCCCTATCTTGAACCAACTCCCTCGACATTAAGAACTGTATGACTCGGTTCTGAACTATACATGGGGCAAATCGAGGAAATACCCGAAACATATTTTCTAAACTTTTAAATTTGTCCATCAGTCAATTTTGACTTTAAGTCATAACAATATGAACATTGGTATGTGAGCTTTGATAAGAGGTGGATAATTTTGTATCCAATTCGACATAGAAATCCCATTTCTATATTACACTCCAGAAAAATAGAAATTATACTAAGCCATATATGTATCCAGTTAAAATGATCCATCCAAAACTTAAAGAAACCATAATAATATGATATATATTATGATATACAATTGTCAGTTCGTGATATATAAACATGGCATGTACTTATTTGGCCCCTACTCAATAACATGTCAAAACTTTAGAGAACCATAATAATTGTATGATCTATGTTGTGATATACAATTATAAGTGTGTGATTAAAAATATGGCGCAATGTGCGATTCCGTTACTCAATAACTTGTATATGTTAGAAATATTTGATGCATTTAGAGAAAGTTTATAACTTGCTTAGATAGTGCAATAGTCCGATTTAAGAAAAAATTAACTCGCAAATAAATAAGTATACCTTTATGCAATTGAATAGCTTCAGTTCCCTCTAATCAACCCAGTTGCCACTCTAGCAGTTGGAATCTCACCGCTACTAAGAGTTAAATTTATTTTTATTTGTTTTCTTGATAGTTATTGGAATAGTTTAGTCTAAATTTTAATATAAACTGCATTACTAAGTCAGCTTTGAATACTTATCATATATTCTAACAAACATCAATTAGAATCAGGTATAAAGTGAAAGCTTATGCTAACCCTATGAATATGATAATCGGATACAAAAAAGAAAATACGTCAAATTGAATGAGATGAAAAAAACACCTTCAAAGGATGTCTATCACGTTCAACCTCCTTTTTGAGAACACACGTTCTCTTTATTTTGAATAACAAGATTTTGTGGTAAACCAATCTCGTTTGCTACTTTTTCTTTTGTTATACATAGAAACAATCCGTTTTTTGCTTTGATTTTCATATCGAATATCTATTGCATGTGGTGAATTCAATCCGTTTAACACCTAAATTTTGATATCAGAGTCTTCATCTACATGAAGATTTGACCACTATAGCTTTAGATTTTGATTTCTTAGAAGTTGATTTTGTTTCATCTTTTAAGCTGGAAAAATCATCGATGTGTGATCACGCCCAACTATGCCTTATAAAAAGGACCCTGCGGACGTTGCAAATATAACCTGAGTATTCTGCCCAGAGTCGAATCCACAGAGAGTTAACCTATCAATCACTATCTTTAGACCCACTAAACTCTTGAGAACCAATTTCCCCAAACGTTTGAATCACAGTTGATGGTGTCTTCAATAACTAAAATTGCAAGTAAATAAACAGCTGTAAACTAAGGATGCTAAGGTTGTAAACAATAATGAGAAAACGCTAAGGTAATGACTTCCCCTATTGATGGAATCCCTTCTGTTTATGCTTCATACAAATTGACCAACACCTCTCTATCAATCATGAACGCTCATCTTACCGTAAATCTCTCCCGAGTAATCACAGTAATATACTCAATGCACTCTCCCGAGATACACCAGCTAGCTCTAATTAACACGGTTCACTTTAGATTGCACTCAAGGCTTCGTTATCCCTAATCCCGCCTTTAAACCCGCAGTTATAGATCCCTCTTATACTTTGGGAGTGGTGTTGTTCAACAATAACCTAAATATGCACTCTCTCCCGAGTTATGCACACTAAATAGGCACAGCTAATTGAGGATCCTGTCAATTAACTACAACATGCACAAAGTTGAACAAATAAAGATTGAGACTAGCAATTTGTATTCACATAAACAAGAAGTTCATCCCCCAATAGGTTCCATCAAAACCTTAGACAAAGGATTTAGCTACTCATAACTATGGGTAAACAAACTAAAACAATATTCATTATAAAACTTGCAAGAAAAATCAAAGAAAAGAAGAAAGATGTTTTGGGTGATCTCTCACAATTGTTTTTCCTTGCCAAAATACTCTCCAAATCAATACATGCCTCTCTTGGGCGAAGTCTAGTGTTTAAAATAGGGTTTTGGGCTAAAATTCCCGTGTTTTGCACTTTAGTCCCTGAAGTTCTCCGCCTCCGCCGCGGTTCTGCCGTGGTCGCGGTGGAACCGCGACAGTCCTCTTTCGGTATGACTTGAGCTGTTTCGCGTGGTTTACTTGACGGAATTTTACGATCGGCCTCTTTTTTTCCATATTTGATCCCAAAAGTACTCCATAGCCTTCTCTGGTCATATATAACCTGCAAAGCATGAAAAACACTAATAAGAGCATTTTGTTATCACTTTTATCATCCAAACTATACAAAAAAGTGGTTATTTAGGGCCTAATTATAGTTAAATTCACCTATTATCAACACTTTACACTTAAACCTTTGCTCGTCCTCGAGCAAGTTAAACCACACTTCTAGGCCTAATCATTCGATGCATTACCCAATTTTTATGCCACACCCGCCATTATGAAGGAACAACCTAAGCAGTGCAACAGTCACGCCTCAGATGAAGACTCTAACACCATGACACACTCATGCTCACTCTAGTTACTCTAACAGAGGTGAAAACTCACTTTTTCTTCCTGAGTCACATGCCCTCACATCATAATTCTAAGAGAAGTTCCACACACATAAAATTCAAGCAACAAAGAACCAAAGATAGGAAGAATTCACTCACTCTCAGCAAAGAACATTCACATGCCACACAGACACACCATAAGCTTGCCCCTAGTGTAGTACTCTACTAATCGAGCTATTCTGTCAAAGATCAAGAGGTCTTTATTTGGTTGTAATGTAGGCTAAGAGACGGGTAGGATATATTTGGATATAGCGACTAACCTCCCTAAGCACTTTTAATACACACTTCCTTTTATTTCAATTTCCATGTTCAGCCCACTCGTTCTTCCACATTTTAGTTCATAGGTGACCCCCACTTTTCTTTAGGTGCAACTGTTTTTTTTTACAAATCCATTGCACCATTCAAGTATTTCTTTCCTGATTCCCCTTTTTCTTACTTCCTTACCACCCCACACTTTGACTTTTGTATGTTCTTTAGTAATTCAAGTGCTTCTAGGAGGTACAGGTTCAAATAGTCAAACTATTCAAACTATTCAAACACAGGGATATAACTCATCATAAGGTTATCAAAGAACAGGCTTCAGGCTCAAAGGGGTTAACTATAGCAATATATACAGGTGGATTCACAAATATACAGGCTACTCAAAGAATTGCCTCAATCATCTCTAAAACCAAACAGCTTCTATTTCGCTTTGCAAACACACATGGCAAATTCTAGGTATCACATGCAAGCACATAATACAAGTAATAACTCACACACATTTGGCATGTAACTCATTCCGAATCAGTTTATCAACACACTCATACGAGCGTTCAAGCAAGACAGGATGTGCAAAATTAAGGCATAGATTTACGAGTCTACAAACGAGCCTAGACGTCGCACTCTCATGTTCATTTTTGTTATTCTCAGGTGTGTACATCAAGGGTTGCATTCTAGCCTTCACCCATTTTGGTCCTAAAACTACAAACGAAAAATCTACCTAAGCCGGTTCAAGGAAAGCCCTTGGAAAAGAACCGTGGTCAAAAGAAAAACCAAGGGAAAATTACTACACTACCTAAAAAAGAAAAAAAGAAAATAAAATAAAGAAACTACATGGACTACTTCCCTCAAGAGTATTGTCCAAGTGGTCCGTCCTCAGGAAGAGTCCTCTATATATATTTTTTATTTATAAATCCGACTTTGACCCTCAAGAGACCCGTCGACAAGTGTTCATCGTTGGGCCAAGTCAGTTACTTCTAATATGAGTACAGTCAATTATACACAACAACACCAATCAAATACTACAACATACACCATGTCTATATACACTACAATACATTACCCGAGCAAGTCTCCCACCCCACACTTAAAAATTATGGCATGTCCCCATGTCATATCAAAAATAATGAGCAAAAGGGTAATAAGACTTCCCTGAGCCTCAATCAGAGTCGGAGACGGTGCTGGGGTCCACATGGCAAGCTCTCCCCAAAGCACGGAACCAGGATATAAACCGGCTCTCAGACCTAGCCTGCCGCTGAGACATGGCATCCATACGCGTGTGTAGGCCCTCCACCGAGGTGCGAAGATCCGCGACCTCTTCCTCCATAGTACGCAACATAGGCTGGGTGGACTATGATCTGGATAAGCCTGCCCTAGCATGGGGGAGCCGAGAGGGTCCGACACTGTCATAGGATCTCCTGGATGGTGCCATGGGAACCGGGTCATCATCCTCATCATCGATCTGAATGGTGGTGCGTGCACTCCTGCCCACTCTGATGCCCGAAGCTCGGAAAACTGCTTTAGGGGGCAACTCTCCATCAGTAGGATGGGTGGGGACATTCTTCTGCAGGCACAATGTAGTCACCAGGGAGGGGAAGTAGAATCCCTTTGACCTCAGCGGGGACCGTATGATCATTTAATCACCAATAAGTCTTGCCGCATCAAAATCTTTCTTTGTGATGAAGCACCACGTCAAGAGGGCTCTTTGGAAGTTCACGTTAGTCGTGTTGCCTGAGGGCAAAAACCGGCTGCAAATGACAGTGAGCCAACATTTAGCCAAATGGGTGAATGAATTGGAGTTCAGGGTGATATGGTCACGTATCCAAATTGGTTGCCCCCCCTGTGCAGAGTGCATCAGTCATAATATCCCAAGTGACTCCTGGTGCGTCCTGGTAATAGTCGACGTCACCAGTAAACCGGGGAAGCCACAACACCTGTTGAATAGTTTCAACTGAGGCATCTACCCATTTTCCCCGCACAGTCACCTCCCGCAACGTATGTGATGGGCAGTTCGCGTAGAACTCTCTTACAAGCATCCTGTTCACTGTTTCAGGTTCATCAAATAAGAACTCCATTTCCCTCCGCCGAATTTCCTCATACATCTCCTCCTTTTCTGCACGGAGGGCTGCCCTGTCAATCGGAATCTCAGGGATGAAGCTCTTTGAGGCCTTGGCATGAAAGTCGTCCTCTGCCAATTCTGATTCGAACCTTGAGGCATCATATGTAGGCTGTTGGGACGTGCCTGCCGATCTCTTTTGCTTCTTACGAGCCATATGACCTGCAAAGAATACAAGAGAACCATCAAAGATATCCTACATGTGTCAGCTGGATGGTTACTCAGACTTCACCACCCGATGGCACCAAATAATAACCCCCATTTATTCCATTCATACACTATGCCAAACCCCCAACTAGTGAGGTGTTCTATGTTACAATCTCCACAATGGCCCCACAACTTTCTTACAAATTCTGGCATACAACACCCCACACTTACTCCCTCAAGTGATTCACGTTAAATATAACACCACCATGCACCAAATACAACACCACCACAACCTAGGATAGGCACAAAATACCTCAAAATAGCACCACAAGCCCCAAATTTTCGGCCAAAGAGGGCCCTCCACCAAACTACACCGCAGAAATTATTTCTAGGCCTCCAAATCATCGAAACAACCCCCACAATCGAAGTATAAGAAAGACCCAACCATGTTAGCACCAAACAAATCCACAAGAAGCAAATACAACAATAAAAACAGAGAAGAAGCAAAAATTGAAAGAAAATCTACACTATTTCTACCTAGGGTTTAACTAAACTAGTTTAGACTAAATTACACTAATTAGAAGAAGAAATAGAATCAAAAAGAAGAGAACACTTACTTGATGAAGGTAGGAAGGGGTGGGTAGTGGTGAGAGGAGGTGTGGAGAAGATAACAATGGCGGTTTTTGGGAGTGAGGGAGGGATTTGAGAGAGAAAGAGAAGGGATGGATTCTGAATAGGGAGGGGGAATAATTGTTTTGGGGTGGGTGCAGGGTTAGGTGAATTAGAAAGGGGAGGGGGATTTTTTTTTTTTTTTTTGCATACCTGGGCCCGACGGGGTCTGCCGCGGTCGCAGTTGAACCGCGATAGACGAAGTTCAGAGAGGGGTTCCCACTGCGGTTTGACCGCGGTCGCGGTGGAAATGCGGCGAACAAAGTTCAGAGGGGGTCTCTGACCGCGGTTTGACCGCGGTCGCGGTGGAACCGCGGTCTGGGCAGTTGTCTGATTTTTTTTATATATATATAATGTGTTACACTTACAATAATTTCGTGGGTTGCCTCCCATGCAGCGCTTGATTTAACGTCGCGGCACGATGCAAGATGAGCGCATTTAAGGCTCGCTCGACCTCTGTGGTTCAGTCAGGTGCAGCTCAGACACTTCCTTTTTCTCGCTCATGCCCACATATGGCTTCAATCTCTGACCATTGACTCTGAATGTACGAGAGTCATTCTCTATGGCAATCTCAACAGCTCCTGAAGGGAAAACTTCAACTACTCGAAATGGTCCAGACCATCGTGACTTAAGTTTACCTGGGAACAGACGTAGTCTTGAGTTGTATAGCAATACCATGTCCCCGGGTTTGAAATTTCTCTCAACAATGTTCTGGTCGTGCAACCTCTTCATTCTCTCCTTGTACAATTTTGTGCTCTCAAAAGCAAGATATCTGAACTCCTCGAGCTCATGCAATTCAGTGACTCTTGACGTGCCCGCAGCTTCCATGTCTAAGTTCAGCTGTTTCAATGCCCACCACGCTTTATGTTCATGTTCCACTGGCAGGTGGTAGGCCTTCCCAAACACCAACTTGTATGGTGACATACCAATTGGAGTTTTGAAGGCAGTTCTGTAAGCCCAGAGTGCATCATCTAGCTTCCTCGCCCAACCAGTTCTTGTGGCGTTCACAGTTTTGGTTAACACACTCTTGATTTCTCTGTTGGACACTTCAACCTGTCCACTAGTTTGCGGGTGGTAAGGAGTAGCCACCTTGTGGCGCACATCGTACTTAGCAAGCAACTTTTCAAAGGCCCTGTTGCAGAAATGAGTGCCTCCATCACCAATAATTGCTCGTGGTGTCCCAAAGCGGGTGAATATGTTCTTCTTTAGAAATCCCACCACCACTTTTGTATCATTGGTGTGTAACGCCGCAGCTTCCACCCATTTGGACACATAGTCTACAACAACAATAATGTACTTATTGCCATAGGAGCTGACGAAGGGACCCGTGAAGTCAATCCCCTAGACGTCAAACACTTCCACCTCTTGAATTGGGTTCATGGGCATCTCGTGGCGTCGAGTGTTCCCGGTCCGCTGACATTCATTGCAGCCCTTCACCCATAGGTGCGCATCTTTAAACACTGTCGGCCAGAAGAATCCAGCCTCTATCACCTTTGCCGCTATCCTAACCCCTCCAAAGTGTCCACCATACGCTGATGCGTGACAAGCCTACAAAACAGAAAATTGCTCTATCTCGAGGACGCATCTCCTGATCATATTATCCGGGTATATTCTAAACAAATAAGGTTCATCCCAGTAATACTGGCGGCTTTCACGAAAAAATCTTTTCCTTTGGACCGATAAAAGGTCGTGAGGAACTATACCACTGGCCAGGTAATTAGCAAAGTCTGCATACCATGGCGCTTCATGATGAGTGGTAGCGAGCAACTGCTCATCTGGAAAAGTTTACAGTATTTCCTCAACCTCAACTACATTTTCAGCTCCCTCAAGTCGTGATAAATGATCAATGACTTGATTCTCAGTGCCCTTACGGTCACGAATCTCAAGATCGAACTCTTGCAATAGCAACACCCAACGAATCAGGTGTGGCTTAGATTCTTTCTTTTCTATTAAGTACCTGAGAGCTGCATGGTCAGTATATACAATTACCTTGGACCCTATCAGGTAGGATCGGAACTTGTCAAACGCGAACACTACAGCCAACATCTCCTTTTCAGTCACAGTGTAGTTCAACTGGGCTCCACTCAGCGTTCTACTAGCATAGTAGATTGGGTGCATCAGTTTGTCTTTACGCTGGCCCAGCACTGCTCCCACTGCATAGTCACTGGCATCACACATTAGTTCGAACGGTTGCTCCTAATTGGGGGCAACAATGATGGGTGCTGTGACCAGTTTCTTTTTCAACTCCTCAAATGCTACCCTACAATCATCAGAAAACAAAAACGGGTGATCTTTTTCTAACAACTTACAGAGAGGGTTGGCGATTTTGGAGAAGTCTTTTATGAACCTCCGGTAAAAACCGGCATGTCCAAGGAAGCTTCTGATGGCTTTGACTGAAGTGGGTGGAGGCAGCTTTGCTATTACATCAACTTTCACGCGATCCACCTCTATTCCCTTGCTTGACACCCGGTGCCCCAAGACTATGCCTTCTTATACCATGAAATGACACTTCTCCCAGTTTAGAACCAAGTTAGTCTCGATGCACCATTTCAGCACACGCGTCAGATTTATCAAGCACTCATCAAATGAAGTCCCCACCACTGAGAAGTCATCCATGAACACCTCCATTATGTCCTCAACCATGTCAGTGAATATGACCATCATGCACCGTTGGAATGTGGCAGGTGCGTTGCATAGGCCAAAGGGCATCCGTCTAAAGGCATAAATGCCATATGTGCATGTGAAGGAGGTCTTCTCTCTGTCCTCCGGTGCAATGGAGATTTGATTGTACCCTGAGTACCCATCCAGAAAACAGAAGTGTGACCTCCCTGCCAATCTGTCCAACATTTGATCAATGAAGGGAAGTGGGAAGTGGTCTTTCCGGGTGGCTAGATTCAACTTTCGATAGTCCATACAAATTCTCCAGCCTGTGACGGTTCTTGTTGAGATCAATTCATTGTTGTCATTTGTCACAACCGTCATGCCACCCTTTTTAGGAACACATTGCACCGGGCTCACCCAGCTGCTATCAGAGATTGGGAAAATAATTCTCGCATCCAACCACTTTATCACCTCCTTCTTCACCACTTCCTTCATGTTGGGGTTCAGCCTCCTCTGAGGTTCCCTGGAAGGTTTGTGCCCCTCTTCCAGCAGAATCTTGTGCATGCAGTAGGCGGGGCTGATCCCCATGATGTCTGCCATAGTCCACCCCATGGCAGTTTTGCACTCCTTTAGTACCTGTAAAAGTTTTTGGACCTGCACATCTAACAAACTAGATGAGATAATAACAGGTAATGTGGAGTCAGGTCCCATAAATTCATACCTGAGGTGGGCTGGCAATGGCTTTAACTCCAGCTTTGGTGGTTCTTCAATGGATGGCTTAGCTGGAGGAGTTTCTCTCTTTTCTAAGTGCAAGGGCTCAAACTCTAGATTTCTCTCCCAGAACCCTCTACCTTCCAATGCCAACACCCATTCCGCCAAATCCTCACCATTCACTTCATCTAAGTTCATCAAACATGCAGCAAAGGGGTCCTCAATTGTCAACACCTCATCATCAGGCTCTACAATTACATCCACGGCATCAATAAGAGAGCAATTGGCGAACTCGCTTGGTTGCCTCATAGACTTCTGTACATTGAACGTTATTTCCTCATCATTGAGTCTCATTTTGAGCTCCCCAGTCTCACAGTCAATCAGAGCTCTCCCCGTGGCCAAGAATGGTCTTCCTAAGATTATAGGAATCTCTCCATCCACTTTGCAATCCAAGATCACAAAATCTGCAGGGAACACAAATTTCCCCACCTGAATAAGCACATCATCAAGGATACCTAATGGACGCTTCACAGTCCTGTCGGCCAGCTACAACAACATGGAGGTGGGTCTATCTCTCCCAATGCCCAACCTCTTATAGATAGCCAGGGGCATAAGATTAATGCTGGCCCCTAAATCACAGAGCGCCTTAGCAAAGGCGAAATTCCCAATAGTGCATGGAATTGTAAAGCTACCTGGATCAGACAGCTTTTCAGCAATAGGTCTCGTCACCACTGCACTAAGGTCTGAGTAAGTGTAACTGTAGCCAAGTCTTGAAAATCAAATTTTCGGGACATCAAGTCCTTCATCATTTTTGCGTACCCAGGCATCTCCTTTAAAGCTTCAACCAGTGGAATATTTACCTAGATTTGTTTGAGCATTTCAAAGAACTTTTTATACTGCTCCTCCTTTTGATGCTTGGCCAGCCTCTATGGAAAGGGTGCAGGAGGTCTCTTCTTCCCAATCACTTGGGACTTCTCTTTATCAGATTCTATTTCAACTAATGGCTCTTCAACTGGCTCAGCTACTTTCTCGGTCTCCTGCTGAATGTTCTTTTCTTCCTGAGTAGGCTGGACTGTCACCTCTGTCAGTATCGTAGACTCATCCATCTCAATGGGCACTGGAATGAATGTCTCAGCCTGTATATTTTCTCGAGCTCTCTCTTGTTTTACATCTAGATCCCTGCCATTACGGAGACTCACCGCCATCAGCTGCTTTGGGCCCTGATCTTTTGGATTAATCTGGGTGTCTGCAGGTAATGTCCCCTGAGGACAATTGTTCAGAGACATTGAAATTTGGCCCAATTGCACTTCAATATTTTTGATTGCTACGTCATGTGCATCTACTCTTTCATTTATTTTTGCATTGGACCCAATAACCTGCTGCATCATTGCTTCAAGTCTCGTGAACCCATCTTCTTGCCTTCCACCATGCTGTTGCTGAGGTGGGGGATACCCTTGCTGCTGATTGTTGTACCCCTGTGGCCTTGGATAAGGTGCCATATTGTTGGGAGGTCTCATACCTCCCATGCTTCCAGCGTTGTACTGTGGCTGAGGTGGTCTGTATGGCTGCTGAGTTTGCTAACCCCAATTCTGATTGCCCTGTCTCTGGCCTCCATAGTTTGACACATAGTTCATGTCTTCAGGGTGCTGATGATGATGATCATGTTCTGCATTCCAAGGATTACCAACTGGCTGACTAATGCAAGATGTGCACAAGCCCCCATTGGTAGTATCTACAATGTGCACTTGCTGTTTCTGCCCTGATTCCTCTACCTTTTTGGTGAGTATGCTCATCTGTGTCAAAAGGGTCACCATATTTTCAGCCATGGAATTTGATGGGTCAAAAGGCACTGAGTGTACCACTGGAGTGATAGGTGCATTCCTCATCGTCCACCCCGAATTCTGAGCCATTTTGTCAAGCAGACTCTGACCTTCTCTCCAAGTTTTGCTCAAAAATGCCCCACCAGCTGAGGCATCTACAATGTTCTTCATGCTATCTGACAGTCCCATGTTCCCAACATCTGATCTGGAATACCATGGTGTGGACATATAACCAACATTCCCTTAAACCGGCTCCATGTCTCATGCAGTGTCTCCATTGGTTTCTGTTTAAAGCTCACGATCTCATCAATTTGTTGAGTTGTTTTGTTGGGAGGGTGGAACTTGATTTGAAATTGCTTGACTAACTCATCCCAAGTTTCTATAGAGTTTATGGGGAGTGAGTTTAGCCAGACCTGAGCAGCTCCTGTCACCGAAAATGGAAATAATAATAGCCTGATTGCTTCCGGAGTTACGTTGGGTTGCCTTTGAGTTTTGCAAATCGACAGGAAGTTCTTCAAGTGTTGCTGAGGATCTTCTGCTGGTGTCCCAGAAAAAGTCCCTTGTTTTGCAGCAAGTGCAGCATGTTGTTCGTGATCTGGAACGATTCAGCTTGTATCGCGGGCACAACAATGGCAGTGGCCAGATTGTCAGTTGTGGGTTGTGCCCAGTCATATAGTGCAGCCTCAGGCACAGGAGGTGCAATATCTATGACATTTCCGTTGACGTTGTCTACGTCACCCATGTCAATTTCGAGTGTGTGTTTGATGAGGTTGTTGAAGTCTTTTGTTGGTACGGTTCAATATTCGGAATATTTTCTCGGGGTCTGAGAGTCCTTCAAGTAATTTTCCAGACCTCGTAGAGTTTCTAGGCATACACCTGTGCAACCACGTCAACAACCGTCAAAAATTTCAATCAAAACTTGGTGTAGAGAAAACTGACTACACTAAGAATTTTTGTATTTCTATCAATGGTAATTGATAATTTCGTTAACTCCCCGGCAACGACACCAAAATTTGATCACGCCCAACTATGCCTTATAAAAAGGACCCTGCGGACGTTGCAAATATAACCTGAGTATTCTACCCAGAGTCGAATCCACAGAGAGTTAACCTATCAATCACTATCTTTAGACCCACTAAACTCTTGAGAACCAATTTCCCCAAACGTTTGAATCACAGTTGATGGTGTCTTTAATAACTAAAATTGCAAGTAAATAAACAGCTGTAAACTAAGGATGCTAAGGTTGTAAACAATAATGAGAAAACGCTAAGGTAATAACTTCCCCTATTGATGGAATCCCTTCTGTTTATGCTTCATACAAATTGACCAACACCTCTCTATCAATCATGAACGCTCATCTTACCGTAAATCTCTCCCGAGTAATCACAGTAATATACTCAATGCACTCTCCCGAGATACACCAGCTAGCTCTAATTAACACGGTTCACTTTAGATTGCACTCAAGGCTTCATTATCCCTAATACCGCCTTTAAACCCGCAGTTATAGATCCCTCTTATACTTTGGGAGTGGTGTTGTTCAACAATAACCTAAATATGCACTCTCTCCCAAGTTATGCACACTAAATAGGCACAACTAGTTGAGGATCCTGTCAATTAACTACAACATGCACAAAGTTGAACAAATAAAGATTGAGACTAGCAATTTGTATTCACATAAACAAGAAGTTCATCCCCCAATAGGTTCCATCAAAACCTTAGACAAAGGATTTAGCTACTCATAACTATGGGTAAACAAACTAAAACAATATTCATCATAAAACTTGCAAGAAAAATCAAAGAAAAGAAGAAAGATGTTTTGGGTGATCTCTCACAATTGTTTTTCCTTGCCAAAATACTCTCTAAATCAATACATGCTTCTCTTGGGCGAAGTCTAGTGTTTAAAATAGGGTTTTGGGCTAAAAATCCCGTGTTTTGCACTTTAATCCCTGAAGTTCTCCGCCTCCGCCGCGGTTTGACCGCGCGGTTCTGCCGCGGTCGCAGTCAAACCGCGGCCAAACATGCTTTCTGATTCTCACTTTGTCTGCAGCCCTCTTCTACCGCGGTTCTGCCGCGGTCGCGGTGGAACCGCGACAGTCCTCTTTCGGTTCTGACTTGAGCTGTTTCGCGTGGTTTACTTGACGGAATTTTACGATCGGCCTCTTTTTCTCCATATTTGATCCCAAAAGTACTCCATAGCCTTCTCCGGTCATATATAACCTGCAAAACATGAAAAACACTAATAAGAGCATTTTGTTATCACTTTTATCATCCAAACTATACAAGAAAGTGGTTATTTAGGGCCTAATTATAGTTAAATTCACCTATTATCAATGTGCTATAAAAGATCATAGATACAATGCATAGAATTACCCAAGAAAAAGATAAAGAGGAATCCTCACAGAGTAATTATTGGAGAAGAAAATAGAGAGAGAGAGATTTGGGGGATCGAAAGTAAATTTAAGAAAGAAAATAAAACCATCTATACTATATTAATAGCACGAAGGCCCTTAGCGAAATGTCGTTCGCCTTTTTTACCCTCTAAAAATAGAATTTACATTAGACAAAAAAGTTTTTTAGTTATTTTTCTAATATTTAGGACTTTTAAACCAACTATAATCTTTACTATTGAATTTATTTCCTTATTTAAATTATGTAAGAATCCTAAATATTTAAGAATTTGAAATCAACTAAACTTTTCCATATTAAACTTTTACTTATTCCAACTATAACCAACTATGCACTAACACGCTTTGGCCTAAGTATTCTCATACCAAATAGAAAATTTTCCCTCTTTCTTCCGTTTCCATTTGAAATGCTTGGACTAAAATAAATTAAAAGATAAATTAAAATTAAAGAATTTATTTAATCTATCTATACTATATTAAAAGCACAAAGGCCCTTAGCGAAATGTCGTTTGTCTTTTTTATCCTTTTAAAATAGAGCTCACACTAGACAAAATAGTCATTTAATTATTATCTTAATATTTAGAACTTAAAGGAAACTAAAATTTGATTATTAGATTTTTCCTTATTGAATTAAATAAGAAACCCCAATATTAAGGACTTTAAAATAGATATTATTTAAGAGAATTAATTAAGAGTATTACGTTTCTTTTCCTTGTATACTCACGTGATTTTCATAGAAATATGTTTACATTGATTCCTCTTATTAGGGAACCTATAATTCTAACATTACCTAATTAAATATTTGTTCTAATTATTAAATGTAGTTTTCAATATTACATAAAATCGATAAAGAGAATAATATTATGCTCGAGTAGGAGAATAGTTTGAAAATAATTTGTATCTTCTATACTATCAAAAAAGCATAAAATCTCAACAAATAATTAAGTCTTTGAATTAATAAAGCAACGGAAAAGTCAATTCAATTTTGTTTTAAAATTATTATGTAAGTAAACTTATTTGTCAAGTTGATAAAACTCTTAAGGTACACAAATTATTTTACACAATAAGAGCAATTGCCGTAAAAGAAATAAGAAAATAGAGAAAAATTTATTATAATATAGTATTAAAAGTTAAATTGCTAAAATGTTAAGTTGAAGCAATAAGGATATAACCCAAGACAAAAAAAAAATCACAAAAATTACCCTTATCATTTTTCTTTCTTTTTATATTTATTTTAATAAATGTAGCTCCCTATATTTTTCATATCGTATTACATCATTTTTTATAATTCAATATTAGCTATTTCATACTTTATATTGTTATTTATCTATGGGTTTCTAGGAGCTATAGTTCTATCTCTACGCTCACAAATTTCTAAAAGACCCAAAGATTCAAATTCTTCAATTTATTTTATTATCTTTGAATAATTATTTTAAAGTATTTTTTTGTTATTTGTTTATAGTATTTGGTAATAAAGATAACAATAATTTTCATAAGATATATATTATCTCATAAATCATAATAAGATATATAAAGACTTATGTGGCGTAGCATTTCTTTGTTTAATGAGCTAGCTTAGTGAGATTAACATTCATTATATTTAGAAACTTACATTTTCTTTCTTTGATATTTTTTCAATAACTAAAACACATTATTGAATAATATATATATAATTTTAAAATTATATATTTATTGATATAGGTACACGCGCAAAGCGCGTACCCTAATACTAGTTAAAGTATATATAGCGAGAGAGAGCGGGGGAGAGATGTGCGTTGCTTGTGCTGTATTTCTCGAAAAATAATTTTGGCTACAAAAATCAAATAAATATAGGATAAACTTAATGTTCGGCTATATGTTGCCAATATCTGTAAGTAGAGCTATTTCCTACCAATTCTTTTTATACGTAGTTAAACCATGACATTTTCCCTTTTCAATTGTTAGGATCCCGCTTTTCACTTAAAGCGATAAAATTGTACTCCTTCCGGTCCATAATAAGTGACCAATTTGCTTTGGGCACGCCCATTAAGAAAATACTAAATTCTATACAAAAATATCCAGTATGACTAAATTACCCTTAATTAAATATTTAATGTGAAGAGTAAGAAAACTTTTTTGGGATATGTATATAAGGGTAATTTTGTAAAAACAATTTGAATTTTTTCTTAATTATATAAATAGACACTTATTTTGGACTAAAATAAAAAAACAAATTTGTCACTTATTGTGGACCGGAGGGAGTAGAGTTTACATAATCTGGCCTCCTTCGAAGAAAAACCGTAAGCAGCAAAGAGGAGCTTGACCATCGTCTGCAAATATTTTTCAAGTGTTTAAAATAATTAATTAGTGAGACTTAGACTAGTATTTTTATGTAATTTTTAAATACATATAAATTTTATTGTTAAAAAATCTTAAAGATTTTATAATCTAGTTTACATTGAAAATTAAGCAATTTGACTCTTGTAAGTCGTACCATATAATACAAAATGAAATTAATAGTATTATTCTTTATAAATTTTACTAACGATTCAAATATATTTGTACTCTAGCAGATTATTTGGTTATGAGAAAAGTTATGCAAGCATTAATAATGTAGGGCTGCAATGTAAAAAAATGATGCAAATATTAATAATGTAGGACTGCATGGTAGAGATTAATAAACCAGGGATTGATAATGCATGAATAACTTTTCTTGGACAACGTATAATTTGGAACATGTGTTTGTTCATCTTTTTTTTTTTTAAAGCTGCTTAATACATGAGGGCTATTCTTGATATTTTAGATGTTTGTTTTGATGCATATATTACTAATTCTCCTATTCTTATTCTAATTTTTATTTTGTATAAATAATACTCCCTGCGGTTCACAATAAGTGACTTTTTGGCCTTTGGCACACCCCTTAACAAAATACTAATTTCTAGAAAAAAAAAGTATCTTGACTATATTACCCTTAACTAAAATTTGTATATTGTTAACTTGACACATTGGGATACGTAAATAAGGGCAAATTTGACAAACTAAAGTTAATTTATTCTTGATTATGTAAAAAGGACACTTATTTTGAACCAAAATAAATAGGCGAAAAAGTCACTTATTATGAACCGGAGGGAGTATATAGATTTTTGGCATAATTTATAGAACTATTATTTAGGGTGAAGTGCAACAATAACCACTTTTAACCCTATTATTTAAAATATCTCCACAATTTATAATGTATTTAAACATTAGTCATTTCACCAATTTAGGACTTAGTGTCCTGAATTTTTGAGCTGCTAATTTGACAGGACACTTGTGTCCTGAATTTCTGAACTACTAATTTAAATTTCATGACATAAGATTCGAACTCCAGGACACAATTTTCGAACTTTAGGACACAACGTCCTAAAATTTGAATTTTGAGGTTTAAACTCTAGAATGTCGTGTCCTGAAGTTTGAGCGAAATTGACTAATCTTTAAATACATTGTAAACTATAAATACATTTTAAATAACATGCTTAAAAGTGGTTACCCGGTATCATTTCCACTATTATTTACGCAGACAACAAAATGACAACTAAACACTGCATTGGGGGCTCGATTGGTTTCATGTACTCCTTTATTTCCATTTATGTCGCTATGTTTTATGAGATTTTATGAAAAAGAAAAGAACTAAACAAAAATAGACTTATGCCATGGTCTTAAACATGTTAAAAGTTTCTGTAAAGTGCTTTTGGGCTATTTGTAGCCCAAATTTAGTAAAAATAGTACGGGCTAGCCAGTTGTCGGATTGGTCATTCAAAAATAGCTAACATTTACAAAATCATTGAAAAGTAGCCACTATATTGCTGCAACACGGAAAGTAGCATAATATACTGGAGATCGGTGCACATGTGTATGAACTTCTAGCATATTATGCTGGAACTCCAATACGCGGAAAGTTCTAGTATATTATGCTGGACCGATATATTACACTGGATTCTGGATTTTGAATTGTGTTTTCGTTCAGATTTATCTTTACATGAAAAATAGCTAAATTGCGATTACTTTTGAAACTGTGACTATTTTTGAAGGCAAAAATTCAAAAATAGCCAGATTTACAAGTGGTCATTCGAAAATAGTCACAGTTTCAAAAGTAATCGAAATTTAGCTACTTTCATGTAAAGATAAATCTAAACGAAAATATTGTTCAAAATCCGGAAAATACTCCAGCATAATATACTGGAGTTCCAGCATAAGTATACTGGAACTCCAGCATATTATACTGGAGTTCCAGTATGATATACCGGTCCAGTATAATATGCTGGAAGTTCATACACATGTGCTCAAATCTCTAGTATATTATGCTGTAACTTTCCGCGTGTTGGAGTTCCAGCGTAATATGCTGGAAGTTCATACACAAGTGCATCGATCTCCAGTATATTATGCTGGACCGATCCCTGTTACACCAAAATAGTGGTTATTTTTTATTGATTTTGTAAATACGGACTATTTTTGAATGACCAGTCTAAAAAATAACTAGCCCGTACTATTTTTATATTTTTAAATGACGACTTGTAACTCGAGCTATTTTTGAATTTCTCCCTAAAATTTATGGCCAAAGGCGAACATAATAAAGTGCTTTTCAAATCTGTTGTATAAGTACGAGTGTGTCTATTCGCCTATTTAATAAAGTAATTTTTTGATATGTAAAACAGTACTACTACAGAGTACAGACTACAGACTAGCATGCATTTTTGAAAAACTCAGATTTCATTCTGTCCTTCGATAAATGAGCTCGATTTTTTAACAGCTTTATGAAAAAATTACTTTCCTTATCCAGCTAACATCTTTCTTGCTTTTGTAATCAACAAATTGAATCATAAATGTTTCATGGTATTAGTATTACAATTTACAGAGTGCCCTGACATGAAAAATCCCTCTGTTTTTCATTCCTTTTTTAACTTTCCATGTTTCCGTACCAACTCTATTGAAGTTTCCAGCCTGAATTCTTTCATTTACTTATGTCTAATACAACCAAAAGAAAAAAAAAAAATATTTTCTCTACAGCCATGAAAATTCCTCCAAAGAAACCTCATTTTTTCAAACCTATTCTGCCGGGGTTCAAACATGGACTTGTAAGTTTTACTTTTGGTCAGTTGTTTCATCTTTTTCCTTTAATTTCTCTGTTGAATATATAATTTTTGTTATATGTATAATATCTGACACAGACAAGAGGGGTTGCTCTAATGGTAAGCACGCTCCACTTCCAACCGAAAGGTTGTGAGTTCGAGTCACCCCAAGAGCAAGGTGAGGGACTTCTTGGAGGGAAGTATGCCGAGGGTCTATCGAAAACAGCCTCTCTACCCAGGGTAGGGGTAAGGTCTGCGTACACATTACCCTCCCCAGACCCCACTAATGGGATTACTTCTTGTTGTTGTATAATATCTGACATAGGTAGATTCAGAATTATGAATTTTATAGGTTCAACTTTCAAGTTCTTACCATTGGACACATTGTAGTTTTAAATTTATGAATTCAAAATGTAATCTTTGTTGAAATTTTAGTTAGTTTTCTCACGGGGAGTATATGTTTACAGTGTCAACAATACTAGTTTCAGTTGAAACCCTAAAAACTAATTAAGCTTCCATTTCAATATAGAGTTAAACTGTGTGAAGTTTGACTAATATTTTAAAATGCCTTTTTTTATCGTATTGATATGAGAAAAATTACAACTTATTGTATTTTTCGTGTAGTTTTTGAATATCGAAATTTTAATTTTAAAAGATTGAGTTGAACTAATTTAATTTAGTTTCAAAATTTAGTCAAATTAACTCTCGATAAGCTAAATATGTCTAAATTGAAACATAAGGAGTACTAAAGATTAAAAGCATAATGTGCTAAATGAATAATCTTTAATTGATTATTGTGTATATCATTTTGTGACAAAGCTTATTCTGATTATCCATATTTGTGGTATATATCTACTGCAGAAAATTCCTCGTGGTTTCTTGAAGTATCTGAAGGGACATGAAGATATTGAACATGCAGTATTGAGAAGGGTTAGTAAGCAGTGGCAGGTGAAGGTGAACGGCCGACGACTTGAAGATGGTTGGGAAAAGTTTGCAGAGGAGCATGATTTGCAGTTAGGAGATTTGTTGGTGTTCAGACATGAAGGGAACATGGAGTTTGAAGTTTCCATATTTGATTCAAGTCACTGCGACAGAGAATATTCGGAGTATTTGCAACAAGAAGAAGAAGAAGAAGAAGCCAATAATGTTGAAGAGACTTCCAAGAATCTTGAATTTGAAGGTGAAGTTCTTTATGTTCTCAACCTTCTTTTTTCAGATTTTATGTTTCTGTTAGTTATGGAAGTTATTTCCTGATTAGTATTATTTATTTATCGTGTACTGATGCATAAACAGAATGATGCTTATTTGATAGAAGTAAAAACAAGTAGGATATATTGAAGGAGAAACTAAAGTGATGAATTCCCTTAATATTGTCTGTTTTTTTAAATGAAATTTGTAATATTTAATTTCTTGAAGATACAAATTAAACAACTATGCCTCAATCCTAAGTTTGGATCGACCATATGAATCCTCACCATCCATGTTGTGCCATTTAAGCCATTCAAGAAATTTAATTTTCTAACAATGTAACAGAGCGACCGAGCCCCAGCATCGAGTTGTCAGACCATGCAGAAGCTGCTACTCACAAGCCTTTTGGTCATTCTAGTTTTGTTTGCACCATCAAACCATATTGCCTTACATACGGTTTCTTAGTAAGTCTCAAAACTCATTAATTTTGCGCAAACTCTTCAAAAAGCTTCAGGCAAAAGGAAGCATTTGCACCATTTTTCGTATTTTTATCTTTGTTAAGTGAAAATATTAAGAACATGAACTTTTTAGTGATGTGTGTAAATGGTTATCCCCGTACAGTATGTTCCTAAACATTTCGCATCGGCAAATGGTTTCAAGACAAACAAGAAGTGCAGTCTGATCATAAAAGATGAAAGGCAAAACTCGTGGACTTTAAGGTTAAGTTGTTGTAAAAAGTCTACATTGGAGATGGCTGTCGTAAATTCGTTGCTGATAATTGCTTAAAGGAGGGAGATCGTATTATGTTTGAGGTTGTTACTGATGGAGAAATACCTGTATGGAAATTTCATGTTGTTACTGATGCAGAAACTCCAAGGCAGAAGTTTCAAAGCAAGTTTCCTCATATCATGTTATACTATTGATATGTTCTTTTGTCCATGAACTACTTTTTTCAAATATTTGACATGACTTTTTATGTAATTAGAAAATGCTACAGAAAAACCAGAGCCCAACATCATGTCATCACACAAGGTTTTCCCTGATGCAGAAGCGTGTAAGGATGTGCCTCTGGGTCGCCCTCATTTAATTTCTACTGTCAAACTGTTGCGGAAGCCAAATGTATATAGTGTGAATAAGTCACAACTACTATACCAAAAATTATGACAGCCACCAAATAATAAATAAGACAATAAAACAACAATAAAGGGAACACCAGAATTTACGAGGTTCGGCTAATTTTGCTTACTCCTCGGACACAACCAATATTTTATTTCACTCCAAAAATACAAGTGAAATAATACTAAAGAGAGAAGATACAAATGCCTTAAACAGATGAGAAGGCAAATGAGAGGTGTGTTTAAATCCTAAACATTAAGCCTTCTTTTATAGGGGGAAAATCCCCCCAACTTTTGTTTTCCCACCGATGTGGGACAAACATTTTGCCAATTTCAACAAATCTCCACCTTGGCAAAATTCCACATCTTCAATTTTCTCTCAATAACAAATTTTGGTTGTGTCTTCATCTTCAATCTTCAGTGTTCAACAATGTTGATCAAATCCAAACAATGTTGAAACTTGATCGCAGTCACCACCTTTGTCAGCATATCAGCAGGATTCTCCGTAGTATGAATTTTCTTCACTGTGACTCCACCTTCTTCTATGATTTCTCGTACGAAATGATACCGAACATCAATGTGCTTCGTCCTTGCATGATACACTTGGTTTTTCGCTAATTGAATAGCACTTTGACTATCACAAAAAATTGTGATACCTTTTTGTTCAACACCAAGCTCCTTTAGCAATCCTTGAAGCCAAATTGCCTCTTTCACAGCCTCTGTAATAGCCATGTACTCTGCCTCTGTTGTAGACAAAGCAACTGTTGACTGCAAAGTAGACTTCCAACTAACTGGTGCCTTTGCAAAAGTAAACACATAACCAGTAGTTGATCGTCGTTTGTCCAGATCACCCGCAAAATCTGAGTCACAATATCCAACTACAGACTGATTGTCTTCCTGCTCAAAAACTAACCCGACATCTACAGTATTATGAATATACCGTAGAATCCACTTCACAGCTTGCCAATGCTCCTTCCCTGGATTGTGCATATATCTGCTAATAACTCCAACAGCTTGTGAAATGTCAGGCCTTGTGCAAACCATTGCATACATCAAGCTACCAACAACATTTGCGTATGGTACCTTTGACATATACTCTCGTTCAGCTTCATCCATTGGCGACATATTAGTACTTAGCTTAAAATGGGGAGCAAGTGGAGTACTAACTGGCTTAGTCTTGTCATCTATGCCAAAACGTTGTAGTACTCTTTTCAAATATTCTTTCTGAGATAAACAGAGTTTCTTTGAACGTCTATCTCTTATTATCTCCATGCCAAGAATTTTCTTTGCCTCACCCAAATCCTTCATCTCGAACTCCTTCTTCAGTTGAATTTTCAACTTATCAATTTCTTCCGAATTCTTGGAAGCTATCAACATATCATCAACATATAGGAGAAGATATACAAAGGAACCATCTTTAAGCTTGTGCAAATACACACAATGATCGTATTTGCTTCTCTTGTACCCTTGCCGCAACATAAACTCGTCAAATCGCTTGTACCATTGTCTAGAAGATTGTTTCAATCCGTACAACGATTTTTCAAGTTTGCACACCACATTTTCTTTTCCAGCAACTTTGAATCCTTCTGGCTGAGTCATGTAGATTTCCTCCTCCAAGTTTCCATGTAAAAACGCAGTTTTTACATCCATCTGAACTAGTTCCAAATCCAATTGTGCTACCAAAGCCAACATAATTCTAATGGAGGAATGTTTTACAACTGGAGAAAATACTTCATTGTAATCAATTCCCTCCTTTTGAGCATATCCTTTGGCCACCAATCTTGCTTTGTAGCGAACATCTACTTGGTTAGGAAATCCTTCCTTCTTTGCAAATACCCATTTGCACCCAATTGCTTTCTTTCCCTTCGGGAGATTGGCCAATCTCCATGTATGATTCTGATGAAGGGACTGTATTTCATCATTCATGGCAATCCTCCACTTATCTTCTTCTGAACTTTGGACTGCGTCTTTATAAGTGGTAGGAACATCATCAGCTACAATTGAGGTTGCACAAGCAACTGTCTCTATGAGACGAACAGGTTTCGTTATTGTTCTTTTTGGCCTGCTGGTTGCTATTGATTCAAGTTGTTGTTGAGGTTCCTGAGTTGGAATCTCCTCTACTGGCTCTCCTTCCAGAGGGTAATCTTCATTTGTTTCCTCCTCTGCTTCTTGTGTAGGAAAAATAAATTTTCCCTCAAACTCCACCTGCTTAGAAGCACCTTTATTTTGTTTGGTATCTTCTGTTACCTTATTTACCATAGCAGATTCATCAAAGGTAACATCCCTGCTGAATATTACTTTCTTTGTCATAGGACACCATAAGCGATATCCTTTGACTCCAGAAGTAATTCCCATAAAAATAGCCTTCTTTGCCCTTGGATCCAATTTTGACTCCGTCACATGATAATATGCAGTTGAGCCAAACACGTGCAAAGAGTTATAATCTACAGCAGGTTTTCCATACCATTTTTCAAATGGTGTCTTGCCATCAATAGCAGCAGATGGTAGACGATTAATGAGGTGGCATGCATATGTAATTGCCTCAGCCCAAAATTCTTTGCCCAAGCCAGCATTGGACAACATACACCGTACCTTCTCCAGCAAGGTCCGGTTCATACGTTCTGCCACTCCATTCTGTTGTGGTGTATGTCTAACAGTGAAGTGTCGGACGATGCCATCATTTTCACAGACCTTATTGAAATGATCATTTTTGTATTCACCTCCATTGTCTGTGCGAATACACTTGATTCTCCTGCCTGTCTGATTCCATCATCGTCTTCCATTTGAGAAAAATTCCTAGCACTTCATCTTTGTTTTTCATTGTATACACCCACACTCTTCGAGAAAAATCATCAACAAAGGTTACAAAATAGTGCTTCCCACCCAATGAAGGTGTTTTGGAAGGACCCCAAACATCAGAGTGTACATAATCCAAAATGTCTTTAGTATTATGGATCGCTGTACCAAATTTAACCCTTGTCTGTTTCCCTTTGACACAATGCTCACAAAACTCCAAGTTGCAAGCCTTGACTCCTTTTAACAATCCTTGATCTGATAGAGTTTTCAAGGATTTTCCTCCAGCATGTCCCAAGCGCATGTGCCATAGCTTGGTTGCTTCTGCCTCTTTGTCGTCACTAGATGTCACTGTCACTGTCCCAATAACTGTACTGCCACGATAGCGGTACATATTATTATTCTTCCGATTAGCCTTCATTACCACTAGTGCACCGGAGCATACTCTCATCACTCCATTTTCTGCAATGATTTTGAACCCTTTTGATTCTAGGGCTCCCACAGAGATGAGATTCTTCTTCAAATCCGGTACATATCGAACATCTGTTAATGTTCTGATCATTCCATCATGGTTCCTTAATCGTATTGAACCAATGCCATATGAGGTAAGAGGGCTGTTATCCGCTGTGTGGACGACTCCATATTCTCCTTCTTGAAATTCCACGAACCAGTCCCTGTTGGGACACATATGATAGCTACAAGCCGAGTCCATCAACCATATGTCTGATGATGTTGATGACTCTGTTGTAACTAATGAGAAGTCTGAATCATCACAATCAGCTACATTTGAATCCATAATGGCCTTTCCATTGTTATGTTTGGCCTTATTCTTCAACTTCGGACAGTCTTTCTTCCAGTGCCCTTTTTCTCGACAAAAAGCACATTCATCTTTGCTGGGTCTGGATCTTGACTTGGATCTTCCCTTCTTTGTCCTCATTTGATTTTGAGGACGACCCCTCACAAATAGTGCTTCTCCTTCTCCGCCCTTCTGTTTTTCTCGCTTTCTTTGTTCATAGCTGTACAAAGCCGAACAAACTTCTCTGAGAGAAACTTCGTCATTTCCATGGAGTAGAGTAGTTTCAAGGTGCTCGTATTCATCAGGAAGTGACGCCAACAACATTAAGGCCAAGTCACCATCATCATAAGTTGTATCCATATTTTGCAAATCTGTGACCAACTTATTGAAACTGGTGATATGTTCATTCATCGTGGTACCAGGAACATAGGTGAAGTGAAACAGTCTCTTCTTCATGTACAATTTATTTTGACTGTTTTTCTTCAAAAATTTATCCTCCAGTGCTTTCCATAATTTACTTGCAGAAGTTTCCTTTGTGTATGGATATTTCTGCTCTCTAGCAAGGTAGGATCGAATGGTACCGCAAGCAACACGGTTGATAATTCTCCAATCTTCTTCTCCAATAACATCTGGTTTCTTTTCTTCAATGGCCAGATCTAGCCCTTGTTGAAAAAGGACATCTAGAACCTCGCCTTGCCACATCCCAAAATGTCCGGACCCGTCAAATATTTCTACCGCAAATTTCGCATTTGACACAATTCTTGTCATAAGCGAAGATGCCAATGATGACGTATTGTTGACACTTGATGTAGATTCTTCTTGTTTATTGTCTCCCATCTTTGACACAAATATTATTTAATAGCTGACGACACAAATCAAGATTATTTCCTTTCTGGTGTGGAAGATCAGACTAAGCTGCAACCACAGAGCATACTCAGACAGAACCTTGACTCAGTTACCAAGATAAATCTTTTCTGATGTGGAAGATCAGACTATGCTGCAACCACAGAGCATACTTAGACAGTACCTTGGCTCTGATACCAATTGTTGCGGAAGCCAAATGTATATAGTGTGAATAAGTCACAACTACTATACCAAAAATTATGACAGCCACCAAATAATAAATAAGACAATAAAACAACAATAAAGGGAACACCAGAATTTACGAGGTTCGGCTAATTTTGCCTACTCCTCGGACACAACCAATATTTTATTTCACTCCAAAAATACAAGTGAAATAATACTAAAGAGAGAAGATACAAATGCCTTAAACAGATGAGAAGGCAAATGAGAGGTGTGTTTCAATCCTAAACATTAGGCCTTCTTTTATAGGGGAAAAATCCCCCCCAAACTTAACTCCCAACCAATGTGGGACTTTGGCATTTTGCCAAACTTCAACAAATCTCCACCTTGGCAAAATTCCACATTTTCAATTCTCTCTCAATAACAAATTTTGGTTGTGTCTTCATCTTCAATCTTCAGTGTTCAACAATGTTGATCAAATCCAAACAATGTTGAAACTTGACCGCAGTCACCACCTTTGTCAGCATATCAGCAGGATTCTCTGTAGTATGAATTTTCTTCACCGTGACTCCACCTTCTTCTATGATTTCGCGTACGAAATGATACCGAACATCAATGTGAGATCTAGCCCTTGTTGAAAAAGGACATCTAGAACCTCGCCTTGCCACATCCCAAAATGTCCGGACCCGTCAAATATTTCGACCGCAAATTTCGCATTTGACACAATTCTTGTCATAAGCGAAGATGCCAATGATGACGTATTGTTGACACTTGATGTAGATTCTTCTTGTTTATTGTCTCCCATCTTTGACACAAATATTATTTAATAGCTGACGACACAAATCAAGATTATTTCCTTTCTGGTGTGGAAGATCAGACTAAGCTGCAACCACAGAGCATACTCAGACAGAACCTTGACTCAGTTACCAAGATAAATCTTTTCTGATGTGGAAGATCAGACTATGCTGCAACCACAGAGCATACTTAGACAGTACCTTGGCTCTGATACCAATTGTTGCGGAAGCCAAATGTATATAGTGTGAATAAGTCACAACTACTATACCAAAAATTATGACAGCCACCAAATAATAAATAAGACAATAAAGCAACAATAAAGGGAACACCAGAATTTACGAGGTTCGGCTAATTTTGCCTACTCCTCGGACACAACCAATATTTTATTTCACTCCAAAAATACAAGTGAAATAATACTAAAGAGAGAAGATACAAATGCCTTAAACAGATGAGAAGGCAAATGAGAGGTGTGTCTCAATCCTAAACATTAGGCCTTCTTTTATAGGGGAAAAATCCCCTCCAAACTTAACTCCCAACCAATGTGGGACTTTGGCATTTTGCCAAACTTCAACAAATCTCCACCTTGGCAAAATTCCACATTTTCAATTCTCTCTCAATAACAAATTTTGGTTGTGTCTTCATCTTCAATCTTCAGTGTTCAACAATGTTGATCAAATCCAAACAATGTTGAAACTTGACCGCAGTCACCACCTTTGTCAGCATATCAGCAGGATTCTCTGTAGTATGAATTTTCTTCACCGTGACTCCACCTTCTTCTATGATTTCTCGTACGAAATGATACCGAACATCAATGTGCTTCGTCCTTGCATGATAAACTTGGTTCTTCGCTAATTGAATAGCACTTTGACTATCACAAAAAATTGTGATACCTTTTTGTTCAACACCAAGCTCCTTTAGCAATCCTTGAAGCCAAATTGCCTCTTTCACAGCATCTGTAATAGCCATGTACTCTGCCTCTGTTGTAGACAAAGCAACTGTTGACTGCAAAGTAGACTTCCAACTAACTGGTGCCTTTGCAAAAGTAAACACATAACCAGTAGTTGATCTTCGTTTGTCCATATCACCCGCAAAATCTGAGTCACAATATCCAACTACAGACTGATTGTCTTCCTGCTCAAAAACTAACCCGACATCTACAGTATTATGAATATACCGTAGAATCCACTTCACAGCTTGCCAATGCTCCTTCCCTGGATTGTGCATATATCTGCTAATAACTCCAACAGCTTGTGAAATGTCAGGCCTTGTGCAAACCATTGCATACATCAAGCTACCAACAGCATTTGCGTATGGTACCTTTGACATATACTCTCGTTCAGCTTCATCCATTGGCGACATAGTAGTACTTAGCTTAAAATGGGAAGCAAGTGGAGTACTAACTGGCTTAGTCTTGTCATCTATGCCAAAACGTTGAAGTACTCTCTTCAAATATTCCTTTTGAGATAAACAGAGTTTCTTTGAACGTCTATCTCTAATTATCTCCATGCCAAGAATTTTCTTTGCCTCACCCAAATCCTTCATCTCGAACTCCTTCTTCAGTTGAATCTTCAACTTATCAATTTCTTCCAAATTCTTGGAAGCTATCAACATATCATCAACATATAGGAGAAGATATACAAATGAACCATCTTTAAGCTTGTGCAAATACACACAATGATCGTATTTGCTTCTCTTGTACCCTTGCCGCAACATAAACTCGTCAAATCGCTTGTACCATTGTCTAGAAGATTGTTTCAATCCGTACAACGATTTTTCAAGTTTGCACACCATATTTTCTTTTCCAGCAACTTTGAATCCTTCTGGCTGAGTCATGTAGATTTCCTCCTCCAAGTTTCCATGTAAAAACGCAGTTTTTACATCCATCTGAACTAGTTCCAAATCCAATTGTGCTACCAAAGCCAACATAATTCTAATGGAGGAATGTTTTACAACTGGAGAAAACACTTCATTGTAATCAATTCCCTCCTTTTGAGCATATCCTTTGGCCACCAATCTTGCTTTGTAGCGAACATCTACTTGGTTAGGAAATCCTTCTTTCTTTGCAAATACCCATTTGCACCCAATTGCTTTCTTTCCCTTCGGGAGATTGGCCAATCTCCATGTATGATTCTGATGAAGGGACTGTATTTCATCATTCATGGCAATCCTCCACTTATCTTCTTCTGAACTTTGGACAGCATCTTTATAAGTGGTAGGAACATCATCAGCTACAATTGAGGTTGCACAAGCAACTGTCTCTATGAGACGAACAGGTTTCGTTATTGTTCTTTTTGGCCTGCTGGTTGCTATTGATTCAAGTTGTTGTTGAGGTTCCTGAGTTGGAATCTCCTCTACTGGCTCTCCTTCCAGAGGGTAATCTTCATTTGTTTCCTCCTCTGCTTCTTGTGTAGGAAAAATAAATTTTCCCTCAAGCTCCACCTGCTTAGAAGCACCTTCATTTTGTTTGGTATCTTCTGTTACCTTATTTACCATAGCAGATTCATCAAAGGTAACATCCCTGCTGAATATTACTTTCTTTGTCATAGGACACCATAAGCGATATCCTTTGACTCCAGAAGTAATTCCCATAAAAATAGCCTTCTTTGCCCTTGGATCCAATTTTGACTCCGTCACATGATAATATGCAGTTGAGCCAAACACGTGCAAAGAGTTATAATCTATAGCAGGTTTTCCATACCATTTTTCAAATGGTGTCTTGCCATCAATAGCAGCAGATGGTAGACGATTAATGAGGTGGCATGCATATGTAATTGCCTCAGCCCAAAATTCTTTGCCCAAGCCAGCATTGGACAACATACACCGTACCTTCTCCAGCAAGGTCCGGTTCATACGTTCTGCCACTCCATTCTGTTGTGGTGTATGTCTAACAGTGAAGTGTCGGATGATGCCATCATTTTCACAGACCTTATTGAAATGATCATTTTTGTATTCACCTCCATTGTCTGTGCGAATACACTTGATTCTCCTGCCTGTCTGATTTTCCACCATCGTCTTCCATTTGAGAAAAATTCCCAACACTTCATCTTTGCTCTTCATTGTATACACCCATACTCTTCGGGAAAAATCATCAACAAAGGTTACAAAATAGTGCTTCCCACCCAATGAAGGTGTTTTGGAAGGACCCCAAACATCAGAGTGTACATAATCCAAAATGCCTTTAGTATTATGGATCGCTGTACCAAATTTAACCCTTGTCTGTTTCCCTTTAACACAATGCTCACAAAACTCCAAGTTGCAAGCCTTTACTCCTTTTAACAATCCTTGATCTGATAGAGTTTTCAAGGATTTTCCTCCAGCATGTCCCAAGCGCATGTGCCATAGCTTGGTTGCTTCTGCCTCTTTGTCGTCACTGGATGTTACTGTCGCTGTCCCAATAACTGTACTGCCACGATAGCGGTACATATTATTATTCTTCCGATTAGCCTTCATTACCACTAGTGCACCGGAGCATACTCTCATCACTCCATTTTCTGCAATGATTTTGAACCCTTTTGATTCTAGGGCTCCCACAGAGATGAGATTCTTCTTCAAATCCGGTACATATCGAACATCTATCAATGTTCTGATCATTCCATCATGGTTCCTTAATCGTATTGAACCAATGCCATATGAGGTAAGAGGGCTGTTATCCGCTGTGTGGATGACTCCATATTCTCCTTCTTGAAATTCCACGAACCAGTCCCTGTTGGGACACATATGATAGCTACAAGCCGAGTCCATCAACCATATGTCTGATGATGTTGATGACTCTGTTGTAACTAATGAGAAGTCTGAATCATCACAATCAGCTACATTTGAATCCATAATAGCCTTTCCATTGTTATGTTTGGCCTTATTCTTCAACTTCGGACAGTCTTTCTTCCAGTGCCCTTTTTCTCGACAAAAGGCACATTCATCTTTGCTGGGTCTGGATCTTGACTTGGATCTTCCCTTCTTTGTCCTCGTTTGATTTTGAGGACGACCCCTCACAAACAGTGCTTCTCCTTCTCCGCCCTTCTGTTTTTCTCGCTTTCTTTGTTCATAGCTGTACAAAGCTGAACAAACTTCTCTGAGAGAAATTTCGTCATTTCCATGGAGTAGAGTAGTTTCAAGGTGCTCGTACTCATCAGGAAGTGACGCCAACAACATTAAGGCCAAGTCACCATCATCATAAGTTGTATCCATATTTTGCAAATCTGTGACCAACTTATTGAAACTGGTGATATGTTCATTCATCGTGGTACCAGGAACATAGGTGAAGTGAAACAGTCTCTTCTTCATGTACAATTTATTTTGACTGTTTTTCTTCAAAAATTTATCCTCCAGTGCTTTCCATAATTTACTTGCAGAAGTTTCCTTTGTGTATGGATATTTCTGCTCTCTAGCAAGGTAGGATCGAATGGTACCGCAAGCAACACGGTTGATAATTCTCCAATCTTCTTCTCCAATAACATCTGGTTTCTTTTCTTCAATGGCCAGATCTAGCCCTTGTTGAAAAAGGACATCTAGAACCTCGCCTTGCCACATCCCAAAATGTCCGGACCCGTCAAAAATTTCTACCGCAAATTTCGCATTTGACACAATTCTTGTCATAAGCGAAGATGCCAATGATGACGTATTGTTGACACTTGATGTAGATTCTTCTTGTTTATTGTCCCCCATATTTGACACAAATATTATTTAATAGCTGACGACACAAATCAAGATTATTTCCTTTCTGATGTAGAAGATCAGACTAAGCTGCAACTACAGAGCATACTCAGACAGAACCTTGACTCAGTTACCAAGATAAATCTTTTCTGATGTGGAAGATCAGACTATGCTGCAACCACAGAGCATACTTAGACAGTACCTTGGCTCTGATACCAATTGTTGCGGAAGCCAAATGTATATAGTGTGAATAAGTCACAACTACTATACCAAAAATTATGACAGCCACCAAATAATAAATAAGACAATAAAGCAACAATAAAGGGAACACCAGAATTTACGAGGTTCGGCTAATTTTGCCTACTCCTCGGACACAACCAATATTTTATTCCACTCCAAAAATACAAGTGAAATAATACTAAAGAGAGAAGATACAAATGCCTTAAACAGATGAGAAGGCAAATGAGAGGTGTGTCTCAATCCTAAACATTAGGCCTTCTTTTATAGGGGAAAAATCCCCCCAAACTTAACTCCCAACCAATGTGGGACTTTGGCATTTTGCCAAACTTCAACAATTCCGTCAGCAGAACATTTTTGGTAAGTGATTTGAAGTTAACTTTAGTTGCCCTTAATAGTTAAGATCTTTAGTAGTAGTTTCGTGGCGAAATACATAGACAGACCCTTAAACTTGGCGATATTTTTTACTTAGGCACTTCAACTCAGCTCATGACCTATTGGCCACCTCAAAAACATGGCCAAGTTTAAGGGGCTATCTATGTATTCTGCCTAGTTCTTCTTTTGTTGTTGTTGTTGTGATAATGCCATATTGATCTATACATTGGGATAAAATTCGAGCAGTATCTTCCATTGGATTTTGCAAAATCAAATGGCTTGATGAATAGACGTTGTGAGATGATTCTCACAGATGAGAAACAGAGATCATGGTCGGTGCAGCTCGGACCAACAGGACATCACGTTGCGATTACCATGGGATGGAGAAAATTCGTGAAAGCAAATGATGTCCAAGTAGGAGATACTTTTAAGTTTGAACTCATCAACAACGGAACAATACCTATAGCGCACTTCCATTGTAAATATTCAGAAAAGGATGGCAAGGATGAGAAAAGCACTTGACAAGGTAATGAAGCAGTTGGTGATGGGCAAGGGAAAAGAGCACTGAAGATGTTTTTGTATCTAGTACGTGTTGCCTAATCTCAAGAAAGAATGTACTTTGATTTTTTGTTTTGTCAAAAGCAAAACTTGCTTTTGTATGCTTTTAGCATTACTACACTAAGATTAGGTTGCGTATAATAGACCTTTGTGGTCCGGTCCATTCCCGGAACCCCGCATAGCAGGAACTTAGTGCACCGTACTGCCCTTTTAGATTCACATCTTAAAAAGGTAAAGAAATATACCCTTGTCCAACCAGGTCCAAGAAATCCTTGCTTTTTGGTTCACACATGGATACACCATAATCACTTCTCAATCTTCTGGTGTCATGATATAAACAAAAAAATGTCACTTGCATTTCTGTAAGAAGCTGATTTTACAACTCGAACCTGTGACCTCCTGGTCACATGTAGCTTGGATAAAAAATTTAATATCGGACTATATTTCATGAACCAAATAGATTTTTAGGAACATGGGTATATTGTATTATGCATAAAGTAAATTTCCTACTGCATAGTTGTCGTTGGTTAAAAATACAAAACATTTTCTTTTGTTGAAAATACGAACATTTTTCAACAAAAACAGAGCGTCGGACTACCGTCTAGCATGCATTTTGAAAAACTCGAAGATTTCATTAATAAATGAGCTCGATTTTTAACAGCTTTATGAAAAAAAAAATATTTCCTTATCCAGCCAACATATGTTCAATACAAATAAACGTACTCTGTTTCTTTCTTGCTTTTGTAATCATCAAACTGAATTACTCTGTTTCCAAAATACTTGTTGATTTATAAAATCAAGATAAAATTAATCAATCTTTCCCCATTTTGCCCATAATATTAGTTGTCATGTTTAATTTCATGAAGATACAAATAACTACGCCTCAATCTCAAGTGGGGATCAACTACATGAATCCTCAATGTCCATGTCGCGCCATTTAAGCCATTCAAGAAATACCAACGATGTAATAGAAATACCAAATCCCAGTATCAAGTCGTCAGACGAGGCTTCTTCACATGCGGAAGCTGCTATTCACAAGCCTTTTGGTCATTCTCATTTTATATGCATTATTAAACCATATAATATTGCCTTACACATGGTTACTTGGTAAGTCTCAAAACTCATTAATTTCATGTACTCTTTAAGAATCTTCAGGCTAAAGGAAGTATGTGTACCATTTTGCTTATTTTTATCCTTGTTGAAGTGAAAATCTGAAGAATATGAATGTTTTAATGATGTGTCCAAATGGTAATACACTTTGTCAGTACCTTCCTCAACAATTTGCAAATGGTCTCTCCAACAAGAAGTGTGATTTGATTATAAGAGATGAAAGACAAAGGTTATGAAATTTAAAGCTAAGTTCTGATTGCAAAAATCGAGTCCATATTGAAGATGGCTGGCGCTGATAATCGCTTGAAGAAGGGTGATCGTATTGTGTTTGAGGTTGTTACTGATGAAGAGACATCAGTATGGAAAATTCATGTTGCTACTGATGCAGAAACTCCAAAGCATAAGTTATTTCAAGGCAAGTTTTCTCATATCATGTTATACTATTGATAGGGGCGTATGCACCCAATTCCATGTGGTATCACGACTCACGAGACACTGCTTGATCGAAATTTTTCACTACATATTTATAAGAAAAATAAAAATATTGGGTAGGTATAGAAAATGACGCCGCTTATCAGTATCGTGATTTATTCATTTGTCCATTTCTTCAAATTATGACATTGCTTAAGTAAAATCATGTGTACGCCACTGACCGTTAGATATATTCTTTTGTTAATGAAGTACTTTTTCCAAATATTTGTCATGACTTTTTATATAATTAGCAAATGGTACAGTAAAACCAGAGCCCAACATCATGTCATCACACAAGGTTATCTTCGATGTAGAAGCGGCTAAGGACATGCCTCAGGGTCGCCCTCATTTCATTTCTACTGTCAAACCTCATCATATTTCAAAGTGTAGGATGGTAAACTTAAAACTAAATTCTACTTTCATTGTTACACTTAAGAAAATATAAGGAAAATAAGATGAACTCTTAAATCTGAACAATTTGTTGCGGAAGTCAAATGTATATAGTGTGAATGAATCACAACTACTATACCAAAAATTATGACAGCCACCAAATAATAAATAAGACAATAAAGCAACAATAAAAGGAACTCCAGAATTTACGAGGTTCAGCCAATTTAGCCTACTTCCTCGGACACAACCAATATTTTATTCCACTCCAAAATACAAGTGAAATAATACTAAAGAGAGAAGATACAAATGTCTTAACAAGATAAGAAGACAAATGAGAGGTGTGTTTAAATCCTAAACATTAGGCCTCCTTTTATAGGGAGCAATTCTCCCCCAAATACAAGTCTCCCACCGATGTGGGATGAAGACATATTCAACAAAACTCCACCTTGGAAAAATTCCACATCTTCAATTTTCTCTCAGTAACAAATTTTGGTTGTGTTTTCATCTTCAATCTTCAGTGTTCAACAATGTTGATCAAATCCAAACAATGTTGAAACCTGACCGCATTCACCACTTTTGTCAGCATATCAGCAGGATTCTCTGTAGTATGAATTTTCTTCACCATGACTCCACCTTCTTCTATGATTTCTCTTATTAAATGATACCGAACATCAATGTGTTTCGTCCTTGCATGATAAACTTGGTTCTTCGCTAATTGAATAGCACTTTGACTATCACAAAAAATTGTGATGCTTTTTTGTTCAATACCAAGCTCTTTTAGCAACCCCTGAAGCCAAATTGCCTCCTTCACAGCCTCTGTAATAGCCATGTACTCTGCCTCTGTTGTATACAAAGTACTGTTGACTGTAAAGTAGACTTCCAACTAATTGGTGCCTTTGCAAAAATAAGCACATAACCAGTAGTTGATCTTCGTTTGTCCAGATCACCCTCAAAGTCTAGAGTCACAATATCCAACTACAGACTGATTGCCTTCCTGCTCAAAAACTAACCCAACATCTACAATACCGTAAAATCCACTTCACAGCTTGCCAATGCTCCTTTCCTGGATTATGCATATATCTGTTAATAACTCCAACAACTTGTGAAATGTCAGGTCTCGTACAGACCATAACATACATCAAGCTACCAACAACATTTGCGTATGGTACCTTTGACATATACCCTCGTTCAGCTTCATCTTTTGGCGACATAGTAGTACTTTGCTTAAAATGGGGAGCAAGTGGAGTACTAACTGGCTTAGTCTTCTCTTCTATGCCAAAACATTGTAGTACTCTTTTCAAATATTCTTTATGAGATAAATAGAGTTTCTTTGAACGTCTATCTCTTATTATCTCCATGCCAAGAATTTTCTTTGCCTCACCCAGATCCTTCATCTCGAACTCCTTCTTCAGTTGAATCTTCAACTTATCAATTTCTTCCGAATTCTTGGAAGTTATCAACATATAGGAGAAGATATATAAAGGAACCATCTTTAAGCTTGCGCAAATACACACAATGATCGTACTTGCTTCTCTTGTACCCTTGCCACAATATAAACCTGTCAAATCGTTTGTACCATTGTCTAGAACATTGTTTCAATCCGTACAACGATTTTTCAAGTTTGCACACCATATTTTCTTTTCCAGCAACTTTGAATCCTTCTGGCTGAGTCATGTAGATTTCCTCCTCCAAGTTTCCATGTAAAAACACAGTTTTTACATCCATCTGAACTAGTTCCAAATCCAATTGTGCTACCAAAGCCAACATAATTCTAATGGAGGAATGTTTTACAACTGGAGAAAACACTTCATTGTAATCAATTCCCTCCTTTTGAGCATATCCTTTGGCCACCAATCTTGCTTTGTAGCGAACATCTACTTGGTTAGGAAATCCTTCTTTCTTTGCAAATACCCATTTGCACCCAATTGCTTTCTTTCCCTTCGGGAGATTGGCCAATCTCCATGTATGATTCTGATGAAGGGACTGTATTTCATCATTCATGGCAATCCTCCACTTATCTTCTTCTGAACTTTGGACAGCGTCTTTATAAGTAGTAGGAACATCATCAGCTACAATTGAGGTTGCACAAGCAACCGTCTCTATGAGACGAACAGGTTTCGTTATTGTTCTTTTTGGCCTGCTGGTTGCTATTGATTCAAGTTGTTGTTGAGGTTCCTGAGTTGGAATCTCTCTCTCTACTGACTCTTCTTCCAGAGGATAATCTTCATTTGTTTCCTCCTCTGCTTTTTGTGAAGGAAAAATAAATTTTCCCTCAAACTCCACCTGCTTAGAAGAACCCTCATTTTGTTTGGTATCTTCTGTACCTTATTTACCATAGCAGATTCATCAAAGGTAACATCCCTGCTGAATATTATTTTCTTTGTCATAAGACACCATAAGTGATATCCTTTGACTCCAGAAGTAATCCCCATGAAAATAGCCTTCTTTGCCCTTGGATCCAATTTTGACTCTGTCACATAATAATATGCAGTTGAGCCAAACACGTGCAAAGAGTCATAATCTATAACAGGTTTTCCATACCATTTTTCAAATGGTGTTTTGCCATCAATAGCAGCAGATGGTAAGCGATTAATGAGGTGACATGCATATGTAACTGCCTCAGCCCAAAATTCTTTGCCCAAGCCAGCATTGGACAACATACACCGTACCTTTTTCAGCAAGGTCCGGTTCATACGTTCTGCCACTCCATTCTGTTGTGGTGTATGTATGACAGTAAAGTGTCAGACGATGCCATCATTTTCACAGACCTTATTAAAATGATCATTTTGTATTCACCTCCATTGTCTGTGCAAATACACTTGATCCTCCTGCCTATTTGATTCTCCACCATCATTTTCCATTTGAGAAAAATTCCCAACACTTCATCTTTGCTCTTCATTGTATACACTCACACTCTTCGGGAAAAATCATCAACAAAGGTTACAAAATAGTGCTTCCCACCCAATGAAGGTGTTTTGGAAGGACCCCAAACATCAGAGTGTACATAATCCAAAATACCTTTAGTATTATGGATCGCTGTACCAAATTTAACCCTTGTTTGTTTTCCTTTGACACAATGCTCGCAAAACTCCAAGTTGCAAGCCTTTACTCCTTTTAACAATCCTTGATCTGATAAAGTTTTCAAGGATTTTCCTCCAGCATGTCCCAAGCGCATATGCCATAGCCTGATTGCTTTTGCCTCTTTTTTGTCACTGGATGTTATTGTCGCTGTCCTAATAACTATACTACCGCGATAACGGTACATGTTATTGTTCTTCCGATTGGCCTTCATTACCACTAGTGCACCGGAGCATACTCTCATCACTCCATTTTCTGCAATGATTTTGAACCCTTTTGATTCTAAGGCTCCCACAGATATGAGATTTTTCTTCAAACCCGGTATATATCGAACACCTGTTAATGTTCTGATCATTCCATCATGGTTCCTTAATCGTATTGAACCAATGCCATATGAGGCAAGAGGGCTGTTATCCGTTGTGTGGACGACTCCATATTCTCCTTCTTGAAAATCCATGAATCAGTCCCTGTTGTGACACATATGATAGCTACAAGCCGAGTCCATCAACCATATGTCTGATAATGTTGATGGCTCTGTTGTAACTAATGAGAAGTCTGAATCATCACCATCAGCTACATTTGAATCCATAATGGCCTTTCCATTGTTATGTTTGGCCTTATTCTTCAACTTCAGACAGTCTTTCTTTCAGTGCCCCTTTTCTCGACAAAAGGCACATTCACCTTTGGTGGGTCTAGATCTTGACTTGGATCTTCCTTTCTTTGTCCTCGTTTGATTTTTAGGACGACCCCTCACAACCAATCCTTTTCCTTCTCCGCCCTTCTGTTTTTCTCCCTTTCTTTGTTCATAGCTGTACAAAGCCGAACAAACTTCTCAGAGAAAAATTTCGTCATTTCCATGGAGTAGAGTAGTTTCAAGGTGCTCGTACTCATCAGGAAGTGACCCCAACAACATCAAGGCCAAGTCACCATCATCAAAAGTTGCATCCATATTTTGCAAATCTGTGACCAACTTATTGAAACTGGTGATATGTTCATTCATCGTGGTACCAGGAACATAGGTGAAGCGAAACAGTCTCTTCTTCATATACAATTTATTTTGACTATTTTTCTTCAAAAATTTATCCTCCAGTGTTTTCCATAATTTACTCGCAAAAGTTTCCTTTGTGTATGGATATTTCTGCTCTCTAGTAAGGTAGGATCGAATGGTACCGCAAGCAACACGATTGATAATTCTTCAATCTTCTTCTCCAATAACATCTGGTCTCTTTTCTTCAATAGAAAGATCTAGACCTTGTTGAAAAAGGACATCTAGAACCTCGCTTTGCCACATCCCAAAATGTCCTGACCCGTCAAAAATTTCTACCGCAAATTTCGTATTTGACGCAATTCTTATCATAAGCGAAGATGTCAATTATGACGTATTGTTGACACTTGATATAAATTCTTCTTGTTTATTGTCTTCGATCTTTGACACAAATATTATTTAATAGCTGAAGACACAAATCAAGATTATTTCCTTTCTGGTGTGGAAGATCAGACTAAGCTGCAACCACAGAGCATACTCAGACAAAACCTTGACTCAGTTACCAAGATAAATCTTTTCTGATGTGGAAGATCAGACTATGTTGCAACCACAGAGCATACTTAGACAGTACCTTGGCTCTGATATCAATTGTTGCGGAAGATAAATGTATATGTGTGAATGAGTTACAACTACTATACCAAAAATTATGACAACCACCAAATAATAAATAAGACAATAAAGCAACAATAAAAGGAACACCAGAATTTACGAGGTTCGGCCAATTTAGCCTACTTCCTCGAACACAACCAATATTTTATTCCACTCCAAAATACAAGTGAAATAATACTAAAGAGAGGAGATACAAATGTCTTAAGAAGATAAAAGACAAATGAGAGGTGTGTTTAAATCGTAAACATTAGGCCTCCTTATAGGGAGCAATTCTCCCCCAAATACAAGTCTCCCACTGATGTGGGATGAAGACATATTCAACACAATTTACGCGGTTATAAACTATGTTTCAGCATGTTCCAAAACTATTTGCAAGAGAAACTGGCCTCAGCAACAGGCAATGTACGATAGTGATAAGAGATTATGAGCAATGGTCATGGGAATTTAGGCTGTATTCCTCCTCTGCTGCCAGCATTTTCATTGGAGGGGAATGGCATAAATTTTGATCTGCTAATTTCTTAAAGGAAGGAGATTGCATAATGTTTGAGATATTTGCCAAGGGAGAGAAACCTATATTGAAATTTTATGGCAAGTTTCACATCTTAAAACCTTATGTTATACTTATTTCATCACTTTTACACCATTTATCTGCTTCTTTTACTTCAACTTAATGTTCTGTTTTTGGATTTAAATTCATCTACAATTTCAGTTTTGACTTGTTTCAATTTTTAAAAACTAGATTTGAGAGCAAATGCATCACTTCAGCCCGAAGAAAGGAAGCCTAATTTGGATGCTAAAAGAGTTTCCACTCAAAGTTCGGATAATAAGAACATACTAACCTTGATTCTTACTACAAGAAATTGGACTTTCTGTGGTGACCTTTACGACTTCTGTAGTTTCTGTGGTGAGTTTAGTCGCAACAAAAAGTCTTTTTCTCCTAGCGTCTGTATCCAATACCTTATTTTTTTCGTTTCTCTGATTCTAATCCTTCTTTCTTTTCTTTTACATTTATATCTTTTACATGAAGGTATCGAGATTGGATATAATGATGGCGAAGCTCAATATACAATTGTGGACATGTCGCCACAGTTGATAGTTTCAGGCTCCTTTTGCTTGAATTGTACATAGATCCTTAAGAATTGTTCTAACCCGTACTTCTTCAAGCTACTTTGTTGTCGAGCTATATTCTACTTCTGCTGAAGATAATGCCGTTGTCTTTTGACGACATTTTTGCACTTTCATCACTGCTAAAATTATATTTCAATATTTGGCTTTCAGAGATGTCAACTCTAGATGTAAAGCTTCCTTCGTATCTTTCAGCACACTCTTAATTGTTCTTAATTCTTCTTAAAAGATTATATTGAACGTGAATTATGTGTAGTTATTCATAGATTATTATAATAATATATTTAGATTAATGTTACTCTCTTTATTTTTCTCTGAAATAGTGGACTGCCTATTTCTGATCGTTGAAGTAGGTTGAATGGCGAATTCATGTAGATAATTGTATTTCTTCTATATATTTCTGTTTTCATATATGAATTTTGACTGGCAATTTGAAACCCGACTCTACAACGTCGAAGAGGGATTTTACTTGATTTGGGTCAGAGATGTTAGCATTCACGGCTTTGTAGGGCGTTAAAGGCTGAATTGATCTAGAATTAGGGAGATACATTACTAAAACTTTAATGTGAGATTCACATAAATCTTTTTAATGAAGTAATAACATTTAGAACGAGGAAGATAGAATAATTAGCATGTCATCAACATATAATCTAACACAAAATAATCACTACATACTTTAGTATAAACACATTTATCAACATTATAAATGAAGCTAAATAATAAAATGGCTTTGTCAAAATTTTCATGCCATTGTTTAGGAGTTTTTTAGTCCATAGATAGGCTTTACAAGTTTACAAACCTCCTGTTCATTTCCTGAGAGAACGTATCCTTAGGGTTGTTCCATATAGACCTCGTCATCGAGATGCCAAGTGATAAACATGCAGGTCAGAAATAGATGATAAAGCAAATATAATTATAATCGAAGTAATCTCGCTATCTGTGCATATGTATCAAAATAATCAATTCCTTGTTTCCGTCGAAAGTCTTTAGCTGTTTATCTGGCTTTTTAAATATGTAGTATCTCATTTGCGTGATACTTTCTCTGAAGCACCCATGTAACGACCCGACCAGTTGTTTTGAGAGTATTAGTCCTGATCCCCTATTTACTGCTTCCCCCATATCTTTTTCTGCTTATGTAACTTGCCGGGAGATTTTATTTTTGGTTTCGGAGTGATTTGGGACACATAGTCCCTAAAACGGAAGCTTAAGTTCTAGAATTTTAACCGTAATTGGAATTGTGTGAACACGACTCCGAAATAGAGTTTCGTCGGTTCTGTTAGCTCCGTTGGGTGATTTTATACTTAGAAGCTTGTCCGGATTGTGAATTGGAGGTCTGTAGCTGAATTATGCTTGAAATGGCGAAAGTTTAATTTTTGGGAAGTTTGACCGGAAATGGACTTTTTGATATCGGGGTCGGATTCCGATTTTGGAAGTTGGAATAGGTCCGTAATGTCAATTATGACTTGTGTGCAAAATTTGAGGTCAATCGAACGTGATTTGATAGGTTTCGACATCCATTGTAGAAGTTTGAAGTTTTAAAGTTCATTAAGTTTGATTTGGAGTATGATTCGTATTTTTAACATTGTTTGATGTGATTTGAAGGCTCGACTAAGTTCGTATGATATTTTAGGACTTATTGGTATATTTGATTGAGGTCCCGGGGGCCTCGGGTGAATTTCGGATGGTTAACGGATCAAATTGGACTTAGTGTTATAGCTGAAGCATTAACTGTTGCTGGTATCTGGTTTCCTTCTACGCGTTCGCGAAGGTTCTCCCACGTTCGTGTAGAGGAAAGTTGAGTGATGTTGGAATTTGGTCTTCGCGATGAAGGTCCCATGTTCGCGAAGCTCTGAGGTATAAGTCTACACGTTTGTGATGAGGGTCCCATATTCGCGTAGAGGAAACTATCCTACTAAGTCTCCAAGCAATTTGCTTACGCGTTTGCGATGAGGGTCCCGCGTTCGCATTGGGTCAAGCTGTGTAAGCTCAGCGTTCACGATCAGGCCATCACGTTCGCGATGAAGAAATTTGGACTGTAGCATTTCTATGCTTCGCGAATGCGAGGATGTTTCCGTGTTCACGAAGAAGGAATCACTAGGCAATATTAAACATTTCAAAATGATGGTTTAGCCATTTTTATCTAAACTTGTGATAGAGAGCTCGGAACTGGACGAGATTTTGAGGGATTTTCATAGGCATCAATTGGGTAATGATTCTTCACTTGTTTTTGGTTATATCCCACTTGGTAGAAACTAAGGATCCACCAAACTGTATAAAGAACCATGTTCTCTATTATTTTCCACAGAATACACGCACACTGCAGTAAATAAATGACACAATGGAGTTTTACGTGAAAAACTCCCAGCTCATGGGATCAAAAACCACGACCTACCCTTGTAGTATTTCAACTTTACTATTGAGCAAACTTTAGATTACAATATATTGTAACCTAGGAATTAACCTCTTAATCCCTCAGTAACTTGTAACAACTCTATTATAAGCCACTTTGTAATGACTCTATTACAAATACTTTTAACTCGTCTAACTCTAGCCAAGACACAAACACAAGGGTTTATGATTTACAAAGATTTCCTACACAATACTTCTAACTAAGCTAAGTAGGAATTATAAGTAGAATGCTTTAACAAAGGTGCAACATAACTTAAGAACATGTAATAACTCGATACTGGAAACTGGTCCGTTGTTATGTTGTTGTTTGTTCTTGATGCCGTTGAGAGTCACTTGCAAGATTGATAAATAACTTGAGAGAATGATTGATCAATGCTTGAATGTGCAAACATTTTGTTTTACCTTTGCTTGATGTTAATATTTTATTTGTGACATCACTTGGATGATGCAAGCATATTAGGTAAAGGATATTCCCATTAAAGTTGACTGATGCACTGTTGCGTGTGCAGGCAGAAACTTTACAACTGGGAAGAGTTGACTTGTGTAGTCACTAAGGGAACTGGTAGCTATCTGTTCCTCTATTGTTCCTTTGACTTTGAAGAGTTGAACAGTATCCCCAACTGGAGACTTGTTGATCTTAAGTTTCTGAGGATGTGCAACAGGTTCCTTATCTCATTTTTAACAGTAAGTTTGTTAGATCATCAAAATATAACAGGGATACACATATAACTTATCAATTTTTTCCTTTTTGATGATGACAAACTTATAATTCAAGTTCCCCTTAAGAATCAGAATAACATTCGCATTTCCTGTATTCCCCCCTGAATCTGCTCCCTATCATGTTCCACCTCAATTATTTTTCTCTCTTTTGGTATCATAAAAAGATCAGTAGCAGGCCTTAAGCAAAAAAGAAGTCTAGCTTTAGTTAACTCGTGCCACGTGTGTGCACACAATCATGAATAAAAATAGAGCAGGGGAGTAAGGCATACACAACAAAAGGAGGAGACTTTCATTAATTTTGGATAATCAAGCAGGGAGCAGTTTCTTTGTTTTCAAACACATCCTCAAAATAAAAATAGCAAAAACAAAAGTACCAGTCATAAAACATCATCAGAACTAGAAGACAGACACTAAGGACTTGACATTTAGGAAGGGGGAACTGTTTAGGGAGCACTGGAAGGGGAAGGCCTAGAAGAAGAGGAAAGTGTTCGAAGAAGGATGTCCATTAGAGCATTAGCTAACACCTGCTCGTTGAACAGTCTCTCCTTCAGATCCTCAATATGTTTCCTGAGGTCGGCATTTTCTTTAGTTAGACGGGAAACCTCTGTGCTTTGAGAGTTTCTAGAACCAGGTTTCTCCTGAAGCTGACTTGACTGACCCTTAAGAATAGCATTCTTTGCCTTCAGCTTCCTTATCTCAGCAGTGGCACTGTTTTGGGCATTGATCAACTGGGAGATAGTAGACGTGCTGCCAGATCCTCCAACCTTTTCAACGCATTCACATTCCTCAAGGGTGGTCTTGGAGAATGTTTGCTTATAGGTTCCTACTTTAGCTTGTCCCAGAAGGATAATGACTCAAACACCTTAGTAAGGAGGAACCGGTAAGGAAGCCCATGATTACCATCCTTGAAATCTGCCACCTTCTGTATATATTCTATCATGATGCCAGGTAGGTTGATAGTTGTGTATCCATCCAGTGCTTCCATGAGAACCAGGTCTACTCGAGATGTAATGGACCTTCTCTCAGCACGAGGAAACAAGACCTTGTTCACCATTTCAAACATCAATTGGTATACTGGAAGGAGGGCCTTCTTCTGAACTCGTTCCCCTTGTTGTATTGCTGCATCCTTCAAAATAGCATTTCTAAAGTTCGAAGAATAGGTTACCTGAACAGAAGACAAACCTTCAGCAGGCACTCCCAAAATAGTTCCCAGCACAACAGAGTCCATCACAAAATTAACACCATTCACCATCATACAAATTTGATTGTCCTCAACTGTAAAGAAGTTGGCACAGAAGCTGCGCACTTCTTCCTCATACACTTTGGGACTGTCACCTGTGAATAGGTGTATCTACTATTGAAATTCACAGATCTCTACCAATTGATGCATGCCAGCCATATCCAGAATATTAGGGGGAAAAGTACGGCCCCACAAGACTTTTTGATTTTTTAATTTTTCTTTCCTAGCATTATAGGCACCATCAACCTTGGCCCTTTTGGAAGGACCACGTTGCTTACTGGCATTACCCTTCCTTTTCACTAATTTTCGAGCACTCTTTCCTTTCTTAACAAATTTCTCAGCCACATGTTCACAAGACTCCTCAACTATTTTATCACTCTCTTTCTCACCATACTTTTGACCATCAACCCTTCTCAACTCTTTTTCAACTACAGATGATTCTCTTTTGGACTTTGGAACAATAAGTTTCTTTGAGAACTTACGAACCAAGGAACCAAGTTCCTCTTCTACCTCATCATCAACATTCACGACTTGTGAAAAAGGCACTACCTTTTCATTGATAACTTTTCCATCTTTCACCAATCTCCTCTTCTTCTTTTGCTTTTTACTTTTTCTTAAAACGGACTCAAATTTTTCCTTCTTTTGCATCCTCATGATGGGTCTTTTAGACGTTGACCCTTAGGGAGGTATGGGACTACTCCTGGCACTAATAAAGCTTGCCAAAGCCACATTATCATAATCTTCTTCTTCACTATTCTCCTTTTCCTCCTCAGACAAGGATCGTATCTCAGGAACAACTATGGACAAAGTCTCAGTATAGAAGTGAGGAGAGGGAGCAGGATCAATACTGACCTGCATTGAGAGGAACCAGGAGTTGGTTCCTCTCGGATGAAGGGATCAGGTCCCTTAGTTGGTGCCCCAGTAGTATTGTCCAGTGCTGGTGTTTCAACAACGACTAGTTCCCTAATCTCCACTGGTGTATTTTCTTCCCCCTGAGACTCAGACACACCTTCTCCACCCCCAACAACACTTTCCTCAGCAGCTATTACCAACATATTTTCTATGGCCTCTTGTTCTTGTAACCCCATGCTAAACTCAGAAGTATGAAGAGTATTACCTGTAGAATCAAGGCTAGGGGCTGTCACTGTCAATTCAGCATGGATAGCACCCATATCTTGTTCCTTGGCAAAGCTTTCTTCCACGGGTAGACTAGAAACTTCTGGATTTTCTTCTCACTCTACAGTACCATATTCGACCAAATCTTCAGGCAAGGCAGAAGGAGAGCTCACAACCACAAATTTTTTGGGAGTTGAAGTTTTGCGACTCCGATGAGAACCAGTACTCGACTGGGTCATAGAAGTGGTGGTTATGACTCTTATTCTTATTTTGGTTTGGACTGGTCGGAATGAGGAGTGTTGGCTCTAATGCTGGTGCTTCAACGGGAGAAAACATAGTGGGGACGATGATTGGAGTACGTTGGGCTTCCTGATTTTCAGTCATGATGGAGTTTAGTGAGTTTGAAGAAGGAGGTATTTGGTTTGAAGAAGGGGAAAGTGGAATTTTGGATTTGTAATGTGGAGAATTAGTGAAAAGGACTAAGATGTTATTTAATAGGGGTGAGGGATCGGTTAGGAATAGGTTGGCAATTTGGGTAATCGGGTCGCTTCATAGAGGGGTGAGACGCTTGGGTTCAGAAAACGGGAAAGAAAAGAAACTGACAAATTGATGACATGGCACCGTTTCAGCCGTTTAAAAATTATGCATGAGGGTACAGAGGAACTACTAACCTATGTCCAGGGAACCAGGTTCCCTGACAGATTTTTTTTAGATGTAAAGCATCATCATTTGGCCAATCGTACAATGCATTGGTTGCTTCTTTGCTCTGTAATCGTCATGCATGTCTACTTGTAACGGTATAAAGATGAGTTAAACTTTGCCAAAAAACACTTTTTATCTATTTTACCTGTACATTTCCTTTATAGCCACTCATCGAGGGACTAGGTTCTCATCTTGATTTCATCAACCCTAGTGACAAGTGAGTCCTTTCAAAGTGCTCTCTGCTCAGTGCTTTGGTGAATATTTCTGCAATTTGATCCTTTGTACTATAGAATTTCATACAGATAAGCCTTTTTTCAACATTGTTTCTAAGAAAGTGATGTCGCACATCAATGTTCATTGTTCTCTTATGTTGAACTAGATTCTTGGCCATGTTGAGAGCACTGGTATTGTCACATAGCAAGGACACGCAATCAAAAAATACACCAAAATCTTCTAGTTGTTGTTCAATCCATAACAGTTGAGCCCACCAAGATGCAGTAGCCACATATTTAGCTTCTACAGTTGAGAGGGCCACTGAATTTTGTTTTTTTGTACCCCATTAAATCAAACATGAACCCAGAAAATGTCACATGCCATAAGTGCTTTTCCTGTCCATTAAGTACCCAGCATAGCCAGTATTCGCATACCCAATTAAATTAAAATTGTCTCCTGAGGGATAGTAGAGAACCAGGTTATGTGTCCCTTTGAGATACCTCAGGATTCTCTTGGTTGCCTTCAGATGAGATTCCTTTGGATTAGATTGAAACCTAGAACAAAGACCTACACTGAAAATAATATATGATCTGCTTGATGTGAGATACAGGAGTGACCCTATGATACCTCTATACATGGTCTCATTCACAGGTGAACCAGGTTCACCCATGTCCAAACGAGTGGCTATGGCAATTGGAGTATCAATGATTTTTGATCCTTCCATTTCAAATCTCTTCAGCAGCTCCTTGATGTACTTCTGCTGACTTATCATTGTTCCCTTGGGAGTTTGCTTCACTTGTAAACCCAAGAAAAAATCCAGTTCCCCTATCATGCTCATTTCAAACTCACCCCCATGAGTTTTGCAAATTCCTCACACAGAGAATCGTTTGTTGCTCCAAAAATGATGTCATCAACATAGATTTGCACAATAAGCAGGTTCCTTCCTCGTTTCTTTCGAAAAAGGGTGTGTTCAATTTTTCCCCTTATAAAACTATTCTCTAGAAGAAATTTTGACAACCTTTCATACCAAGCACGAGGATCCTGCTTTAGCCCATACAGAGCCTTATCAAGTTTAAAGACATGCTCATGATGCGCATGATTCTCAAATTCAGGTGGTTGCTAGACGAAGACCTCTTCTTTTAGAAAACCATTTAGAAATGCACTTTTGACATCTATTTGGAACAATTTGAATTCCATATGAGATGTAAAGGCAATGAGAATTCTGATAGCTACCATTCGAGCAACTAGAGCAAAAGTTTCATTATAGTCAATCATTTCTTCTTGATTGTAGACTTGAACTACTAGCCTTGCCTTGTTCCTTATTGTGTTTCCAGATTCATCAAGTTTGTTTCTGAATAACCACCTAGTTCATATAATGATTTGGTCAGTGGGTCATGGAACCAGGTGCCACACATTGTTCCTCTTAAATTAATGAAGCTCTTCTTGAATAGCTATAATCTAGCTTGCATCTTTCACTACTTCCTTAATCTTTTTGGGCTCTATTTGAGAGAGAAATCCTGAGAAGGCAAGTGAGTTTCTTGCCTTTGATCTGGTTTGTATTCATAACTTAAGAGGAGTGATTATGTTTTCAAGATGGCGCAAATTTTTGTGCTTCCAGTTAGACACTTGAGTCTCATTGTTAGAGTATTCAAGTATTTCAGACTGTGCTCCTTGGATTCTTCTTATCTCAGCATGTGGGTGCCTTGGACAATATCGATGAATTTGTTCTCAGCTTCAATTATTGTGATTGAGGGATCGGGTACCTATCCATAAATTGGAGATATGGTTTCACCATCCTCATTTGATTTCTCAACATGGCTCATCATATCAACCTTTCCATTTTCCATGTCAATGACTTCACCAAGGACAATTGACTATCCTCTGTATTGATCATTTTTACCATTCAAATTATTTCCACATATGTGATGAGATTCATTGAAGATCATATGTATGTTTTTCTCAATACATTGAGTTCTTTTGTTGTATACTTTATAGGCCTTACTTTGTGATGAATAGTCGAGAAAGATACCTTCATCGCTTTTGGCATCAAATTTTCCAAGTTCTTCCTTGCCATTGTAGAGGATAAAACATTTACAGCCAAATGTTCTTAAATGTGTCAGCTTGGGCTTCCTTCCATTCAGCAGTTCATATGGCGTTTTATTCAGAAGGGACCTGATCATGCACCTTTTCATCAAGTAGCATGCAGTGTTGAAGGCTTCTGCCTAGAAATATTTTGCAATGCCACTATCAATCAACATTTTTCTTTCCATGTCTTCAAGAGTCCTATTCTTCCTCTCCACAACACCATTTTGTTGAGGTGTTCTTAGAGCTGAAAAAATGTGAGTGATGCCATTTTTAACACATAATTCATCGAATTTGGCATTATCAAATTTTGTCCCATGGTTGGGCCTGATACATACTATATTGTGGCTCATCTTTACCTGGATCTTCTTCATAAATGCTACAAACACTTGAAATGTTTCATCCTTGGTTCTGAGAAACATAGTCCATGTGAATCTGGAAATATTCGTCCACTATAACAAAGATGTACTTCTTTCTTCCTCTACTTGGCACCCTCATAGGTCCACATAGATCCATATGGAGGAGATCAAGTGGCCTTGAGGTACTAACTTCCTTTTTAGGCTTGAAAGAAGATCTGACTTGCATTCCTTTTACACATGCATCACACACCTTGTGATCCTTAAATCTTGACCTGGCAAACTACGAATCAGGTCCTTCTTGACCAATTTGTTAGCAACGTGAAACTTGCATGACCCGGCCTTCTGTGCCATAGTTCAGCATCATCATCAATGACACTCAAACGGCTAAGATCCCTATTTTGCAAGGACTCAAAGTCTAGCAACGTAGATATTTTTGTATCTTTTGTCCACTAACACCACTTCACCAGTCACAATATTACTAATTGTGCATATCTTGGATACAAATTCTACTTTGTTTCCCTTGTCACAGATTTGGGAAATACTCAGCAATCTGTATTTCAACTCATTCACGTAGTACACATTTTCAATTGAGTGAGAGAGAGACTTTCCAATCCTTTAAACTCCCAGAATGTATTCCTTCATTTCCAAAGGATACAATCCCTCCCTGCAGGGCCTTCAGTGAAAGGAAATCATTTGTACTTCCAGTCATGTGCTTCGAGCAACCGATATCCATGTACCATTGTTGGCTGCTCCCTTTCACTACTCCTTTCACAAGGAAATCAAGAGTTAGACTTAGGAACCCAAACAAGATTGGGTCCCTTATAACGAGGAAATGGGTGAATGAGGGCCTTTTTGGCCCAAGCAGGCATCACACGTTTTTTATATAAAGGACCGAGTTCTCTAGTAGTAGTTACTTTTTCAACAAAAACTTTGTTTTTTCTGGCGAGAATAAAATCTAGCCTTACAAATTTTCTTAAAGTGCCTAGTGTTACCACAGTGAGTGCAGAGCCAGTTATCAGGTACAGTAACATACTTGCTGTGAGAGTTATAGGGAGCCTTTTCCCTTTGGAACTCGATTCCCTGCCTGTTTCCCCTACTGTTTGTGTACATAACAGTGATTGCATTAAAGGACCAGGTCCACTTAAGAGATTTTTCTAGGTCACTCTTCACTTTACCAAAATCTTTATGAAGTTGTATGTTTTTCTCAAGCTCAGCACACAGACTAGATTCCACTGATTTTAACTCATTTTCAAGCCTAAGGTGTGCCTCACTTGCAACTTCCTCTCCTTTTTGAGTGTTCCTAGGCCTACTTTCCCTTTTTAGTTCCTCAATTATTTCATTTAGGTCTACAACCACTACTAAAAGGTCATCTCTCTTATGCTCAATGTTTGTAATTTTTCAGTTAAGGCATCTTTTTCTTTCTTCGGACTCTCAATGTTTTCCTTTAAATCTACCACAACAACTACTAGATCATCTCTCGACTATTCTGCGTCTCCTAGTTCCACAGTTAATGCATCTTTATCATTTATAAGACTGTGATAAGCATCAATTAAAATATTTCCCAAAGACATAAGTTTTTTTTGGAGAATAGGACTTTAGATTTCTTTGAACATCTAGAAATTTTACACCATCATCGTCATTTTTTTCATCGCCATATTTTGCCATCAGGGCAAAGATAAAGTCATACTCAGCTACTTCATTTTTCACTGCCATCATGGAGCTATCACCTTAATCATCATCTTCTTCAGATTTGCTGGAAAAGTCTCCTCATGCAGCAAGAGCTTGTTTCACAGCATTGTCAACCGCATCTTTTCTCTTGAATAGTTTGTCAGGAACCAGATTCCTCTTAGCTACTTTGTCAGTGTTGTGTTTGTACTGATCTTGCTTGAGGAGAGGGCATTCCTTGATGAAATGTCCTTGCTTTCCACAATTGTGACATAGATCATATCCTCTTGGCTTGCTTGAACTGCCCTTCTTTGGGATACCTCCATTCTGCGAACCATTTTCTGAAACCTCTTTGTCAGATAGGCCATATCAACATCCTCAACACTTGAGTCATTGTTGTATATCTTGAGGACAATGTTCTTTTCTCTTTTGGGCTCTCTTCTCTCATTGTCCTTCTTCTTCTTCTTCATTTCATAAGTCTTCAAATTTCTAACACGTTCACCAATAGTCAGTTTTTGGAGATCATTTGCCTTTGTGATAGCATTTACTTTGCGTTCCCAGGAACCAGGTAATACACTAACTATATTCTTGACAAGTTTGTTCCTAGGGATAATCTCTCCCAGAGAGTGAAGCTCATTGATGATAGATGTGAAGCGAGTATGCATATCCTGAATAGACTCATCGTCCTTCATCCTGAAAAGCTCATACTTTGTAGTTAGCATGTCAATCTTGGACTGCTTTACCTATGTTTTCCCTTCATGAGCTGTTCGGAGAGCTTCCTAGATCTCCTTAGTAGATTGACATGCTGAAATCCTGTTGTACTCGTCTGGTCCAATTCCATAGACTAGGATTTTCTTTGCTCAAAAGTTCTTTTCTATAGCCTTGCAGTCAACATCATTATATTCCTTTCTTGATTTATGAACTATCACTGCGGAGTCTCCAATAGTCTTCGTAGGAATGAAGGGTCCATCACAGATGATATCCCAGAGCTCTAAGTCTTTAGCCTTGATGAAGTCGTGCATCCTTGTCTTCCACCATCTATAGTATTGGTCGTTGAATCTTGGTGGTCTGTAGGTAGATTGTCCTTCTTCGAAGTTTGGCGGAGCAGCTATGAAGATCCTTTCTAGGTGTTAGCCTGATAGAAAGAACTTGCTATGATACAAATTGATAGAAACTAAGGATACACCAAACTATATAGAGAACCAGTTATCTATTAGTTTCCATAGAACACACACACACACTGTAGTAAGTAAATGACACAATGGAGTTTTACATAGAAAACTTCCAGCTTACGGGATCAAAAACCACGACCTACCCTTATAGGATTTCAACTTCACTACTGAGAAAACTTTAGATTACAACCTATTGTAACCTAGGAATTAGCCTCTTAATCCCTCACTAACTTGTAACAACTCTATTACAAGCCATTTTGTAATGACTCTATTACAAAGACTTTCAACTCGTCTAACTCTAGCCAAGATACAAACTCAAGGGTTTATGATTTAAAAAGATTTTCTATATAATGCTTCTAACTAAGCTAAGTAGGAATTACAAGTAGAATATTTTAACAAAGCTGCAACATAACTTAAGGACATGTAATAACTCGATATTGGGAACTGGTCTGTTATTATGTTGTTCTTTGTTCTTGATGCCCCTGAGAGTCACTTCCAAGATTGATAGATGACTTGAGAGAATGTTTGATCAATTTTTGAATGTGCAAACACTTTGTTTTACCTTTGCTTGATGTTAATATTTCACTTGTGATGTTACTTGGATGATGCAAACATGTTAGGTAAAGGGCATTCCCAATAAAGTTGATTGTTGCACTGTTCTGGCACTGTTACATGTGCAGGCAACAACTACAGTTAGGAAGAGTTGACTTGTGCAGTCACTGAGGGAACAAATGTTGTTCCTTTGAATCTGAAGAGTTGAACAGTGTCCCCAACAAGAGACTTGTTGATCTTAAGTTTCTGAGGATGTGCAACAGGTTCCTTATTTGGTTCTTAACAGTAAGTTTGTTAGATCATCAAAATATAACAAGGATACACATATAACTTATCAATTTATGTTTTGATTTCATTAATTATATTAGTTTCTTATAGTTACATTTATGGTATGTAATTGCTTTTGGCTAGATTTGGGCCATCGGAGTCAGAAAATCGTAGAAAAGGCATTCTTATTGATTGATTGAGTTTGGTTCGAGGTAAGTGTCTTGCCTAACCTTGTGTGGGGGAAATCCCCTTAGGGTTTGGTACTGTTGTGATACTTCTATGATATGTGAACGCCGTGTACGCAAGGTGACGAGTGCGCATACGAGCTAGTTGTTGTAAAATCCAGGTTTTACTGAGTAGTAACCTGTTACATCTTCATTGAGTTATACCAGCATGTGTAGTTATCCTACTTATCCTAATATCACATGTCTACATGTCTTAAATGCTTATTTGAAATATGTGCAACATGCTAGTTGATTTTCCTATTTTTCCTTGATATGTATCAGTCTTAACCGTAGAATTCTTGTTGTTAATTATTGTATTAATCTGTTTCGAGTTGTGTGTTTACTTTTAGGACTATGAGACGGTATCTCAGGAGATCCTCCTGCATATGTACTTTTGAGACTATGAGGTGGTACTTCAGGAGATCCCCGTGCACATTTACTTTTGAGACTACGAGGCGGTACCTCAGGGGATCTCCTTACGTATTTACTTTTGAGATTACAAGATGGTATCTTGGAAGATCCCCTGTTGAGAATTTACTTCTGGGACTACGAAACGGTATCTCGGGAGCGCCCCTGCTGTTTATCCCTGTGTGTTGTGCTACTATTTTTCTTTGGTTTCTCTTTGTTAAATCTCTAGTCTCTTAATACATTACTATATTCTTCTGCCTTATTTATTATTTACCAGTAGGGCCCTGACCTAACCTCGTCACTACTCTACCAAGGTTAGACTTGGCACTTACAGTGTACCATTGTGGTGTACTCATGCTACTCTTCTACACATGTTTTGTGTGCAGATCTAGGTACCTCCTACTAGCCCCGCTATTAGTTGCATATTTACTGCTTCTCCAGAGACTTCAAGGTATATCTGCTAGCATCTGCAGACCTTGGAGTCCCCCTCTACTCCCTCATATGTTGTTTCTTTTTTTGTATTTTCTTAGACTCTGGTGTATAGAGACATCTAGTTTTCTCTTATAAGCTTATGACGTATGACTACCGGGTTTTGGGAATATTATCTATACTTGGATGTTGTTTTACTTGTACATGCCGAGCGGTATTTTGTCAGTTATATAGTTATCTGTTACAGTTAAATTGTTAAATTTTGATTTTATTTTCATTATTTTGCAAATTGTCATGCTACCTAGTCGTAGAGACTAGGTGCCATCACGATATCTTACGAAGAGAGATTTAGGTCGTGACAAGTTGGTATCAAAGCTCTAGTTTCATAGGTGTTATGAGTCACAAGCAGGTTTAGTAGAGTCTCGCGGATCGGTATGGAGACATTTATACTTCTCTTCGGGAGGCTATGGAACTATTAGGAAAATTTCACTTCTTTTGATTCCTTGTCGTGCGAAATTGTTGACTTCGGAATTCTAAACTTTTGTCTTCTATTCTCTCACTGATGGTAACGTACAGCCGAATTAGATGACCAGGAATCCGTGCCCCCTGCTAGAGTCGCGAGATGCCAGGCCAGGGTCGGGGTAGAGGCCTAAGACATCCACATGTGCGGCCAGAGCACCCGCACGAGCTACTACAAAGGAGCCACTAGTAGCTCCAGTCGGAGCGTAGGCACCTGAGACGCTTATTACTGCACCAGCTCTTCAAGAGACGCTTGCACAATTCCTGAGCATGTTTGGTACTTTAGCTCAGGCATGGTTGATCCCACTTACTCCTGCCACATCTTAGGCCAGAGGAGGAGCACAGACTCCTGCCTCCCATACCTCAGAGTAGCGGGTTCAGGTTGATCAGGTTCCAGAGGTCATACCAGTGCAGTCGGTAGCCCCGTTTGGCCCAAGGATAGGGCAGCATTTTCTGAAGAGGAGCAGCTTAGACCCGAGAGGTACAAGAAGTACCACTGTCCTACTTTCAGTACTATGGGTGTAGCGGAGTCGAGTGGGGTTTCTTTCACTACGTTACGGCTTATAGGAGCGGTCTATCAATGATAGCGTGCTTATGAGTTGGGTAGTCCAACTGAGGCGGTTTCACTTACTTGGACTCAGCTCTCAAATATGTTCTTAAGGGAGTATGTTCCTAAAGTCCCAGGGATGCTTGGTGCACAAAGTTTGAGGAATTGCGCCAGGGTTCTATGATTATGTTAGAGTATGTGGTTCATTTCAGTGATCTAGCTAGACATGCACCAGCCTTGGTTGTTACAATTCGAGAGAGAGTTTTCCGGTTTATCGAGGGGCTCCACCCTAGTATTAGACTTAGTATGGCACGGGAGTTAGAGGTGGATATTGCATACCAGCAGTTTTTGCGGATTGCTAGGAGAGTTAAGGGTATGCTTGCTCTGGAGAGAGAGGAGAGAGAGGCCAAGATGTCTCGAGATTCTGACACTTATAGTGGTACTCGTGCCCCAGCTGTAGTTTGTCATGGTAAGAGTTATATGAGTCGCCCTGTTCATTCAGCACTTCCAGCTACCAGTGATATTCCGGCTACTCCTAGGCCCCAAGAGCCTTATTATGCACCGCCAATGTCTAGTGCACCTCTTGCACGGGGTGTTTTCAGTGGTTAGTCCAGCCAACCTGGCTTGATCCAGTCACAACAGCCACGCCCTCCGAAAGCTTATTTTGAGTGCGGTGACACTCACCATATGGCGAGAGATTACCCCCATACTTAGGAGGGGTGCACCTCTACAGACCTCTCAGGCACCGCGTGCTCCACCGAGTCCTTAGTCTATGATCACAGCACCCCCTACCACTCCACCTGCTCAGCCAGTTTGAGGTGGAGGTCATGTAGGTAGAGGTTGCCCTAGAGGGGGTGGTCAGGCCAGATATTATGCCCTTCCGGCTCGTACAAAGGCAGTTACATTTGACATTGTCATTATAGGTATTGTTCCGGTCTTTCATGGAGATGCGTCGGTTTTATTTGATCCAGGCTCCACTTATTCCTATGTGTTCTCTTATTTTGTCCCGTATTTGGGAGTATCCCGTGATTATTTGAGTTTTCCTGCTTATGTGTCGACACCTGTGGGAGATTCTATTATTGTTGACCATGTGTATCGATTGTGTCTGGTTGTTCTTAGTGGTTTTGAGACCAGAGTCGATTTATTATTGCTTACTATGATAGATTTTGATATTATTTTGGGCATGGATTGGTTGTCACCTCATTATGCTTTTCTTGATTGACATGTCAAGACCATGACTCTGGCTATGCCAGGATTACCGCGGTTAGAGTGGCGAGGTACCTTAGAGTATACCTCCACCAGAGTTATTTCATTTCTTAAAGCTCAACGAATGGTTGAGAAGGGGTATGATGCATATCTAACTTATGTGAGAGATGTTAGTATTGATATCCCTATAGTTGACTCAGTACCAGCAGTGAGGGATTTTCCAATTCTATTTCTAGCTGATCTTCTGGGCATGCAGCCTGGCAGAGATATCGACTTTGGTATTGAATTATTGCCAGGCATTCAGCCCATCTCTATTCCTACATACCGTATGGCTCCTCCTAAGTTGAAGGAGTTGAAGGAGTTAAAGGAACAGTTACATAAATTGCTTGATAAGGGCTTTATTGGCCCCAGTGTGTCACCTTGGGGGTGCCCCAGTCTTGTTTGTGAAGAAGAAGGATGGTTTTATGCATATGTGCATTGATTATCACTAGTTGAACAAATTTACAGTGAAGAACAGGAATCTATTACCTCGTATTGATGACCTATTTGATTAGTTACAGGGTTCCAGAGTGTTTTCCAAGATTGACTTGCGTTCAGGCTATCATCAGTTAAAGATTCGAGAGCTAGATATCCTGAAGACTGCTTTCAGGACTCAGTATGGTCACTACGAGTTCCTTGTGATGTCATTTCGGCTGACCAATGCCTCATCAACATTTATGCATTTGATGCACAGTGTATTTTGGCCCTATCTCGACTCATTCATCATTATGTTTATTGACGATATTCTGGTGTACTCCCGGAGTCGGGAGGATCATGAGCAACACATGAGGCTGTGCTTCAGACCTTAAGAGAAAAGAAGTTATATGCAAAATTCTCAAAGTGTGAATTCTGGTTAGATTCAGTGGCATTTTTGGGACACGTAGTGTCGAGTGAGGGGACCAAGGTAGATCCAAAGAAGATGGAAACAGTGTAGAGTTGTCCTAGACCGTCCTCAGCTACAGAGATCCAGAGTTTCTTGGTTTGGCACGATATTACCATCGGTTTGTAGAGGGTTTCTCATCTATTGCAGCACCTGTGACCAAGCTGACCCAGAAGGGTGCTCCATTGAGGTGGACAGAGGAGTGTGAGGAGAGCTTTCAAAAGCTCAAAACAACTTTGACTACGACCTCAGTATTGGTATTGCCTAAGAGTTCGGGGTCTTGTCGCTCCCCCATTTTCCTCCGCGGAGAAAGTTTGAGTTTCGACATTCATGGGGTGATAACTCATTTTCTTTTGGGGATTGGGTTTTGAAGAGTCGCCACCTAACGAATTATGGTGTGTTAGGGCACCTAGAGTAATTAACTCTTAGACTAGTTTGCATTACCAGAGATTTAGGGCAAGGGCTCGAAATAACCTCAAGGGAAGGTGTTAGGCACCCCTCGCGGTCCACAACGGTGGGTCCGGACCGAACTTATACTTATGAATTAGTCCTTTAACAAAAAAGAAGAAGTTGAAATACATAATTTGTAAATAAAAGCATGTTTGACACTATTTGACTCAAATAGTAACAAGACAAGGAATTTGAGCAAGTTGCATACAAAAGAGTAAAGTTTAAACATTGGGAATTGGAGAAAGGGGGTCCTAGGTTGGTTAGCCTACAGGATCACTCCCACACAATGCCCGGTAGACACTCCTCAATGAGGGGCTACACGTGACATTAGCGTGTAGTCATCATATCCTTTCTACCCAATTCCCTCCCCTTGTTCATAGCCTAAAGTGTTCTAATAACCTTGATAATGTCCTATGCGTTCACTACCCGTCCCTTCCTCATGGCCTTGGAGGTATTTTAGGACCTTTATGCTTTGGACAGTTCTAGACTTTCCTAATGTTTTAAAGGATAAAAATCTTGTCGTCAATCAAGAACAGTTTGAACTGCATATAAAGAAACAAGTTATAGGCTCACAGTTACCTCCTCAAACATAGCAAGTATGTGCACATCTTCAAACAACATTCCAATACTTAAATAGAAAATTCTAGAACATGATATCTAGGTGAGTATGGGTTATACAGCCTTGAATTAGGACAAAGTGTCAAAATCCTATTTAGCTTGCCTACTGGTTTAAACCTATTAAATCTGGACAGTTTTAAATAGCAAAAGCATAGTTTCAGAGTTACAGATTAAAACGCCATATAGGCTTGCCTAAATGCAAAACAGTGATGTCCTAAGAGCATGATAACTACATTGATCTAGTAAAACAGTGAATAGTTTTTAAATGGACTCTTGAGTTCCTATAGGCATGCTGCCTAGTAAATTAAGGTAGTGCTTGAAAAATTCATTTAAGGAAACAGACAATTGATTAGGCCAGTTTCAAAGCCAACTAACATGAATTAGACCGACTTGTTTAAACTAAGTTGATTTTAAGTTCTATAAGCGGAATTTCTGATTTTAAATCCTATAAGCATGATATCTAATTGTTAAAAGCTGATGTTGGAACTTATAGGCATGATTTTAGTGAGACAAATGCAAATACATGCAATAGCAGAATTGAATTCAATCACTTTACACTTTATAGGCATGGTATCTAATCATAAAGTTGATTTTAAACCTATAGACATGGTTTCTATTATTGAATCCATTTAAATCCTATAGACATGATCTCTAATGTTGTGAAAGTAAACATGGCAAGTGCACTAATACAATCCTATAGGCATGGTCTCTACCCAAATTACCCAACATATATAGCTACCCACCCTTTTTTACTAATAACCCCAAAATTATTTACAAATAATTATTATAGACCAGCTGAAAAAATTACATAAACAAATAAAGAAGGAAAAGAAGAAGTTAACTATAGGGAGCCTGAAGTAGGCCCAAATGACTCCCCAAACCTCCTATAGCCTCAAGTGCCAAAGTACCATAGACAATATCATGTCTAGGTGTGTCAAAGTTCCCTAAGGATCTCAAGGATCCCAAGCAGTGTTCATACCTAGACTTTATAACCAGAAATGAGTAAGTGCAGTGTGGAAGAGCCAGCTCCAGTGCATCAAAGTTCAGAGGGATCTCATAGGGATTCCAAGACAGTCACACATTGGATGGGCAGAACTTAAGGACCTAAGAGTAGAGTGGGAGTGCTTGACATGATTTTGAAAAGGTTTTAATAGGAAAACAGTATTTGAAAAGACTCAGTAGCTTTATGAATAAGAGAATTGTTTAGTAAAACAGTTTTTGACAAGAGTTGTGTAATCACACAAATAACAGATCAAACATAAGGCCAAAATATGTTCAGCAACACTCAAATAACAAACCTTCATATAGGGGGTAATTGGGGCTGGGAACACTCAATACAAGTACCAGAAGTCTTTGCAATTAAGGGGGTAGCTAATAGTGCAAATGGTAAGACATGGATTCAGGGGTGCTAATTAGACCATAGTTATAGAATCAGAGGTGCTCTAGGGGGTTCATGGGATTAGGGATAGCTAATGATACAACACAATAAGAATTTCAGAACCAACATAGAATCAAACAACTTAGAATTACTTTGTAAAGAAAGGTTCATACTAGAGACTAAATTGCAAGTGAACCAACATTCAAAAACATGGTTGAGTCAAATTTAGACAGACTACAAGTTCATAAGACATGTTGATCCTATAAGTTATAAGACATAACTAGGTGAAGTAATAGGTCAATTACATGTTGAACAGCAAAACAGTAGATAGAAACAGATTAGGAATATGATAAACTGAAGTAATAGGAAACACATTGGTTTGAAAGCTTGAATTTAAAATTAGAACAAAGAACAGGAGAGTGTAATAATTAGCCTTGGCTTACAGCCGGCTAATTCAGTAACTATAGTAAGTAACAAAGAAAGCAGGAGAGCTTTTGAGTGTAAGAGAGATGTGAACTTGATAGGTTTTCAATATCTTTGCCTTATGTTTTGATGATCTAACAAACTTAATGTCTAGGACCAAATAGGGAACCTGACTCACTTTGACTATATTGCATTTAATGGATTCCAGCTAAAGGTGAACTGCTACAGCTTCGGGATCTAGGAAACTAAACAAGGACCAGATACCCTTATGGTTCCCTTATAGCAGTACAAAGTCAATTGGACATAGCTGGAAATGAAGTGACTGCCTGCATTGTTTCTGCCATACTATACTGTTTCCAGTGCCCACTCATTTCTTGACCAACTAAAGTGTTCACATCATTTCAAGTGATATGATCAAGGTGTACCAACAATAAGTTTATATTAAAACATCACTTGAATGTGTTAGTTTCTCATTCAAGCATTTGGCAAAAATAGAGAAATCAATCCTCACGAGCTTGAAGAACAAAGTTGAATGCAACTATGGACCAGTTCCAAAAGTTAGCATGTTGTTGTTCTTATTTGAGTTGTAACTTTGTGATTGTATTTATTGTATCTCCTAAATTGCTTAGCTAGAAGCGTTGATTAGGAATCCTCTTGTAAAATCCATAAACTCCTTGAGTTTATGTTGTGACTAGGTTTAGTCATAAGCAAAAGCCTTTGTAACTGTAGAGTGACAAAGTGGCTTGTGGTGAGAGCATCACAAGTTAGTAAAATCCTTTGTAACTAGGGAGTCATAAAGTGGCTTGTGGTAAGAGTACCACAAGTTAGTTGAGTTAAATTCTTTGTAATAGAGTCATTACAAAGTGGCTTGTAATAGGTTTTTACAAGTTAGTGAAGTTGAAAGCCAACTGGTGTAGGTCGTTATTTTTTGTCCCCTTTTATGGGATTTTTTCACGTAAAAATCCCTTTTTTATTTATTTACAGTTTATTAGCATTCTCAGCAGAATCTCGTAGAAGACCAAGTACTCTACTATTTGGTAGACTCATACAAACTAACAATTGGTATCAGAGCGAGTTCCTCCTATCAGGCCAACACCTAGGAAGGATCATTATGGTTGATCCACCAAATTTTAAAGAAGGTCAATCTACATACCGACTGTCACACCTCCTTTTTCCACCCCCGCGAGGGGTGAAGGAGTTTTTTCCAATTAAAGGACAATCGAAACGAGATTTGTTTATTTATTTCAGAGTCGCCACTTGGGAGATTTAGGGTGTCCCAAGTCACCAATTTAATCCCGAATCGAGGAAAAGAATGACTCTGTATTACAGTCCGCGAACCAGAAATCCGGATAAGGAATTCTGTTAACCCGGGAGAAGGTGTTAGGCATTCCCGAGTTCCGTGGTTCTAGCACGGTCGCTCAACTGTCATATTCGGCTTGTTTATCTGATTTTATACAATTATGAGCTAATGTGCAAGTTTTAACCTCTTTACCGCTTTCATCATTATTATTATTATTTTACAGGGAATTGCAACGTTGTGAAAATGTATCTCGAACCGCGTCACAATCAATGTACCTGTGGTCATCGATACACTTTGACTCCGTTGAGATTTGGATTTGGGTCACATAAATGTGCACCCGAGTTTAAGAAAATTAAATTATTAAAGGCGCGCCTAAAGCGACTAGCGTATCATTTACTTTGGGTAGGGCCGTGAAATTTTGCTAAACGGTCCATCCCAAAGTCTAAGCAATTTTAAAGCAAATATTTACTGAGGGCCCCGCAATTTTGTATTTTTATTCGGTGAGGCTCATCTCATTCTTATTTTTTAAAAGGAATTTGCAACGTCATGGGCACACATATCGAACCACGTCACAATCAATGTACCCGTGATTAGAGACACATTTCGACTCCGCTGAGATTTGGATTTGGTCACATAAATGTGCACCCGAGTTTAGGAAAGTAAGATTAATTAAGACGCGTCCTAAAGAAACTAGCGTGTTATTATTTTGGGTAAGGCCGTGGAGTTCGCTAAGCGGCCTATCCCGAGTTCTACGTACTTAACACATACATTTTTGTGAGGGCCCCGCAATTTGTGCGTTTTATTTGGCAAGGCTCGTCTCATTTTTATTTAAAAGGATAAACCTATAGTGGCTATGTTTTTCTATTAAGTTTGTCTCTAATAATGAAAGAAGAAGAACGGTCCAACTTTATTTACATGCTTACTACCTGGTTACACTATCCTACATACATTCGGCATTTGAGAGGCAGAAATGTAAAAATGAGAACATATAATCGAACATATTATCGCGAGTTAGATTAGGCGGTTCGATGATTGAGATAGCTTAAATTGTCTGGTAGTTAATTACCTAAGGCCTGTCGTGCTTTTGAAACCGATTGTCTAATAAGCAAATCGAAGTAACAATACGTTAAGGAACACAACATCAATCCCTTCCTTTAACTATAAGCAAAACATGGAGTTCATCAACTAAACGACATGTATAAATGTTCAGCTACACCACATCTAACTACACGGTCTAGGAGAGAAAGTGAACTACTCTACAGACAACCACTTTTCAGTACATTTCTAAAGCTAATTCAAAATAACTTCAACTCTTCAAATTTTCTTTGTATTCATGCTTCAAATTTCAGCCTACATTGACCAATGTATCGGTTGTGTACCTGGTATAGGAAAGCAAAAGAAGAAGAGAAATGATCAGTGGAAGCAGTAGCACACACACAGCAACAGCAGCAATAAGAAAAACAGCACTCAGCAGCAACACAACCCAGCAGTCAGATTTTTTAACACCAAAACAAGGAAACCAGTTTGCAGCCCAGCAGCATCAAAAACAGGTACAAGCAAAGCAGAGAAGGAAAACAGATGCAAAAGCAGTAACCTCTGATGGTTATCTCAAAAATCCAGCACAATCTCACTCTATATCACTCTGAAGCTAGACTGACCTATTCAAGTTTGAATGACCAGCCTTGTTTTTGCTTTCCTTTTCTCTCAGCCCACTTAAAAACTATCCAGCCAGCCCTTAACTCTAAATCAGCCTATTTATAAGCTAGAAATGGCGAGCCCCCAGGCTGCCTTGATCCCTTCAGCCTTTATTCTGCCCATACCCCTTAATCCCCCATGCCTAAATGTCTTTTCTTGATGCCCACTATATTGTTCCTCATGCTTGTCCTATTTGTTTTAATCAAGAGTTATGGGTTTATTATAATATTCACTTAATTCCCATGCTTGTTGTTTTGTTCCCCATTGTCATTAAAATAAGTTTAACAAATGACCCCTAGGCAGACCCAGCTTTTACAGCCTGTTAACATGCTACTAAACTCCCAAAATTACCCCTTAACCCTTGCATATTACTGTATTACCCTAACTCTTAACAGTCAGTATATAAACCCCTTTAAATTCAACTAATCACTGGCTACTAGCTAATCAACTTAAATTCAATACTGATTTCAGGTTGGTATGTTAGATTTCTACAGCTATACCTAATTCCTAACCTAAGTTCGACCCAAAAATCAGATCACAAACAGGGGCGTTAATCAAATGGTATGAGTTGGTCATATTGGAGACCAATCCTGACCAACTCAAAACCAATTGATCCAATAGGCAGCTGAGGATGCAAACTAAGATCGAAGTATTGCTGCAACAGGCCTATTGATACAAGTCTCACCATAGATAAGAGGAACAGGCTAGTAATCACACTGAAATGAGCAGACTCATGATTTTCTAGTTTTTCCAAGTGAATTCAGTTGACGACATTTATTCAATCGATTATATGCACACAATGGATAACAATAACCAGACTAAACCATAGAGACAGAGCGATTCATAACTTTGGGGCAAACATGGAACCTAAGTATTAACTAACTATTTGATGATTTTAATCAAGTTGCACACACAGTTCATCACAACAGATTAACAAACGAACAAAAAGAATTGACTAAATAACAGGTCTACTTGAAGATGGACAGAACTGAAAGAAAATGACAGAACAAATTAGCAAATTAGCTAGACATGCTGACAAACACAAATAGAAATTCAAACACTGACAAGGGAAAAAGAAACTTATCTTGGAAGCTCAAAACAAAATGACCCCGGCTCGAACTCGGACTCGACCATTTTTGGGGTCGAATGGACTTTAATCGAAGTGTTCTCAACTGAGAACACCTCGGTTAAAGTCTATTAGACCCTGATCCTTTTGTTGATTTAGACAGACCCCCATAGATATGAGTTCTAGGGTTCTTGGGGTTCGAGCCTTTCTGGTTAGATTCAAACTGAACCAAGGCTATTCAGGTGGTGAGGAAGGTCAGGAAGATGAACGGTGTGAACTTGGGCTTGGTTGGGGTGAGTTAGGTTTTTTGCTCGAATCTTCGATTGAAGATTCAAGAAGCTGTAGGGTGATTCGAGGTGAATGGTTAATGGATTCGTGTTCAGGGTGGTTGGGTGCATCAGGGGTGTTATTTTGGTAGTCATCGGAGTCGTGGTTGCCGGCTTTACGGTGGGGGAATCCTAAGGCGGCTAGGGTTTGAGAGGGGGGGAGGGTTTGGGACGAAGATGAACAGTAGGTGAGGGGGGTTTGGTTTGGGGCGTGGGGTGATGGATTGGGTCTTATATACGGGGTGGGTGGTTTAATCCTGGCCGCTGGATCAATCAAGATCGATGGCCAGGATTAGGGGAGTTAACCAACACGGCGTCGTTTGTTAAGTAGGGGGTCAGTTCGAACCAGGAAACGGGTCGGGTTCAGGGAACGAGTAAGGGAGATGAAATCCTGGCCGTTGGATTGATTTAATCCAACGGCTCCGATTAAAAGGAACCAATACGACGCCGTTTGAGGCGTCTCGAAGCTTGACCAAATTGGACCGGGTATGGGGGTTGTTTTGGGCCTGGATTTGGGTCCACCTAGGGTGGCCCAATCCCGATTTCCTTTATTTTCACCCATTTTCCTTCTTTCTTTTAATTATCAAAATTAAACAAAAATCCTAAATAAATTATAAAATCAAAAATAAAATTACACACATATTATTTAACACCTATAATAATTAACACACAATATTAAAAAATAAAATCACACAATGACAAGAAATACACGTGCATATTTTTTGTGATTTTCTTTTAACCAAATTATGGTTAATTAATTCGTAAATGCACCACTAATTCCTAAATGCATGCAACATGTATTTTGGTATTTTTAACTATAGCAAGGCGAGCATTTACGGATAGACAATTATCAAAATGTCACGCAAATTCTCAAAATTGTACCCGAAGGTAACTTGTTTTATTTCTTTTTCGATTTCTTTTGGAGTAGTTTCCGTGGAGCAAAAATCACGTGCTCACAGCTGCCCCTCTTTGACCGAAAACACAAAGAGCTTTCGTGCAAAGATAAAGTGAGCAGATACGAGCGATTTTTGGCCTGTTGGAGTACTCCGTGTGAAGCATTTTTTGATAAGAAGGTTTAACCTAACCTTTGCTTCAAAGGTTTCCTACATATACCTGGCTAAATGGGAATCAGGTTAATGTAGTTCGGGAAGTGTTGGTAGCTGGGACTACCATGGGACTGCGATTTGCTGTTACTGCTGCTGCATGCTGTTACTACTGCTTACCGATCTCCTTATTACATCGTGCCTAAAATAAAAATCAAGAAGCTAGGCTAGATAACGGATTACAAGATCCCATCTATCCTCCATTTGTTCTTGACGCCTTGCTTTCTTGTCGGCTTGCGTCTATTCCAGTGCTTCTTTCTTCCGAGAATTGACGGGGATGATAGCGGCCTTTTGCTTCTCTGAATACCAATTCTCACTATCTGGCTCTGTCCTCTGGGGATATGGCTTCCTTCATTAAGCCTTTGCTATGCTGGGAATAATTTGATGTTCAAAAACCGCTCTTCTAGATATTTGTCTTATCTCCCTTTTGGCTCATGCGCTTGAATTTGCGCTGGGATCTCTTGTCGCAACCTTCTATTTTCTGGTGAGTTGCTGGTTCTAGACCTGATAATGCGAAGACTGAAAAATATTTCTCTTGTTATACAGGTGAGCGCCTATTTATCTAAAGCATAAAAGTATTCCTCTCGTTATACAGGTGGGCGCCTATTCATCTAAGACATGAAAGTATTCCTCTCATTATACAGGTGGGCGCCTATTTATCTAAGACATAATAGTATTCCTCTCATTATGCAGGTGGGCGCCTATTTATCTAAGACATGAAAATATTCCTCTCATTATACAGGTGGACGCCTATCTATCTAAGACATGAAAAGTATTCCTCACGTTATACAGGTGGGCGCCTATCTATCTAAGACATGAAAATATTCCTCTCATTATACAGGTGGGCGCCTATTTATCTAAAACTATGAAAAGTATTCCTCTCATTATACAGGTGGGCACCTATTTATCTAAGACATGAAAATATTCCTCTCATTATACAGGTAGGCGCCTATCTATCTAAGACATGAAAAGTATTCCTCTCGTTCTACAGGTGGGCGCCTATCTATCTAAGACATGAAAATATTCCTCTCAGTATACAGGTGGGCGCCTATTTATCTAAAACTATGAAAAGTATTCCTCTCATTATACAGGTGTGCGCCTATTAATCTAAGACATAAAAGTATTCCTCTTATTATATAGGTGGGCGCCTATTTATCTAAGACATGAAAAGTATTCCTCTCATTATACAGGTGGGGGCCTATTTAACTAAGACATAAAAGTATTCCTCTCATTATACAGGTGGACGCCTATTTATCTAAGACATGAATATATTCCTCTCGTTATATAGGTGGGCGCCTATTTATCTAAGACATGAAAATATTCCTCTCATTATACAGGTGAGCGCCTATATATCTAAGACATGAAAAGTATTCCTCTCGTTATACAGGTGGGCGCCTATCTATCTAAGACATGAAAATATTCCTCTCATTATACAGGTGGGCGCCTATTTATCTAAAACTATGAAAAGTATTCCTCTCATTATACAGGTGGGCGCCTATTTATCTAAGACATAAAAGCATTCCTCTTATTATACAGGTGGGCGCCTATCTATCTAATACATGAAAACTATTCCTCTCGTTATACAGGTGAGCGCCTATCTATCTAAGACATGAAAATATTCCTCTCATTATATAGGTGGGCGTCTATCTATCTAAGACATGAAAATATTCCTCTCGTTATACAGGTGGGCGCCTATCTATCTAAGACATGAAAAGTATTCCTCTCATTATACAGGTGGGCGCCTATTTATCTAAGACATAAAAGTATTCCTCTCATTATACAGGTGGGCGCCTATCTATCTAAGACATGAAAAGTATTCCTCTCATTATACAGGTGGGCGCCTATTTATCTAAGACTATGAAAAGTATTCCTCTCATTATACAGGTGGGCGCCTATTTAACTAAGACATAAAGGTATTCCTCTCGTTATATAGGTGGGCGCCTATTTATCTAAAACTATGAAAAGTATTCCTCTCATTATACAGGTGGGCGCCTATTTATCTAAGACATGAAAATATTCCTCTCATTATACAGGTGGGCGCCTATCTATCTAAGACATGAAAATATTCCTCTCATTATACAGGTGGGCGCCTATTTATCTAAGACATGAAAATATTCCTCTCATTATACAGGTGGGCGCCTGTTTATCTAAAACTATGAAAAGTATTCCTCTCATTATACAGGTGGGCGCCTATTTATCTAAGACATAAAAGTATTCCTCTCGTTATACATGTGGGCACCTATCTATCTAACATATGAAAAGTATTCCTCTCATTATACAGGTGGGCGCCTATTTAACTAAGACATAAAAGTATTCCTCTCATTATACAGGTGGACGCCTATTTATCTAAGACATGAAAATATTCCTCTCATTATACAGGTGGGCGTCTATGTATCTAAGACATGAAAATATTCCTCTCATTATACAGGTGGGCACCTATCTATCTGAGACATGAAAAGTATTCCTCTCATTATACAGGTGAGCGCCTATCTATCTAAGACATGAAAATATTCCTCTCATTATACAGGTGGGCGCCTATTTATCTAAAACTATGAAAAGTATTCCTCTCATTATACAGGTAGGCGCCTATTTATCTAAGACATAAAAGTATTCCTCTCATTATACAGGTGGGCGCCTATCTATCTAATATATGAAAAGTATTCCTCTCGTTATACAGGTGGGCGCCTATCTATCTAAGACATGAAAATATTCCTCTCGTTATACAGGTGGGCGCCTATCTATCTAAGACATGAAAATATTGCTCTCTTTATACAGGTGGGCGCCTATCTATCTAAAACATGAAAAGTATTCCTCTCATTATACATGTGAACGCCTATTTATCTAAGACATAAAAGTATTCCTCTCATTATATAGGTGGGCGCCTATCTATCTAAGACATGAAAAGTATTCCTCTCATTATACAGGTGGGCGCCTATTTATCTAAGACTATGAAAAGTATTCCTCTCGTTATACAGGTGGGCGCCTATTTATCTAAAATTATGAAAAGTATTCCTCTCATTATATAGGTGGGCGCCTATTTATCTAAGACATAAAAGTATTCCTCTCATTATACAGGTGGGCGCCTATCTATCTAAGACATGAAAAGTATTCCCCTCATTATACAGGTGGGCGCCTATCTATCTAAGACATGAAAAGTATTCCTCTCGTTATACAGGTGGGCGCCTATCTATCTAAGACATGAAAATATTTCTCTCGTTATACAGGTGGGCGCCTATCTATCTAAGACATGAAAAGTATTCCTCCCGTTATACAGGTGGGCGCCTACCTATCTGAGACATGAAAAGTATTCGAATTTGCTTCCTCGTTCCTCCGAGAAAATGTTTTGACAATGGCAGAAAATTTTCTGCCCCGGTTTTGATGATCTTCCTTCTGGCGTGTCTTTCTTCCATCATCAACCTTTATTTTTCTGTAGAAATCAAAGAAAATTTTGTTAGTTTTAACATGGTGAGTGATCGTGTCGCTCCTGCTGGGGGATGATTTTTCCTTTCCCTTTCCCTTGCTCTGTGCTCCCAAAACTGGTTGGGGATAAAGTTGCTTGTTGGGGGTGATATTTCTGCTGGGGATGGTTTTTATTTATCCCTTCCCTGCTTTTTGTTTCAACACCTACTGGGGGAGTCTTCTTCAACTCCAAAACTACTCCCTTCACAATTATTTTCCCCCAGTACTGCAGAGGATAAAAATGTTATCATCTGGGGATAACGTTATTGAGGATAGGACTGTTGGGGTTATCTTGCTGCGGATTAATTCTCTCTTCCTTCTTCCCCCTTTCTGTGTTGTCTGACCGCCTTGGACCTTGGTTAGTGATTTATCGAAGTTCTGTTGGGGATCTTCTTGGAACTTGATCCATAAGTCCCTTAACCGTCGTTTTCCGCTTTTCTTCATGTTCCCCTTAACTTTCTAGGCCAGTTTGTCATTTGGTCTTGCAACAAATGCCTTTTGTCTTATTGCCTTTGACTTTGGCCTGTCCCCTTCACATTTTGCTTTGTACCATTTTGGACCCTGGTAGTAAACTCTGAAAATCCTTCTCAAAACAAATTTCTGGAAAAAGTCTTTTTGGACAAAGAAATGAAAAAGATAGAAAAAGAGAAAAATCTTTCTGAACAAATGCTGGGGGAGAAGAAAAGGAAAGAACTTATCTGGATGGTATGACTGGTCCCAATGATCATGTCGTGCATTACGGATTAATCGACCCAGTCTATTTGTATCAATCAATCTTCCTGATGGCCTCACTTGCTGGGGATAAATAGGTGCCCACCTCTTTGCAAATGCGGATCCTTTTTGCCAATCTATCTTGTCGTCTTATAGTGCCCTTCGAGGGGTTTTCACTAATAAGACTCTCTCCTTTCTCTCAGCTCCCGTCGCCTTATGGTGCCTGTGAAGGTTTTCACCGATAAGACTCTCTCATTTTATTTTTTCAGCGGGGGATTGGAGTGCTGCCGATATGACTCTCTCTTCTGGAGATTCTTTTCGGCTATCAATTTATTTCTAGTTTATGATCCTCTTCTTTGCTGGGGATCAGTGCATTATTCTCGGCTTTCATTTGCCTGACTTGGCACCTCTCGGATATTGATCGGGAGGTATTTTTTGGACATCGATGTTGGTTTTGGCGTGGGGCTAAAAAGAAAGGCTATCAAAAATTCAAAATAACTTTGATGGGTGAACCACTACAACCCTTGGAATCAAACCTTTTTTGAAACTTTAAAACATAACTTCTGCCCCAGTTTTCTTGCTTGGGGGAATTTATTTTCGTTACACTATGTTGAACTATGCACACTATGGTGCACTATGACAGAGCCGTGAGGCGCCTACGTGTCCTCTTTGAGGAATCAGGTCAAACGTAGTTCCTATGATTCCTTTGTTTTTATTATGACCTTTATCTTGCTTTCATTTTTCTTTTCTTTTTTTTTCATATATTTTTTCATTAGTGACTCCAAAAGAGGGGTATGAAAGACTAAACAAGGCTCAAAAGGGGAAGCAAAGGTTAAAAGTGTTTGGATAGAAGAAAGAATTGCCTCTGTCATTTCATTATCCAATAAGTACCAAGTACAAACAAACGGACCAATAACTATCATAATCAAAGAAATTACGCATAATATCTTTTGACTGTATCGGAATTGATAGCCATATCGACGCATCTTCCTTCGATATCTATTAGACATAAAGCACCGTTGGATAACACTCTGGTCACAACATAAGGCCCTTGCCAATTTGGGGCGAACTTGCCTTTTGCTTCGATCTGATGTGGGAGGATCCGTTTCAATACTTGCTGCCCTACTTCAAATTTTCTGGGGCGCACCTTCTTATTGTATGCCCTTGTCATTCTCTTCTGATACAAATGCCATCACATACTGCTGCCAATCTTTTTTCATCTATTAAGTTCAACTGCTCCAGTCGAGCTTTGACCCATTCATCGTCGTCAATCCCGGCTTCAGCGATAATTTAGAGGGAAGGAATTTCGACCTCTGCTGGTATTACCGCTTCAGTTCCGTACACCAATAAATAAGGAGTTGCACCTACGGAAGTCCGAACTGTAGTGCGATAACCCAACAAGGCAAAGGGTAATTTCTCATGCCATTGTCTAGATCCTTCTACCATCTTCCTCAGTATCTTCTTGATGTTCTTATTGGCTGCTTCAACTGCTCCATTTGCCTTGGGACGATATGGGGTGGAATTGCGGTGTGTAATCTTAAACTGTTGGCATACCTCCCTCATCAAATTGCTATTAAGATTTGCACCATTATCCGTGATGATCACTTTTGGGACCCCAAATCTGCAGATGATATAGGAGTGAACAAAATCCACCACTGCCTTCTTGGTTACCGACTTGAAAGTTTTAGCTTCAACCCACTTGGTAAAGTAGTCGATGGTCACCAGAATGACCATGGCGGTTCAATAGGCCCAATGACATCCATGCCCCATGCGACAAATGGCCATGGCGCTGATATTGTATGCAATTCTGTCGGCGGAGAATGAATCAGATCTCCGTGTATCTGACATTGATGGCATTTCCGCACGAAATTGATACAATCATGTTCCATAGTGAGCCAATAGTACCCTGCTCGAAGAATCTTCTTTGCCAATACATATCCGCTCATATGTGGCCCATAAACTCCAGCATGCACCTCTACCATAACCGTCGTGGCTTGACCGACGTCTATTTATCTTAGAAACCCCAAATCTGGGGTTCTTCTGTACAACACTCCTCCACTGAGGAAGAAACCATTTGACAAACGCCGAATGGCTCTTTTTTGGTCTCCGGTAGCCTGCTCCGGGTATATCCCCATCTTTAGGTACTCCTTTATGTCATAAAACCATGGCTCGCCATTCACTTCCTCCTCTACCATGTTGCAATAAGCGTGCTGATCACGAACCTGAATGTGCAATGGGTCAACATGAATTTTATCGGGGTGGTGTAGCATTGATGCTAAGGTGGCCAATGCATCGGCAACCTCATTGTGAACTCTTGGGATGTGTCTGAATTCCACTGACTGAAATCGCTTGCTCAGATCGTGCAAACATTGTCGATATGGTATGAGTTTCAAATCCCGTGTTTCCCATTCACCCTGAATCTGATGCACCAGGAGGTCTGAGTCTCCCAAGACCAAAACGTCTTGGACATCCATGTCTGCAGCTAGTCGCAAACCCAAAATGCATGCTTCATATTCGGCCATGTTGTTGGTACAATAGAAACGTAGCTGAGCTGTAACAGGATAGTGACTGTGAGCACGTGATTTTTGCCCTAAATATGATTATTCCTAAAATCCCAAATAAAATAATTTTCCTTTATTTTACAATTTTTTCGTGCATTTTGGTGTCATTTTCTGATAATTATTGCATTCTATTTGCGCATGTTAATTCTATACAGTACAAAAATATGCATTTTTGTGCTTAGGTTTTAGTATCAATTAAGGGTTAATTGTTTTTAAAAAACAAAACATGAAAATCACAAAAATTAGTCACTTTCACATTTTAATGATTTTTACTATGAACTTGTCATGAAATAGCTTTTGAACAATTTTAGTAATTAATTAGTCTTTGTTTTGAAATAGCTAGGATTTCATGTTAGTTTTACATTTCCATAAAAATTAGAAAAATTATAAAAATTGTAAAAGCGGGAAAAGAAAACAAAAAGGAAATAAGAATAGAAATTGGGTCTTAATAAAAACCCAAATTTGGGCCAAATCAGAAGAAATGTTCAGGCCCAAACGTCTCAACCCATTGTAAATCAGCCCCAGCCCAAGTCCCCAACCCGGTCCGTCCCCCCTTCTAATCGAAACGACGTCGTTTCGTGACCTCCAAATCAAGACCGCTGGATCTCATCAATCCAACGGTCCGGAACTAACGAGGTTCTTAATATAAAAGGGTCCGAAACACTCCCCTCTACCCCCATTTGCCTCATCGTCCTTACCCTACCCCTCCTCAACAAACCCTAATCCGCGCCGCCATCAAACCCCTCGTCGGCGGTGAACACAACCTACACCGTTCACTCCGAGATTAACACCACAGATCCCCCTCACTCTCCTCTTTCCATTGCACCCACTGGTTCACCTCGAACAAGGCCGGAACTCGTCGAATCTTAGTTTGAAGTTTTCCGACCAAGTGACAAGTTCATCCAAATCAGTCCAAAATCACACCATACAACCCCCGGCCCTTCCTCAACACTAATCCATGGTTATTTTCCTTCAAAACACTGTGAAATGGCCCGAATCTTAGATCTAAGAATTTTTGGCCAAAACCCTAAACCAAATCTTTTTGATTTCGAACCGTAGTATCCTTAACCATGTGTTCTCTTGTAAGAACACATGGTTAGGAATGTTACGCGTCAAAAATCTGAAAGGATTCAAACGTTTCTGACTGGCCGGAGTCCTTTGTGCCTCTGTGAGTTTTTACTGTTTCCTCTTACTCGTATGTTTGAAGTTTTATTTACAGTTGTTGTTTCGTTAATTTTTCTGTTAATTTTATGATTTATTCGTATTAGTTTAAGTTCTGCCAATTGTTGATTAGTTCTGAATTGATATTTGTTTGAATGATTATGAGTTTACTAATTAAGAATTAGCTTCAGTTCATTTAATGTTTTTCATGTTAGTTTAAGTTTAGTTTGATATCATTTAGTTTGATTGAATTAATATAATTGAACAATTGGGTTTGGTCAGTTGATTAATTGTTTTTTGAGTGCTAGTTAATCATTCTCAGTTAGTTTTAGATTGGGTTAGGGTATTGGTTATAGCTGTTAAGGATGAGGGTAGGTTCAGTAACTTTGAGGGGCTTTCAGGGGTAATCTGGGTATGAAAAAGGGTAGTTCTGATAGGAATAGTAATATCAAGGTATATGGAAGGGCAGTATAGGTATTGTATGGGTAGAGGAATACCCTAGGGCCTTCTAGAATGGGGTACAAGTGTAGATTTTAATAATTGTAAGGCATTTACTTGTTTAGCAAGTTAAGAATAGAGGGACCAAACTGAAAATAGGGAGGGACTGATTGGAAAATCAGAATCTGATATATTCTCTTTGGGGTTGCCTATAAAAAGGCATGAAATGCCTTGGGAAAGGAGGTTCTTCCCTCTTCTTCTGCCTTCAGCCTTGAGTTTCAATTTGAGCTTTCATTCCTGCTTTTGATTTCAGTTAGCATTTTAATTCCAAGATTACTCAGAAAACAAAAACATCAAAAAATGGAGAAATCCGAAACAACTTCACAGTTTCATTGCTAGTTTTGGATTTCAGTTTTGGGTTTTGGGTTTAGCATTAGTACAGAGGTGCTTAGGTTCAGCTGGAAGGGCTAGGAGTGCATTTGAAGTGTGTTTGAGTTGGTCTGCGGAGTCTGTTGGTATTTTTGGTTTTTCAAAAGCAGTTCCTGGCAAATTCTGTGGTGCACGTTGTTGAGTTAGTTGCTGTTGGTGTTCAAAGTAGCTGATTCCTTTCTTTTTATCTACTTACATTCTAATTTCCAGGTACTTGTTCTGTGGCTCTCAAGTCTATGGAAGTGAAGTAAATATGCTGTTTAAAGTTGATCTCTGAACTCCTCATGTTTGTGCTTGATTTAATGTATAAAACAGCTAGCTTACTCAATATTTCATGACATTTGTGTACTAGATTGCTCCTGGATTGTATAAATTGGACTGATGAACTATTAAGCATGAGTTTGTTCATTTTAATTATTAAGTGGGTACTGGGATATGCAGATTCATGTAGGTAGTCAAAACTGTGGACTGTTTAGACTGTACATTTCATGTTTATGTAATCGTAGCTTTCAATTGTGCTTAAATTTCACATGTCTGTTGAATTCAAATTTGCAAAGTTGTAAGTGATTTGGCGTTCGATACCCGTGACTGCTTTTAATTTTGGGTTTAATATGAATTGTACATTCAATAGCTTAGTATTGGGCCAGTTTTGGGTCTGGCATATTAATAGGTAGCCCAGATTTTTAGTTAAGTGACAAATTGGATTGGGGCATAGTTGCATTAAGGCTTAAGAACATAATTAATTCTAGAGGTTCCCCAAGGGTTCGATCCTTGGGCTATATAACTGCTGTCAACAAGTTACAAGTCTGGCCTGTGTTAGGCCTGGTTCTTAGAGCTCTAAGAGCCTGCGCTTGCAGCGTATGTAATGACAATGATTTGGACCTTATGGGCTTTAAGCCCATTTTCTCAGCATTTCTGCCTGAATGTTCAAAATTCAAATTTAACAAAATGTTGGCCTTAACCAATTAGGATCCTTAAGTAATTAATAGAATAATTATCTCGCTGTTTAGATTTAGAAAGGTTGTTTAGCGAATTTCACCACCTTCCTCAAACTAACAATACGTTAGAATCTTTAGGCACGATTTTAATTAAAGTACCTTCTTAAACTCGGGTGCGCATTGATGCGACCCAAATCCATATCTCGATGAGGTCGAAATGTGTTGGCAATTACGGGCACATTGATTGCGACGGGGTTCGAAATGCGTTTTCACGATATCGTAATTCTTATAAAATAAATAATGATAGAAAAGAGGTTCATGAATTGAGACGAGCCTCACCGAACAAAAATAAATAAATGTGGGCCCTCAATAAATGGTTATTAAAAATGATTAGAATTTGGGATGGCCATTTAGCGAACTTCACGGTCTTCCCCAGAATAATATTACGTGAGAATCTTTAGGTGTGATTTAATTAAATTACTCCCTTAAACTCGGGTGCGCATTGATGCGACCCAAATCCAAATCTCGACGAAGTCGAAATATGTTGACGACCATGGGTGCATTGATTGTGACGTGGTTTGAAATGTGTTTTCACGATGTCACAATTCTTTTAAAATAAATAATGATAAAAAACGGTTTACGAATAGAAGGCACATAAGCTAGCATGTATTAAAAACAGATGAAATCAAATACAACAGTTAAGCGACCGTGCTAGAACCACGGAGCCCGGGAATGCCTAACACCTTCTCCCGGGTTAACAGAATTCCTTACTCGGATTTCTGGTTCGCGGACTGTTAACAGAGTCATAAATTTCCTCGGTTCGGGATTCAACCGGTGACTTGGGACACCATTAATATCCCCAGTGGCGACTCTGAATAATTAATAATTAAATCCCGTTCCGATTGTCCTTTAAATGGAAAAACTCCTTTACACCCTTACCAGTGTAGGTGGTATAAAAAGGAGGTGTGACAGCTTTGGCGACTCTGCTGGGGACTCAAACCCAGAATCTCTGGTTCAGGGTTCAGAATTCGAGCTTAGAAAAATTGCTGTATTTAATTGTATCTTATTTTCCTACATGTTTTGTGCCGAATGTGCTAAATGTTACCACTTTGATATTATCTGAACTGTATATAAACTGTGCCAACACCCTTCTCTCTTCACCTCCGGGGATGTGCTTACTGGTTGAGACTCCCTCTTCTGTTAGTGTCATACCTTGAAATAAGAAAGAGGCCGGACATGTTACGAAGCCGGATGGCCTTTTGGTTCCCGGTAAGTTGCCCCCTCCTCGACTCGAGTTGTCCGCTCGGGTACACAGTCTAGAACACTGACCCAGGTTTTGAACATAGAATAACATGACTTTATGCCGGATCCCTAGTAGGAACGCTTATTTGCATCACGTTGCATTTGACTTAGGGGACTCAACACTGGGGTTGGGTCCGTCTAGGACTAGCAACCTGAAATGAAAAGACCATCCTGATGCATTCTCTTGTGCTGTGCATTTATTTGTTCCGAACCTGCATGTTGACCGGTTTCTGAATCTCGGGTGTTGGAAAATTGAAAAAAAGAGTGAAATAAAATAGCAGTTAGGGAGTTAATTGATTATTTTAGGAATAAGAAATCAATGACCAATTACTGGCGAAACTCTGCCGAAATTTTTGAAAAAAAAAGGGAATTATTTATAGAAAAAGAGTCTTTGTTTTGGAAAACATAAGTTGTTTCATTATTTTGTTGAAAAAAAAGAAAAAAAAAGATAAAAAAAAAATTCCATTTTTTTAGCTTGGAAAATAGGTTGTTTTAGTTGTTGAAAAAAAGAGTTTTGTTTTTAATAGTTGTTATTCGCTTATGCTAAAAACAAAGATGGAAAAGAGTCGTGTTTAAAATAGTTCGGTTAATTTACCCGAACTACGCCTGGTTTGATTTTCACAGGGCGTGAGATACGTAGGCAACCCTCATCGGGTCCAACTTTCCCTTTTGCAAAAAATAATCGGAACGTATCAAAATTTAATTTTTGTCATAAATAAACCAGGTGATGCCGTTTTTGTCAAAAATAGCCAAATGTTCCCAAACGGGGTGCCGGAAGGCTGACTTTGCATAAACAGCCACCTTTGGTCATGTGTTTTCTTTTTTTTTTAATTATTTTATCTTGAAATGAAAAAAAAGAAGCTAAGTAGAGTCGTCTAGTCATAAATAGCCTTAAAATCTTTTCCCAAAGCACTGAAAGGCCATGTTTGAAAGTCAAGTTCTTCGCTTGACAATAAATAGGTAATTTTGAGTCGCAAATATAGACAACTTATTTTTGTGTCAAACAAGAGTTTTCTTTTGCTTAAAACGCTTTAATAAATGTGCAGGATGAGCACGATGGTGAATGAGCCCTTTTCAATAATGACCAAAATCCCTTTTGAGCTGCAATTATGGTGGAATGATTTAGGCAAAGAGGGGCAAGACGAAGTGAGAAAATATTTGAAAGACCTTCCGGATTTATTAAACATTCAGCCTCGGGGGGATATTATCAGGGCATTGGTCGCCCATTGGGATTCGGCACATAATGTATTTCATTTTTCAGACTTTGAACTCACCCCAACATTGGAAGAAATAGCGGGGTACATTGGAAGTGATCAAGCTCCATTGAGATTCAAATACTTGATTGCTCCTAGGGCCATTACCATACACCGATTCTTGGATTCCTTGAAAATACCCCGAACAGTTCATCACCCAGATTTTGCAAAGGGTTTCTGCAGTTTCCGCTTCATGTATGATAGATATGGCCATGTGGGCGGGTTCAATAATCCAGACTTTAAGCTGTGCAACAGAAATAGCCGACAAAAATGGGAGGAACACAGACGAGTGGCATTTATGATAGCTTTTTTGGGCCTCGTAATATTCCCAAGAAAAGATGGTAATATTGATTTGAAAGTAGCGGGGGTCGTCAGTACCTTGCAAACCATGGGGAAAAGCACTTTAGCACCTATGATTGTGGCTGATATCTTCAGAGCTCTCACTGCGTGCAAAGCTGGGGGCAAATTTTTTTAGGGATGTAACTTGTTGTTACAAATGTGGATGACTGAGCATTTGTGCCCTCGCTCTCAGTTACTGAGTTATGGTTCGGTTGAGAAAACTTGTATAGGTGAATTTTACACAAGAATCAAAGGGGCTAGTCTACCTGAAGGAGTCGTGGCCTGGCCATTACTATTTCGGAACCTCAATGCCAGCCAGATACAGTGGGTGCTTGGATGGTTGCTTGTCGAAGAGGTCGTATATATGCCAGCAGCCCGCCCGCATTTTTTGTTGATGGGACTCAAAAGCATCCAGCCCTATGCGCCATATCAGGTTCTGAGGCAACTCGGTAGATATCAGGTAGTACCGAGAGATGAATATTTGAGTACCCAAGTGGTCGAAATCAGTCCTGACGGTCGATTCCCCGAGGAAGAAGTTCGCCAAATTTGGAGCGAGTGTCAACATTTGATGGCAAACACTTATGTGTCAGATAGGGTCAAAGGGGAAGTTGCCCCAGGGTATCACGAGTGTTTCAAAGGTGACGTGGAATGTGGGAGACCGGCTAAAAGACCTCATCTCGAAGATTTCGCCAAGTCATCCCAAGAGCAGTGGGACTGGTTAGCGAAGGAAGAAAGCTATCGAGTTGAGATTGGTAAACTAAAGCAGCAAGTTGAGAGTCTGAAATTCGAGAACAGTGTACAGGTTGCCGCAGATCAAGGGGAAAAGAATAGACTGGCTCGAGAAAATGAAGCACTTAGGACCCAAATCCGACAGTTGAAGATTACCATCGATAAGCAACCGAGGAGCCGATCCGATGAACAATTGGTAAAAAGATTGGAAAACAAAGTCAGGGAATGGCGGGATGAGTTAGAAAAATCTGAGAATGTCATGGCAGAACTTAAAGCACAGTGGGCTACAAGAACAGAGGAGCGTCGCCAATACTTGAATCAGTTGAAAAGGGAACATGAGAAAATTGTTGCCAATTTAAAGAGAAAAGTGGTTGCCCTTGAGGGTAAAGCGGTTAGGCAGGCTAGAGATTTTGAAATTGAAAGTGGACATTGTTACAACTTGTTGGCCCAAATGGAGGTAGAAGTGCAGCAGCTGCAAGACCAACACCTGCAAGACTCTCGAGCTTTAAAGACGTGCAGCGATCAGATGAGACGCTTGCTCATAGAAAAGAAGCAAACAAAAGACAGGATTAGAGCCATTGCTCATGCTATTATCAGGAGATGTCGGGTTTGTGAAGACATGACCCGTACTACTTTTGTCTCAGCAGTGATGATCTATGTGAAGCTAACCATGAATGAATTAGAGCAGCTTGAAAGGGATTTGGATCCTAGACCCGCGGCGAGGCCGAACAACGCCCCGCGGACACCTAAGTTTGAAGCACTAGAATATGCATAGTCCGTGTTTGTAATTCTCTACCATTTCGAGTCAGTCTTTTGTATGTCCGTTATCTTTCTGGATTGAGTATGTTTGCAGGCTTAGAGTCTTTGGTTTGCTTTTAGGTTGCGTCTGTTAGTTTCTTTCCAAAACGAAAGATGTCGAGTTTGTAAGAGTTTGTTTTATTAATGAAAGTTGAGAATTTTATTTCCACCCTTATTTTTGCATTTATCTTCACGAACTACGCTTGGTCTGATTCGTGCGGGGTCACGATACGTAGGCAATCTCCATAGGATTTGACCATAATCGTAAAAAAAATAATAGAAAGAAGAAAAAGGAAAATAGAAGGAAAACCGAGCAAGAGAGAAAGAAAGAAAAGAGCGGAAAAACAGAAAGAGAGAGAAGAAGCACAAGAGAGGGATAAGGTGAAAAAATTCGAAAGAAAGGTAAAAAGAAACAAAGAACGAAATGTCGGGATGATGCATGCAATCGAGCAAACGCATAATAGAAATGAATAACTGTATAAGTGCATTCATGCCAATGTGCCGTTGTTAAATCTGTTAAGACCTAATCGCTAACAAAGTGGTTGTCTAAATGTGTGAGTCCAGGAAGGTGGTTAGTTGATTGGCAATTCTGGCAACTCACCCGTACAACACCCGGTCAAAAGATCAAGTAAAAATGATCGGGCAGGATTCGAAAATCAGCATCGTAGACCCTTCAAATGAGGTTGAAGTAACAGATGTGGGTGCTATGAAAGAAGAGATGAGGAAATTAAAAGCACAAATGGCTGAAATGCATCGGGCATGGTCTCAGGGACATCCGACACCACTATATCCTGCTAACCCATCTTACATCCCACCCCTGGCTCAAGCTCAGGAGCCTACCATTCCGCACGCATCTTCAGTTTTCCCTTATCAGGCCCAGGGTTATGGTACCACTTCATACGCTCCCCCGGCTCCACCCCCTAAACAGAACCCTCCACCACTCATGGTTCCCGTCTTTGTGGCCTCCCCCAGCTCCACTACATAGATCGTCTAGTGAGCCGCTATTCCAAGCTCACGACACCCAATATTACCCTCTCGAACCCACTTTCAAAGCACCCGAGCCATATACCTATTCTCCCCATTTCGAAATCCCGGGAGAAGTTGAGAAACCGGTTAAGAATACAGAACAGGAGGAAGTGATTTGTAAAGTCAAAAGCCTGGAGCAATCCTTCAGGAACATGCATGGTTTAGGTAATCAAGTCAGCGTCGCATACAAAGATTTGTGCCCTTTTCCTGATGTTCAGTTGCCTGCGGGGTTTAAAATGTCAAAGTTTGACTTGTATGAGGGGCACGGTGACCCAGTAGCCCATCTTCGTGGTTTTGTAGCAAAATGAGAGGTGTTGGGGGGAAGGATGAATTGTTGATAGCATATTTCGGTCAAATCCTGAGCGGGTCAGCGCTAGAATGGTACACGAGACAGGACCCCGGCCGATGGTATACATGGGATGATTTGGCACAGGCATTCATTGACCATTTTCAATATAACCTTGAGATAGTCCCCGGCCGTCTGTCATTGTTGAAGCTGGAAAAGAAGCCTGGAGAAAGTTTTAGAGAGTTCGGTTTCCGCTGGAGGGAACAAGCAGCGAGGGTTGATCCTTCGATGAGGGAGAGTGAGATGGTAGATTACTTCTTGCAAACATTGGAGCCTACCTATTTTGGTCATCTAGTGACATCCGTCGGAAAGTCATTTAATGAAGTGGTAAAGATGGGAGCCATGATTGAAGAAGGATTGAAATCTAACAAGATCTTGAGCTACTCAGCGTTGAAAGCAACCACCCAGGCCATCCAAAGCGGTACTGGTGGCGTGCTTGGGAAGAAGAAGAAAGAAGAAGTTGCTACAGTTGAAGCTAGTGCTTGGTCCAGGCCCAATAACCCTCCACTCTACTACAACCAACCCAGACCCCACCACCCAAACTACCAATATATCCCATATGGCCCACCGCAACACTATTACCCACCACTAGAACCACATTTTTCTATCCACCACGCCCAGACCTACACTCAACCCCCGGTGCACTCGCAATGGCGTACACTGAATCCCCAAAACACACATCCACCCCCGCAAAACACTTATCCCCCTCCCAAGGCAAATAGACCAGGAACCAACTTCCGTCCAAACCAAGCTTTTAGAAGTGAGAAGGCCCCGAACAGAAAAACATTTACTCCGCTGGGAGAATCTTACACTGCTCTCTTCCATAGATTGAAACAGTTGGGAATGTTGACCTCGATTGAATCCAAAGCACCAACCCCCCTTCCCAGAAACTTGGACCATTCTGTTAGCTGCGAGTATTGCTCAGGGATGCCGGGGCACGATACTGAAAAATGTTGGAAGTTGAAAAACGCGATACAAGAGCTCACTGATAATCGCCGTATTGAAGTACAGGCTCTAGAAGCCCCGAACATCAATCAAAATCCTTTGTCAGCGCATTATGAGGCCAACATGATCGAACTGATACACAAAGGGGCAGCGCCTAAAAAACCTTCACAGGTGGTTATGGTGATTCGTTCTACGGAAGCCCAAGAAAAGACAGTGAGTGCAAGGCCAGTGGTTCAGTTAAAAGCAATAAAAGACAAGCCAGTGTTGGTAATGGGAAAGGGACCATTTGTGGCTGCAAAAAAGCCAGAGCCAGTCAAGTTAATGGTACCAGGGTCATCATCTGCACCCGTGGTGGTTGTGAAAGGAGCTTACGTGGAACCGGTTGTCATAAAACCGGTAGTCCAGTTACCCGTGGTTGATAGCAAAGTCGTACCGTAGAGATATGACAAGGTAATGGTGACATACAAAGGAAAGGAAGTTGAAGAAGAAAGTTGTGAAGCATAAGGACTAACCCGGTCGGGACGTTGTTTCGCTCCCGAAGAGTTGAGAAAGGCTAAGGGAACTAAAGACAATCTAGTGCCAGTCAAAAAAGCTGTGACGGAAGAAGAGGCAGAAGAGTTTCTGAAAAAGATGAAAGTACAAGATTATTCCATTGTTGAACAACTAAGAAAAACACCGGCCCAAATCTTGTTGTTGTCATTATTGATTCACTCTGACGAGCATTGCCGAGCTTTGATGAAGATATTGAATGAGGCTCATGTGCCTGACAAAATCTCAGTGAACCATTTAGAGACAATTGCTAACAAAATCTTTGAAGTGAACAGGGTAGCATTTTCTGATGATGAATTGCCTGTGGAAGGCACAAAACACAACAAAGCTCTCTATTTGATGGTCAAGTGTGAAGGTTCAATGGTTACTCGGGCACTTATCGATAACGGGTCAAGCGCTAACATTTGCACGTTGTCCACATTGAACAAGTTGAAAATTGATGAGGATAGAATCCGCAAAAATAGCATTTGTGTTCGAGGGTTCGACGGAGGGGGAACAAACACAGTAGGGGATATTGTACTCGAATTGACTATTGGCCCAGTCAAGTTCACTATGGAATTCCAGGTGTTGGATGTTGCAGTGTCCTACAATCTTTTGTTGGGTCGACCATGGATTCACGAGGCCAAAGCCGTGCCTTCCATGCTGCACCAGATGGTCAAGTTCGAGTGGGACAGACAAGAAATTGTGTTACATGGAGAAGATCCCACATGTGCCATGAATGATGCCATTGTGCCCTTTATAGAAATAGAAGATGATAAGGGACCATGGGTTTATCAGGTCTTCGACACGGTCCCGGTGAGTAGAGTGCCCGAAGGTAAAAGCATGCCATGTCCCAGGGTGGCAGCTGCGACCGTCATGGTAGTATCAGAAATGCTGAATAACGGGTTTGTGCCAGGGAAAGGTCTGGGGGCTGAACTTCAGGGCATTATTCAACCTGTGTCCCTTCCGAAAAATCTGGACACCTTCGGATTAGGTTTCAAGCCAACAGCGGTAGATGCTAGAAGGGCCCGTAAATTGAAAAAGAAAGCTTGGGTTCTTCCTAAACCTATTCCACGTTTGTCCAGGTCCTTCGTCAGGCCGGGTAGTAAGAAACAGTCATTGGCGAAGATGTCAGGTTCGTTGATTGGGGCAGAGGGAAATTTGGATTAGGTGTTCGAGAGAGTATTTGCTGAAGTAAACATGGTTGAGGCCGGGGAAGGGTCAAGCGGAGCAGATATACAGTACATCGGACCACATGCTAACATCAACAATTGGGAAGCTACTCCTCTTCCAATTCGGAGGGAGTCGTGGTAGTGGGTTTTGTTTTCCTTTTGTCACCTGGATTATTCCAGGGTTTGTAATCCAGTTGCTATGTTCCGTCCGTTTGGATGAGTTAAAACCTTGTTATCTTTACATTCAATGAAATGCAATTTTCTTCGTTCCTAATTCTCTTTCCATTTTCTTTTCTTTTTGTACAGTTCTTTTTATGTTGATATCAATGATATGACATGCGTGAGGAATCTTCGGCCTAGTTTTAAAAGCCAATTTAGCTCGGAAGTAATAATACAAGAAATCGAGTGTGATGATGGGGTGGATTGTAACAATGATGAAGCTTATGAGGAAATTAGTAAAGAATTAAGTCATTTTGAAGAAAAACCCAAACCTAACCTAAATGACACAGAAGCAGTTAATCTAGGGGACCAAGACAATGTGCGGGAAACTAAAATAAGTGTTCATCTGGGGCCACAACTCAAGGAGGAGATAATTAAAGTATTGCATGAGTACAAAGATGTCTTTGCATGGTCATATGATGATATGCCAGGTTTGAGCACCGATTTGGTGGTTCATAAATTACCCACTGATCCGGCACTTCCCCCTGTCAAGCAAAAGTTGAGAAAGTTCAAAACGGACATAAGTGTGAAGATCAAAGAAGAGATTACCAAGCTGTTTGAGGCAAAGGTCATTCAGGTTACACGGTACCCCACTTAGTTAGCTAATGTCGTGCATGTGCCGAAGAAAGATGGCAAGACCAGGGTGTGCGTCGATTATCGAGACCTTAACAAGGCAAGTCCAAAAGATAATTTCCCATTGCCCAACATCCATATACTGATCGATAATTGTGCCAAACATGATATTGGCTCTTTTGTGGATTGTTATGCGGGTTATCATCAGATTCTAATGGACAAGGAAGATGCAGAAAATATGGCATTCATCACGCCTTGGGGAACGTATTGTTATCGGGTAATGCCGTTTGGTTTGAAAAACGCCGAGGCAACTTATATGAGGGCCATGACAACCATATTCCATGATATGATACATCGGGAAATCGAGGTGTATGTGGATGATGTAATCGTGAAGTCTAGACAGCAATCCGACCATGTCAGAGATTTGAGAAAGTTCTTTCAAAGGCTTCGCAGGTACAATCTTAAGCTCAATCCTGCAAAATGTGCTTTCGGGGTGCCATATAGGAAGTTGTTGGGGTTTATAGTCAGCCGGCGGGGTATTGAATTAGACCCGTCGAAGATCAAAGCCATTCAGGAATTTCCACCTCTAAGAAACAAAACCGAGGTGATGAGTTTATTGGGAAGACTGAATTATATCAGCAGGTTCATTGCTCAGCTCACGGCAACGTGTGAACCAATTTTCAAGTTGTTAAAGAAAGATGTCGCGGTCAAATGGACCGACGAATGTCAGGAGGCTTTTGATAAGATAAAGGGGTATTTGTAAAACCCAGCCGTGTTGGTTCCGCCAGAACCAGGGAGGCCTTTGATTTTATATCTGACAGTTGTGGACAGTTCCTTCGGCTGTGTACTGGGGCAGCATGATGTTACGGGCAGAAAGGAGCAGGCTATCTACTATCTCAGCAAGAAGTTCACATCCTACGAGGTTAAGTATACTCATCTGGAAAGGACATGTTGCGCCCTAACTTGGGTGGCGCAGAAGTTGAAACATTATTTGTCATCTTACACTACTTACCTTATATCTCGCTTGGACCCATTGAAGTATATTTTTCAGAAACCCATGCCCACAGGAAGGCTTGCAAAATGGCAGATCTTGCTTACCGAGTTCGACATTATCTATGTGACACGGACCGCCATAAAAGCACAGGCATTAGCCGATCATTTGGCTGAGAACCCCGTCGATGAAGATTATGAGCCTTTGAAAATCTATTTCCCTGATGAAGAGGTGATACACATTGATGAATTGGAACAAGCTGAGAAGTCGGGATGGAAATTTTTCTTTGATCGGGCTGCAAATATGAAAGGCATGGGAATAGGAGCGGTACTTATTTTGGAAACAGGTCAGCATTACCCTATTACAGCTCGGCTTTGTTTCTACTGTACAAACAACATGGCAGAATATGAAGCGTGTATATTGGGATTGAGATTAGCTGTGGATATGGGTGTACGTGAAGTCTTGGTCATGGGTGACTCGGACTTACTGGTACATCAAATTCAAGGAGAATGGGAAACACGGGATTTGAAGCTTATACCGTATCGGCAGTGTCTGCATGAGCTTTGCCAGCGTTTTCAGGCCATAGAATTCAGGCACATTCCAAGGATTCATAATGAGGTTGCTGACGCTTTGGCTACTTTGGCGTCAATGTTGCACCATCCAGATAAAGCTTATGTTGATCCATTGCAGATTCAGGTCCGTGATCAGCATGCTTACTGTAATGTGATAGAAGAGGAAATTGATGGAGAGCCGTGGTTCCATGATATCAAAGAGTACATTAGAACGGGAGTATATCCGATACAGGTCACTGGTGATCAGAAAAGAACTATTCAGCGATTGGCAAGCGGGTTTTTCCTTAGTGGAGGAGTGCTGTACAAAAGAACCCCAGATCTCGGGTTGTTGAGATGTATAGATGCAAGGCAGGCCACAACTATCATGACTGAGGTACATTCCGGAGTTTGTGGACCGCATATGAGTGGGTATGTGCTAGCAAAAAAGATTCTCCGAGCGGGTTATTATTGGCTCACGATAGAGCGGGATTGTATCAGTTTTGTGCGTAAGTGTCATCAATGCCAAGTACATGGAGATTTGATTCATTCTCCACCATCAGAATTACATACGATGTCCGCACCATGGCCTTTTGTTGTGTGGGGCATGGATGTTATTGGGCCAATTGATCCAGCAGCATCAAATGGGCACAGGTTTATTCTGGTAGCTATAGATTATTTTACCAAATGGGTGGAAGCTAAGACGTTCAAGTCTGTGACTAAGAAAGCTGTAGTCGACTTCGTGCATTCAAATATCATCTGTCGGTTTGGGATCCCAAGGGTAATCATCACAGATAATGGGGCTAATCTTAATAGTCATTTGACGAAGGAGACGTGTGAGCAGTTTAAGATTACCCATCGGCATTCTACTCCATACCGTCCCAAGGCGAATGGTGCGGTTGAAGCAGCCAATAAGAATATAAAGAAAATACTTCGTAAGATGGTTGAAGGATCTAGACAGTGGCATGAGAAATTACCTTTTGCTTTGTTAGTATATCGCACCACCGTCCGTACCTCGGTGGGGGCAACTCCTTATTCTTTGGTATATGGTACCGAGGCAGTAATACCCGCAGAAGTGGAAATCTCATCTCTGCAAATCATTGCAGAGGCTGAGATCGATGATGATGAATGGGTGAAAAGCCGTCTTGAGCAGTTGAGTTTGATTGACGAGAAGAGATTGGCATCAGTGTGTCATGGCCAACTATACCAACGAAGAATGGCAAGAGCATACAACAAGAAAGTATGTCTAAGGAAATTCGAAGTCGGGCAATTAGTACTTAGGCGGATTTTGCCTCATTGGGCTGAAGCGAAAGGAAAGTTTGCCCCAAACTGGCAGGGACCATTCGTAATAACCAGAGTATTGTCTAACGGAGCATTGTATTTGACAGATGTGGAAGGAAAATGTATAGAAATGGCCATCAATTCCGATGCGGTCAAGAGATATTATGTATGATTTCTTTATTTTCTGAATGTATCTGTTTGTATTTGGCATATCTTAAAGATTGAAATGATGAAGGCATTTTGTCCTGCTATCCAAACACTATTATCCCTTATTATCCCCTTTGAGCCTTACTTAATTTTCATACCCCTCTTTCGGAAACAACGGCACTATCAGGAAACACAGGTGCCGAACATAAAAGAAAGAAGAGAAAAACAAAAAGGGAAAGAAAGAAGAGAAAAACAAAAAGGGAAAGAAAAGGAGAAAAACAATGGAAAAGGAAAAGAAAGAAAAGAAAGAAGAGAAAAACAAAAGGGAAAAGAAAGAGAAAGAAAAGGAAAGAAAGAAAAATACAACAACAAAAGTTATAATACAGTGAACTATGTTTGACTTGATCCCGAAAGAGTACGTAGGCAGCCTTACTCCGAGGTTCAGTCATACCAAAATAGAAATCCAAAAATCCCCAAGCAAGAAACTGGGGCAGAAGTTGTGATTTTTGTGAAAATTGGATTCCGAAAGTTGTAATTTAAACCCATTCGAATTGTTTTGAGCCTTTTATACCTTTCTTTCTAACCCAATCCAAAAGCCTACATTACGGTCCAAAGAAAGACCTTTTGATCAATTTCTAAGAAATGTCAGGTCGAGCAGGTGACGGTAATTCGTATCAGTGGCAACACTCTGGTTCAAGCAAGAAAGAACGAAAGTAAAATGAGAGAGTCTTATTGGTGAAAACCTTCACGGGCACCGTAAGGCGACGGGAGCTGAGAGAAAATAAATGAGAGAGTCTTATTGGTGAAAACCCTCACGGGCACCTCGAGGCAAAAGTGAGTTGGAAAATGTTTGAATGGCAAAAGGTATGTGGGTGGAAAAATGTTTCGAGGTACCGTAGCAAAGCAAAGTTAAGATATGGGTAATCCAAACAAGTGATGGAAGTTTTGGGCAACAAAGTATGGCGATTGAAAGCCGGTTATTTGGACAGATTGGGTCGATCAATTCAAAATGCATGTCATGACCATTGGTACCAGTTGTCTCGCTCAGATAAGTTTCTTTTCATTCTCTTTTTGAAATAACCATCTGGTTTTGGATTCTTCTTACCCTTGACTCAAAAATCATCGCATTTCATTTTCTTTTGAGGGTTTTATCTAGTGGAGATGTTTCAGTACTAGTCTTGGTCAATGCAAGCAGAAAGGACTTCAAAGCTCACTACCGGTTTCTAGAATTGTAAAGAACGTGGTTAGAGCATGTCAAAAAAGAATAACTTGATGTCAAGTGGAACACAGGGAATTAACGGAAGTTTCATCGGTGAAATGATTGGGGAATGTCGTGGGAAAGGCAAAAGCTTAAACAAAAGGTCAGAAAATGAAATAACAGCATGGATGTAAAACATTTAGGTCGCCGGATGTTGGGAAATTTAAAAGTTGGTCAGAAAGCCAGGCAGTTCAGGGACAATGCGTGGAAGGCAGTCAACACAAAGCAAGGCAGTGGAAGGATTTTTCAGCAAGAAGGCCATCAACTAACCACCATTTTAAACTGACGAAATTTTCTTTGATTGTAACAGGAGCAGAAAGTTAGCCGTTGAAAAGGAATTCTCCAAGAAGGAAAACAAGCAGTAATCAGGTTTGATCGCAAAGTGCGGTTTGATTAAATACGAGATAATCTTGAAGTGCATAAGGGGAATGGAATTTGATTGCAAAGTTGGCATGATTAGAATAAGTGCAAGTTGTCAGGACCTTCCTGGATAATAGGACATAGTTCATATACCCGAAAGTTAGGAGTCCGCCTGGAAAATAGAGACATATCATTCGGATTTTTAAGCAGTCAGGGGCCCGCCTGAAGAACGGAGGTGATACAATTCAAGTTTTTAGCTTCCCTTTAATCTCTTTGTTCATCTAGTAATCAGGAGTCCGCCTGAAGAATAGAGACATACAATTTAATTTTAGTAATCAGGAGTCCGCCTGGAGAATAGAGACATACAATTTAATTTTAGCAATCAGGAGCCCGCCTGGATAATAGAGGAGTAGTTTCAATTTTAGGTTCAAAAGTCAGGAGTCCGCTTAGAGAATAGAGACATACAATTTAATTTTAGCAATCAGTCGCCCGCCTGGATAATAGAGGAGTAGTTCCAATTTTAGGTTCAAAAGTCAGGAGCCCGCCTGGAAAGGGAGGTGTTAAATATTTTAGCAGTCGAAATCAAGAGCCCGCCTGGAGAACAGAGGTGATATAATTCAATTTTAGTTTTCAATCAATCTCTTTGTTTATTTTGAAGACAGGAGCCCGCCTGAAGAATAGAGGCATGCGATTCAAGTTTCGGAGGTCAGGGAATCCGCTTAGAGAATAGAGTCAGGAGCCCGCCTGTATAACAGAGGAATACATACAGTTCAAGTTTCAGAAGTTAGGAGCCCGCCTGTATAACAGAGGAATACATACAGTTCAAGTTTCAGAAGTTGGGAGTCCGCCTAAGAGAATAGCGATATGGATTTTATCGAGAAAGAACAAGACAACAAGGCAACAAGGAAGTACAAGAGCAAGTTTGAAGAATTTAGATAGGATTTTTATGATTCATAGAGCATAGTTAGTTTAGCTTCTTTTATCTTTGACATGGTGTAATAAGGGAGGTCAGCAAGCAGTAACAGCAGCAGTAACAACGGCAAGTGTAATATAATCACAGTTCCTGGTAGTCCCAGCTACCAGACATTCCCGAACTACACTGACCTGATTCTTGTTTAGCCCAGGATATGTAGACAACCTCCGAAGCAGGATGCGATCAAACTTTTCAAAAATGCTTCACACGGAATTTTCAAAAAGGCAAAAATCGCTCGTATTTGCTCACTTATCTTTGCCCGAAAACCCTTCATGTTTCCGAGCAAAGAGAGGCAGCTGTGAGCACGTGATTTTTGCCCTAAATATGATTATTCCCAAAATCCCAAATAAAATAATTTTCCTTTATTTTTACAATTTTTTCGTGCATTTTGGTGTCATTTTCTGATAATTGTTGCATTCTATTTGCGCATGTTAATTCTATAAAGTACAAAAATATGCATTTTTGCACTTAGGTTTTAGTATCAATTAAGGGTTAATTGTTTTAAAAAACAAAACATGAAAATCACAAAAATTAGTCACTTTCACATTTTAATGATTTTTACTATGAACTTGTCATGAAATAGCTTTTGAACAATTTTAGTAATTAATTAGTCTTTGTTTTGAAATAGCTAGGATTTCATGTTAGTTTTACATTTCCATAAAAATAAGAAAAATTATAAAAATTGTAAAAGTGGGAAAAGAAAACAAAAAGGAAATAAGAATAGAAATTGGGTCTTAATAAAATACCCAAATTTGGGCCAAATCAGAAGAATTGTTCAGGCCCAAACGTCTCAACCCATGGTAAATCAGCCCCAGCCCAAGTCCCCAACCCGGTCCGTCCCCCCTTTTAATCGAAACGACGTCGTTTCGTGGCCTCCAAATCAGGACCGCTGGATCTCATCAATCCAACGGTCCGGAACTAACGAGGTTCTTAATATAAAAGGGTCCGAAACTCTCCCCCTACCCCCATTTGCCTCATCGTCCTTACCCTACCCCTCCTCAACAAACCCTAATCCGCGCCGCCATCAAACCCCTCGCCGGCGGTGAACACAACCTACGTCGTTCACTCCGAGATTAACACCACATATCCCCCTCACTCTCCTCTTTCCATTGCACTCACTGGTTCACCTCAAACAAGGCCGGAACTCGTCGAATCTTAGTTTGAAGTTTTCCGGCCAAGTGACAAGTTCATCCAAATCAGTCCAAAATCACACCACACAACCCCCGGCCCTTCCTCAACACTAATCCATGGTTATTTTCCTTCAAATCACTGTGAAACGGCCCGAATCTTAGATCTAAGAATTTCTGGCCAAAACCCTAAACCAAATCTTTTTGATTTCGAACCGTAGTATCTTTAACCATGTGTTCTCTTGTAAGAACACATGGTTAGGGATGTTACGCGTCAAAAATCTGAAAGGATTCAGGCGTTTTTGACTGGTCGGAGTCCTTTGTGCCTCTATGAGTTTTTATTGTTTCCTCTTACTCATATGTTTGAAGTTTTATTTACAGTTGTTGTTTCGTTAATTTTTCTGTTAATTTTATGATTTATTCGTATTAGTTTAAGTTTTGCCAATTGTTGATTAGTTCTGAATTGATATTTGTTTGAATGATTATGAGTTTACGGATTAAGAATTAGCTTCAGTTCATTTAATGTTGTTCATGTTAGTTTAAGTTTAGTTTGATATCATTTAGTTTGATTGAATTAATATAATTGAACAATTGGGTTTGGTCAGTTGATTAATTGTTTTCTGAGTGCTAGTTAATCATTCTCAGTTAGTTTTAGATTGGGTTAGGGTATTGGTTATAGCTGTTAAGGATGAGGGTAGGTTCAGTAACTTTGAGGGGCTTTCAGGGGTAATCTGGGTATGAAAAAGGGTAGTTCTGATAGGAATAGTAATATCAAGGTATATGGAAGGGCACTATAGGTATTGTATGGGTAGAGGAATACCCTAGGGCCTACTAGAATGGGGTACAAGTGTAGATTTTAATAATTGTAAGGCATTTACTTGTTTAGCAAGTTAATAATAGAGGGACCAAACTGAAAATAGGGAGGGACTGATTGGAAAATCAGAATCTGATCTATTCTCTTTGGGGTTGCCTATAAAAGGGCATGAAATGCCTTGGGAAAGGGGTTCTTCTCTCTTTTTCTGCCTTCAGCCCTGAGTTTCAATTTGAGCTTTCATTCCTGCTTTTGATTTCAGTTAGCATTTTAATTCCAAGATTACTCAGAAAACAAAAACATCAAAAAATGGAGAAATCCGAAACAACTTCACAGTTTCATTGCTAGTTTTGGATTTCAGTTTTGGGTTTTGGGTTTAGCATTAGTACAGAGGTGCTTAGGTTCAGCTGGAAGGGCTAAGAGTGTATTTGAAGTGTGTTTGAGTTGGTCTGCGGAGTCTGTTGGTATTTTTGGTTTTTCAAAAGCAGTTCCTGGCAAATTCTGTGGTGCACGTTATTGAGTTAGTTGTTGTTGGTGTTCAAAGTAGCTGATTCCTTTCTTTTTCTCTACTTACATTCCAATTTCCAGGTACTTGTTCTGTGGCTCTCAAGTCTATGGAAGTGAAGTAAATATGCTGTTTAAAGTTGATCTCTGAACTCCTCATGTTTGTGCTTGATTTATTGTATAAAACAGCTAGCTTACTCAATATTTCATGACATTTGTGTACTAGATTGCTCCTGGATTGTATAAATTGGACTGATGAACTATTAAGCATGAGTTTGTTCGTTTTAATTATTAAGTGGGTACTGGGATATGCAGATTCATGTAGGTAGTCAAAACTGTGGACTGTTTAGACTGTACATTTCATGTTTATGTAATCGTAGCTTTCAGTTGTGCTTAAATTTCACATGTCTGTTGAATTCAAATTTGCAAAGTTGTAAGTGAATTGGCATTCGATACCCATGACTGCTTTTAATTTTGGGTTTAATATGAATTGTACATTCAATATCTTAGTATTGGGCCAGTTTTGGGCCTGGCATATTAATAGGTAGCCCAGATTTTTGGTTAAGTGACAAATTGGATTGGGGCATAGGTGCATTAAGGCTTAAGAACATAATTAATTCAAGAGGTTCCCCAAGGGTTCGATCCTTGGGCTATATAACTGCTGTCAACAAGTTACAAGTCTGGCCTGTGTTAGGCCTGGTTCTTAGAGCTCTTAGAGCCTGCGCCTGCAGCGTATGTAATGACAATGATTTGAACCTTATGGGCTTTAAGCCCATTTTCTCAGCATTTCTGCCTGAATGTTCAAAATTCAAATTTAACGAAATGTTGGCCTTAACCAATTAGGATCCTTAAGTAATTAATAACACAATTATCTCGTTGTTTAGATTTAGAAAGGTTGTTTAGCGAATTTCACCACCTTCCTCAAAATAACAATACGTTAGAATCTTTAGGCACGATTTTAATTAAAGTACCTTCTTAAACTCGGGTGCGCATTGATGCGACCCAAATCCAAATCTCGATGAAGTCGAAATGTGTTGGCAATTACGAGCGCATTGATCGCGACGGGGTTCGAAACGCGTTTTCACGACATCGTAATTCTTATAAAATAAATAATGATAGAAAAGAGGTTCATGAAATGAGACGAGCCTCACCGAACAAAAATAAATAAATGTGGGCCCTGAATAAATGGTTATTAAAAATGATTAGAATTTGGGATGGCCATTTAGCGAACTCCACGGTCTTCCCCAGAATAATATTACGTGAGAACCTTTAGGTGCGATTTAATTAAATTACTCCCTTAAACTCGGGTGCGCATTGATGCGACCCTAATCCAAATCTCGACGAAGTCGAAATATGTTGACGACCATGGGTGCATTGATTGTGACGTGGTTTGAACGTGTTTTCACGATGTCACAATTCTTTTAAAATAAATAATGATAAAAAACGGTTTACGAATAGAAGGCACATAAGCTAGCATGTATTAAAAATAGATGAAATCAAATACAACAGTTAAGCGACCGTGCTAGAACCACGGAGCCCGGGAATGCCTAACACCTTCTCCCGGGTTAATAGAATTCCTTACTCGGATTTCTGGTTCGCGGACTGTTAACAGAGTCATAAATTTCCTCGGTTCGGGATTCAACCAGTGACTTGGGACACCATTAATATCCCCAGTGGCGACTCTAAATAATTAATAATTAAATCCCGTTCCGATTGTCCTTTAAATGGAAAAACTCCTTTACACCCTTACCGGTGTAGGTGGTGCAAAAAGGAGGTGTGACAGTGACGTCCTGTTTCATAAATGAGTACCGCTCCTATTCCAACCCCTTTCGCGTTTGCGGATCCATCAAAGAAAAGCTTCCAACTTGGTTCCTCGGGTAATTCCAGCTCACCTATATGCATTACTTCCTCGTCCGGAAAATACGTCCTCAATGGCTCGTATTCTTCATCAACAGGATTCTCAGCCAAGTGATCGGCCAGCGCTTGGGCTTTCATGGTCGTCCTCGTCACATAGACGATATCAAACTCTATGAGCAAAATTTGCCATTTTGCTAACCTCCCTGTAGGCATAGGTTTCTGGAAAATGTACTTTAATGGATCCAAACGGGAAATGAGATAAGTAGTATACGAGGACAAGTAGTGCTTCAACTTCTGAGCCACCCAAGTTAGGGCGCAACATGTCCTGTCGAGTTGAGTGTACTTGACCTCATATACTGTAAACTTCTTGCTAAGCTAATAAATGGCCCGCTCCTTCCTTCCTGTAATGTCGTGTTTCCCCAACATGCAGCCAAACAAATTCTCCAGGACCATCAGATAAAGAATTAATGGCCTTCCCGGCTCAGGTGGGACCAACACAGGTGGATTTGATAGATACCCTTTGTTCTGGTCGAAAGCTTCTTGACACTCCGCCGTCCAGTCTACCGCAGCATCTTTCTTCAGCAGCCGAAATATGGGTTCACAAGTCGCCGTGAGTTGAGCGATGAACATGCTGATATAATTTAGTCTTCCCAACAGGCTCATTACTTCCGTTTTGTTCTTTGGCGGTGGCAAATCCTGGATGGATTTGATCTTGGACGGATCCAACTCAATATCCCGTCGACTGACGATGAATCCTAATAGCTTTCCTGAAGGAACCCCCAAGGCACATTTGGCCGGGTTGAGCTTAATATCATACCTTCGAAGTCTTTGAAAGAACTTCTTTAGGTCTGCTACATGGTCTTCTTGACGCCAAGACTTTATGATCACATCATCTACGTACACTTCAATTTCTTTGTGTATCATGTCATGAAACACAGTAGTCATTGCTCGCATGTACGTTGCCCCAGCATTCTTCAATCCAAATGGCATTACCCGGTAGCAGTAAGTTCCCCATGGCGTAATGAAAGCCGTCTTTTCTGCATCTTCTTCGTCCATTAAGATCTAATGATATCCTGCATAGCAGTCCACAAAGGATCCGATCTCGCGCCCAGCGCAATTATCGATCAAGATATGGATGTTGGGCAATGGAAAATTATCCTTAGGACTTGCCTTGTTGAGATTGCGGTAGTCGACACATACCCTGATTTTCCCATCCTTCTTCGGCACTGGTACCACATTGGCCAACCAATCGGGATATCGAGTGACCCGAATAACTTTTGCCTGCAGCTGCTTGGTCATTTCTTCTTTGTTCTTCACACTCATATCCGTCTTAAACTTCCTCAGTTTTTGCTTGACCGGAGGGTATGCCAGGTCAGTGGGCAATTTGTGGACCACTAGATCGGTGCTTAATCCCGGCATATCATCATATGACCATGCAAAAACATATTTGAACTCAATGAGGGCTTTGATTAATTCCTCCCTGATGTTTGGCTCAATGTGGATGCTGATTTTGGTTTCTCTGACGTTATCTGCATCCCCTAGATTTACAACTTCGGTGTCATTCATATTAGGCTTGGGTTTCTCTTCGAATTGGCACAATTCTCGGTTTATTTCTTCGAAGGCTTCATCCTCGTCATATTCGGACTCATCATCATAATCGATCTCTTGTATAATTAAGCCGGAGTCAGATTGATTTATTAGACTAGGTCGAAGATCCATTGTGCATGTCATGTCATTAGAACCAGTAAAAAGAGAACTGTTCAGAAAGAGAAAAGAACAAAACAAAATTAAAATGAGACAAGAAAAGAGAATTTTATTAAAAATGCAGGATAACAGGGTTCACACTTTACAAAATAAAATGGGATTTGGATTACACCCTGGAATAATTCAAAAAAAATAAGAAAGAAAAATCAAATCCTACTACTAGGACTCCCCCCGGGTAGGAAGAGGAGTAACCGTCCAATTGTTGGCATTGGCCTTAGGTCCCACAAACTGTATTTCTGCTCTGCTGGAATCCTTTCCAACTTCTATTACATGGACATCAGCGAACAGCCTTTCGAAGCTCCGATTCAAATCCCCGTCCATCCCAATCAATGGCCCGAGAATTTTCGGGACTGGTGATCCCTTGGAACCTGCTCTAATAAAGGATCTGGAGAGACGCAGAACTGGTTTGGGAAGAACCCGAACTCTCTTCTTCATTTTCCGCGCTCGCTTTACATCTACCGCAGTAGGTTTGAACCCCAATCCAAAGGTCTCTAAATTCTTGGGCAAGGAGACAGGTTGAACAATCCCCTGAAGCTCAGCCCCCAGGCCTTTTCCTGGCACAAACCCATTACCCAGCATCTCTGAAACCATCATGACAGTTGCGGAAGCTACCCTGGGGTGTGGAATGCTTTCACCCTCGGGAATCTTGTTTGCGGATACTGCATCAAAAATCTGGTAAACCCAGGGACCTTTGTCACCGTTGGTTTCTATGAAGGGCACAATGGCGCCTCCCATGGTGCACACAGTGTCTTCCCGATGCAGCACGACATCTTGTTTGTCCCGTTCGAACTTGACCATTTGATGCAAGGTGGATGGCACCGCTTTGGCCGCGTGGATCCATGGTCGTCCCAACAAAAGGTTATAAGATACCGCGGCATCCAATACCTGGAACTCCATAGTAAACTTAACCGGGCCGATGGTCAACTCGAGTACAATATCCCCCACGGTGGTCGTTCCACTTTCGTCAAATCCTCGGACGCAAATGTTGTTCTTGCGGATTCTACCATGGTCAATCTTCAACTGGTTCAGGGTGGATAATGGACAAATATTGGCACTTGAGCCATTATCCACCAACGCCTGAGTAACTGCCGAATCTTCACATTTGACAGTCAAGTAGAGAGCTTTATTATGTTCTGTGCCTTCCACTGGCAGATCATCATCAGAGAATGTTACCCTGTTTACCTCAAAAATTTTGTTGGCAATCGTTTCAAGGTGGTTTACTGAAATTTCATTGGGCACATGAGCTTCATTCAGTATCTTCATCTGGGCTCGGCGATGCTCATCCGAATGGATCAATAATGATAACAACGAGATATGGGCCGGTGTTTTCTTCAATTGTTCGACCACGGAGTAATCCTGCACTTTCATCTTTTTCAAGAACTCCTCCGCCTCTTCTTCTGACATGGGTTTCTTTGTTACTGCTGGGTTGGACCTTCTCAACTCCACGGGAGCAAAACACCGTCCCGACCGAGTCAGTCCCTGCGCCTCACAACTATCCTCCTCCACTTGCTTTCCCTTGTACATTACCACTGCATTTTCATACTTCCAAGGCATAGCCCTGCTATCAATCACTGGCAATTGAACCACCGGCTTTATAATAGCCGGTTCCCTGCAGACCCCTTTCACAACAACTACGGGTGTGAATGACGTTCCTGATACCACCAATTTGGTTGTCTCTGGTTTCTTTGTTGCGGTGGACGGATTCTTCCCTAATATCACCACTGGTTTGACATCTTCCCCCTTCAATTGTACCCCTGCTTCCCCACTGGTCGATTCTTCTTTCGGAGCGGCATGGATCATTATCACCGTCAGTGAGGGTTTCCTCGGCTCTCCTCCCTTGTACACCAACTCGATCATGTGAGCTTCGTGGTGTACTGGCAATGGGTTTTGGTTGATGTTGGGTGCCTACGGCGTCTGGACCTTGATCTTGTTGGCATCAATAAGATCTTGTATTGCATGCCTCAACCTCCAACATTTTTCGGTATTATGCCCTAGCATTCCTGAGCAGTACTCACAGCTTATCGATCAGTCCAAATCTTGGGGTGGGGGGTTTGGCCCCCTAGGCTCGACAGGACTCACCAAACCTAGCTGCCTCAATTTGTGAAACAAGGCGGTATAGGTCTCTCCCAACTCAGTAAAGGCTCTCTGTCTCTGTAGCCTGTCATTTCTAGCAGCTTGATTTCCTCGAAAGCCCGCCCCTGGAGGGTTCCTGTATGCCCTTGGTAGAGGTTAGGTGTTTTGGGGTGGAGGGTATGTGTTCTGTGGAGGTGCATATGCATTTTGGGGTGCCGGTGCGCGCCATTGCGGGCGAATCGGAGGCTGAGTGTATGTTTGGGCTTGGTGCACGGAGAAGTGTGGCTCTTGAGGTGGATAATAGTGTTGTGGCGGGCTGTATGGATAATTTGGATTGTGGAGTCTGGGTTGGTTGTATTATGGTTTGCCGGACCTGGACCAACCGCATGTCTCAACCGTGGCGACTTCTTCTTTCTTCTTCCTCCCCAGCGCACCTCTCGTGCCGCTCTGAATAGCCTGGGTCGTTGCCTTGAGCGCTGAGTAATTCAGGATTTTATCGGACCTCAGTCTCTCCTCTATCATAACCCCTATCTTTACTGCTTCATTGAAGGACTTTCCAACCGTCGTCACCAAGTGACCAAAGTAAGTTGGATCCAGCGTTTGCAGGAATTAGTCCACATTTCCCCCTCTCTCATGGGAGGATCAATCCTGGCTGCCTGTTCTCTCTAGCGGAAACCAAACTCACGAAAGCTCTCCCCCGGCTTCTTTCCGGTCCTCAGTAATGTGAGACGGTCAGGGACTATCTCGAGATTATACTGAAAATGACCCGCGAAAGCCTGCGCTAGATCATCCCAAGTGTACCATCTGCTGGGATCTTGTCTGGTATACCATTCCAATGCCGATCCACTTAAGCTTTGACCGAAATAAGCTATCAGTATCTCATCTTTGTCGCCAGCTCCTCTCATTTTGCTACATAAGCCTCGCAAATGTGCCATAGGATCACCGTGCCCTTCGTATAAGTCAAACTTGGGCATTTTGAACCCTGTCGGGAGTTGGACGTCCGGGAAAGGGCACAGATCCTTGTAGGCCACGCTGACCTGGTTGCCCAATCCATGCATGCTCCTGAAGGATTGCTCCAGGCTTTTGAGCTTCCTCATTACCTCATCCTGCTCTAGAACCTTAACCGGCTTTTCAATCTCCGCCGGGACCTCCAAGTGTAGATTATAGGTATGGGGTTCTGGTGCATTGAATATGGGTTCAGGGGGATAATACTGCGCATCGTGAGCCTGAAACAGCGGCTCACTAGTTGATCTTTGCAGCGTGGCTGGCGTGGGTCCCATAAAAGTGGGAACATTTGGTGGTGGGAAAGGTTAATGGGGCGGTGGAGCTTGGGAATCATAGGTGCTTCTCTCCTGATAATAGCGGTGATTCGGGAGGCTTGTTGAAGGGCCAGAGTGAGGGTATTCCGGCATATGCCCTAGTGGCTTAGGGCTCTTTTGTACTTTAGCCAAGGCTAACTGCATCACATTCATCTCCCATCCCATCCTATATATCTTCTCCATTGCCTCTTTCAGCAACTGGCTTACTGGCCTTTCTTCCTCGACACTATTTTCTGAAGTAGTCATGATTATTGGTACAGGTCCCTTGGATCTGGTTTGATAAGGATGTGTTGCCAGAACGCTTTAACAACTAATTGTCTGGTATTTGGGAAAACAACAAACTTGTTAGCGTTAGAGTTTAACAGATTTGGTAATAGCACGTTGGGGATACAATACTCCTAAGCAGTTAACCATTTCTAACATGTTTTTGCTTCAACCGCATGCATCATCCCGGCTTGCTTTATTTGTGCCTTTAAAGTGTTTTGGGAACCCCCCGTTTTTCTCTCTATTATTCTTTTTTTTTTCTTCTCTCTTTTCCTTTCTCTTTCTTTCTTTTTTTTCTTTTTCTTTCCTTTTAGTGGCGGTCGAATCTTATGTGGATTGCCTACGTATCACGTCCCCGCGTGAATCAGATCGGGCGTAGTTCTACCACAAAGTAATGACACAAAATTCTTTTGGAATCATTCAATTCATCACCAAAATTTGCTATTACAAACTACTTATTTTAAACAAAGAACAGCAATAGTACAGATTCCAAAATTCTTAACCTGCCTCGATGAAAAGAAAAGAAAACAACATATGGGAAGATAACGGACCCATAAAGTCAACAAACAAGACTCGAACTAGGGATACATTAAGGATTTCAACTCAGGTGCTCGCGAGGCATCGTTCGGCCTTTCCGCGGGTTTTGGTGTGAGACCCCTTTGTAAGCTTTTCAACTCATTCATGATCCGGTGAACGTAGCCCATGACGGAGGTGAGTAGGGTATCACGAGGCATTTGCTCAAATGCCAAGCATCTCATGTAAATGTAGTGCCCAATCTCGTCAATCCTACTTCGGATGTTGTCCCTTTCCCTGAATAACTGCTCTATTTGCCGGTTTTTCAGTCCCAGTGCTTGAGCATTGTCGGCGAGTCGATCCTGGAATCTCTCCATTTGTTTTTCCATTCTAGCCATCACGTCATAACAGCGCCTTCTGTCAGTTTGGGCATCTCGGGCTTGTTTAAAGATCTGCTCCTGAAGAGTGGAGTTCGTTTCTCTTAATAGTCCGATGCGTATTTCAGAATCCCTTATGACTTGTTGCAGATGCTTTCTTCGGGCCATTGTACCTTTTGCCCATCTGACTCGCATTCTCGCTATGCAAGCTTCAGATCTTTCCAAGTCCTCTCGGCTTTTGCTGACCTGACTCCTCAGCTCTGCTATCAACCTCTCGTTGGACCAATTTTTCTGTTGGTCACCGGCATTCTTTCTGTCTTGGCGGATTCGGGCTCTCAAGGCCTTGTTTTCTTGGGCCAACTTGTTCTTTTCCCCTTTGTCGGCAGCAACTTGCACATCATTTTCAAATTCCAGGTCCCTAACCTGTTGTTTCAGCTTGCCTATTTCTGCCTTGTAGTTTTCTTCTTTTGCAAGCCAGCCCCATTGTTCTTGCGATGACTCAACAAAATCTTGGAGGTGAGGTCTTTTGGTTGGCCGTTCTGGTTCGTCTCTCGCAGTGCTCTTCTTTCTATGCCAAGCGAGATAAGCAGGTGAGACTTCACCTCTGGATAGGTCACACACTCGAGTATTCGCCGGCAAATACTAGCATTCGCTCCATATATAACGAACTGTCTTTTCATGAAATTGGTCGTTGTTGCTGACCTCGACTGCATAAATACTGAGATCTTCGTCTGGGTGTACCACCTGACATCTTCCCAATTGTCTCATCACCCGGTAAGGTGAATAAGGCTGAATACCTCTGAGTCCCATTAAGAGGAAGTAAGGACCAGTGGCGGGCATATACACAATTTCTTCAACAGGAAGCCAACCCAATGTCCAATCTATTTGTACTGCGGTGATGGCACGGAGATAGGATACCCAGTCTTCAAACCCTTCCGGTAATCTGAGCCCTGAAACCCTCAGGTTATATCCTTCGTTCGTAGATATATAGCGCATACACTGAGGATGATGACATAAGCGCTCGATCATCCACATCTGCAGTAACAAATTGCATCCTTCGAAGAAATCTGCCCCGGCTTTACAGGCTGTGAGAGCTCGGTATATCTCGGACACTATCATAGGAGCAAGCGTGCTTTTGTTGTTGGTAATCAGGACCTTGACGATTCCAGCCACCTTTAAATCAACATTTCTATCTTTCCGAGGAAACACCACAATGCCCAAGAACGCTACCATGAAGGCGAACTGCCTATGTTCATCCCACTTTGTCTGATTCCCTCTGCTGCAAACACCGCTTTCCGGATCCTCGAACCGTCCTATATGCCCATACTCTGGTATGTGAATTGCAGAGTAGAAAAACCCCTATCCAATTCAGAGTATGGGACTCCCTTGCTTATCTTCAGTAGATCCATGAACTTGTGCGAATTTACGGCTCTCGGAACGATTAGATATTTGTGTCTTAACCCCTCAATAACGTCCATGTAGCCTGCTACCTCTTCTAAGGTTGGGGTGAGTTCAAAATCCGAGAAGTGGAATACATTGTGGGCCGGGTCCCAAAATGTAACCAAAGCCTTTATGATGTCGCATCTGGGCCTGACATTCAACAAACTGGTCAGACCTCCCAGATGCAGTTTGATCTTGTCTTGCTCTGACTTTTCCAAATCCTCCTACCACAAGCGCAACTCCAAAGGGATCTTGCTTCTAACTGTTACCGGCAAACTTGGACCTGTGCTCATTCTGCATGTTGGTTTGGGGTGATTAGGACTCGTAGGACTCAAAGAAAAAAAAAATAAACCAAAATTGACGCACATTTAAATAAAACTCCGGTCTTGTCAATACGGCCTTTCAGCACTTCGAAGCAGATTTAAAGGCTGTGTTTTACCAACCGGACGAAACCCTTGAGAAAAATGAGCAAGAGCGGTGTTCTTGCAAAAACAGCCTTCCGGCGTCTTTCTAGGGACATTCGGCCATTTTTCAAGAATGGAGTCGCCTGACTTCTTTATGACGAAAAAATTGAGGTCTTGACATTTTTGCCTATTTTTGCAAAAGGGAAAGTTGGACCCGATGGGGGTTGCCTACGTATCTCACACCCTGCGAGAATCAAACTGGCGTAGTTCGGGCTGAGAACATAAACCCAATTTTGGAAACAATATATTTTTTTCATTTTCCATGACACGACAAACTATTTTTCCTCTTCTATTTTGAAAATAGGACAAAACAAAGACTCTTTTTTTTTAACAAACAATGACCATCCTATTTTCCAAACCAAAAATAAAAGACTCTTTTTCTATATTCTTTTGCTTTTTTGAGTGAAACAAACTATAAAACATTTTTTCTTTTTTCATTTTCCCAAAATTTCGGCCGAATTTCGACAGTATTTGGGCATTGGTTTTTCTAAAATAGGCAATTAACTCTCTACACTGTTACTTCACTCTTTTTTTTCCACAATTTTCCAATATTCCAGATTTTTCGAAGTCGGTCATCATGCAAGTCTGAAGCAAATAAATGCATAAAGCAAACAGGATGCAGCAGGATGGTCTTTTCATTTCAGGTTGCTAGTCCTAGACGGACTCAACCCCTGTGTTGAGTCCCCTAAGTCAAACGCACATGATGCAAATAAGCGTTCCTACTAGGGATCCGGCATGAGGCTTTGTTATACTATGTTTTAAAAACTAGGTGTTTGTTCTAGACCTGGCTTACCCGAGCGGACAACTCGAGCCGAGGATGAGAGCTATGTACCGGTATTCAAAGGGCCATCCAATTTTTCAACTCCTCCGAATCCTCGTACTATTTTGGTATATGACACTAACAGAAAGAAGTCACGACCAGTGTGCACTCCTCAAGAGAGAGAAGAGAGGGGTTTCGGCACAGTTTATATATACAGTTCAAGTAATATCAAAGCGGTAAAAGACATCATTTTGCACATTCATAAAATAAAATCAGATAATAGACAATGCCGAACAATAACAATTATTCTGAGCTCAAATTCTTGAACCCTGAACCAGAGATTCTGGGTTCAAGTTCCCCAGCAGAGTCGCCAAAGCTGTCACACCTCCTTTTTCCGCCCCCACAAGGGGTGAAGGAGTTTTTTCCAATTAAAGGACAATCGAAACGGGATTTGTTTATTTATTTCAGAGTCGCCACTTGGGAGATTTAGGGTGTCCCAAGTCACCAATTTAATCCTGAATCGAGGAAAAGAATGGCTCTGTATTACAGTCCGCGAACCAGAAATCTGGATAAGAAATTCTGTTAACCCGGGAGAAGGTGTTAGGCATTCCCGAGTTCCGTGGTTCTAGCACGGTCGCTCAACTGTCATATTCGGCTTGTTTATCTGATTTTATACAAGTATGAACTTATGTGCAGATTTAAACTCTTTACCGCTTTAATTATTATTATTATTTTTTACAGGGAATTGCAACGTTGTAAAAATGTATCTCGAACTGCGTCACAATCAATGTACCCGTAGTTGTCGACACACTTTGACTCCGTTGAGATTTGGATTTGGGTCACATAAATGTGCACCCGAGTTTAAGAAAATTAAATTATTAAAGGCGCGCCTAAAGCGACTAGCGTATCATTTACTTTGGGTAGGGCCGTGAAATTTTGCTAAACGGTCCATCCCGAAGTCTAAGCAATTTTAAAGCAAATATTTACTGAGGGCCCCTCAATTTTGTATTTTTATTCGGCGAGGCTCATCTCATTCTTATTTTTTAAAAAGAATTTGCAACGTCATGGGCACGCATCTCGAACCACGTCACAATCAATGTACCCATGATTAGAGACACATTTCGACTCCACTGAGATTTGGATTTGGGTCACATAAATGTGCACCCGAGTTTAGGAAAGTAAGATTAATTAAGATGCGTCCTAAAGAAACTAGCGTGTTGTTATTTTGGGTAAGGCCGTAGAGTTCGCTAAGCGGCCTATCCCGAGTTCTAAGTACTTAACACATACATTTTTGTGAGGGCCCCGCAATCTGTGCATTTTATTTGGGAAGGCTCGTCTCATTTTTATTTAAAAGGATAAACCTATAGTGGCTATGTTTTTCTATTAAGTTTGTCTCTAATAATGAAAGAAGAAGAACGGTCCAACTTTATTTACATGCTTACTACCTGGTTACACTATCCTACATACATTCGACATTTGAGAGGCAGAAATGTAAAAATGAGAACATATAATCGAACATATTATCGCGAGTTAGATTAGGCGGTTCAATGATTGAGATAGCTTAAATTGTCTAGTAGTTAATTACCTAAGGCCTGTCGTGCTTTTGAAACCGATTGTCTAATAAGCAAATCGAAGTAACAATACGTTAAGGAACACAACATCAATCCCTTCCTTTAACTATAAGCAAAACATGGAGTTTATCAACTAAACGACATGTATAAATGTTCAGCTACACCACAGCTAACTACACGGTCTAGGAGAGAAAGTGAACTACCCTACAGACAACCACTTTTTAGTACATTTCTAAAGCTAATTCAAAATAACTTCAACTCTTCAAAATTTCTTTGTATTCATGCTTCAAATTTCAGCCTACATTGACCAATGTATCAGTTGTGTACCTGGTATAGGAAAGCAAAAGAAGAAGAGGAATGATCAGTGGAAGCAATAGCACACACACAGCAACAGCAGCAACAAGAAAAACAGCACTCAGCAGCAACACAACCCAGCAGTCAGATTTTTTAACACCAAAACAAGGAAACCAGTTTGCAGCCCAGCAGCATCAAAAACAGGTACATGCAAAGCAGAGAAGGAAAACAGATGCAAAAGCAGTAGCCTCTGATGGTTATCTCAAAAATCCAGCACAATCTCACTCTATATCACTCTGAAGCTAGACTGACCTATTCAAGTTTGAAAGACCAGCCTTGTTTTTGCTTTCCTTTTCTTTCAGCCCACTTAAAAACTGTCCAGCCAGCCCTTAACTCTAAATCAGCCTATTTATAAGCAAGAAATGGCGAGCCCCCAGGCTGCCTTGATCCCTTCAGCCTTTATTCTGCCCATACCCCTTAATCCCCCACACCCAAATGTCTTTTCTTGATGTCCACTATATTGTTCCCAATGCTTGTCCTATTTGTTTTAATCAAGAGTTATGGGTTTATTATAATATTCACTTAATTCTCATGCTTGTTGGTTTGTTCCCCATTGTCATTAAAATAAGTTTAACAAATGACCCCTAGGCAGACCTAGCTTTTACAGCCTGTTAACATGCTAATAAACTCCCAAAATTACCCCTTAACCCTTGCATATTACTATATTACCCTAACTCTTAATAGTCAGTATATAAATCCCTTTAAATTCAACTAATCACTGGCTACTAGCTAATCAGCTTAAATTCAATACTGATTTCAGGTTGGTCTGTTAGATTTCTACAGCTATACCTAATTCCTAACCTGAGTTCAACTCAAAAATCAGATCACAAACAGGGGTGCTAATCAAAAGGTATGAGTTGGTCATATTGGAGACCAATCCTGACCAACTCAAAACCAATTGATCCAATAGGCAGCTGAGGATGCAAACTAAGACTAAAGCATTGCTGCAACAGGCCTATTGATACAAGTCTCACCATAGATAAGAGGAACAGGCTAGTAATCACACTGAAATGAGCAGACTCATGATTTTCTAGTTTTTCCAAGTGAATTCAGTTGACGACATTTATTCAATCGATTATATGCACACAATGGATAACAATAAACAAACTAAAACATAGAGACAGAGCGATTCATAGCTTTGGGGCAAACAGGGAACCTAAGTATTAACTAACTATTTGATGATTTTAATCAAGTTGCACACACAGTTCATCACAACAGATTAACAAACGAACAAAAAGAATTGACTAAATAACAGGTCTACTTGAAGATGGACAGAACTGAAAGAAAATGACAGAACAAATCAGTAAATTAGCTAGACATGCTGACAAACACAAATAGAAATTCAAACACTGACAAGGGAAAAATAAACTTATCTTGGAAGCTCAAAACAAAACGACCCAGGCTCGAACTCGGACTCGACCATTTTTGGGGTCGAATGGACTTTAATCAAAGTGTTCTCAACTGAGAACACCTCGGTTAAAGTCTATTAGACCCCGATCCTTTTGTTGATTTAGACAGACCCCCATAGATCTGAGTTCTAGGGTTCTTGGGGCTCGAATTAGGGGTTCGAGCCTTTCTGGTTAGATTCGAACTGAACCAAGGCTATTCAGGTGGTGAGGAAGGTCAGGAAAATGAACGGTGTGAACTTGGTCTTGGTTGGGGTGACTTAGGTTTTTTGGTTGAATCTTCGATTGAAGATTCGAGAAGCTATAGGGTGATTCGAGGTGAATGGTTAACGGATTTGTGTTCAGGGTGGTTGGGTGCATCAGGGGTGTTATTTTGGTAGTCATCGGAGTCGTGGTTGCCGGGTTTACGGTGGGGGAATCCTAAGGCGGCTAGCGTTTGAGAGGGGGGGTTCTAGGACGAAGATGAACAGTAGGCGAGGGGGGGTTTGGTTTAGGGCGTGGGGTGATGGATTGGGTCTTATATACGGGGTGGGTGGTTTAATCCTGGCCGCTGGATCAATCAAGATCGATGGCCAGGATTAGGGGAGTTAACCAACACGGCGTCGTTAGTAAAGTAGGGGGTCGGTTCGAACCAGGAAACGGGTCGGGTTCAGGGAACGGGTAAGGGAGATGAGATCCTGGCCGTTGGATTGATTTAATCCAACGGCTCTGATTAAAAGGAACCAATACGATGCCGTTTGAGGCGTCTCGAAGCTTGACCAAATTGGACCGGGTATGGGGGTTGTTTTGGGCCTGGATTTGGGTCCACCTAGGGTGGCCCAATCCCGATTTCCTTTATTTTCACCCATTTTCCTTCTTTCTTTTAATTATCAAAATTAAACAAAAATCCTAAATAAATTATAAAATCAAAAATAAAATTACACACATATTATTTAACACCTATAATAATTAACACACAATATTAAAAAACAAAATCACACAATGACAAGAAATACATGTGCATATGTTTTTTAATTTTCTTTTAACCAAATTATGGTTAATTAATTCGTAAATGCACCACTAATTCCTAAATGCATGCAACATGTATTTTTGTATTTTTAACTATAGCAAGGCGAGCATTTACGTATAGACAATTATCAAAATGTCACGCAAATTCTCAAAATTGTACCCGAAGGTAACTTGTTTTATTTCTTTTTCGATTTCTTTTGGAATAGTTTCCGTAGAGAAAAAATCATGTGCTCACACCGACCATCCAGGTTCAATGGATAATACTATGGGTGGTGGAAAACAAGAATGCATGATTTTATCATGGCTGAGGATTCTGAGTTATGGGATATGGGATATCATATGCGATAGTCCTTATGTTCCAACAAAGGTACTGGAGAACATCCATTTTTAATGGAAAAAACTAGTAAAGAATACACTGACGCAGACAATAAAGCTGCGGAGAAGAATTTTTGTGCCAAGAAGATTCTAGTATGTGGAATAGGACCTGAATAGTACAATAAAATTGCCGCATGCGACACTGCCAAGGATATATGGGAAGCTTTGCAAACAGCTCATGACGGAACCACACAAGTAAAACAGTTTAAGATCGACATGCTCACTACCGAGTATGAACTTTTCAAAATGAAGGACGATGAATCCATTCAAGATATGCACACAAGATTCACTTCCATCATAAATGAGTTACACTCACTTGGTGAAACTATTCCTAGAAACAAGCTAGTGAGGAAAATCCTCAGTATTCTGCCTAGCCCATGGGAAAGCAAGGTGAATGCTATTATTGAATCAAAGGATTTGCAGGAGCTGACCACAGAAGAGCTTATTGAAAATCTGAAGACCTACGAGATGAAGAAGAAGATAGACAGTGAAAGAAGAGAACCAAAGAAAGAAAATAACCTGGTACTCAAAGCTAATAGCAGTGACTCAAGTGATGAAGACATATTGACATAACTTACTTGACCAAAAGGTTTTAGAAGATGGTCAAAAGAAATGAAGAAATACTAAAAAAGGGAAGCTCTAGCAAACTAAAAAAAAACTATGATCTCTGTCATAAGTGTGGAAATCCTGGACACTTCATTAGAGACTGTCCTCTCTTAAAGCAAGAATTCTCCAAGAACAACCCTGAAAAGGCAGTTAAGAGGAACTAGATTCCTTTCAAGGACTTCAAAAGAAAAAGATCTGCTGACAATATGATGAAACAGGCTCTTGCAACATGGGGATATTCCTCTGGTGAGTCTGAAGATGAAACTGATGCTGGTGATAGTTCCATGATGGCAGTTGAAGGCGAGGAAAAAGGATATGACACAACTCTTGCTTTGATGGCCCAATCAGATGATGATGAAGACGATGACAACAAGGAGGTAAATTTTGGGGATGTTCAGAGAAATCTGAAATCCTACTCTCCTAACAAACTCATGTCCTTAGCTAGTGTATTGATTGATGCCTATCATAGTCTTGTAGAGGATAGGGATTCCTTGACCGTAGAACTAGGAGAAGCTGAACAAACTAGAGATGACTTAGTGGCTGTAATTATTGACCATAAGGAAACCATTAAAAAACTCAATAAGGAAAGATGTGATTTCATTATAGTAATTGCAGACCTAAGGGAATCAATAGAGAGACCAGGGACCAAATCAAAACTTGGAAATTCTGGAAAAGGAAAGGAGATAGCTAATGTGGAATACATTAGGCTTGAAACTGAGTTGAAAGTTGCAAGAACTAGGATATATGCTAAAATTGAAAAAAACAAGAACCGCCAAACTGATCTACAAAGAGTAAAAAATGATCTTGAAAAGTTCCTAAAGTGGACCTGGTCCTCAGAAGCCAACACTGTCATGCTCACTAATAATGGTGGAAACATTCAGGGAATAGGGTTCCAAAGGGAGAAAACCCTTTAAAACCCTCACATCAAGTACATCGATGTCTCTGATAACAGGCCTTGTACCAGTGTGGGAACAATGGGCACTTCAAAAAAAATTGCCTGGCCAGGGATCAATTTGTTCAAAAAAATAATATGTTTGCTGAAAAGATGACTACAAAGGAGGGACTAGGTTCCACTCACAAAAAAACATTACCTGCATGGATTAAGAGATCTCTTATTCATCCTCTTACCTACTACAAGGGACTCAAACTTGTTTGGGTTCCTAAAACTATCTCTTAATCTCCTTGTGTAGGGAACAGTGGAAGGAAGCGGTCAACAATGGTTCATGGATAGTGGGTGTTCAAAGCACATGACTGGGAACACCATGAACTTTCTTTCACTAAAAGCCCTTCAAGGAGGGAGTGTATCCTTCGGCAATAGGAAAAAGGGGTACATTCTTGGAGTTGGAAAAGTAGGGAAATCATCACTCGCTCTATTAAAAATGTGTACTATGTCAATGGCCTTAAGTACAGTCTCTTGAGTGCCTCCTAAATCTGTGATAAAGGAAACAAGGTGGAATTCTTGTCCAAAATATGTTCAGTCACTAATCTGGTAATTGGTGAAATGGTACTTGTGGCCAAAAGATATAAGAATATCTATGTTGCTGATTTCGAGTCCTTACAAAGTGGTGATCTGAGTTGTCTGAAAGTTGTTGATGATGATGAACTATGGCATAGAAGACTAGGCCACGCAAGTTTTTCTCTTCTGAACAAACTAATTCAAAAGGACCAGGTCCATGGTCTTCCCATGTCAAAATTCAAGGTGCAAAAGGTCTGTGATGCCTGTGCTAGAGGAAAACATGTGAAGTCCTCCTTTAAGTCTATAAGGGTTGTGAGTACATCAAAGCCACTAGAGCTTCTGCATATGGATCTATGTGGTTCTATGAGAGTGCAAAGCAAAGGAGGAAAAAGATACATTTATATGATAGTGGATGACTACTCTAGATTCACATGGACTTTGTTTCTCAGAACTAAAGATGAAACTGTTGAAGTGTTTGTGGCTTTTGTGAAGAAAATTCAGGTGAAGATGGAGTCTAGAGTCGCATGCATTAGATCAGATCGTGGGACAGAATTTGACAATGTCAAATTTGATGAATTCTGCAATGAAAATGGCATCACTTACAACTTCTCAGCTCCCAGAACTCCCTAGTAAAATGGAGTAGTAGAAAGGAAGGACAAAAATCTGGAAGAGATGGCAAGAACAATGCTAATCGATAGTGGAATTGCAAAGAACTTCTGGGCTGAAGCTGTCAACAATGACTGCTACTTGGTGAACAGGTGCATGATCAGATCACTTCTGAACAAAACCCCTATGAATTGTTGAATGGGAGGAAGGCCAAGCTGACTCACCTAAGAACATTTGGGTGTAAATGCTATGTTCTCAACAATGGAAAGGATCAGCTTGGTAAATTCGATACCAAGAGTGATGAAGGAATATTTCTGGGCTACTCTTCTCAAAGCAAGGATTACAATATATATAATAAGTGAACTCAATGTGTTGAGGAAAGTATTCATGTTATTTTTGATGAGTCTTATCCGTCCTGTGAGAAGAGTGCTGAAGAAGATCAAGATGGAGAACCTTTATGTTACAACCCATATCCACACGCGTTAGTTCATGTCATATATTAGTTAACATAAATCCAAGAAGAAATTACCTTTGAGATGATAAGAAGTTAATCCTATTGGTCTTATGTGATACAATGGTGTATAAGGGTGATTAACAAGTATTAGAAGTTAAACGAATCAAGGATGTTGTAACTCGTATTTTTAGGTAAACCTAGAGGTTCTTAATACACTCAAAAGGTCATGTATTAAGGTATTTGAATCATATAATATCCGTATCATAAGCCTTGAAGTCAAACGAGTTATGAAACAAAAGTCGACAAACGTTGTCGCAACTTAGGTTCATAATTTTATTTAAACATTAGGTTAAATGTTTCTAAGCTTTTATCCTAATTTACAACGAATTACGGGGTTATATACCCACCAAATTAAAGATCTATGAGTCTAGTTTCCAACTCATTAAACTGTTTGTCAATACGATCTCGGAGTATAGAGATATTCATATTTTTGCAAGCCTGCGCAGATTGGTAGATGACAAGTAGGTGCATCACCTACTTGACAAAATGATAGGACAAAATTAAAAGACCTAAGTCGGCCAATAGAGGACTTTTAAGGGGTTATGAACTAAGTTATTTCATCCATATTTCAGACCCTCAAAACCAAAGTTAACCCCTGCAACTCCTCCCCAAAAATCCCACACAAACCCTAATCGATTTTCCCTCTCTTTCAAGTTCTATTTGAAGGTAAAACCTAGAGTTTGAAGAACCAAGGGAAGGGTTGAGTTATCCAACAAGTAAGGTAAGTTACTGCCATCTTTCATACATTTTTCTCTACTGTGAATTCATGGTAATTCATTCTATACATGTAAGAACTCACGGGACGGTGATCGGAAGCCGTGAGTTCGAGTTATTCACTTGTAGCGGACTGTTTAGTGGACTGTTTTGTGTTGCTATTGGGCTGCGTGTTTTACTACTATTTTGTGGAGTTTTGGAGGTGGAAGTGTGTGTAGGAACACCATATATACGTAGGGTTGTGGGCTGACAGTTATTCATAACCTTTTCGGGCCGTTTGACACGACTACGGTGGTCGTAGTATGTATGATGTAATTAGGTTTTGCGTGGACTATTTTGGGAGGCTCAATATGTTTATTATTGATGTTTTTTGGGTTGTTTGGTGATTGTTTTGAATGGTGTGAAGTCATATATATAGGGGAGGTGATGTCCGTTTCAACGTAAAATAGGTTGTGGTCGATACATAATAGTTATGACGCTTAAATGATAACGATAGTATCGTTTCTCTTATTGTAGACTAAGGAGTTGTGACAATTGCATAGCTTGTGATTGGGGCAGTATATACAAGGTATGTGAGTCTATCCCTTTTCTCCTTTTGCACGACTCCGATTGTACATAATGTAATGAACGAGCTTCCAAAGATACTCTACTCTTAGAAGCTAGCATACTTACATTGCTTTCCCTCTTATGGAATAATTGATGTTAATGTTGCTTCTCTTATTATTATGTTATCAATGTTGTTGGTACTTCCTGATTCTTATAAGGTTCGTAATGAAGAGTTGGTCCTAATAATGTGTACAGAGGATACCGACCTTACGTCACTCCGAAAGGTTTAGAATGTGATTCCATGAGTCGAGCATGCATTATATGTATCTATTTTGCTCTACCGAGCCACGCTATAGTTGGCCGGGTACGGCACCTATTGTGCAACCACTGATCAGTTGGGTTTTACCGAGCTCCACGTGGCCGGGTACGATTCTACCGAGCCTATTATGGCCGGGTACGATATGATGATGATGATGCCCACAGAGGCGAATGCTTTAAAGGTTTATGTATTTATACATATGTATCATGCATTTCATGTAAGTAGCCCTCAGAGGTACTAAGATGTTACAGGTTGTATATTCTCTATCCTTGCTTACATTACTGATCGTATTTATGGTTCCTTGCCTTACATACTCAGTACTTTATTCGTACTGACGTCCTTTTATTTGTGGACGCTGCATGTCGTGCTGCAGGTCCTGATAGACAGGCAGGTGCAGCTCCCCCACCACAGTAGACTGTCCAGTTCAGCGGTGATTGGCGAGATCCCTTCTCCGGACTTGCCTTGGTCTTGGTATGCAATTTTTGTTATAGACATTATGGGTATGTCGGGGCCCTGTTCCGGCTATGTTGCAACACTTATGTTCTTTTAGAGGCTCATAGACAGGTGTCGGCTCATGTATAGTTTGGTATGCCTTGTCGGCTAGTTTTTGTTGTATAGTCTTTCATAGTAGCGTGGTAGCTCATACCTTATACGTAGTTTCTTGATTGTCTGGTCATCCCCTGCTATGTATGTTCATGCCGTCATATTTTATTGCTGGTTGTCCATGATCTAGGTCTACCATTTATATTGATCTCGTCAGCCTTAAAAGATAATAATGAAGGTTAGATGAAATGTACGTTGGTGCTCGGCAAGTGTGGTCGGGTGCTAGTCATGGCCCTTCAGTTTGGGTCGTGACAAACTTGGTATCAGAGCAAGTCTGTCCTAGGGGTTGTCTATGAGCCGTGTCTAGTAGAGTCTTGATTATGGATGTGTAGCGCGCCACATTTATAATCAGGAGGCTACATGACATCTAGGGTTGTTACCTTCTTCCTGAATCTAGATCGTGCGTAGAGTTGAGTCGTAAGTGTTCGTCTCTAATATTCACCTTGTTTTCTTTCAGCGATGCCTTCGACTAGGAAGCAAACAATTAGTAGACGGCTTGATACAGCTGCGGGAGAGGGTACCAGTCAGGTGCCCCAAGCCAGAGCAGGCCAAAGTGAGGCTCAGAGTGAGATGTCGTCTCATACCTCATCTACCCCGTCTCCTACAGAGGATATTAGGAGGCACCCAGCACCTCCAGTTCCTCTGTCTAGCACTACAGACCAGGATATACGGAGTGCTTTGTAGTTATTGACTAGCTTGGTAGCTGCTCAGGCTCAGAGGCAGAATACAGGTGCTGCTGATAATATAGTTAGTACGAGAGTTCATGATTTTATTAATTTAGACCCTCCAGTATTTACCGGATCAGACCCCAAGGAGGACCCGTAGACTTTTATTGACCATGTTCATCGTAAACTGTGGGTTATGCATGTTAGTGATACAGATGCAGTAGAGTTGGCTTCTTATCGGCTACGGGATTTAGCGGTTCTCTGGTATGATAGTTGGGAGAGATCCAGGGGTTCGAACGCTCCTCCAGCTGTGTGGAAGGAATTTTCTGAGGCCTTTCTTCGTCACTACATGCCAGTTGAGATACGACGAGCTAGAGCTGATAAGTTCTTGAACCTTAGACAAGGTAATATGAGTGTGCGAGAGTACAGTATGCAGTTCGATTCTTTAGCAATGTATGCTCCCCATATGGTGGCCGAGATGAGTGATAGGGTGCATTTGTTCATGAACAGATTGGGACCACATCGGATAAATGAGTGCACGACAGCCTCCTTGGTGGAGGGCATGGATATTTCCCGTATTCAAGCTTATGCCCAGACCCTAGAGGATCGTAAGCGCCAGCAGAGGGCAGTTAGGGAGCAGGATAGGGGCCAGCATAAGAGGGCGAGATTTGCAGGGTATTCTGATGACTTCAGAGGCCGCATCAGGCCACAGTTTTCGAGGAGTTCGGCGCCACCTGTAGCTAGTGCTCCTCCACAGTTTCAGAGGCCTCGATATGATCGATCCTATTCTGGTCCAGGTCAGAGTTCGCGGGCATCTGGCTCGCAACATCACAGGGATACTAGTCAGATGAGACCCCCAACACCACATTGTGATCAGTGCGGCAAGGCCCACTTTGGACTGTGTCGTCGAGGTTCTGATGCATGCTATTCGTGCGGGCAGCCTGGCCATATGATGCGGGATTGTCCTAATAGAGGAGGTGATGGTATGGCTCAGCCGACTGGATCTGTGTCTGGTTCTTCCTCATCAGTTCGACCTCCAGCACGGGGTTTTCAGCAGTCGACAGGTCGTGGTAGGGGTAGAGGTGCAGTGCCGAGTTCGAGTGGTGCTCAAAATCGAACCTATGCTCTAGTAGGTCGACAGGATCTCGAGTCGTCTCCAGATGTTGTTACAGGTATTATATCTGTGTTTTCTTATGATGTATATGCGCTGATTGATCCGGGATCTACATTATCATATGTTACACCCTTTGTGGCTAATAAGTTTGGCATTGAACCTGAATTGATAAGTAAACCCCTTGCGGTATCTACTCCGATAGGAGATTCTGTGATTGCTAGAAGGGTATATAGAGGTTGCACTGTGATGATTTGTAGTCGTCAAACCTCGGCAAATTTATTTGAGTTAGAAATGGTTGATTTTGATGTGATAATGGGAATGGACTGGTTGGCCTCATGCTATGCAAATGTTGATTGTCATACGAAGATGGTTAGGTTTCAATTTCCTAGTGAACCCATCATTGAATGGAAATGGAATATTGCTACACCAAAAGGTAGGTTTATTTCCTATCTTAAGGCAAGGAAAATGATCTCAAAAGGTTACATTTATCATTTCGTTCGCATTAGGGATGCGGAGGCGAAACTTCCTACTTTACAATCAATCCCCGTGGTCAACGAATTCCCAGATGTTTTCCCAAATGAACTTCCAGGCCTTCCTCCTAAAAGGGAGATTGAGTTTAGCATTGATGTGTTGCCTGACACTCAACCGATCTCTATCCCTCCATACAGAATGGCCCCGATAGAGTTGCGAGAGTTGAAGGTGCAGTTGAAGGACTTGCTGGATAAGGACTTCATTAGACCTAGCACTTCACCTTGGAGTGCACCAGTCCTATTCGTGCGGAAGAAAGACGGGTCATTACGGATGTGTATCGACTATCGACAGTTGAATAAGTTTACTATAAAGAACAAGTATCCACTTCCAAGAATTGATGACTTGTTTGACCAACTCCAGGGTGTCAAGTATTTCTCCAAGATTGATTTACATTCAGGGTATCATCAGGTGAGGGTTAAGGAGAAGGATATTCCAAAGACGGCCTTCCGGACAAGATATGGGCACTTTGAGTTCTTGGTGATGTCGTTCGGGCTAACAAATGCCCCAGCAGCTTTTATGGATCTCATGAATACTATATTCAGGCCCTATCTTGATGTGTTCGTGATTGTATTCATTGATGACATTCTAGTGTATTCTCGTTCGGAGGCGGAACATGCGGGCCACTTGCGGATAGTATTACAGACGCTTCAGGATCGTAAGTTATATGCTAAGCTCTCCAAATGTGAATTCTGGCTGAACTCAGTAGCATTCCTTGGCCATGTGATATCTGATGAGGGTATTAGTGTCGACACTCAGAAGATCGATGCAGTAAAGAATTGGCCGAGACCTACAACACCATCAGAAGTCCGCAGCTTCCTAGGGCTAGCAGGATATTATAGGCGGTTTGTAGAAGGATTTTCCTCTATATCATCACCATTGACTAAGTTAACACAAAAAGCTACCAAATTCCAGTGGTCTGACACTTGTGAACGTAGTTTTCAGGAGTTGAAGAATCGATTGACATCTGCACCAGTGCTCACTCTTCCTGAAGGAACAGAAGGTTATGTGGTATATTGTGATGCCTCAGGTATAGGTTTGGGGTGCGTATTGATGCAGCGTGGGAATGTGATTGCTTATGCATCAAGACAATTGAAGAAGCATGAAAAGAATTATCCAACCCATGATTTGGAATTGGCTGCAGTAATATATGCTTTGAAGATATGGCGGCACTACTTATACGGCGTCCATGTTGACATCTACACAGATCACAAGAGTTTACAATACATCTTCAAGCAGAAAGAGTTGAATTTGAGGCAGCGTAGGTGGCTTGAATTATTGAAAGACTACGACGTCGAGATATTGTATCATCCCGGTAAAGCCAATGTTGTGGCAGACGCTCTCAGCCGTAAATCAATGGGAAGCTTAGTACATATTGAGGCAGGTAGATGGGGGTTGACTAAAGAGCTTCATCAGCTAGCCAATATGAGAATCAGATTGTTAGACTCTGATGACGGAGGTGTTACTGTACAGAATACATCAGAATCATCTTTGGTAGCCGAGGTAAAAGCACGACAATATGAAGATCCTATCTTAGTACGATTAAGAGAGAGCATTCAGCAGTGTAAAAGTATGGCTTTTGAGATCGGAAGAGATGGGGCACTGAGATACCAGGGCCGATTATGTGTGCCTAATGTGGCAGGGTTGCGAGAGAAGATTATGAATGAGATTCATCAATCCCGATATTCCATCCATCCCGGCTCGACAAAGATGTATCATGATGTCAAGGAGCAGTATTGGTGGGATAACATGAAGAAGTCTATTGCAGAATTTGTAGCCCAGTGTCCCAATTGTCAACAAGTAAAGATAGAACATCAGAAACCCGGTGGATTGCTTCAGAATATAGAGATTCCGACCTGGAAATGGGAGGTGATTAATATGGACTTCATTATTGGATTACCTCGCTCTTATCATAAGTTTGACTCCATCTGGGTGATAATTGATCGACTTACAAAATGTGCCCATTTTCTGCCAGTTAAGACAACTTACACGGCTGAAGATTATGCGAAGTTGTATATCAAGGAGATTGTTAGGCTTCATGGTGTGCCGGTATCTATTATATCAGACCGAGGAGCTCAATTTACAGCTAACTTTTGGAGGTCTTTTCAGAAGGGTTTAGGCACACAAGTGAATCTCAGTACTGCATTTCATCCGCAGACTGACGGACAGGCTGAACGTACCATTCAGACACTGGAAGATATGCTACGAGCATGCGTTCTAGATTTTAAGGGAAATTGGGATGACCATCTTCTACTCATAGAATTCGCCTACAATAATAGCTACCATTCCAGTATTAAAATGGCCCCATACGAGGCACTATACGGGAGAAGATGTAGATCACCAGTTGGATGGTTCGAAGTCGGTGAAACAGAATTATATGGGCCAGATTTGATTCACCAAGCTATTGAGAAGGTGAAAGTGATACAGGAGCGATTGAGGACGGCACAAAGCAGGCAAAAATCTTATTCTGATGTCCGACGTCGTGATCTAGAGTTTGAGGTTGGTGATTGGGTTTTCCTGAGGATCTCACCAATGAAGGGTATTATGCGTTTTGGGAAGAAAGGTAAGCTGAGTCCAAGGTATATCGGGCCGTATAAAATTCTTCGACGGATTGGACAGGTTGCTTATGAGTTAGAATTGCCATCCGAATTGGAATTTGTCCACCCGGTATTCCATGTATCTATGTTGAGAAAATGTATTGGAGACCCTTCTCGAGTCGTCCCTATCAAAGATGTACAAGTTACAGAGGACCTATCATATGAAGAAGTGCCAGTGGCGATATTAGATCGGCAAGTCCGCAAGCTGAGAACAAAAGATGTAGCTTCCGTCAAAGTATTGTGGAGGAACAAAAATATGGAAGAAATGACATGGGAAGCAGAAGAGGAGATGAAGTCTAAATACCCTTACTTATTCCAGAATGAAGATAACAAGGATGCTGGTGGAAGACAGGATACATTGGAAGGTGAAACGGCTCTATGAGGTAAGCAATAATTTGAGAATACTCCTCCTTAATACAAAATGGTGATATGTAGATAATGTAAATACGCATAATGCTTTGTGTAGCCTTGTGAAGCCATATGTTGGGCTTAATTACTTGCAAGTTTTGCTAGTGACCATTTTATAGGGGAAAATTGATCGGAAATTTCCATTGGAATCCACGATGATTTAAACTCCCCATAAACCCTTACATTCGAGGACGAATGTTCCTAAAGGGGAAGGGTGTTACAACCCATATCCACACGCGTTAGTTCATGCCATATATTAGTTAACATAAATCTAAGAAGGAATTACCTTTGAGATGATAAGAAGTTAATCCTATTGGTCTTAAGTGATACAAGGGTGTATAAGGGCGATTAACAAGTATTAGAAGTTAAACGAATCAAGGATGTTGTAACTCGTATTTTCAGGTAAACCTAGAGGCTCTTAATACACTCAAGAGGTCATGTATTAAGGTATTTGAATCATATAATATCCGTATCATAAGCCCTGAAGTCAAATGAGTTATGAAACAAAAGTCGACAAACGTTGTCGCAACTTAGGTTCATAATTTTACCTAAACATTAGGTTAAATATTTCTAAGCTTTTCTCCTAATTTACAAGGAATTACGAGGTTATCTACCCACAAAATTAAAAATCTATGAGTCTAGTTTCCAATGCATTAAACTGTTTGTCAATACAATCTCGGAGTATAGAGATATTCATAGTTTTGCAATCCTGCACAGATTGGTAGATGACAAGTAGGTATATCACCTACTTGCCAAAATCATAGGACAAAATTAAAAGACCTAAGTCAGACAAGAGAGGACTTTTAAGGGGTTATGAACTCAGTTATTTCATCCATATTTCAGACCCTCAAAACCAAAGTTAACCCCTGCAACTCCTCCCCAAAAATCCCACACAAACCCTAATCGATTTTCCCTCTCTTTCAAGTTCTATTTGAAGGTAAAACCTAGAGTTTGAAGAACCAAGGGAAGGGCTGAGTTATCCAACAAGTAAGGTAAGTTACTGCCATCTTTCATACATTTTTCTCTGCTGTGAATTCATGGTAATTCGTTCTATACATGTAAGAACTCACGGGACGGTGATCGGAAGCCGTGAGTTCGAGTTATTCACTTGTAGCGGACTGTTTTGTGGACTGTTTTGTGTTGCTATTGGGCTGCGTGTTTTACTACTATTTTGTGGAGTTTTGGAGGTGGAAGGGTGTGGAGGAACACCATATATACGTAGGGTTGTGGTCTGATAGTTATTCGTAACACTTTCGGGCCGTTTGACACGACTACGGTGGTCGTCGTATGTATAATGTAATTAGGTTGTGCGTGGACTATTTTGGGAGGCCCAATATGTTTATTATTGATGTTGTTTGGGTTGTTTGGTGACTGTTTTTAATGGTGTGAAGTCATATATATAGGGGAGGTGCTGTCCGTTTCAACGTAAAATAGGTTGTGGTCGATACATAATAGTTATGACGCTTAAATGATAACGATAGTATCGTTTCTCTTATTGTAGACTAAGGAGTTGTGACAATTGCATAGCTTGTGATTGGGGCAGTATATACAAGGTATGTGAGGCTATCCCTTTTCTTCTTTTGCACGACTCCGATTGTACATAATGTAATGAACGAGCTTCCAAAGATACTCTACTCTTAGAAGCTAGCAGTACTTACATTGTTTTCCCTCTTATGGAACGATTGATGTTAATGTTGCTTCTCTTATTCTTATGTTATCAATGTTGTTGGTACTTCCTGATTCTTATAAGGTTCATAGTGAAGAGTTAGTCCTAATAACGTGTATAGAGGATACCGACCTTACGTCACTCCGAAAGGTTTAGAATGTGATTCCATGAGTCGAGCATGCATTATATATATGTATCTATTTTACTCTACCGAGCCACGCTATAGTTGGCCGGGTACGACACCTATTGTGCAACCACTGATCAGTTGGGTTTTACCGAGCTCCACGTGGCCGGGTACGATTCTACCGAGCCTATTATGGCCGGGTACGATATGATGATGATGATGCCCACAGAGGCGAATGCTTTAAAGGTTTATGTATTTATACATATGTATCATGCATTTCATGTAAGTAGCCCTCAGAGGTACTAAGATGTTACAGGTTGTATATTCTCTATCCTTGCTTACATTACTGATCGTATTTATGGTTCCTTGCCTTACATACTCAGTACTTTATTCGTACTGACGTCCTTTTATTTGTGGACGCTGCATGTCGTGCTGCAGGTCCTGATAGACAGGCAGGTGCAGCTCCCCCACCACAGTAGACTGTCCAGTTCAGCGGTGATTGGCGAGATCCCTTCTCCGGACTTGCCTTGGTCTTGGTATGCAATTTTTGTTATAGACATTATGGGTATGTCGGGGCCCTGTTCCGGCTATGTTGCAGCACTTATGTTCATTTAGAGGCTCATAGACAAGTGTCGACTCATGTATTGTTTGGTATGCCTTATCGGCTGGCTTTTGTCGTATAGTCTTTCATGGTAGCATGGTAGCTTGTACCTTATATGTAGTTTCTTGATTGTCTGGTTATCCCCTGCTATGTATGTTCATGCTATCATATTTTATTACTGGTTGTCCATGATCCATGTCTACCATTTATATTGATCTCGTCAACCCTAAAAGATAAGTAAAAAAAGGTTAGATAAAATGTACGTTGGTGCTCGACAAGTATGGTCGGGTGCTAGTCATGGCCCTCCAGTTTGGGTCGTGACACCTTACTAGTTCTTGGTGAAGTCATTGACATGATAAACAGAAAGGCAGATATGATGAGTCAAGTAAAAGAGCTGAGTGAAGATAATACTCTCTCATCTCCAATGAAACCTAATACTTCAATTACAACCACTGAAGCTGAAGAAAGAGTGGTTGATGCAGTTCAGGGAACTCCATTAGCACCTGAGAGAAGAACGCAGGAAACCAGCCAAACGCACCCACATCCTCTCAAAATGGACCTCAGACTTCTAACTGCAGACACCAAAGCTCTCATCCGATGGACAACATTATTACTCCTTTAGATTCCAGAGTACAAACCAGGTCAAGAGCCAGAAATTTACTTGCCTTCTCAGCTTTTCTCTCCCAGATAGAACCCAAGAATATCAAGGAAGTATTGAAAGATGCAGATTGGATTACAGCCATGCAAGATGAGTTACATCAGTTTGAAAGGAATAATGTTTGGCACCTGGTACCCAGACCCTCAGACCGAACCATTATAGGTACCAGGTGGGTATTCAGAAACAAGCTCGATGAACATGGAATTACCACAAGGAACAAGGCCAAGCTAGTGGTTCAAGGCTACAATCAGGAGGAAGGGATTGACTAAGATGAAACATTTGCTCCGATCGCTCGCATGGAAGCTATTAGAATTTTAATCGCTTTTGCATCTTATATGGAATTCACCTTGTTCCAAATAGATGCTAAAAGTGCATTTTTGAATGGACTTCTTAAGAAAGAAGTTTATGTGAAGCAACCTCTAGGGTGTGAATGTCATAAACACCCTAAATAAGTGTTTCAACTGGACAAAGCATTGTACCGGGCTGAAGAAGGCTCCTCAGACTTGGTATGAAAGGCTGTCAAAGTTCCTCTTGGAAAATGGCTTTAAGAGAGGGAAAATTGACAACACTCTGTTCTTAAAGAAACGGGGAAAGAACCTGCTCATTGTTCGGGTCTATGTCGATGATATCATCTTTGGGGAAACAGCTAATTCTCTATGTGAAGAATTTGCAAAACTCATGGGAAGTGAATTTGAAATGAGCATGATGGGGGAACTGAACTTCTTCTTGGGTCATCAAGTAAAACATTCCCCAAAGGGTATATCCATCTGTCAGCAAAAATACATCAAGGAGCTCTTGAAGAGGTTTGACATGGAAGCATCAAAAGTGATAGACACTCCCATTGCTACGGCCACTCGACTGGACATGGATGAAACTGGATCTCTTATGAATCAAACCATGTATAGAGGCATCATTGGGCCGCTCTTCTATCTCACAGCCAATAGACCTGATATTGTTTTTAGTGTGGGGCTATGTGTAAGGTTTCAATCAAATCCCAAGAAATCGTATTTGAAGGCTACCAAAAGAATACTGAGATATCTCAAAGGAACACAGGACATGGTCTTGTATTATCCCTCATGTGACAGTTTTAATCTCATTGGTTATGCTGATGCAGACTATGCAGGTTATCTTGTTGATAGGAAAAGACCTCTGTAATGGCTCACTTCTTAGGTTCATGCCTTATCTCTTGGGGCTCAAGGAAACAAAATTCAGTGGCTCTTTCAACAGCTGAAGTAGAATATGTAGCTGCAGCATCCTACTATGCTCAACTTTTATGGATTAAGCAGCAACTAGAGGACTTTGGGGTACTCACTAAGAGTGTGCCCCTTCTATACGACAACACCAGTGCACTCAACATGGCCAAAAATCTAGTTCAACACAAAATGACAAAGCATTGATGTGAGGCATCACTTTCTAAGGGACAATGTGGAGAAAGGGTTGATATATATAAAGTTCCGCAGCACAAAAGACAAAATTACAGACATTTTCACCAAGGCATTAAGTAGGGAACAATTTGAAAGAAACAGAGTGAAGCTGGGGCTTTTAAAGACCAATTGAGAACCTGATTCCTCTTTATCTGGCTATGAAATCACCTTCAAGAAATAACTAGCTAAAAGTGTTTTCTGGCCACGTCTAACTCACTTTAATACCGTTGCAGGTAAACACGAATGATGAGTATAGAACCTGTAGATGCATTTGCATGAATGATAAAAGAGGATTGATTCCTTCAAATAAAAGGTCAAGAACCTGGTTCTTGTACCAAAGGTTAGTAGTTCTGTGCATCCTTTAATACACGTCTTAAAAAGGGTACAAAACACAACTGCCATGTCATTCAACTTTTCAGATCCTGCTGTCACGTCTCTTCTTTTCAAATCGTTCCATCTCCCTCTGAAACGTTGCACTTCTCCACGCCCAACCGCCATTTCAAAACCGGTGCATATTCCTCTCTATTCATAATTATCCTCTCCACATAAAACCCATTTTCTATTTTCCCTAACCATAAGTTCTCCATTAGAATTTCTCAAAAGTATCTTCACATTAGTGTTCCAATGGCTAAGATAAACTTCGACCCCCATGCCTCAGTCGTACCTACTACTACTAAACCTATGGAGACCTCTGTTCCTACTGAGCCTTCCTTACCCGCTCTTACCCTTCCTACTAAAATCACACCTCACCCAGATTCCCCGTCTCTCTCTATTTTAGAAACCCCTAAAATTATTGCTCTATCCTCTCCATCTTATGATATTCCCACTAGTCAAAGACCAAATGGATAATAAGGTCAAAACCCTGAGGTCACAGAGAGTTTCGCCATCATTGCTACTGATTCCATGGTGGCAGTTGTACCAATTGAGAAACAGAATAATGTAACTATTTTTGTGGTGTCTGATGATGGTGTACTGTATGAGATCATATCTCAGAAGAACAAAGTACAAGGTGTGGGGGACGAAGGGGCCATTGTAACTATTGAAGGGGATGCAGTAGCAGATACTACTGGGCCCTCACATAAGGAACCTGATCCCTCTGCAGAGGACCCAGGTTAGGGCTCTCATTCCCAGGACAGTTCTACTCCTGCATTCGATGATGTGCCTTTGGAAATACAAGTACCTGAAATGAGGTCCAGTGATAAGGAGGACCTAGATAACATGGCTCTTGATGCGTTCATAGTTAAGCGGAGGGTTGTGTCCACTCCTGAGTCTGAAACCAAACGACCTACTACCAGGCTTCAAGATAAGGTGGCCTACGATTCTGCCCTTCAAAAGAGCAAGAAAAGTAGTAAGAAGAAAAGGAGGAAGTTGGTAAAAGACAGTGTACTGGAAAGTGATGAGGTGATCCCTGTAGTAGAGGTGGAAGAAAAAACACTAGATGAACCTGGTTCTCTGGTCCGACGGTCTCAGAAAAAGAAAAAGCTTGCTTCAATAGAAAAGGGTCACATTCTAGCTCCAAATTGAAGGAGATTGTGAGTGAGTTCTCAATGTCTGATGAGGATGTGCTAGTCAAATCCAAGGGAAAAGAAAAATTAAGTGGTGAGAAGTCCGGAAAATGCAAGTATGAAATTGTTCAGGAACCTGGTTCTGTGAAGAGGTTAAGGAGTGAAGTCAGTCTTGGCTCAGAATTCCTAAGGCACCAAAAGGTCTGCTGGGTCGTACATTTGACCCCGCAATCTCTGAGATGGCTGGCATTCGATAGATTCTTGAAATGGTTGACTTTCGACGATGGGGGCATCTATTTCAAATAGATAGCCCTAAGGCTTATGAGGATGAGGTACAAAGCTTCTTTGCTAGCCTTTTTCCCGTTGACACCAACCACATCTGTGTTTTGGTGAATGGAGTGGATATAGTGTTTGATGTAAAGCTGCTTGGTGAAATTCTTAAAGTTCCTACAGCCGGTGTGTCCAGTGTAAAGGATGTTTGTCAGTTCAACTTCAGAAATGTCGTGGTAAAGGACAACACAAACCAGAAAGGGGACCAGATCCATAAGAAGGCGTTACTCCCTATCTATCAGCTACTTTTTGAGTTGGTCAACAAAGTTCTATTGCCTCGAGATGAGAGAAGGTCTGTGACCTCTAAGTCTGACATGTTCCTGATAGAGCAACTGGACAGCTTTAATCCTGTAAGCCTGCCTACTATTATGATTGAGCACATGAAAAAGGTAGCTACCTTCAAGGATGGCAATCATGGCCTTCCCTATGGGTTTTTGCTTACCAAAGTGTTTAATTTCTTTGCAGTGCCATTGGGTAAAGGCCAGGTGGGACCTAAGAAGCAGAATTTCTCACAGACTACACTGGAAGAATGCGAGTGCCTGAAAAAGAATGGGGGAGTAGGAAGTACATCAACCGTCTCACAACTAATTAATGCTCAGAATAGTGCAATTGAGGAAATTCGTCGGTTGAAGGCTAGGAATGCTATCTTGGAAGGTCAGTAAGCCCAAGGGGCTCCGGCATCAAATGATGAGGTAGCTCGTTTGGCGAAGGAGAATGTTGATCTCAGGGCGCAAGTAGAGAACCTGAAAGTAAAACTACTCAACGAGCAAAAGTCGGCCAATACCCGAATAGACCTTGTTCTCCAAACACTTGCTGCAGCCTCCAAGCCTTTTACTCCTAGTGCCCCCTAAGTATTTTCAGTGACCAGATTTGGAAATGTTCTTCAGTTTTTTTTGTTCTTTTCGTTGTGTTGGCAGATGTTTTGTTTTCTTTTTTTATGTGGTTGGGATGAAACACTACTGCTCTTGTTTGAACAGTCCAATATTGTATCTTGCTTCTTAAGCAAAGGCATATTAAAATTTTATCAATATCAATTATGTCCTCTTTTATTATATCAGTGCTTTACTTCTGTGTTTCTATTCTCTATCATGTTTGTGTGTACATATGTGGCATGTGTTAGCTTGGTTAGACTTCTTTGTGTTATTCTTCTGATTGTATCTTTTTAATGATGCCAAAAGGGGGGGAAATAATATGACCATAAAGTCAGGGGGAACATATGGGAAGATAACATGTGAAAAAGGGCATACAGCCAGGGAACTTGTGTTATCCTGTTACTTAATCTGGTTCTCTGAGTGAAGAATCCGTTATCAATATGTTAAGTTTGTCATCATCAAAAAGGGGGAAATTAATAGATTTTCAATATATTTGCCTTATGTTTTGATGATTTAACAAACTTAATGTCTAGGACCAGATAGGGAACCTGACTCACTTTGACTACACTGTATTTAATGGATTCTAGCTAAAGGTGAACTACTACAGCTTCGGGAGCTAGTAAACTAAACAAGGACCTGATACCCTTGTGGTTCCCTCATAGCAGTACAAAGTCAATTGGACACAGCTGGAAATAAAGTGATTGTCTGCACTATTTCTGCCGCACTGTAATGTTTCCAGCGCCTTCTCATTTCTTGACCAACTAAAGTGCTCGCATCATTTCAATTGATGTGATCAAGGTTTACCAACAATGAGTTTATATTAAAACATCACTTGAATGTTTTAGTTTCTCATTCAAGCATTTGGCAAAAACAGAGAAATCAATCCTCACGAGCTTGAAGAACAAAGTTAAACGCAACAACGGACCAGTTCCTAAAGTTAGCATGTTGGTGTCCTTAGTTGAGTTGTAACTTTGTGATTGTAATTATTGTATCTCCTAAATTTATTATCTAGAAGCGTTGATTAGGAATCTTCTTGTAAAATCTGTAAACTCCTTGAGTTTATGTTGTGACTAGGTTTAGTCATAAGCAAAAGCCTTTGTAACTGTAGAGTGACAAAGTGGCTTGTGGTGAGAGCATCACAAGTTAGTAAAATCCTTTGTAACTAGGGAGTCACAAAGTGGCTTGTGGTAAGAGTACCACAAGTTAGTTGAGCTAAATTCTTTGTAATGGAGTCATTACAAAGTGGCTTGTAATAGGTTTTACAAGTTAATGAAGTTGAAAGCCTACTGGTGTAGGTCGTGGTTTTTGGTCCCCTTGTGTGGGATTTTTCCACGTAAAAATCCATTGTTTCATTTACTTACAGTTTATTAGCATTCTCAGCAGAATCTCGTAGAGGACCAGGTACTTTACTGTTTGGTAGACTAATACAAACTAACATAACTAGTGTTTGCCCTCTTTCAAAATTTAGAAGAGAGCAATATATAGTAGTTTGAAAGCTAGGTAAATAAGGTAAGAATCAAATTGTTCAGTAATTATAGAACTCAGAGTAAAATCAGTTCGAGTCCTCCCTTGATTAAGGGAATTAGTTCAAACGGTAAAGAGAAGGTGACAAGTAAGGAAAGAAATCATACATAGCTGGAATATAACAAATAAGGAAATACTTCAAACATTGCAAGTATAGAACAAGTAATTAGGGCTAGGTTCAGAAAATTCTAATTAAGGAAATAATCAGTAAGAATCAAGTAACAATGCAGATAAGGTAAAGGAAAATTAATTAAGGTAAGCAAATCAATCAAATTGAGTAGAAGGGTAAGAATCGAAGGTTTAAGGGAAAGTGTTCAAATTAAACCAGAAAATAAGGGATTCAGAGTAATCAAGGGTTCAAAAATCATGAAAGAAGCAACATGCTTAGCATATAAAATGAGGTAAGGCATGAACAATCAGGATTTCACACAACCTCGACAAAACTCATGGTTAAACGACATTGATTCAAAGAGAAGCATACAAGTTTTGCATGAATGGCTAGTACAAATACAAGTTCATAATATCAGTGAAAGTTTGAACTAAGAAGATTCAATAGAAGCATACTAGGACAAGTAAATCATGAGAAGTCACAAGAAACTAAGGCAAGAACACAAACCCATATCAGAAACCAAACGAAAAACCTCAAAACATTAGGGTTTTCAGTACAAACGGGCTAAGGTTACAACAAGTTCATAAAATTAGCCAAAACGTGTGAGAATCAGAAGTTTAAACACAAAGAATCATCAAACAAAGTTTTAAAAGAAATTCTGAAAACCCTAATTTTAGAAAAGGTGAAGAAATCATATGATTCTTGTAAAGAATCTCAAGGATAATATAAAATACTCAAGAAACAAACTCAAATCGTCCTAGATCTAGGAGGTATAGAAAAGAAATTAGGGTTTCGAAAGAGACTCATACAAAGATGAAGAAACCTGTCTAGAAACCTAGAGATCGTAGAAAATATAGAACGATTTCACTTGAAATCACACTGGAATAGCCAGGAACAGGCAGGAGATGAACCCTAGATGCAAGTCAGCATGGCCCTGGTCCCTTGAGGGCCTTAGAGAAGGCAAGAATGACATTAGAGAAGCCATTGGACGCCTTTGAGACGATGAGAGGTCACCGGAGATGGCCAAAGATGGGGGTCGGCATTTGAAGATTAGGGTTTAGGTTGAGAATGTTTTGAGAGCAGAGAGGATTTTAGGGCAGTGGGGGAGGTAGTGAAAATGAATTAGGTTTGGGGGTTATAGTCTAGTTTATTTAGGAAAGGGTGAATCCGGGTCGTTGATCTCGGAGATCAACGACCAAGATTAAGGGGGCCTAGGTCGGGTAAATGTATTTGGGGCCTGGGCTGGGTAATTTAATTAGAAATTGGGCTGGGTGTTAGGATTGGATTGGGTTGAATTTAGCTGAAATTGAAATAAATTTGGCTAAGTTTTAAATAGCCACTTTCAGTACTATACAATTTTTATAAAAAATAATAAAATAATTTCTAAAAAATATTTCGTGTACTGAAAATGATTAAAAATAATTGTTTAATATTTTTTAAAAATATAAAATACCCTTTTATGCATTAATAACGTAATTGTACATTAATAGGGCAAATATTGCAATTATATGCAAATTGGCTTAGAAAAATATAAATGCAATTATAAAAATGCACAAAAATATTTAAGCAATATTTTGGCATAAATATAGAATTTATATGGCTAAATTACCACAACAATAATTTGAAGGATAATTTCTGGAAATTTTATAAGTAAAAGGAAAAGAAATAAATCAATTTAAAGCCTTTAAAAATTAAAGAAAAATTATAAAAGCTTGGGCATGCTTATATACGCATATATGCTATTTTGAAACATGTGTATTAAAATATATAGGAAAAATTGGATTTCAACAGGTCTTATACTGTATATTGTGATGCATCGCAGATTGGTCTCTGCGCGGTGTTGATGCAGGACGGTAGGGTGATTGCCTACGCGTCTAGACAGCTGAAGGTGCATGAAAAGAACTATCTTGTCCACGACCTTGAGTTAGCAGTTATTGTTCATGCCTTAAAGATTTGGCAGCACTATTTGTACGGTGTCCCTTGTGAGATCTATACTGACCACCAGAGTTTGCAGCATCTGTTCAAACAGAAGGATCTTAACTTGAGTCAGTGGAGGTGGTTAGAGCTGCTTAAAAATTATGATATCACTATTCTATAGCATCCCGGAAAGGACAATGTGGTGGTCGATGCCTTAAGTCGTAGGGCGGAGAGTTTAGGGAGCTTAGCATATCTACCAGCAGCAGAGAGACCATTGGCATTGGATGTTCAGGCCTTGGCCAACTAGTTTGTTAGATTGGATATTTCTGAGTCGGGTCGAGTTTTGGCTTGTGTGGTCTCCCAATATTCTCTTTATGATCGTATCAGGGAGCATTAGTATGATAAACCCCATCTGCTTGTCCTCAAGGACACAGTTCAACATGGTGATGCTAAGGAGGTCACTATTGGGGATGATGGTGTATTGAGGATGTAGGTCAGGCTGTGTGTGCCCAATGTAGATGGATTGCATGAGTTGATTCTCCAGGAGGCTCACAGTTCACGGTACTCCATTCATCCGGGTGTTGGGAAGATGTATCAAAACTTGAGGCAGCATTATTGGTGGAGGAGAATGAAGAATGACATAATGAAATATGTAGCTCGGTGTCTAAATTGCCAACAGGTGAAGTATGAACATTAGCGACCAGGTGGGTTACTTCAGAAGTTAGAGATTCTGAAGTGGAATGGGAGCAGATCACTATGGATTTCGTTGTTGGGCTTCCTCAGACTCAGAGTATGATGCAGTTTGGGTGATTATGGATAGGCTGATAAGTCAAATCATTTCATTCCTGTGATGACTACTTATTCTTTCGAGCAGCTGGCTCGAGTTTATATCCGTGAGATTGTCAAGTTTCATGGTGTGCTGGTATCTATCATCTCTGACCGGGGTATGCAGTTTACATCACGGTTCTGGAGGGCCATACTGCATGAGTTAGGTACTCGGGTTGAGTTGAGCACATCATTTTACCCTCAGACAGAAGGACAGCCCGAGCGCACTATTCAGATACTAGAGGAAATGCTCCGTGCATGTGTGATGGAGTTTGGAGGTTCTTGGGATCAGTTCTTGCCACTTGTGGAGTTTGCCTACAACAACAGTTATCATTCGAGCATTCAAATGGCACCGTATGAGGCTCTGTATGGTAGGCGGTGTCGGTCTCCAATGGGTTGATTTGAGCCAGGTGAGGCTAAGCTATTGGGTATACACTTGGTTCAGGACGCTTTGAAAAAGGTTAAGGTAATTCATGATCAACTTCGCATAGCCCAATCCAAACAGAAGAGTTATGCGGATTGAAAGGTTCATGATGCTCCATTCATGGTTGGAGAGCGGATCTTGCTCAAGGTTTCGCCCATGAAGGGTGTTATGACGTTTGAGAAGAAGGGAAAGTTGAGCCCAAGGTTTATTGGACCATTCGAGATGTTACGGCGAGTTGTAGAGGTTGCTTATGAGCTTGCCTTGCCTCCCAACCTAGCTGGAGTTTATCCGGTATTCCATATTTCTATGCTCCGGAAATATCACAGCGATCTGTCTCATGTGTTAGATTTCAGGTCAGTCCAGTTGGATAAGGATCTATTTTATGTTGAGGAGCCAGTGGCTATTATGGAAAGGCAGGTTCGAAAGGAACGATCAAGTAAATAATAATCTAATCTAAGCACAGATGTCATAATTAAAGAAGGCAATAAATTACAAGGAAACAAGTCCCACCCGCATGCTTTAACCCAACAACAACGCATAAGTACTCTTCACTTTACATATACATTGTACCCACACATTTAAACGCATAACAAATAGGAAAATAAGTCATAATCCCTCAAATCAAGGTTAATCACGACACTTACCTCACTCTACAATCAACACAAAGCTCTACCGGGGCCTTTCCTCTAGAATCCACCTCCAAACCAATCGTATCTAACCAAAATCGACTAGTTAACGTCAAATAATGCTAAAGGATTCAATTACAATACATAAAGTTAGAATTTTTACACATTTGCCAAAAAGTCAAAAAAAGTTAACCATGGGCCCGCTTGGTCAAAACTCAAGATGCGGACCAAAACGCATTTATCCATTCACCCCCGAGCCCGATTATGTAATTAATTTTGAAATCCGACCCCAAATTGAGGTCTAAATCCCGAATTTGTAAAAAATCCCCAATTCTTTCCAAATCCAAAATTTTCTACCATGAAAGGACAAAAATTAAGGCTAAAATTAATGGGGGTGATCGAAATGGAAGAAAATAAGTTAAACTACACTAACCTATGAAAGGGTGGTGAAATTTCTCATCAAAATCACCTCTAGGTCAAGCTCTAATGAAGATATGGTGAAAATGGATGAAATCCCCTTTTTTTGAAATTTAAATGATTGGGAGTTAGGTGTTCATCACGATCGCGAAAAACTTGATGCGTTCGCGAAGAGCACTGCCTACTTGGCTTACGCGATTTCGAGATACTCTATACGATCGCGAGGTACTCTACGCGTTCGCATATGCTTAGTCCACCACACCTCCACGTTCGTGAGCTTGGGATCACGTTTGCGTAGAGTAACACATCGGTCCCCTTCCCAGGTCCAAAGCCCTACGCGTTCATAAAAAGCTGGTCGCGTTCGCGAAGGGTAAGTCCCTCATTGCTCGGTATTCGCGACCCATCTATCCTGTTCTCGATTAAGGAAATCCACTCCCAGCACAGTTTACTTTTTGCGATCGCGAGAGTACCTTCGCGATCGCGGAGAAGAAAGTACCAGATCACAACAGAAGTTCAAAAAACAGAAATTTTTAAGTTCGAAACACCTGTAGCCTATCCAAAACTCACTCGAGCTCTCGGGGCTCCAAACCAAACCAAAATATGCACACAAGCCCAAAAATATTATACAAACTCGCACGAGTGATCACAACACCAAAATAACGCCTAGAACTACGAATCGAACACCAAAACAGATGAAATTTTCAATGAAACTTAAGAACTTTCATTTTAACAACCGGATGTCTGAATCATGCCAAATCAACTCCATTTTGCACCAAATTTTGCAGACAAGTCATAAATACAGTAATGAACTTATACCAAATTTCGGAACCATAATCCGGACCCGGTAGTAACAAAGTCAAACTTCGGTCAAACTTTAAAATTTCGTTAAATCTTTAAACTTATAATTTTTCTTAATAAATTACGATAAATCACGCTACGGACCTCCGAATTCGATTATGGGCATACGCCCAGGTCCCAAATCACGATACGGATCCACCAGAATCATCAAAATACGGATCCTAGTTCGTTTTCTCAAAATATTGACACAAGTCAACTCAAAGGATTTTTAAAGCACGATTTCACATAAAACCTTCCGAAGAAGATACGGACTGCGCACACAAATCGAGAGAGGCTAAAAGAAGCTATTTGAGGTTTCAAAACACAGAATTAAGGGTTAAAACTCTAGATGACTTATCGGGTCATCACAGATATCCTCGATGAAGAAAGGATTGGAAAGACAGTTGCAAAATGTTGGATGATTTACTTGAGATTTGTCTTCTCCGGTAAATCACATCTATTTATTTAATATCGGATAGGCTCCATATTCCACTAGCAACTTTTGTGGTTACAAGATTCTGAGCAGAATATAGCCTTCAATAGAGCAGACTATAATGAAGTAGTTCTTATCCAATTTAACCCCTCATATTTGAGGTATTTAAAAATTCTATTGATGGTAATTCAAGTAAGTTGGTCGAATTATTTGCTCAACTAATGTAGAAGCATACTTTAAGTCCTTATAGATTAGTTAGAGTATTTATTTATTCTCTCTTTATTTTTATTTTTGTCGTCAGGTAGCATATTAAAAGGAAGTGGCAAACCGCTGGATATATTAGCAAAGTTAAATGAGTTAGCTAATTTTTCATCTTACGAAGAAATTAAACTTTTTAAAGTTAATTTTGTTTTTAACTAATAATGAGGAACAAATGTTTTACCGATAAAAAATAAGACCAAAAATGTCATGCTCAGGCCCTTTTTTAACAAGTCACTTGGGATTGGTAGTCCATGACAACAATAATATAGAGACAACCTGATGAAATTAATCTATTTGTTTTTGGTTTTAATTGCTTTAATTGCGACCACTAAATTTAAGAGGGGTTGCTCTGATGGTAAGGAACCTCCATTTCCAACCAAGAGGTTGTGAGTTCGAGTCTCCCCAAGAGCAAGGTGGGAAGTTCTTGGAGGGAAGGATGTCAGGGGTCTATTTTGGAAACAGCCACTCTACCCCAGGGTAGGGGTAAGGTCTGCGTACACACTACCCTCCCCAGACCCCACTAAGTGGGATTATACTGGATTGTTGTTGTTGTTGTTGTTGTTGTTGTGTAAATTTAATCTGCAATATACATATGTTTTTAGTATCTCTCTCCACTCTTTTTTTCTTTGAATCGATATGTACTAAGTACAGTAGTTATTAATGACAAACCCGGCATGTCATAGTTCCCCCTCTTGGAAATAAAATAGTTATGCTAATGTTGTTAGAATACACTATAAGCCATGCGTATTGTTATAGTATTTTTTATGAACAATTATTTATTTACTTGTTTAAATTCAATAAAGTTTCATTTTAAATAGATCATGTGTTGGTTTGTGCGTCCATTGCTTACATAGTAGATGATTTAGTGTATAGAGTTTAGCTTATACACGGAAGATTAAATCATCGGTTCTTGTAAGACATAAAAGTTAATGTTCACAATCTAATGATGGAATTGGACAAATCATCGGAATGATTGTAGCACAAGATTAAATATAATTTATCTTGATTATGGGAATGGTTTAATTCCAACTTCTTGTGCTAGTACATTTTGTATGTATTGAACGGATCAAGTAGAGATGAGTATTTTATACTGACTTTATAAAATAATTTCTCTAGTCCATTTAATGTACTTATACTCTTAATCCTGATATAATTATTATTAGCTGTGTATGTCACTTGTTGTTTTGATTTATTAAAAGGCGAGATTCTTTCGCGAGTCAATAAGCCTGGTAAATTGGATAACAATGATATACATTGGCGAAGTAATAATTAGTTGATGGAATCCATGTCTCGATTTTGAGATTGATGATACTCCTTTATGAAAGCTTATAAGTTTTCATGTGTAAACCCGGCCGGTGGATTTTGTATCCGACACATGAAATAAGTTAAGTGTAAGTCTAAAGGAAGTAATCAATAAATTAAATAGTCAGTAATTTAATTTGATTGATTAGTATCTGAATCTTAACATGGGGAGTTAAATAAGGTTTTATGGAAGAATTTCGAAATTGAACTAAGGAGTGCAATTACGAATTTTTAGTGGAATAATTCGTAATTTATTATGATGGAAATTAGTTTCAGAATTTCGAAATTAATATCATAATAGGAAGCCTTGTTAATTAAATTCTGTGGTCCCTACTGTGCCTAAATAATAGAAAATAGTGGAAACTGTTACTTAGTGGGAAAGAAAATATGGAAATTGTCCCTTAGTGGGAGAAGGAAACCTAACAGGTTTTGAAAACGGTTTTGACCCAAAAATGCAGCTATATATATGGATATAAGGGCTGGACGTTTGAGTTATGATTCTGACTGCGGTTTCTACTAGAATTTTGCCCACCCAAAATTCTCTATTTTCGGTTATTGTTTGAGTAACACAGTAGAAGACTGTGGAAATCTGCAGGTGTGTGGTATCAACTGAGGAACTGGAGAACGACATAGATTTGTTGTGTTTACGCTTCAAGAGGTAATCCTAAAATCTCCATACGTGCTAGTTGTTTAGATTACACGTGAATAAGATTCTGTTATTGCTTCCGTTGTGGTATATACTCCAACACTTGGTATCAAAGCTTACTCACGTCTAATTAAATAATTAGGATAAACCATAAGGATTAATATCATGTTCTATATGCAAGTTTTGAATTACATGCAAAGTTTGTTTTTTCTGAAAACGTGCACTGTTTTTTGGTGTGATTATCTGTTATGGGTTGTGTTGATTATTCTGAAAACTTGATGTATCCTTTTAATATTGGTGGTGTTGAGTGAGAATAATCTGAAAGTTGAATTTTGTCATGTAAAACGGCAAAACAAGTTTTGCCAAATTAGGGCAGGAAATCGGAGGTCAAAAAGTTGACGGACTCCGATTGACCTGAAACTTGGCAGGTCCATGCGAAACGGCCCAGTGAGCAATACTCATGGATTGACTAAAGTCGTTTTTTGGTCTTTCGGGGTCATTTAGATGGTGTTTTTGCTATTTTTCTAAAATTCTGAAAAAAAATTTTAGTTATTTTTAATTCCAGTAATTGTGGGGATCAATTCCCTTGGTCCCCGGGCTTAACAAATCAGTGATATAATGTTTTTTACACTTTGACGTAGGTCTTCTTCCATATCGGATAAAAAATATTATGAATAATCACCATATTATACTAGTCATTGATTATTTGTATTTACTCTCCATCTGAGTATGCATGTTGGTTCAATGGGACTAATATATGTTGAATGTTGATATTCACTTGGATTAAATTAATAGTTCACTCTCCATCTGAGTATGACCTGTTTAAGTTTATGGAGTAAAAATCTGTTATTATATATGTATATTGCAAGAATAGCTTCTTTCCCATCGAAATTTGTTGTTCAAGGTGCATAGATTGTATATATATAATGTGTTTTGAATTTTAATGTTCATAATACAAACTGATTTGATCTATTTAAATATTTAATGTCTCCCAGATTAACAATGACTGCTTTTAATCCCCTTACTGCCATTCTTACCCAAAACAAACTTGAGGGTCCAAATTATGTTGATTGGAAACGAAATTTGGATATTGTTCTAATTGCTGAAGAGTACAAATTTGTGCTCGATGAGGTGTGTCCAGAAAAACCTGGAGATGATGCCACAGATGATGAACAGAAGGCTTACCAGAAATGGATTAAGGCTGATGAGATGGCGCGGTGTTACATTTTGGCATCCATGTCGAATGTTCTGCAACATCAGCTTCAGTCGATGGAGTCTGCTTATGACATTCTGGAGAATCTCAAAGAAATGTTCGGAGATCAGAATCGTGCGGCTAAGCAGACTGCCATGAAAGCCCTTCTAAATACCAAAATGGTTGAAGGTTCATCGATCAGGGACCATGTTCTGAAGATGATGAGTCTTCTGAATGAACTGGAGGTCCTTGGAGCTAACATTGATAAGGACACGCAGGTTGAAATGATACTGCAAACTTTGCCTGATAGTTTTCAGCAGTTTCGCCTGAATTATAACATGAACAAAATGGATTTGTCCCTTGCGAAATTGTTGAATGACCTGCAATCGGCAGAGACTATTATCAAGTCCCAAGCTCCTCCCGTGGCATTGAATTTTGAGGCAGGTTCTTCTTCTAAGCCGAGAGGCGGGCAGAAAAAGAAAAAGGCTCAAAAACCCTCTGTTGGTGGCGCGACTGCTGGTGTGAAAAAGGCTAAGGGCAAGTGTTATCACTGCAAGCAGCCCGGGCATCATAAGAAGCAGTGTCCAACTTATCTGGCCAAGCTGAAAAATAAACCAGGTGATTTACATCTACTTGTCGTTGAAACATTTTTAGCGGCTGTTTCTACCATGTCATGGTGTGTAGATTCGGGAGCCACTAATCATATCTGCACTTATTTGCAGGGGTTTCAGATAACGCGGCGGCTAAGTAGAGTAGAAATCAATGTTTATCAAGCAGACGGTTCAGCAGCCCCAGCTTTAGCATTAGGAAATATTAGTATTTCATTTGGTAGTGGTAGAGTTTTAGCTTTAAAAGACACATTATATGTACCTTCCGTTAGAAGGAATTTAATTTCGGTTTCTAGCGCAATGAGAGATGGTTATGATTTTAATTGTCATGACGTTGATAAATGTGTTATTACTCATAATAAGCGTTATCTCTCTTTGGCTACATTGATTAATGGTCTTTTTGTTGTTGAATCTATTCCTAAACCGTTACCACCTAAAGAACTGAATAATGTTGATTTACCAAGTAAGAGAAAACGTTCTTCTAAATTGAGTGAAACATATTTATGGCACTTGTGTTTGGGTCATATAAATCTAAACAGAATTTCCAGGTTGGTCAAGGATGGACCTTTAAGTTCATTGAAAGTGGAGGCACTACCAACTTGTGAATCTTGTTTAGAAGGAAAAATGACAAAACGAAATTTCCCCTCAAAAGGAAATTGGGCAAGTGATAAATTAGAGTTAATTCATTCTGATTTGTGTGGTCCAATGAATGTCCAAGCAAGAGGTGGTTTTGAATATTTTGTGACTTTCACAGATGATTACTCAAAATATGGATATATTTATTTGTTGCATCGAAAGTCTGAATGTTTTGAAAAGTTCAAAGAATTCAAGACTGAGACTAAAAAGCGACATAATAAACATATCAAGACACTACGATCTGATCGTGGTGGGGAGTACCTCTCTACGGACTTCATTGGTTATTTATCAGAATGTGGAATTACATCTCAATTATCTGCACCTGGAACTCCACAACAAAATGGTGTAGCTGAAAGAAGAAATAGGACTCTTATGGAAATGGTTAGATCAATGATGAGTTATTCCGATTTGCCTTCGTCTTTTTGGGGACATGCCTTAGAAACGGCGAATTATGTTCTGAACTTAGTTCCTTCAAAGTCAGTACCCTTGACCCCTACAGAATTGTGGACTGGGCGCAAGCCTAGTCTGCGGCATATTCGAGTTTGGGGTTGTCCGGCACATGTGCTAAAGGGGAAAACGGATAAATTGGAGGCAAGAACGGATGTATGCGTGTTTATAGGTTATCCAAAAGGGACGAAAGGTGGTTTATTCTATTGTCCTAAAGAGAAAAAGGTAATTGTTAGCACAAATGCCAAGTTTCTAGAAGAGGACTATTTGATGAACCATGTTCCTAGAAGTAAACTCGTTTTACAGGAACTTAGCAAAGGAATGGAAACTCAGTCATCTGAAAATCAAAACGACCGTATCCAAACCCCGAAAGTCGATTATGATATACCATTGCACTTTAGTATTGGGAGAAATGTCAATAGACTTAATGTCCCACAAGAACAAGTGCCCATAGTTATACTACAACAAAGTAATGGGAGTCATGTTGAGCAGACTGCACAACAGGAAGAAGTCATTGATATCCCTGAGGATAGCATGGAGACTCAGGTTCCTGATGATGTTGTGGTTCAACCACAAAATCAAAGTGATGTAGTTGCAACTGATGTAGTGCGTAGTCGTAGTGGGAGAGAAATAAGACAGCCAGTTCGTTATACGCTCTTGGGAGAATCATATGATAGGATCCCTGAGGAGCCTACCTCCGAACCTGTCAATTACGACCAAGCACTACATGATAAGGATGCCGATAAGTGGGTTGTTGCTATGAAATCAGAGATGGAGTCTATGTACTCTAATCAGGTCTGGGATCTTGTAGAACCAACTGATGGGGTTAAACCCATTGGATGCAAGTGGATCTATAAGAAAAAGAGAGGTGTAGACGGAAAAGTACAAACTTTTAAAGCAAGGCTTGTAGCGAAAGGGTTTACTCAGAAAGAAGGGATCGACTATGAGGAAACCTTCTCGCCGGTAGCCATGCTTAAGTCTATAAGGATTCTCTTATCCATTGATACTCATTATGATTATGAGATTTGGCAAATGGATGTCAAGACAGCTTTCCTTAATGGAAGTCTTGATGAGTGCATCTATATAATGCAACCAGACGATTTTATGGAAAGTGGCAAAGAGCACATGTTGTGTAAGCTTAAAAGGTCCATTTATGGACTAAAACAGGCATCTAGGGCATGGAATACTTGTTTTGATAAGGCGATTAAAACTTCTGGTTTTGATTAGTGTCTTAACGAATCTTGTGTTACAAAAGGTGGGATGGGGACAAAGTGGCGTTTTTGATCTTATATGTAGATGACATATTGCTCATAGGAAATAATGTGGGCATGTTGAATTCAGTTAAGCAGTGGCTGTCCACACATTTTGATATGAAAGATTTGGGAGAAGCGGCTCATATCCTTGGGATCAAACTCTTGCGAGATCGCAAGAAAAGGATATTAGGCTTGTCCCAAGGTCTTTATATTGATACAATACTCTCCAGGTTTAGCATGCATGATTCCAAGAAAGGATTCCTTCCTTTCAGACATGGAATTTCTCTATCTAAAGATCAGTCTCCTAAGACTGATGAAGAGATAGAAAAGATGAAGGCGGTCCCTTATGCATCAGCTGTGGGGAGCCTCATGTATGCTATGTTATGCACTAGGCCTGATATCTGCTTTGCCGTTGGCGTTGTTAGCAGATTTCAGTCTAATCCTGGGAAAGAGCATTGGACGGCGGTTAAACATATAATCAAGTACCTGAAAAGGACTAGGGATTACATGTTGATCTACCAATCGGATGACCTGGTACCTATTGGGTATACTGATTCGGATTTCCAATCAGACAGAGATTCTAGAAAGTCTACCTCAGGTAATGTGTTTACTCTTGGAGGTGGAGCCATAAGTTGGAGGAGTATCAAGCAAACTTGTGTTGCTGATTCCACCATGGAAGCCGAATATGTGGCAGCCTCTGAGGCAGCCAAAGAGGCAGTTTGGCTCGGTAACTTCCTGAGAGAGTTGGGTGTGGTTCCTTCAAATTCAAAGGAGCCACGAAGCCATAAGAGGGCAAAGCACATTGAGCGTAAATATCATTTAATTCGTGATATAGTGCAGAGAGGGGATGTAGTGGTCACCAAGATTGCGTCAGAGAACAACTTGGCAGATCCGTTTACTAAGAGCTTACCACAGAAGACTTTTGATAAGCATGTAGAAGGAATGGGTGTCAAAATTGTAGACGCATGGTTATTAGTCTAAGTGGGAGATTGTTAGAATATACTATAAGCCATGCGTATTGTTATAGTATTCTTTATGAACAATTATTTATTTACTTGTTTAAATTCAATAAAGTTTCATTTTAAATAGATCATGTGTTGGTTTGTGCGTCCATTGCTTACATAGTAGATGATTTAGTGTATAGAGTTTAGCTTATACACGGAAGATTAAATCATCGGTTCTTGTAAGACATAAAAGTTAATGTTCACAATCTAATGATGGAATTGGACAAATCATCGGAATGATTGTAGCACAAGATTAAATATAATTTATCTTGATTATGGGAATGGTTTAATTCCAACTTCTTGTGCTAGTACATTTTGTATGTATTGAACGGATCAAGTAGAGATGAGTATTTTATACTGACTTTATAAAATAATTTCTCTAGTCCATTTAATGTACTTATACTCTTAATCCTGATATAATTATTATTAGCTGTGTATGTCACTTGTTGTTTTGATTTATTAAAAGGCGAGATTCTTTCGCGAGTCAATAAGCCTGGTAAATTGGATAACAATGATATACATTGGCGAAGTAATAATTAGTTGATGGAATCCATGTCTCGATTTTGAGATTGATGATACTCCTTTATGAAAGCTTATAAGTTTTCATGTGTAAACCCGGCCGGTGGATTTTGTATCCGACACATGAAATAAGTTAAGTGTAAGTCTAAAGGAAGTAATCAATAAATTAAATAGTCAGTAATTTAATTTGATTGATTAGTATCTGAATCTTAACATGAGGAGTTAAATAAGGTTTTATGGAAGAATTTCGAAATTGAACTAAGGAGTGCAATTACGAATTTTTAGTGGAATAATTCGTAATTTATTATGATGGAAATTAATTTCAGAATTTCAAAATTAATATCATAATAGGAAGCCTTGTTAATTAAATTCTGTGGTCCCTACTGTGCCTAAATAATAGAAAATAGTGAAAATTGTTACTTGGTGGGGGAAAAAACATGGAAACCGTCCCTTAGTGGGAGAAGGAAACCTAACAGGTTTTGAAAACGATATAAGGGCTGGACGTTTGAGATATGATTCTTACTGCGGTTTCTACTAGAATTTTGCTCACCCAAAATTCTCTATTTTCGGTTATTGTTTGGGTAACACAGTAGAAGAATGTGAAAATCTGCTGGTGTGTGGTATCAACTGAGGAACTGGAGAACGATATAGATTTGTTTTGTTTACGCTTCAAGAGGTAATGTTAAAATCTCCATACGTGCTAGTTGTTTAGATTACACGTGAATAAGATTCTGTTATTGCTTCTGCTGTGGTATATACTCCAACAAATGTTGCATCTCTTTTCATAATTGTTTTTCTTTATCCCAATTTTGCTTCGGATGCTGTGAAAATTCGTCAATTTACAGTCCCACAGTAAAAGCTGTCATTCCTTTCAAGTTTCACTAACCAAATAAAGGCATCCCCTGAACTGAATTGAAGTTTCAATCTTTCAATTACAAAGTAGAAAAAGATACTTTGTCTATAGTAATTGCATTTTTTGACTGCTGGCTATGAAAGTCCGTCCAGTGAAGCCTCACTTTTTCAAACCTATTCTGCCAGGTTTCAAGCACGCTTTGGTAAGTCAAAACTAACCGTGTTTTAGTAAATATTTCATCTTTCTTATATATTTATGTATGATATGAATTTATCCCAGAAAACAAAAACACTAAAATTCAAAAACCATAGTCCATACAAACAACAACAACTGTACTGTGTATCCTGCGAGAGGTTGTTTCCAATATACCATCGGCATACTTTCCTCCAAGAACTTTCCACCTTGCTCTTGGGGCGACTCGAACTCACAACCTCTTGCTTGGAAGTGGAGTATGCTTACCATTAGACCAACCCACCTTGTCAAAAACCATAGTCCATATGAACATGAAAATGGTCAAATTTGCCCATCAACTATGCAAAAATGTCTAAATATGGCCTCCATTAAAGTTGGGGACAATCATGCTTTAGCTCACTGATTAGCAGGGCTTGGTGTCAGGTGTCCAAATTTTAATTTTAGGTTAAAGGTCAAATTTGCCTCTGAATTATTCAAAGAGGACTAGATATGGCATTCGGGCAACCGTAGAAGTTACTGGTAGCAGTGTTGTCAAAGGCGTGCTTAAGCCTTGAAGCGAGGCGTAAAACATGTTAAGCGTTTCGCCTCGCTTAGCGGGCACTTCAGTGTCATCATGTAAGAAGAGCTTAATCCTGAGGAAGCAACACTAAGGAATTGATATTTTACTTTTATTGTAAATATTATTTAATTTTTTTGTCCCTATATTTGTTATTCATGCTTATAATTATTTGTTTTGGGCTACGCATACATATTTGTAATTTTTCTCCATTTATGCCTTTCTTAATTGAAAGCCACGTTTTATTTGCGCCTAAAGCCCCAGCGTACCTTAGAGCTTGTTTGCACTTTTCGTCTTTGATAACAATGATTGATAGTGGTGGTTCTCGGCTAAAATGTATCTGAAAATTCACTGGGTTGGGTCTGAATATTTTGTATCGAAAAGGTACTTGACAGAAGAGCTCTGACGAGCAGCACATCCCAAGGTCCACCACTAGGGTGGTGTACGATATTTTTAGCACATTAACCATATCTTGCAATCAATATATTACCCTCACATTATCTTGTTCGTCAATTTCGTACGAAGGGTATGATGGAGAAGCCCTTATACCGTCTTCCTCAATTCCATCAAATAGAGCAGCTTTCTTGCCACGTTCCCTTCGAGAATTCGCATCTATCAAAAAAGCATGATTGGCTGAAACTATTAACAGAGGGCATATATCTAGACTATTTCGCATAGTTCAGGGCGCAAGCTTGAATCTTTTCTCATTATTACATTTTGGAGACATGGCACCAAACCGTGCTAATCAGTTCAATTAGTCAGTAAGGACAAATATAACCCATTTTTGTAATGGCAAGGGCATATGATTCCCTCCAACTATTAATTGAGGGCAGACATAGACCATTTCACATAATTTAGGGGAAAATTTGACCCTTTGCCCTTTCTTAATTGTTGTTTATCTGGGTATAAAAATAGTTTTTTTTTCACGTACTAAATAAAACAACTTGAATCAACTCTAAATTTGTGTTGTACTGCAGAAAATTCCTAAAGGTTTTCTGAAGTATCTAAAGGGACATGAGCATGAACATGCAGTACTGAGAAGGGCGGATAAATACTGGCTGGTGAAGGTGAACGCCTATCGATTCAAAGCGGGTTGGGCAGAATTTGCGAAAGAGAATGATTTGCAGTTGGGAGATATATTGGTGTTCAGATATGAAGGAAACATGGAGTTTGAGGTAATGATCTTTGATTCAAGTCACTGTAACAGAGAATATGCGGAGTATTTGCAAGAAGAAGAAGCAGCAGCAACACATACTTTTGGAGAGGCTTCCAAGAATTTTGAATTTGAAGGTGAAGTTATTTAGGTTCTCAACTTTCTTTTTTCAGATTTTACGTTTCTGTTATTTATGGAAGTTATATTCCTGATTATTTATTTATTGTGTACTGATGCATAAACAGTATAATGCTTGATGCTCATTTAATACTCCCTGTCTCATTTTAATTGTGAGGTTACTAAAAATGTTTGACCGATAATACTTATCAATTTATAAAATCAAGATAGAATTGATCAATTTTCTCCATTTTGCCCATAATATTAATTGTCTTGAAAGTAAGCAATACTAATAGAGTGCACATTTATTGCATAGTGATAAGGATAAATTAGTCACAAAAATACTTCTTATTTATGATTCCTTAAGGGGCATGCAAAATGGAAATATGACAACCGATTAATATGGGACAGAGGGAGTAGTAAGAAAAAGTAGAATAGAAAGAGAAACTAAAGCGTCCTTTAATCTTAATACAAGAAAATACGGATGCGATGTAATTTATTTTGTTTAAGAAATTAGCCGAAATGTGTGGTAGATAGTTAAATGTTGTTCCCTTTTCTAAATGGAATTTGTCATATTTAATTTCTTGAAGATACAAACAACTATGCCTCAATCCCAAGTGGGGATCAACTATATGAATCCTCTCCATCCATGTCGTGCTATTTAATCCATTCAAGAAATACCGACGATGTAATAGAAATACCAAGCCCCGGCATCAAGTTGTCAGACGAGGATTCTTCACATGCGGAAGCTGCTAGTGACAAGCATGTTGGTCATTCTCATTTTGTATGCACTATTAAACCATATTGCCTAACATATGGCTACTTGGTAAGTCTTAGAACTCATTAATTTCACATAAACTCTTCAAGAATCTTAAGGCTAAAGGAAGCATGTGTACTGTTTTGCTTATTTTTATCCTTGTTTAAGTGAAAATCTGAAGAATATGAAATGTTTTAATGATGTGTTCAAATGGTAGTTGCTTATTTTTATCCTTGTTTAAGTGAAAATCTGAAGAATAGAAATGTTTTAATGATTTGTTCAAATGGTAATACACTTTGTCAGTACCTTCCTCAACAATTTGCAAATGGTCTCTCCAACAAGAAGGGCAATTTGATTATAAGAGATGAAAGACAAAGGTTATGGAATTTAAAGCTAAGTTCCGATTACAAAAAACGAGTCCGTATTGGAGATGGCTGGCGTAAATTCATTGCTGATAATCGGTTAAAGGAGGGAGATCGTATTGTGTTTGAAGTTGTAACTGATGAAGAGACATCTATATGGAAATTTCATGTTGTTACTAATGCAAAAACTCCAATGAGGAAGTTTCAGGGTAAGTTTTCTCATATCTATGTTATACTATTGATGAAGACGAGCCTCGGCTTAACTGGTACATAAAGTTGCTACCATGTGACCAGGAGGTCACGGGCTCGAGCCGTGGAAACAACCACTTGCAGAAATACCAAGCCCCGACAATGTAGTAGAAATACCAAGCCCCGGTATCAAGTCGTCAGACGAGGATTCCTCACATGCGGAAACTGCTACTGACAAGCATGTTGGTCATTCTCATTTTGTATGCACTATTAAACCATATTGCCTAACATATGGTTACTTGGTAAGTTTTAGAACTCACTAATTTCACCTAAACTCTTCAAGTATCTTCAGGCTAAAGGAAGTATGTGCACTATTTTGCTTATTTTTATCCTTGTTTAAGTGAAAATCCTAAGAATATGAAATGTTTTAATGATGTGTTCAAATGGTAATACACTATGTCAGTACCTTCCTCAACCATTTGCAAATGGTCTCTCCAACAAGGAGTGCGATTTGATTATAAGAGATGAAAGACAAAGGTTATGGAATTTAAAGCTAAGTTCTGATTGCAAAAATCGAGTCCGTATTGGAGATGGCTGGCGTAAATTCATTGTTGATAATCGATTAAAGAAGGGAGATCGTATTATGTTTGAAGTTGTTACTGATGAAGAGTCTATATGGAAATTTCATGCTGTTACTAATGCAGAAACTCCAATGAGGAAGTTTCAGGGTAAGTTTTCTCATATCATGTTATACTATTGATGAAGAGGAGCCTTGACGTAACTGGTACGTAAAGTTGCTGCCATGTGATCAGGAGGTCATGGGTTCGAGCCGTGGAAACAGCCACTTGCAGAAATGCAGTTTCTGCAGGGGTAAGGCTGCGTACAACAGACTCTTGTGGTCTGACCCTTTCTCGGACCCCGCACATAGCGGGAGCTTAGTACACCAAGGTTCCTTTATGTTATACTGTTGATATGTTCTTTTGTTCATACTTTTGCCAAATATTTGATATGACTTTTTATGCAATTAGCAAATGCTACAGAAAAACCAGAACCCAACATCATGTCATCATACAAGGCTTTCCCCGATGTAGAAGCGGCCAAGGACATGCCTCTGTCTCACCCTGATCATTTCATTTCTACTGTCAAACCCCATCACATTTCAAAATGTAGGATGGTAAGCTTAAAACTAAATTCTATTTTCATTGTTACACTTAAGAAAATAAAAGGAAAATAAGATGACCTCTTAAATATGAACAATTTACGTGGTTATAAACTGTGTTTCAGCATGTTCCAAAACTATTTGCGAGAGAAAATGGCCTCAGCAACAGGCAATGTACGATAGTGATAAGAGATTATGAGCAAAGGTCATGGGAATTTAGGCTGTATTCCTCCTGTGCTGGCAGCACTTTCATTGGAGGGGAATGGCGTAAATTTTGCGCTGCTAATTTCTTAAAGGAAGGAGATTGCATAATGTTTGAGATATTTGCCAAGGGAGAGAAACCTATATTGAAATTTTATGGCAAGTTTCACATCTTAAAACCTTATGTTATACTTATTTCATCACTTTTACATCATTTATCTGCTTCTTTTACTTCAACTTAATGTTCTGTTTTTGGATTTATATTCATCTTCAGTTTCAGTTTTGACTTGTTTCAATTTTTAAAAACTAGATTTGAGAGCAAATGCATCACTTCAGCCCGAAGAATGGAAGCCTAATTTGGATGCTAAAAGAGTTTCCACTTAATGAATCTTGTTTAATACAGGACAACCTTAACAGAAGAGGTATGCCAATTGTTAACAGATGTTTTATGTGTCGGCAACATTCAGAGTTCAACCGACACCTTTTGCTACATTGCTCAAATGCCTCAGACATATGGTGCATGTATCTTTCTATCTTTGGTCTCAGTTGGGTAAAGCCACAAAGCATTAGAGAGGTCTATGAATGCTGGTCTGGTTGGAAAGTTGATAAAGTCATTAGGAAAGTCTGGCTGATGATCCCTGCTTGTATCTTTTGGTGTGTCTGGACACAAAGGAAACGCAGATGTTTTGATGGGATATCAACTCCAACACACACAATTAAAGCTAGATGTCTCCTTTGGTTATTTAGTTGGCAGTGTTTTAGCCCCTGTAGATTGCCATATTAACTTTTTGGATTTTGTCAGCTCTTTTGCTTTAGCCTAGTATTTCTTTTCTTTTTTGTATCAAAGCTGACTCCTCTACATAGAAGATGCCTTTTTCTATAAAACTCATTACTTCACCAAAAAAAAAATATTAACCTTGATCTTACTAAAAGAAATTGGACTTTCAGTGTCGACCTTTATGACTTTTGTAATTTTTGTGGTGACTTTAGTCGCAACAAAAAGTCTTACTTCTCTTAGCATATGTATCCAATATCTTTGTCTTTTCTTTTCATTTCTCTGACTCTAATAGCTTCTCTATCTTCATAAGGTAGTGGTAAAGGTCTGCGTACATTTTAGCCTTCCCAGACCCCACATGTGGGACTTCACTAGGTTTGTTGTTGTTCTTATTGTTGTTGTTCTTTGACTCTAATAATTCTTCTTTCTTTTCTTTTTCATGTATATTTTTGAATGAAGAATAGGCCTCGGGATTGGGTGAAATGATGGTGAAGCTTAATATACAATTGCAGACATGTCGCCACAGTTGATAGTTTCAGGGTCCTTTTGCTTGAATTGTACGTAGATCGTTAAGAATTGTTCTAACTCCTACTGCTTCACAAGCTACTTCTGTTGTCGAGCTATATTCTGCTTCTGCTGAAGATAATGCCGTTGTCTTTTGAAGACACTTTTGCACTTTCATCACTGCTAAAATTATTTTTCAATATTTGGCTTTCAGAGATTTCAACTCTAGAGATAATTTAGTTTACCTATTCTGATCGTTGATATAGGCTAATGGCGGATTCATGTAAATTATTGTATTTCTTCTACAGAGTTCTCTTTTTCATAATTATTACTGTTCCCTTCGTCCCAATTTATATGGTGGTGTTCAAATTCGAGAGTCAAATAAACTTTTCTTTAACCTTCATATTTTGAGACTTTATTTTTTAGTATGTTTCAGAAAAATGGATCTTCCTATTATTTTTAGTAAATTTATAATTTCACCTTTCATATGTTATCCTTAATGCCACATGACTCTCTTATAGGGATGATATGACACGTTTAATACCACAAAATTCAAAAGATATTTTTGGTATTTACTCGCACTAGTTTAAAACCACAAGAATTTAAAGTCTTTTTTACATTCTTAAGCTTTGGGTCAAACTGAGACAAATAAAACAAAACGAAGTAACATTAAAAACCAGGGACCAAAAGTCCAGTTGCTTCAATGGACCTCTCTTTCTGCATCCTCTCCAGAATATTTGCCTGCAAAATATATTTTATCATGAAAGTTGTCACAAAAAATCTGATAAGAAGCCAATGATGTAACATTTTGTATGACATCTTTAGTAATGTCATATAATTTTCAAACTATAATAAAACATGTAAATACCTTTTAAACAAACTATTTATAATAGTAATTGTACAAATATGAGAAATGATACATAAAAACCATAAAACTGTGAAGAATCCGAGACCAGTAGGGAAAAAAGAATCCAGTTTTGCAGAAATTTCATTACCAAATTTTAACTTATTCTTGCCACTATATAAAAGGACAAATTCAAAAATAGCCAGATTTACAAGTGGTCATTCAAAAATAGCAACAGTTTCAAAAGTAATCAAAATTTAGCCACTTTTCATGAAAAGATAAATCTGAACGAAAACACTGTTCAAAATCCGGAAAATACTCCAGAATAATATGTTGGAATTCCAGTATAATATACTGGAGTTCCAGCATAGGTATATTGTCCATCATAATATACTGGAGTTCCAATATAATATACCGGTCCAGCATAATACGTTGGAAGTTCATACACAGGTGCTCCAATCTCCAGTATATTATGCTGGAACTTTCCGTGTTGCAGCAAAATAGTGGTTATTTTTCAATGACTTTGCAACCGCTAGCTATTTTTGAATGACCAGTCCGAAAACTGGCTAGCCGTGCTATTTTTACCTATATAAACTCAATTTGATTGTGCAAAACCACCATACAATCATGCAAATCTATGGTCCGCTTTTTATAATCGGAAATCGGGAACTTTCAAAATTAATCTCCAATATAATGTTGTGTCAATAATATATGTCAAAATTTTAACTTGAGTATACATTATTCATAACTTTATCGACCGTTAAAACCATTATGTAAAATTTCAACCGTGTCTTCCTTAAACAGCCTAAGCTAGAAAGAAGATAATACTTGATAAAAGGATTTAACTAATTATATCTACTAATAGTGTAATAAAAATTTTACAATTCCAATGAAATTTAACCTACTATAGAAGGTTACCACAACAACAAACCCAGTAGTTTCCCACGAGTGGGGCTACTATAGAAGGTTACATATCTTATTTTTCATGATACTATTTTCCTTATTTTTCATGTTACATGTAATTACTTTTTAAACATTACATAATAGTATAAAAAACTTTTGCATGGTCAGTGAAAAGAAATAGTATACATTAAAACTAAAAGAACACTTACGGCGGAAGTACGCAATTGGTAATTTCGCGTTTGTGATGAGTTCAAACTTGTAAACATCTCCTACTTGGAGACCATTTGCTGCTCTGAATTTTGTCCATCCACTTATAATTCCAAAATGATGTGCATCTCTCCCTAGCCATACTGACCAAGATCTATTTGCTTCATCTTTCAGAATCATCTCACACTTCCTATTTATCAACCCGTTCGAAATTGCAAAATCCACTGGAAGATACTACGGTAACATTTATTCCATTACGAGGAACAAGTTTCAGTTGTCACTCAAAAAAAAAGGGGAAAAGAGGCAAAGAAAAGAATATAACTATTATCAGTTTAAATCACTTACCAAAACTGACTTCTTGATGGAATAAGGTTTAATGGTTGAAATAAAATAAGGAAGATCGTCATCACCAGAAGCTGGAGTAGATACTTGTGCATTGAGAGGAATCATGTCTGAGGGCTTTGTCCTAATGTCTGTTGTTCATTATAAAGAACAAGACAGCAAAAGAAAGAGAAAGGAACAAGGAAGTGTTACAATTAGGATAAAAAGAAAGATCATATTACATAAGGCTTCCAAATAATAAGGAAACGGCTAAAAAAGCAAGCATGATGTAATGGAATAAGTAATGATTTTATATTTTAATTCAACTAGAGGAGCGGTGAAAAGATGACAGATGACACTCCAAAGCAGTAGGAGGTTCAGGCACAAGGCAATATGAATGCTACTTTGAATGTCGCAAATCTCATTTATGCTATTACCCCTATTCCTCCAATTCTTGTGTGCAATTTGGATGTGGATTCTAATGAAGCTTTGGGGGTTTAGTGGCTGTAAGGCTCTAATGGGAAAAGATATTAGCAGTCCTGACGTAAATATAACTCCCAAATTAACCCGCAATGCTACAACTGAGGAAGACAATGTAGCAGTCGAAGGTATTTCTAGTCCAATGCCTGATATAGAACGAAATAGTCAGGATAAGTCTTAGCAACATAAATCAACATTATTATGGTCCATCGCATAACACCAACACTTCTTATAAGGCAGATTGGGAATGTGAATATCATATTGATAACAATAAGGATGAAATAGGAGGCGAGGATACTAAACAAGTGCAACTATGGTTCCATTTCCACCTTTGGATAATAACTTTCCACCATTAGCTTCTGGAATTTCCTTAGCTCTGCCAAGCCTATGTTGCACAATGCATTCATGAAAACCTCTCGACTAACATTAAATGCATCAGTTCCTTCTTTTATTCCTGGTATCAGCAAGACATATCCAAACAATGACGTAGAAAATATTCCGTAAATGATGAAGATGCTTCTGATAAGATGATTATGGCTATTTAGAAAGAAGATTAGAGGACAACGAAAAGAAAAAAGATGTGCAAGGATTTGAATTTGGATTCATTCATGGACAAGCAAAAGGGATCATTCGAATTTGGATCTCGAAGAAAAATGAAGACAATGAACGCTCTTCTTTTCTGGATCTTCAAACATATATTAAAGGCAAAGAATGGTTTATTTCATCCAACATGTAGTTAATCTAGAATATCCAACTAGTGTCTCGTTGTTACATTTTCAGGTAAGGACTTAGACATTTGATGTGAAGAGAATCAAGGGCATGCCTCTTTCTCCAAAGTCTGATCTATAGGGTACTGGCCTAGTCTCCTACTATGATTTTGCATTTTTCTTGTTTTGAGTTTAATGGTAGTGAATGTTGGGCCGCTAAAGTCCAAGATATCCAGAAGATGAGTGTTGCAGGGATGAGAATGCTAAGATGGATGTGCGCTCATACAAGATCATATAGGATTAAAAGTGACCATATTCGTCAGAAGGTGCAAGTAGTAAGCATTGAGGATAAAATACGAGAAGAGGTTGTCGACAAATATAAGTAATTTTATCAAAGATGTAATATAGTGTCATGGTGTATTTGACAAAGTAAAAACATTGCCAAAAACCAAGAGGTTGCTTGAATGAGAGAACTTACCATGAAATTTCCAGATTGGTTTTTCTCCATTAGTAACAATCTCAAACATTATATGATCTCCCACCTTTAAGTCATTTGCAACACGAAAGTCACCCCAGCTACCTCCAATATAGACTCGAGAACAGGAAGTATATAGCCTTAAATTCCATGACCTTTGTCTTTCATCTCTAATAATCAAACCACAATTCTTGTTGGTGAGACCGTTTTCCGCTGCAAATCGAGTAGGAATGCACTGAAATTGTTTGTAAGGATTTGCACACTTATCAAACATTTCATATGTATCATATTTCATTATAACTACCTCCAATTTCAAAGGAGAAAAAAAAAAGGACTCTTGAAGGGTTAGGGGAAATGAGTTTGGAGACTTACAAAGTAATCATTTAACAGGCCATAAGGTTTATAACAGATTTGCACATACCATCAAACTTATCATATGCTTCATATTTTTGCGGTAATTGATTCTAGTTAACAGAGAGGGGAAAAAATGGTACATTTATCTTGAAGAGTTAGGGGGAACTGAATTTTGAGACTTACCAAGTAACCTTTAAGGCAATAGGCTCTAACAATGCATGAAAAATGAGATTGATCACAAGCGTTGTGAGTAGCAGCTTCTGCATTTGGTTTGTCTGTTACATTGTAAATTGTAAGAAAATCCATATTAAAAATTAAATATGCCAAAAAGATTAAAGTATAAGTAATGTCTAATCATCCACCCCATCTTTTGGCTAAAGTTTTATCTAAACAATTTGAAATTTATGTCAAGATTAAAGGAATTAACTTGCATAATAAGAGTATGCTAATGAAATGGCATTGGAGGTATAATTTGTAGGACCCTAGTTTGAGGAAATCAGTGATTAATGCAAAACATGGTGTGAGGAACAACTGGTGCACAAGACATAGCAGATCACCTCATGGTACAGGCCTATGGAAATGCATATCCAGTTTATGGGATGAGTTCCAACTTAACTCAAAACTCAAGTTAGGGAGTGGAACACTCATCAAGTTTTGGAAAGACAAGTGGCTGGAATCAATGGCACTAAAAGATGAATTTCCAAATTTGTACCTACTAGCAGTAGATGAAGAATCCACTGTAGAACAATGTTGGCAGAACAGCTCTTGGGACCCTCAATTCAGGAGACATTTTCAAAATTGGGAGATAAATGACCTAATGGAATTGCTGGCCAAACTTGCACAGATTGCTGTCAAACCCCAGCTGAAGGACAAACTGGAATGGGGGACGGGAAATTTACAGTGAAGAAAGCATATGCACACCTATGCTCCAACAATGATCTGATAAACAATTGGCCATGAAAACTAATTTGGAGAACAAAACTGCCTCCTAAAGTGATTTGTTTCAGTTGGGTTGCCTTAAATGAAGCACGCCTCACTCAAGACAACCTCAGTAGAAGGAGTATACCAACGGTGAATAGGTGCTACATGTGCAATTTGGATTCTGAAAGTGTTAGACATCTCTTTTTGCATTGTCCTTTAGCATGTGATATTTGGAACATGTTCCTCTCTATTTTTGGACTAGCCTGGGTCAAGCCTAACAGCATCAAGGAAGCATATGAATGTTGGCGTTCATGGAGAGTTGGTAAATCCATCAAAAAAAAATTGGGTAATGGTACTTGCTGTTATCTTTTGGTGCATCTGGAATGAAAGGAACTGTAGATATTTTGATGGGATCTCAACTCCGATCCATATAGTCAAAGCAAAATGCTTATTGAATTTGTTTAGTTGGCTAAATCAGGCACCTGTAACTAGTTCTGTTCAATTTTTTTATTGTGTGTGCTCCTTAGTGGTAGAATAGTTTTTTTGTGTATATGAGCAGACACCATCTTTCTTAATTGTAATCTTTCGCCTGCATCCGCTGGATGCTTTTAATGAATTCTCCTTACTTCATCAAAAAAAAAATATTAACTTGCAAATTCATCAAGTATATAAAAATGGACTCTAAACATCTTACCTTTGAATTCAACATTATTGGCTTCTTCTTCGTCCAGATACTCTGCATATTCTCTGTCACAGTGACTCGAATCAAAGATGGTAACCTCAAACTCCATGTTCCCTTCATGTCTGAACACCAACATATTTCCCAATTCCAGACCCTGCTCCTCTACAAATTTCCCCCAACCCTCTTGCAGTCGACGGCCCTTCACCTTCACCAGCCACTTCTTACCATCCTTTCTTAGTATTGCGTATTCATTCTTATATCCCTTCAGATACTTCAAGAAACCTACGGGAATTTTCTGCAGTGCAACATAAACTTGTCCCAAATCATTATGCTGTTTCATTTAGGCCCTAAAACTCTACCATATTTTCTATCTTTTTATTTTATCAGGCAAAAGTTGAATTTTCATTAATCGGGATACAATTGCAGTAAAAAAAAACAAGGGGCTTCTATACTTTCCTTTCACTCCTTATACAATTCAATGAGCTTACAAAATCTAAAAAGCGTAACTGCATTATTTACATTACAATAGTTACACCAAGCAAAAATGTTCAATAAACATCTAGTCTTCAACGCATGAATTGGAGTTGAGACTCCATCAAAACACCTCTGATTCCCTCCTTCCAAATGCTCTACATAACACAAATCGGACCATTTTCCAAGAATTTATGATGGATTTCTCAACTTTCCACATTTCACAGCTAACAAATGCTTCTTCAGAGTTCAAACAGTCGGGAAATACCCATTTTACCACAAAAAAAGCACAAAAACATGTACCAAGCGTTTATCTTTATAGGACCAGGGGCAGATGTACAACATAGCTACGGATTCAGCCGAATCCAATAGCTTTTGCTCAGACCCTTTATATGTATCAAAGAATCTATTAAATATGTACAAATATTAAATTTTGAACCCAATTACTCAAATGGTCAGTGGATTTAGTGGCACCTCGAATCCATAAAGTTAAAATCTTAGATCCCTTCAATTTAGGACCAGGGGCGGATGTAAAACATAGTTACAGATTCAATTGAACACAATAACTTTGGCTCAAACTTTGTATATGTGTTAAGGAATCTATTAAATATGTACAAATATTAAATTTTGAACCCAATAACTCAAACGGTCAGTGGGTTTAGTGGCACCTCGAACCCATGAAGTTTAAATCTTGGATCCCCTCTATACAGGACAATGCAAAAAAAAAGGTCTATATTCTCATTCTCTGTCAAATATAAATAACACCTGTTGCAGAATGCCTGCTATACCGTTGTTTCTTAAATTTTCGTAAGCTAAACATGCCCCCAACACTGTCAACAATACAAAACATGCCACTTTTGTGGGAAATTTTGTCTTCTAAAATAATTTTAAAGGCTAATCATCAATGTTGTGGCTGCTCTAACTAATTAACCATAACATTCCTTCAATGTAAAACTTTCTTTCTCTTTGTCTCCCCAATGTAGGTAGTCCCTTAATCATGGTATCCGAACCAACTTACGCACATCAATATTAATTCTACGGGATAGTGCAAGCATACAGGGTAACTCTATCCACAAAGGCTTGGAAATAAGCTAGTATTTTTGCCTCCATTGGGAATTGAACCTAAGTGTACTCAACCGATTTCATTGACCGCTGCATCATACCCTTGTGTGCTAGTACCACTTAATTCATTAGAGGTCGTTTGGTATATGGGATAAGGATAATAATCCCGGGATAAAGTTTGGTATTAACTTTATTCTATGTTTGGTTTGGGGTATTAGCTAATCCGGGATAACTTTTACGCTAAAATGGCGGAATTAGTTATGTCATATAAAAGGTGGGATAACTAATCTCAGAGTGGGATATTCCACCATTGTACCAAACGACCCCTTGGATATCCCACCACTCAACCTTCCATATCATACATAATACGTAAAGTAGAGGAAAGGAAAGATGAAATAATTACTAAAGGGGTTAACTCACCAGACCCTGCTTGAAACCTGGTTGAATTGGCTTGAAAAAGTGAGGCTTCACTGGAGTGACTTTCATTGCGAGCAGTCAAAAAATGCAGCAACTATAGTAGACAAAGTATCTTTTTTCTACTTTGTGATTGATATAATTGAAAGATTGAAACTTCAATTCAGTTGAGGGATGTAATTATTTTTTGGTAACTGAAACTTGAAAAGGAATGGCAGCTTTTCAGTGGACTGTAACAGAAATTACACAGCTATGTCCTAATGTTCATTTGGAAAAGTGGCAAGGTTTTCATAAATTCACATTTGAGGGTTAACCAGAAGAGAGAGAGAGAGAGAGAGTAAAAAGCGAGGAGGAGTTTATTTTTTATTTTATTTTTTGGGTGGAAGGAGGGGGCAGTGGGGGAAGGGGACAGTAATTGAAATTGATGATGCACTTAGCTTCTTTTGTCCATTTTTTTATTTTTTTTCTTTTCTATCTTAAATTAGTGTTATGTATCCATGGCCATGTTCTTGTTTTTTCTTTTTCTTTTTTTTAAATTCAACAACGTACTAAGAAAGGGCAAAATGGTTAAATAGTAGTTTTTATAGTAATGATAAATTTAAAAGAGCACGTAAATGAATATTAAAATATATCTGATAAACAAATTCGGAAGAAGTTCAATAATTGTATTTAAAAAACACATGCGTACAATCTTTAATTTGCAGATATCTCGCCAGTGGATGAACCCAATAATATAAAAAAAATTTGACTTTAATCATGAACAGACGTGTACTTAGAAAATGAAAGCATGTCTTTTCATAAAGTGAAGAAATAGTGAAAGAAGTTAAAACGTGACTTGTGATAATACAGAATTTGAATATACTACGGATGTGGAGCATAAGAGACATCTATATCAGCCACATGAAATGGTGGCAAGTACTCTTCAGATATTATCTAGGTAAATAAAAGAAGGATATTTTAATAACTTAATTTTTTAATTATGAGCTCAAACCTGATTGTTACTTTCTTCGTGGATAATGGCTTGGAGAATTTGTTACTGTTAAAATCATATAACTTCTCTCGTACATATTTTTTCTTGATTAATTCATAGCTTAGAATGTCCATGACATTTTCATTGTCAAAATTATTATTTGGGTAAAACGTTGAGATTTATATGGCGACTTTCAGGAACAACGCCTACACTCACTTTTATTCATGCACTTTATATTGATAGCCCAAGAGATAGAAGAATTCAAATGATTATATAGCACCACAAAATATTACAATAATAAAAGTTAAAGAAAAAAAGATAAGAATAGAAACCCAGTAGCATTTCAATTATATATATGGGAGACATTAAGTTGTAACTAAAGATACATTGTTGTGCACTACAATACTATGCATCTATAACTACAAAATCTTAGCTATGAATTTAAAAATTATAGCTAATACCTAATAATAACCACAAAATTAAAATTCTATGGCTATTTGCAAAATTATAAAATTTCTTTGCCACGAAATTAAGTTGGTAAAGCTAATTCCTCGTATTAGCTATAATTTCTAACAATCATGGCAATAACTACTTATATAGCTACAAATTTAGTGCTACAAATAAAATTTGATAGCTAACCATAAGTTTTTGCCACGCTTCAATAGTACTGTAGCAGTAGTTACCTTTTAGTCACAATAAAATATTTGAAACAAAACATTGTAGCTAAATGAATATTTTTGCTTTAAGTTCTAAAAAGTTGTGGCAATAGTTAAATGATATAGCCACGGATTTATTGCTATAATTGAATTATGTAGCTAATCATTAGTTTTTTGCCACAAGTTGAAACTTACTATAGCTATAGTAACTTTTTAGCAACAATGAAATATTTGAAAGAAAATATTATAGCTAAATGAATATTTTTGCTTCAAGTTATAAAAAGTTGTGGCAGTATAGATAAAGTTAGCCACATATTTCTTGCTTTAATAGAATTTCGTTGTTAATCATTAATTTTTGCCACTAGTTGAAACTTAATATAAATAATAACCTTTTAGTCACAATAAACTATTTAAATAAAAATGTTACTAAATAAATAATTTTTCTTCAAGTTCTAAAAAGTTATGGCAATAGTTATCACGATAAAATGATATAGCTACGAATTCATTGCTACGATAAATTTTGTAACTAATCAGTAATTTTTACCACAAGGTAAATCTTCCGTAACAATAGCAATCTTCTAGCCACATTAAAAATTTGAAACAAAATTTTGTAATCAAACAATTATTTATCTTCTTATTTTAAGAAAATAAAGATAGTTAGATAATAGTTACAACTATTTGTCATGACAAAATTAATAGACACAAATTTAAAGTGACGATAAATTTACGAGTTAACTATACCTTTAGTCGTACACTTATGATTGTCATTTTAATAATAATATTTTAACCACAATATGTACAAAATTTCATAAGTGAATAACTTTATTTCAATGACAAAAATAATAGTTCACTACGAAAAAATTGGAATTAGCTACGAACGTCGTCGCTAATATGTCGCTAAAACACTCGTACCTAGAAGAATTTCATGATAATCTGTTGCTAAATGAGATTAGTGACGGATTTTTCTATTTAGCAATGTTGTTCAAACAATATCAAGTTATGAAATTTTAATTTTAACTATAAAAGTTGTATTTTTTCAAAATAACATAAAATATAGTAATATATATATATATTTAAGTATTAATGAACTTTAAACGTGCAAAAGTTAATTTTAATAGACCATTTGTATGCCTACTTGTAGCCTTTATTTATCAAACTCATATTTTATTTTATTGCACCTTGTTATTTTTGGATGTTATATATATATATATATATATATACAAGTATTTGTTTTAAATTGGCCCTCATATATTGAAGCCTTTAAGAGTTTTTAACAAGTCCTTAGAATAATTTCATATATCTAATGATTCATTTTTAAGTAAGTGCTCATATATTGAAGAACTTTGTGATGGTTTTGGTGTATTTAGTTTTGATAAATGACCAAAGCTCCAAATAATATGAATATATTTAGCACTACAAAAATTTTTACGACATTATAATTCATATTAGTATTTATATAATTCTTTTATAACTATTTCAAAGAATTACAAAATTAATTGATACTTAAGTCCACAGGAAAACTAAATATATTATAATTATTATTCAATATAATAGAATTATAGCTAATTAATGTGTGGATGACTAATTTTATAGAATTTAAAAAATTATATTATATATATATATATATATATATATATATATATATATATATATATATATATATATATATATATATATATGTGTGTGTGTGTGTGTGTGTGTGTGTGTGTATGTGTTATTTACTATCCTAATAAGTTTCTAATTGTCATAAATTAAATTATACATTAAATATAATAATTCAGAATTAAATATGATAAAGATACATGAAGAAGATCATGTTTCTCATGTGACTATTATTTGATACTTTATAATGTTTACATAATTCGATATTATTAAGTTTCACTTCAAAATAATTTAAAAAATTAATATTTTAATATGTTGATATAGGAGTGTATAACAAAACTAATTAGTGGAGTATATTATAATTCATATTAAATAAATTATACTTGTAATTTTCTATACAATTTTAATAAACATGTAATTAATTTTCATTAGATTTGAATAAGCAATATCAAATTTAGACAATATATTTGTATTTATGTACATTGATCTAATTACACTAAAGTTAGATAAATAGAAAAGTTGTATATTTAATGATCTAATACTATTTTAATAATTTAATAACTATCATACTCTAATTAAACACTAAAATAAAGAAGTTAATATAATTGAAACAAGAGTAAATAACAAAACTAACAATATCGTATAGGATGAAAAAAATTGTAAAGAATATAGTATATTATAGAATATCTTTATTTCATGTATTTTACTTAGTGTAAATTATGTATTTAATCCTTTGCATTTTTACTAGATAATTTTCTTACTTACTTATATTTGTTAGTACTTACATTTCTCTCATTTATGATATTTATATTAAATAAGAAATAAAAGGGAGTAAATAATATATTAACAAAAAGAAAAGAAACATAAAGGCCAATTGGCCCAAACCAAAATCCCCAACCTAATAATTCCCATTTCATCCCCTTCCCAGCCGCCTCCCCATTTCTTTCATTTTCCCATTGTCTTCTTCAACAACAATTTCTCTCAAACCAACGAAATCATTGGCTAGATAGTCCGGCGCCTTCTCTCTTTCCAGGTATGTTTATGCATTTACATTTTAGAATTTTTCAATCCCATACACCTACTTGATTTGAAATTTTAGATTTATATTATAATAATTTGATAGATATGGTGCAGTATTGTGATAGGTATTGAGTGGAACCTTCAAGATTATAATTTAATGTTGGGAGGAGCCACAGTTCGTCGAAAAGACATTACAAATATAAATTAGATGAAAATCCTTTCAAAAGTTTATAGAAAAGTATTCAGGTTTGTTTTTTTATCTTGTTGCTTTGAATTTTTTCCTCTTGTTATATGCTAAAAATTCTTGTAATAGAAGTATCTAGACATAATTTTTCTCTCTTTGAACTTTCATTTTGTATTTTTACAAATCAAACTTGCATATTTGTATTAATGGTTCCCTCATTCTTTAGTGCTAATTTTTGTTTCTTTTGAATTTGCAGGGTGCATTTTAATCTGTTAAATGCAAGCAGATCAAAGATCAGTCTCGATGCAAAGAGTGAAATTACTTTATCGTTGATAATCCAGTGGCAACATCTTTAGCTACGACGTAGAATACCTCGATCCATCCGATTTTGAATAAAGATATTTGGCACTTCACCGCTACATAAATTGAGTGCATTCAAATTCAGAAATGAAAGCACATAAAAATGGGAGGAAACTTGTTCATGGCACACCCATATTTATCTTGTTAAAATTCACGGGAATGTATAGGAAAATTGTGTCTTTAGTTTAAAAGTTGGTGGTTAACAATGAAGGGTCACAACTTTTTAGAAAAGGCACAATATTAATTAATATTTCTGTAGATATTTATTTAATTATTGTTAAAAGGGTATATTGGTAATTTAACTTTTTAGTTTGGGGCTTTCCACTTTTAATATATATATATATATATATATTAGTAGTTTCTAGGCATGTGCATTGCACGTGTACACCTAATCATGTATCACACGGTTACATAAATTATAAAGAGTTAATTGTTCAATTTACCATGTCGTGACGTCAATTTTTTTACAATCGAATACTCCATGCAACCAGCACCTTATGTATATGCCCTTATTATTTCTTCTCTATTCTAAGTAATATAATTTCTAGTACTAAGAACAGTTTGTCTATCGAACTCCCAGAACCGGAGGGAATTGGGAAGAAATAATTTTTTAAAAAACAATAATGCACTCATGTTAAAATATATATTTTTTCAATAATGCACTAATGTTCGACAAATTTTGTAAGTACAGAGGCCAAAAAGGAATTCCAAGGGATTCTCCAAATTAAAAATGTGAACCAACTCTATTTCAACCAACAATTCCTTGACATCAAATACAATTGCATCTCTCAACTGTTGGGCTATTAACATCAGACAATCAATTATGTTGTTACCCAATATAAGAAACAATGCTGATATTTTGTTAGGAAAAATTCTCTCCGTCTTAAAAGTATACTTCTTGGGGTGAGCATAGAAGTACATAAAAGTTTCACTATATATTAATCTTTTAACATGAGCCACGCTAAAACGTAACCTTGACACATCTAGTCCTCGTTGGTTCATATTAATGTTTCATCTCTACAAAAAATATGATAGCTTAGAATGGTGGAGCACGGATGTGACTTCCTCATTACCATGGTGAATTAAAAAGTTTCACCAAGCGAGTATTCACCTGTTAAAATAAGCATCTAGAGTACTGCAGCAATAGTAAAAGCACTACCAAATTATAGATATATCTACTAAATTGGATCATCACAATATTTTTATATTATGAACCTAACAAAGTACAATAGCATATAATACTTTAAACATATGAAAAAAGAAGTAAAAACAACACTTGATGAGATATGCTTTGACATATTATTGAATCAATCAGCAATGTATTGAAAAATGAATTTCACAATAAGAAAATTAGAAGATGGAAAAAAATTAAGGATTAAGTTAGTTATTAAAACAAAATAAGTACCACTGTTTACATGGCAATGCATCATTCATTTGGAAGAAGCTTGTATGTATTTACAAAAGTGAGTAAACTACCATTCATGTAATGTATTTAGGAAATTAAATATAGCATTTACATCATATTTTATTTTCTTAGTACACCAAAATATAGCAAAAGTAAACTTCTAGACTTAACTAAGGTGATTAAATTTTCTCTTTACTTAATATTTATGAGAAATGGAGGGATCAAAATATATGATTAAAACACAAAATTAAATTTGGGGTTACCTGAGCTATGATTAAATACTTTCTAGTTAGTTCCTTTCTCCTAGAAAGTGCATACCTGCCCTCAATTTTATGTACCATGTGACCCAATAGTTAAGTTGAAAACATGTAAATTCATACTAATAGTATCGCTCATATATTTATTCCTCCCAACAGATTCCTTGATAGATGCTTGGCCGGTAAACAGAAGCTCCTTTAAGGATTAAGTTTGCTTGCTCCAATATTTTTCCTTAGAATCTAATATTTATATAGGTAGACATAATAAAATCTAGCAAAAGACGTCTAATTAAATATATGATTAAAACACAAAATTGAATTTGTGGTTACCTGAGCTATAATTACACAATAATTTCTCCGGCAAACGACATATTTTCAGGATGTGAAACCTCATCTGCTTCTTCCCTGTATTTAGTTTTTGTAATTTTTTTTTATTTTTATTTTTTGCTTTCACTTCGCTTGTGTTGGAAACCAACAAATTAGAATAAAATCTCACGTCAAGATTCAAGAACAAAGAGAAAAAAATATTAAATTTGAAAAAAGAAGCCCTGATTAAAAAAAAAAACATTTGGAAAAAACAAACCCACAAAAAGAGAATCGAAGCGACCCAAAGTTTGGCATCTCTTTGGAAACACTCTTTTTTTTCCCCTCTTTGTAAGCGTCGTTTCATTTATGTGCGGTAGTTTTCTTGTAGTTTTTAAAAAAATCTATCTATAATTAAAAAGAGAGGAACAAGCATCCTCATTAAGCCAAATGACATCGTCATAATAAGCCACTTGGCACTTTATAACAAATTAGTTATTTTAGGTAAAATTAGTTTCTCTTTTTAAATTTAATAACAATTAAGTAGGTATTCTATATTATTTTTAAAAAAAAGTAGTTTCTATCTTAAAAAAAATTAGTATCTACATTTTTTTAAAGAAAAGAATAATTAATTAGGTATTCTATATATATAAAAAAGAGTAGTTTCTACCTTTTTCTAAAAAAAATCGCCTCTACATTTTGAAACCTTAAAGAACGGCAATTGAGAACTCTATTTTCGCCTATTTGCCGTAAAAATTTCATCCTTCAAATTCGGCACTTCAATGCCACGATGTCTCACCATGAGTTTAACTCCTTACCCATGAACTCTTCTGCCTTGGATTCCAGTAACATGATTTTAATTTTTTGTCAAATCTTCTATCTATAATTAAAAAGAAACAAAGAAGCATTCTCATTAATCCAAATGGCATCATCATAATAAGCCACTTGGCACTTTAGGACAAATTATTTATTTTAGGTAAAATTAGTTTCTCTTTTTAAATTTTGAATTTGAAAACAATTAAGTAGGTATTCTATATTTTTTTTTAAAGTAGTTTCTATATTTTTTAAAAAGAAAACATCATTCCTATGTTACGTATTCTATACTTAAAAAAATTAGTATCTACATTTTTTTTAAAGAAACGAACAATTAATTAGGTATTCTATATAAAAAAAAAAGAGAGTAGTTTCTACCTTTTCTAAAAGAAATCGCCTCTACATTTTGAAACCTTAAAGAACGGCAATTAGGAACGCTATTTTCGCATATTTGCCCTAAAAAATTCATCCTTCAAATTCGTCACTTCAATACCACGATGTCTCACCACGATTTTAACTCCTTACCCACGAACTCTTCTGCCTGGATTTCAGTAACATGATTTCAAATTTTTGTCAAATCAATTCTAAAATCAGTTACTTTTACAGTACTGATATCTCTTCTTCAAATGGTTGTACAACTTCTCACACCAAATTCAATTTATAGACAATTTGACACGGAAAAACAGAAGAAACTCACAGGAAAAAATTGAATATGCATACGGAAGCAGAAAGGGGCTGAATATTCCTCGCGTAAGAATGATATAATTAAAAAGAGAGGAAGAAGCATCCTCATTAAGCCAAATGACATCATCATAATAAGCCACTTGGCACTTTAGGACAAATTAGTTATTTTAGATAAAATTAGTTTCTCTTTTTAAATTTGAAATTTGAAAACAATTAAGTAGGTATTCTATATTTTGTTTTTAAAAAGTAGTTTCTATATTTTTTAAAAAGAAAACGTCATTCCTATGTTACGTATTATATACTTAAAAAAATTAGTATATGCATTTTTCTTATAGAAAAGGACAATTAATTAGGTATTCTATATAAAAAAAGAGTAGTTTCTACCTTTTCTAAAAGAAATCGCCCCTACATTTTGAAACCTTAAAGAACGGCAATTGGGAACGCTATTTTCGCCTATTTGCCCTAAAAATTTCATCCTTCAAATTCGGCACTTCAATGCCACGACGTCTCACCATGATTTTAACTCCTTACCCACGAACTCTTCTGTCTTGGATTCCAGTAACATGATTTCAAATTTTTGTCAAATCTTCTATTTATAATTAAAAAGAGAGGAAGAAGCATCCTCATTAATCCAAATGACATCATAATAATAAGTCACTTGAGACTTTAGGACAAATTAATTATTTTAGGTAAAATTAGTTTCTCTTTTTAAATTTTGAATTTGAAAACAACTAAGTAAGTATTCTATATTTAAAAAAAATAGTTTTTATATTTTTTAAAAAGAAAACGTTATTCCTATGTTACGTATTCTATACTTAAAAACAAATTAGTATATACATTTTTTTTAAAGAAACTAACAATTAATTAGGTATTCTATATTAAAAAAAAAAGTAGTTTCTACCTTTTCTAAAAAAAATCGCCTCTACATTTTGAAACCTTAAAGAACGGCAATTGGGAACGCTATTTTCGCCTATTTGCCCTAAATATTTCATCTTTCAAATTCGGCACTTCAACGCGACGATATCTCACCACGATTTTAACTCCTTACCTACGAACTCTTCTGCCCTGGATTCCAGTAACATGATTTCAAATTTTTGTCAAATCAATTCTAAAATCAGTTACTTTTACAGTACTGATATCTTTTCTTAAAAGGCTCTACAACTTCTCACACCAAAATCAGTTTCTAGGCAATTTGACACGGAAAAACAGAAGAAACTCACATGAAAAAATTGAATGTACATACGGAAGCAGAAAGGGGCTAAATATTCCTTGCGTAAGAATGGTATAAACTTTTATCACTATATACAGATTTGCACTATAAAATCATATACTATTGTCCTTAAAATTACAAACAATTAAAACTGATCATGACTTTTGAAAACAGATAAATTTGATTGTTATGCAGTCTTTTTAATCCATTGCAATTGTCCTCTGTCTTTCTTCTTTGGCGTAAATTAAATATACCCTTTTAACCTGATTTGGCTTTGTAACTGCCTGTTTATTATGCCCAAAAGTTCAGATTATGTTTCTAAGTCTACTTAACATACATATGTTAAATGTGCTTGAGATTATTAGTGAAGTTACTTTGTATGTCTGCAACTTAAGCTTTGATTTGTGATGCAAAATTTTATTTTTAAATTTTATTAAAGTTGGTTGCAGAAGTGATATATGTTGTGGTATTTAAATTTTTTAACTAAACTAGCAAATTCACAGAATGTGATGTCTTGAAGTTGTGGTCATTGCTTAACTTTATTAATTAAAGATTTATATATAATTGAGTTCAAAAAAGCAAAATTTTATTAAAGTTGGTTGCAGGAGTGATATATGTTGTGGTATTTGATTTTTTTTAACTAAACTAGCATTTTCACAGGATGTGATGTCTTGAAGTTGTCGTCATTACTTAACTTTATTAATTAGAACTTTTTATACAATAATTAGAGAGTAATAGTGTTCTTATTTTTGGCATTGAGTTTACATTTTGTTTCTTCTTTGATCATATTCTAGGAAGTAATTGCTATTAGCCATCGGTTGTTACAACAATCTACCAAATGCATAGATAACTGTTTTCACGCTTCGGATATTCTTTTCTGTAAATGTCTTCTATCAAAAGAGTTGTGGCACATTTTATCATCTCAGTCGGAGCCACAATGTTCAATTTCACAACAAGAACAAAATTTGCAATATGGTTTGTCGGCTTCACATATGCATACAGATCATCATCTACTGGATTTGAATGAGCTACCATTATTACAAGGTTATTATTTCAGTTAACTTTATTTATGTCACAACCCCGATTCGCCCTCCGTAAACCCTCATGATGGCACCTAGTCCTCTACGACTAGGTAAGCCTAAATTGCGGAAGATAACCAAAGTGCGGAATAAAAACAAATTAAAACAGAATGAAGAGTGATAAACCAATGTTTAAAAGTGCTGCTCGGCATACACAATATTAACTCTTGAAACCAATACATTTTCCAAAAACCCGAAAACCCATGAATCACAAGCTAAGAGATACATAAGAAGCTCCAACTCCAGAAATGTCTAACAAGAACAGAATACTGAAAGGCTATACTATTACAGAAAGATAGAAAGGGACTCCTCGGTCTGCAGACGCGGCAGATATACCTCAAAGTCTCTACAGAAGCACCTCACCTCAAGGATGAGTGAAAGTACCTGGATCTGCACATGAAAAACATACGTAGAAGGGGCATGAGTACACCACAACGGTACTCAGTAAGTGCCAATCCTAACCTCGGTCGGGTAGTGACAAGGAAGGTCAGGGCCCTACTGAGGTTAAATAAAATATAAGGTATAACAGTGTAGAATAAGGCAGAATAATTAAGTGCAACAGTAAGAAATAACATAGAATAGAAAGAGCAACACAACTAGAAAAGAGGCAAAATAATCACGGAAAGGAAATACAACTCAACACAAAGATAACAATCGGGGTACCTTCTAGGATACCGTCATGTAGTCCCAATTACATCTATCCAGTAGATCTCCCGGGATACCGTCCCATAGTCCATATATATATATTCGAAGGATCTCCCGGGATCCCGTCTCATAGTCCAAGTATCAGTGCACGGGGATCTACCGAAATCCTTATCTGTAGTCCCAAATATAAATACTCAGTACTGGGGGAATCTGTCGGGTGCAGTCCCGTAGTTTCATATAACTGTGCAGGGGGATCTACCGGAATTTCACATCCGTAGTCCCAAAATAAACAGACAAGGGGAGCTACCGGAATCCTACATCCTTAGTCCCAAAATAAACAGACAAGGGGGAGCTACCAGAATCCCACATCTGTAGTCCCAAAATAAACACACAGCAGCAACAGGAAAATATACAGAAATGACAAAATTTCATATTAAGGCAACAAGTGATTCTAGCCTAGCATGCTGCATAGAATTCAGGTACTGCAGGTTGAGCAGATAAAGCAATTAAGTCACTTATACATGCTTTCCTAAGCTAATAACAGGCTTAATAGTGCAAGTAATAAAAATAGGAAAGGAAACATACTATTGATTACTTAACGAAAATCGGATTTCCAACAATTAGCACAAGTACGCACTCATCACCTCACGCACAAGACATTTCAATTATCAAATATATCAATCCTAAGGGGAAGGTCCCCCCCCACACACACAAGGTTAGACAAGCCACTTACCTCGAACCGGCTCAAAATCAACCCAAAATCATGCTCTTGCCACGAGTACCCGACTCCAAATGACCCAAATCTATTTAATTCAATTGCATAATATAAATAACACTTCAAGTAACTGATTATACAAAGAAATTCTAAGCTAATACGCGAAATTAGGTAAAATGACCAAAATGCCCCTCGGGCCCACATCTCGAAATCGGGTAAAATTTACATTTTCAGAAACCTCGTACCCTCACGAGTCAATACATAATAATAATACTGAAATCGGAGTTCAATTGGCCCCTCAAATACCCATGTTAAGTTCTCTTAATCTCAAGTCCTAATTACTCATTTTCCCCAAATTTCTCACCACCAATTAGGTTCTTAATCACATATAAACGAGTTATGAAGTCAAAAATATTACCTCCAAGTGATTACCCTTGAATCCCTCTTCAATCCTCTTCAAAAAGCTCCAAAATCGCTCAAAAATGGTGGAAGATAACCCCAAAATCGCGGACCAAATGACTATTTAAACATTCAGCCCAGACATCAAATCCTTCTTCGTGAACGCGATCAACGCCTCGCGTTCGCGAAGCACAAATTTACTTTGACTAAAATTCCTTCATCGCGATCGCGACAGACAGCTTATGAACGCGAAAGCTTAGCTCTCATACTCAAAGCGAACGCGACGTCCCCTCCGCGAACGCGAAGGACAAATCAACCTCAACCCAGCCACCCAACTTTCCTCTATGCGAACGCGATGCAAAAGACCCCAGCCCCTTCGCGAACGCGAAGGCTAAATCCTCAGCCTCACCTGCTAACCTTCGCGAACGCGAGGGCCTACTCGCGAACGCGGAGGTCATTTTTCTGCAACACCCAACAATAGTTTTCTGCAGTTTTTTCACAATTTGAAATGGTCCGATTGACCATCCGAAACACACCCGAAGCCCTCGAGACCTCAACCAAACCTTTAAACCAATCCTAAAACATCATTCAAACTTGTTCCAACATTTAGAACGCTAAAAATAACATCATAACACCTATTTTTCATTGGATTCAAGCCAAAGAATTCCAAAATCTCTAAAAATACGCTTTCGATCAAAAAGTTTATCAAACCTCGTCCGAATGACCTGAAATTTTGCACACACGTCGCATTAAACACTACGGAGCTACTCCAACTTCAGGAATTCCATTTTGACCCTCGAATCAAAATCTCACTATCGAACCGGAAACTTCAAAATTTCAACTTTCGGCATTTCAAGACTAAATTAGCTACAAACCTCTAAAACACAATCTGAACACGCTCCTAAGCCCAAAATCACCCAACGGAGCTAACAGAACCATCGTATTTCCATTCCGAGGCTGTATTCACACTATTCCAACTACGGTCAACTTTTCAACACTTAAGCTCTCATTTAGGGACTAGGTGTCCCAAAACTCTCCGAAACTCAAAACCGAGCGTCCCGGCAAATCAAAATAGGAGAAATAAACTCGGGGAAAGAAATTAATAGGGGATCGGGGCGTTAATTCTTAAGACGACCGATCGGGTCGTCACATCCTCATATGCATAAGCATTCGTTCGTCCTCGAACGAGCATAAAGACATACCTGAAGTAGTGAAAAGATGAGGGTAACGACTGCGAATATTCTGCTCGGTCTCCCAGGTCGCCTCCTCGACCGGCTGGCCCCGCTAATGAACCTTTTCCGAAGCAATGTTCTTTGACCTCAACTTTCTAACCTGCCTGTCTAATATTGCCACTGGCTCCTTAACATAAGATAGATCATTGTCCAACAGGACTGACCTGAAATTCAACACGTGCGACGGATCACCGTGATACCTCCGGAGCATCGAAACATGAAATACCGGATGAACTCCTGCCAAGCTGGGAGGTAAGGCAAGCTCATAAGTAACCTCCCCAACATGCTTCAATATCTCAAAAGGGCCAATAAACCTCGGACCCAACTTCCCTTTCTTTTCAAATCTCATAACGCCCTTCATAGGCGAAACCCGAAGCAGAACCTTATCTCCAACCATATAGGAAACATCACAAACCTTCCGATCCACGTAACTCTTCTATCTGGACTGGGCTGTGCGGAGTCTATCCTGAATCACCTTAACCTTCTCCAAGGCATCCTAAACTAAGTCTGTGCCTAATAATCTTGCCTCATCCGGCTCAAACCAACCCACCGGGGATCTACACCGTCTACCAGATAAAGCCTCATACGGTGCCATCTGAATGCTGGACTGATAGCTGTTGTTGTAAGCAAACTTCGCCAATGGTAAGAACTGATCCCAAGACCCTCTAAACTCAATCATACACGTACGGAGCATATCTTCAAGAATCTGAATAGTGCGCTCGGACTGTCTGCCCGTCTGAGGGTGAAATGATGTACTCAACTCCACCCCAATACCCAACTCATACTGAACGACCCTCCAGATCTGTAATGTAAATTGAGTACCTCTATCTGAAATGATGGACACTGGAATACCAAGCAGACGAACAGTCTCCCGGATATAAATCTCCACCAACCGCTCCAAAGAATAAGTAGTACACACAAGAATGAAATGAGCGGACTTGGTCAGCCGATCCACAATCACCCTATAAGCACGTGATTTTTGCCCAATATGAGAATTACTCTCAAAAAATCAAAAAAATAAAATGATTTTTCTTTGGTGTGCAATTTTGTGATATTTTGAATAATTATTTGTATTTGTCTGTGCATGTTTATTTGTTAAATTAATAAAAATATAAAAATATGTCGCATTTTGCATGTAGGATTTAATTCTACAATTGTTAGTAATTAAATTTGTTTTACAAAAAAATAAAAATTACAAAAATAGGCATCGTTTGCATTTTTAGCATTTAATGTCCAAATATACAATTTTATGCTTAATTATTACTTAATTGTGCGTTAATTGTTATTGGGAGTTAATTTACGCTTTTATAACTTAATTTAGTTCTTAATAATAATTTAAGTATTTTTATAATTTAGTTTTAGAAAATAAAAGAAGAAAAGAGAACAAAAAATACAAAGAAAAATCGGATTGAGCCACTTCTTCAATTTTCAAACCATAGGCCCAAATAATTGTCCAACCTTCTCCATGACCCAGTCCATCTCCATATGGGACCCGGTCCGCCCCATTAACCCAATCCATAACCCAATACCCCTATCTTGCATTTCAAAGACACAAAACAAAAGAAAAAAACAAAAAGAACAAAAAAACCTAAAAAAAAAGACCTAAACCATCCGCCCCCATTTTTGGCTTCTTCTTCTCCAAAATACCAAACACCCCAAGCCATCCATGGCTACCTCCCCTTCCACACGAGCAGCTCCCATGGCTGCCTCCCTATCGACAACACACGCACACACATCAACCACACACAAACTCCACCTCCCTCGCGTCCAAGTAAACCCCGCGACTGCTGCGTCTTCGCATAGCTCAAGCTTGAGCTCGACATCCATGGTCGCCACTGCTGCTGCGTCGTCGTCAACCACCATCACGTCCAAACAGACCCAGCTGCCCCCGACCTCGTTCCAGCTTCATCGGAGCTCATCGCTGCTACTGCTCCGGCAAACGCCACTGTTTCAGTAGCTACTGCTTCGTCTTCCCGTTCCAAACGTGCAGCGGGCTGCTACGGTGTTCTTCGCCGTTGGTTGCTGCCGCGCTGCTGCTTTCACTTCATCTTCTTCAGCTTGAGCAAATGTTTAGATATTTCATGTCGAGACTGCTTCGTTTGGTCGAGACTGATTCGTCTTCGCGCGAACAACTGAACGAACCTCCATTGATGCGGCAACGACCACTAGCCCTCATGACTGCTGCCCGTTCCGCCATGGACGTCGTCGACCAGCTGCCTTTGCTGCTTCACTTCTGCCGCGCCAACTGCCGATATAGCTTCGGCGTGGATTCAGTTGTCAACTGCCGATATAGCTTCTTAAGTTCGTTCATCGTCGTGTGGTTGAGCTTTGGTCGAGGTTCGTCGAGTCAGTCCATACATATTTCATGTCAGTCCGGTTAGTAGATTTTTGAGTTTTATTTTGTCCGTATTTTGTTTTGATATTTTCGAATCTAAAATCAACAAATGTTTGTTTTGTTTATCGTTTGAATTAATTTTTACTTTGTTCATGTGTTTTGTTAAATTAATTTTCAGATTTTAAATGGAAGTTAATTAGTTGTTTTTCATGTTTATTTCATGTTTGTATTGTTGTTAGAATAAATATTTGTTAGTTTGATGTTTGTTAGATTCAAATTGAAATTTAATTGATTATTTCTTCAATTTGTTTCATGTTGTTATATATTTTCCAGAAATTATTAATGTTGGTTTAATCATTTAATCTGTCATGTTTGTTGTGTTAAAATAGACTCATTCATGTTCATACTTTGTTTGATTGTTCTTGAATCCGAAATTTGTATGGTTTGATTTCTTGATTATCACTTATGATTATTTCTTGAATTTGTCTCATAATCTTGTTTAAGTTTAATATAGGAATTGTTTGTGGTAATGTTGTTAGAGTATTTGATTTTAAGTTCAATATTATTGAATTTAGAAATCTAAATATACTTGTTTTTTGTTGTTGTTGAATCCGAAAATAGGATTGTTTGTTGCTAAAATATTGTTCAATCAAATTTTAGTTGTTCTTTGTTGTTCAATTTGTGTTCATGTGATTTGTTGTTGAAATGTTGAAGAAATCATGTTCATGTGATTTGTTGTTGAAATGTTGAAGAAATCATGTTCATGAAATTTGTTGTTTGAACATTGTTAAAAATTAATCATATTGTCTATATTTTGGTTAAGTTTGATTAATTGATGTGTTATAGCTGAAGGGTAGTTTGGTAATTTATAGTACTTTCGGGGGTAAAATAGTAATTTGTAATAGGGTCGGAGGGGTAGTTTAGGAATTGTACATTTTGTAATTGTTTATATGAAGCATGGGGGACAAAATGAATTGGGGTGGGTTGTGATATAGTTGTTTAATATAAAGGGGGACAAAACAAAATTTAGTGGGGGGAATCTTGTATTATTTTATGTTAGGCATGGGGGACAAAATATAATGGGGTGGTGTGATATGTTTATTTAATGTAATGGGGATGAGTGAGAAGATAATGGGTTGGGTAGAGAAAAAGTATTTATTTTAATTAATTGAAAGATTTATGGGATGGGTTATAAGAAGTCTTGAAATCAGAATAGACAGGGGACGAGAGAACACAGATAGAGAAAAAGAGAGGAACGAATCTGGAACAAAAAGAAAATAAGAGAGAAAAAAAAAGGCTGAACATTTAAGAGAAAGAAAAATTCCGAAAAATATTTAAGCTTTCAAATAACAAAAAAATATATTCTGCTTTCTTTCATTGTTTGAAATCAACATTAATTGTTGTGATTTCATAAAAGTTGGAAGCATTTATTTTGGGATTACTACTCCACCGGTCTGTTACTGGATTGTTACCGTTGCTGGGCTGTTATTGTTGTGTTGTATTGTTATTACTACTGTTGATTCTCATCTTCATTTTCTTTTGCTTCCAATATCAGGTACACAACTGAAAAGTTGGTTATTGTAATCCGAATATGAAGCATGAATACGAAAAATGAAGAGTTGAAATTCTGAATTAGCTTTAATTATATTCTGATTTTTATTTGTATGTACAAATTATTTAGCTTGCAAAAAATCAGAATCATGTAGCTATTTAATACACATAGTGGAACATTCGACGATAGCTTAACAGTTGAACTATCTGCATATATTGCCTAAATAAATAAATGGTGTAGTAACTTCGTCGAGTCAAAAATCAAACGAATAGGCCATTTAGTAGGAACTTGGTAGAAATATTGTTTAGAGTAAATATTATTGGTTAATTTCAGCATGTAAATAAATTAAGATTTTATTTTATTTTATTTTGTAGAGACAGATTTAATAGAAAATAATGTAGGCATTTTAGGAATGTCTTTTAAAAATAATGAGATGAGCCTCGCCCAATAAAATGCACCAATTGCGGGGCCCTCAATAAATGTTTAATTGAGTATTTAGAATTCGGGATGGACTGTTTAGTGAATTCCACGGTCTTACCCATAAATAATAATACGTTAATCGCTTTAGGCACGATGTTAATAATAATACATTCTTAAACACGGGTGCGCATTTTTGCGACCCAAATCCAAATCCCAAAACATTGAATAAAATGTGTTCCGGATTGCGGGTACATTTCATGTGATGTAATCCAAAGACATATTTTAAACAATGTTCACATTATTGTAAAAATAATAATAATAATAATAATAATAATAATAATAATAATAATAATAATAATAATAAAAGCGGTTAATAGTTAAAATTGCAATATAGTTTTTGAACATGTATTAAAATCAGATATTTTAGCCATTACAACAGTTTAAGCGACCGTGCTAGAACCACGGGATTCGGGGGTGCCTAACACTTCCCTCGGGTCAACAGAATTCCTTACTTAGAATTTCTGGTTCGCAGACTTCATTTGGAAAGTCGAATATTTTCCTCGATTCGGGATTAAATTGGTGACTTGAGACACCCTAAATCTCCCAAGTGGCGACTCTGAAATAAATAAACAAATCCCGTTTCGATTGTCCTTTAATTGGAAAAAACTCCCTTGCACCCCCTCAGGTATGTAAAAAGGAGGTGTGACACACCCAAATAGCATCGAACTTCCTCAAAGTCCGTCGGAGCCCAACTATAAAGTCCATGGTGATTCGCTCTCACGTCCACTCTGGAATCTCTATCTGCTGAAGCAACCCACCCGGTCTCTGGTGCTCATACTTCATCTGCTGACAGTTAAGGCACCGAGCTACAAATCCAACTATATCCTTCTTCATCTTCCTCCATTAGTAGTGTTGCCTCAAATCCTGATACATCTTCGCGGTACCAGGATGAATGGAATACCGTGAGCTATGGGCCTCCTCCAGAAGCAACTCTCGAAGCCCATCAACATTGGGTACACAAATTCGACCCTGCATCCTCAATACCCCATCATCACCAATAGTCACATCTCTTGCATAACCCGTGTTGAACCTTGTTCTTAAGGACAAGCAAATGAGGGTCATCATACTACCGTTCCCTGATACGATCAAATAAGGAAGACCGAGAAACTACGCAAGCTAGAACTCGACTAGGCTCCGAAAGATCCAATCTCATAAACTGGCTGGCTAGGGTCTAAACATACAGAACCATAGGTCTCTCCGATACTGGTAAATAAGCCAAACTCCCCAAACTCTCTACCCAGCGACTCAAGGCATCGGCCACCATATTGGCCTTGCCCGGGTGATACAAAATAGTGATATCATAATCTTTCAGCAACTCTAACCACTTCTTCTGGCACAAATGTAGATCCTTTTTCTTGAACAAGTGCTGCAAGCTCCGATGGTCCGTATAAATCTCACAAGGCACGCTGTATAAATAATGGAGCCAGATCTTCAGGGCATGACAATGGCAGCTAACTCAAGGTCGTGGACAGGGTAATTCTTCTCATATACCTTCAACTGTCTGGATGCATAGGCAATCACCCTACCATCTTGCATCAACACCGCTCCGAGGCCAATCCTCGAGGCATCACAATAGACCATATAAGACCCCGAACCTGTAGGCAGTATCAAAATTGGGGCTATGGTCAATGCTGTCATGAGCTTCTGAAAGCTCGCCTCACACTACTCTATCCACTGGAACAAAGCACCCTTCTGGGTCAGTCTAGTCATAGGGACGGCAATCGATGAAAACCCCTCCACAAAACGACGGTAGTAGCCCGCCAAGCCAAGGAAACTGCGGATCTCGGTAGTTGAGGATGGTCTGGGCCAACTCTGCACGGCCTCTATCTTCTTCGGATCCACCTGAATACCCTCACTCGATACCACGTGACCTAAGAATGCCACTGAATTTAACCAAAACTCACATTTCGAGAACTTAGCATATAACTTCTTCTCTCTCAGAGTCTGAAGCACAGTCCTTAAGTGCTGCTCATGATCTTCCCGACTTCGGGAATACACCAGAATATCATCAATAAAGAGAATGACGAACGAGTTGAGATACGGTCGAAACATACTGTGCATCAAATGCATAAAGGCTGTTGGGGCATTGATCAACCCAAATGACATAACAAGGAACTCGTAATGACCATACTGAGTCTTGAAAGCAGTTTTCGGGATATCTAGATCCCGAATCTTCAATTGATGATAACCTAAACGCAAATCGATCTTAAAAAACACCCGTGCGCCCTGAAGCTGGTCAAATAGATCATCAATACGAGGCAAAGGATAATAGTTCTTCACTGTAACCTTATTCAACCGGCGATAATCAATACACATACGCGTAGAACTATCCCTTTTCTTCACAAACAAGATAGGAGCACCCCAAGGTGATACACTGGGCCGAATAAAACCCTTATCAAGCAATTCATGTAACTTATCCTTCAACTCCTTCAACTCAGGAGGAGCCATACGATACAGAGGAATAGAAATGGGCTGAGTGCTCGGAAATAGATCAATGCCAAAATCAATATCTCTATCAGGCGGCATGCTCGGAAGGTCAACTAGAAACACATCGGGAAAATCCCATACTACTGGGACTGAATAAACTGAAGGGGTATCAATACTGACATCTCTCACATAAGCTAAATACGCATCATACCCCTTATCAACCATACACTGAGCTTTAAGAAAAGAAATAACTCTACTAGGAGTGTGATCTAAAGTACCCTTCCACTCAACACGCGGTACACCTGACATAGCCAGCGTCACGATTTTGGCGTGACAGTCAAGAATAACATAAGGGAGTGACAACTAGTCCATGCCCAAGATAATGTTAAAATCTACCATGCTGAGCAACAATAGATTGACTCTGGTCTCAAAACCACTAAGAGCAACCAAACACGACCGATAAACGGGTCCACAATAAGAGAATCTCCCACATGAGTAGAAAAATAAACAGGGGAACTCAAAGAATCCCGAGATACACCCAAATGCGGAGCAAAATAAGAAGACACATAAGAATAAGTGGAGCCTGGATCGAATAGAACCGATGCATCTCTGTGACACCAGTATAATAAATGTGATGACAGAATCGAAGGCAACAACCTTGGTACGGGCAAGAAGGGCATAACATCGGGCCTGACCTTCCCCTCTAGGGCGACCTCTGCCTCCCCAACCTCTACCTCTAGCTTGCTGAGCAGGTGGGGTAGCAGCTGAAGCTGTAACCATAGCCTGAGAACTCTGCGGGGCACGCTGTAGTTGAGAAGTTTGTGGAGGTGCACCCCTCCCAATTTTAGGGCAATACCTCACTATGTGACGTATGTCACCACACTCAAAACAAGCTCTAGGAGGACGTGGTGGCTGTGACTGGCTCGTACTAGGTCTGCTGGACTGGCCTCTAAAAGCACCTCGCGTAGGAGGTGCGCTAGATACCAGAGGTGCATAATAAGGCTCCTGAGGTCTAGGAGGAGCTAGAACACCATTGGCTGCTGGAAGAGCTGAATAAATAGGGCGACTCATATAACCCCTACCATGACGACCTGCTGCTGGGGCACGGGCACCAGAGAAATGGCACGACTCTCGAGATCTATTGGCCTCCTTATCCTCTCTCTCCCTAGCATGCATGCCCTCAATCCTCCTAGCAATACTCACTACCTACTGATAAGAAATATCCATCTCTAACTCACAAGCCATGCTAGACCTGATGCTGGGAATAAGGCCCTCAATAAATCGGCAAAACCTCTCATGAACAGTAGAAACCAAGGCCGGTGCATGCCTAGCCAAACTGGTGTAACGGACAACATACTCTGAGACAGTCAAAGTACATTGGCACAAATGCTCAAACTATGCGCGCCATGCATCCCTGAGGCTCTGAGGTACATACTCTCTCAGGAACATATTGAAAACTGAGTCCAAGTCAGCGAAGCAGCCTCATCCGGACTATCTAAATCATAGGTGCGCCACCACTCAAACGCGGCTCCTCGAAGCTGGAAGGTAGTGAAGGAAACCCCGCTCGATCCTGATATACCAATGGTACGGAGAATGCGGTAACTCTCATCTAGAAATCCCAGAGCATCCTCTGATGCTAGACTGCTGAATACAAGAGGATTGTACCTTTTGAACCTCTCAAGCCTCAGCTGCTCCTCCTCGGAAGCTTCTGCCCTGCCCTCGGGCAGAACTGGCACTACAAGAGGTACATGAATAATCTCAGGGACCTGATCAACATGCACTCGCTGCTCAGGAGAACGGGCGATGGGAGTCTGTGCTCCTCCCTTGGCTTGAGATGTAGTTGCAGCAAGGGGAAGCAACCCTGCCTGAGCCAGAGTGGTGTACATGCTCATGAACTGTGCCAGAGTCTCCTGAAGAGGTGGAGTAGTAGTAGCAGTAGGCGTGTCAGGTGCCTGGACTCTGGCTGGAACTGGTGGTGGTACCTCGGCGGCAACTCGCGCATGTGCTCTGGCTGCACCACGTTCGCGTCCTCGGCCTCTACCCCGGCCCCAGCCTCTGACGACTGTAGTAGGGGCGCGGGTGCCGGATCATCTCGAGTAGCATGTGTCCTCACCATCGGTGAGAGAATAGAAGATAGAAGTTTAGAATTGTGATATCAAAAATCTCGCACGACAAGTAATTCAAACGAAGTGGAATTTTCCTAACGGTTGCGCCTCTCGTAGATAAGTACAGACGTCTCCGTACCGATCAGCGAGACTCTAATAAACCGACTTGTGATCCATGACTCCTATAAACCTAGAGCTCTAATACCAACTTATCACGACTACAGTTTGCCCTCCGTGAACCCTCGTGACGGCACCTAGTTCTCTACGAATAGGTAAGCCTAAATTGTGAAAGATAACCAAACTACGGAATAAAACAAATTAAAATAGAATGAAGAGTGATAAACCAGTGTTTAAAAGTGTCGCTCGGCATACACAATATTAACTCTTAAAACCAATACATTTTCCAAAAATCCAGAAACCCATGATTCACAAGCTAAGAGATACATAAGAAGCTCTAACTCCAAAATGTCTAATAAGAACAAAATACTGAAGGGATATACTATTACAGAAAGATAGAAAGGGACTCCTCGGTCTGCAGACGCGGCAGATATACCTCAAAGTCTCTACAGAAGCACCTCACCTCAAGGATGAGTGAAAGTACCTGGATCTGCACATGAAAAACATACGTAGAAGGGGCATGAGTACACCACAACGGTACTCAGTAAGTGCCAATCCTAACCTCGGTCGGGTAGTGACAAGGAAGGTCAGGGCCCTACTGAGGTTAAATAAAATATAAGGTATAACAATGTAGAATAAGGCAGAATAATTAAGTGCAACAGTAAGAAATAACATAGAATAGAAAGAGCAACAATAACTAGAAAAGAGGCAAAATAATCACGGAAAGGAAATACAACTCAACACAGAGATAACAATCGGGGTACCTTCCAGGATACCGTCATGTAGTCCCAATTACATCTATCCAGTGGATCTCCCGGGATACCGTCCCGTAGTCTATCATATATATATCCAATGGATCTCCCGGGATCTCGTCCCGTAGTCCAACTATCAGTGTGCGGGGATCTACCGAAATTCTGATCCGTAGTCCCAAATATAAATACCTAGTACTGGGGGAATCTACCGGGTGCAGTCCCGTAGTTCCATATAACTATGCAGGGGGATCTACCAGAATCCCACATCCGTAGTCCCAAAATAAACAGACAAGGGGGAGCTACCGGAATCCCACATCTGTAGTCCAAAATAAACAGACAAGGGGGAGCTATCGGAATCCCACATTCGTAGTCCTAAAATAAACACACAGCAGCAACAGGAAAATATACAGAAATGGCAAAATTTCATATTAAGGCAACAAATGATTCTAGCCTAGCATGCTGCACAGAATTCAGGTAAAGCAGGTTGAGCAAATAAAGTAATTAAGTCACTTAGACATGCTTTCCTAAGCTAAGAACAGCTTAATAGTGTAAGTAATAAAAACAGGAAAAGAAACATACTAGTGATTACTTAATGAAAATTGGATTTCCAACAATTAGCACAATTATGCACTCGTCACTTCACGTAGAAGGTATTTCAATTACCAAATATACTAATCCTGAGGGGAAGGTCCCCCCACAAGGTTAGACAAGCCACTTACCTCGAACCAACTCAAAATCAACCCGAAATCACGCTCTTGCCATGAGTACTCGACTCCAAATGGCCCAAATTTATTCAATTCAATTGCATAATGTAAATAACACTTCAAGTAACTGATTCTACAAAGAAATTCTAAGTTAATACGCGAAATTAGGTAAAATGACCAAAATGCCCCTCGGGCCCACATCTCGGAATTGGGTAAAATTTACATTTTCAGAAACCTCGTACCCTCACAAGTCTATACATAACAAGAACACTGAAATTGGAGTTCAATTGACCCTTCAAATACCCATGTTAAGGTCTCTTAATCTCAAGCCCTAATTTTCTCGCCACTAATTACGTCCTTAATCACATATAAACGAGTTATGAAGTCAAAAATGTTACCTCCAAGTGATTACCCTTGAATCCCTATTCAATCCTCTTCAAATAGCTCCAAAATCGGTCAAAAATGGTAGAAGATAACCCCCAAAATTGCGGACCAAATTACTATTTAAACATTCTGCCTAGGCATCAAATCCTTCTTCGCGAACGCGGTCAACGCCTCGCGTTCGTGAAACAAAAATTTACTTTGACTAAAATTTCTTCATCGCAATCGTGACACACAGCTCGCGAACGCGAAGTCTTAGCTCTCATACTCAACGCGAACGCGACGTCCCCTCCGCGAGCGCGAAGGACAAATCAACCTCAACACCGCCGCTCAACTTTCCTCTATGCGAACGCGATGCACAAGACCCCAGCCCCTTCGCGAACGCGGAGACTCCCTCGCGAATGCGAAGGCTAAATCCTCAGCCTCACCTGCCAACACTTCGCGAATGCGAGGGCCTACTCTAGAACGCGAAGGTCATTTTTCTGCAACACCCAGCAACAGTTTTCTACAGTTTTTTCACAACTTGAAATGGCCCGATTGACCACCCGAAAACACCCAAGGCCCCCGGGACGTCAACCAAACCTTACAACCAATCCTAAAACATCTTTCAAACTTGTTTCAACCTTCAAAACGCTCAAAACAACATCAAAACACCTATTTTTTATCGGATTCAAGCCTAAGAATTCCAAAAACTCTAAAAATACACTTTCGATCAAAAAGTCTATCAAACATCGTCTGGATTACCTGAAATTTTGCACACACGTCACATTAAACACTACGGAGCTACTCCAACTTTAGGAATTCCATTCCGACCCTCAGATCAAAATCTCACAATCTAACCGGAAACTTCAAAAATTCAACTTTTGGCATTTCAAGCCTAAATTAGCTACAGACCTACAAAACACAATCCGAACACGCTTCTAAGCCTAAAATCACCCAACGGAGCTAACAGAACCATCAGATTTCCATTCCGAGGTCGTCTTCACACTGTTCCGACTACGGTCAACTTTCCATCACTTAAGCTCTCATTTAGGGACTAAGTGTCTCAAAACTCTCCGAAACTCAAAACCGAACGTCCCAGCAAATTAAAATAGCAAAAATAAACTCAGAAAAAACAGTTAATAGGGGATCGGGGCGTTAATTCTTAAGACGACCGGCCGGGTTGTCACAATTTATATAACATGAGTCGTTGATAAATACCTAATGCATATTATTATAACTTATTGTTACAATTTAACGATGTCAAACTTGTGAGTCATTGTACTGGCGCTCCACATAAATAATGAGGTTATGAAGTTAAATACTCATACCTCCTACACTTCAAGGACTAGCTAGAGAATAATTTGTAATATCGTTAAATTAAAATTATTATTTGTTGCGCTATTTTTGCTTCTGTTCAATTTTTAAGTAGTAAATGTTTGTTAAAAATGAAAAACTATAGTTATGCGTGATTTTTATTTTTGTGGTGGTGCTTCAAAAAATTCTTTATGTTAAATAGTACTATCCAAAAATAATAGCTATGCTGTTATAGTACTATTAAAAATTATAGTGATACTTATGTATCTACAAGTCATATGGTCTTTTAACTGCTGAAACTTAAGGCTGAAAGAGGAATTTTCCATGCCTTATCTTTCTATTAGTTAAATGATAGTATTGTAAGCTCTTAAGTTATATGTTTAAATTAATTAATAGATTATAAACAGTCTAACTAATCAAAGGCACGTGTTATTCATAGTAAAACAAGTGTATACCATTATTTGTTCTTCGAAGTAACTTGAAAGTACAAACAAATCATAATTTAAATAAGCCCCTTAATTCTTTTAAACTTACCTTTGAGAATGGTTGCTGGCTTTAAATTTTCTTCAATTTCTTAGTCCATATATTTGGTATTCTTTCTTATAAATATTATTCTTGGACCACACATACAGATTTGTGATTTTTCTCCATTTGCACTTTGAGCTTAAATCCCCAACAGAACTTAGAGCTTTTTTGCGCTTTTCGGCTTTGATAATACTGTTGGCTTCTTTGGTGATTGGTTCTTCATGTGCTACTAGAATGTTGCTCATATATTATATCCATGTTATATTCAATAATTTTAGGAATGTTTTAACATATACTCTGTTATTTCATGGACTTGCATAATATACAGGCGGACCACTAATGTATCAAGGTGCCTAAATTTAGGTTCGTGTAATTACTTTGGTTTTATTACATTAGATGAATATTATACACTTCGCGTCATTGAATCTTTGAAAAAGTTATATGTCACCATTTGTTGTAGACTGATGAGAATGTAGCAAGGGAGATCATTATTCACCAATCTTTTTTTGTTTCAATGAGACTATTTTCTGATCTTATATATTGTTAATTTTGATGACACTGTTGTATTTAAGTTGGTTTGTTTTGATAATGGCAAGAAAAAGCTAACAATTTGTTTGCCTAACTATTTTTCTTTTGCTTTGTGCGATACAGGTGATATTAACTCTCATTTATCTTGCCATTGTTATTGAATACGCAATTGGCAAAAACCTGTTAGGTGCATTTCCAATGCAGAAAGCTTCAGCGAATATGAAGTGTATTTCTTTTTTATTTTGTCAATAATCACTTTTCTCATATACTACTATTATGAATGATAATAAAATGGTATTTGAGGCCTTTTGTCACAATTATATGATTATAAAAGACCACAATTTTTATGTTTTTTCAAATCATTGATTCCCTATGTGCAATACTTCTATCATTTGGGTTGATTTTGTTGTCATTTCAGGCGACATACTAAGTATGTGGGAACTACAATCTTTTCCCTTTTAGACACTTTTATCTTCACTGTACTATACTGGTAGTAAAAATTAATAAGTTGCAGAATACCCTTATTGATGAAAGGGTAGCTCCACACTTGATGATATATGATATTGGATACTCAAAGTTTGATGTTATTCTGCCGATTTGAATATATTTATATTTCTACACTAGGAAAGAATAAGGTAGTCATAGTTTTCCTCCTGCAATTATTGCCGACCCTGATGTATTCAAGGCTAAAATCAACTGCTCATACTCCGACTTATAGGGTTCCAGATGTTCAATCTAGAAAAGAGTATTATGGCAAGGTAACTATGCAATTACTTATGTCATTTTCTTTATTCGGTGAAGGGTGTGGATGTTGTATTTGTATAACAGCAATATCTCTTTTATGGTTCTATATTCTTTTCCTCTTATGAGTAGTTAAGAAACTACTATTATTGGTAGCTTTATAAGCTGTTGAAATTACTGATCATAATTCTAGAGTTGTATAAATAATTACATCTTATTATACCATCCCCCTTAATCAGGTTTAAGTAGGTGGCAGGGGCAGAGGTTTAAGAAGAGCCAGAGAAAGCCTACTAATATCACTCCTTTGTGTAATTATAGGGTAGTCTGGATTCAAAAGAACCATAGATATTTTAGGATAAAACTCTATCCTTGATGGAAACATTCAAATGCTTATGTATAAAATATGTACTTTTGTAGTAACAGAAACCCAAAAGGTGCTGGTTACTGACTATAGAATCTTAACTTACCTATAAAATTATATTTATGTGTATGTAGTGGGTACGGGAACTGTTACTACTTTGTTCATCTTCTTGCGCATGAAATAAGTTTTTTTTTTAATTTGCAGCTGAAAAAAGTACCTAGGGTCAAGAAAAAACATAAAAATACCCGAGGGTTGGTAGTTGATTCAGCCTATCCTACATGATTTGGATGCTTGAATGAGAGAAGGTGGGTAATTTGATGCAAGGTGAAACTGAGTGATATTTTTTGTCTTACATTGTTGATTAAAATATCTAGACCTTAACTTCTATTTTTGGGGTTTTGAAAATTTGCAATGACCGTAATGATGGTAAAAGAAAGTGTGAAGCATTGTGACCCATATTCACGATTGCACATCAGAGGGGCAAATATGTTTGACCTTTAATATGGAAGAAATGAAATATCTAAAAGAGCGTATGAGGTCTATTTGGAACAACATTATGCAGATTGCAACCTGATTGAAAGGTTGAAGAAGGTGTTTGAATCCAACATCCTCCACAACTTACAAAATCTATTTGTTTCTTATATTCAATTCTTTCCTATTTCCTGTATTTTGACATGCAGCCTATGAGCATCTCTGCTGCTTGCACTGCATACAACCTCGGGATCACAATTTTGCAACTACTTATGCATATCGTGTCCCACGTACCTTAAGAAAGTTGTTGTAATAAAGTATGTACATTGTGGATGTCAAGGTTGAGCAAGTGGGAAATAATTATTTTCCTGTACGAGTCTAATTTTTTCAATCTTGAAAGACTATGGCTTTGTCGTTTTTTTGAATTTTCAGGGTATTAGAAACCTTTGTTTGTGGCACTTTAGCTAATATACATGGCTTGCTTTTTCGAGGCTATAAAGAATATTATTGGACTTCATGAAATAATTGTATGTTTCTTTATTATGTGTCCTTATGACTTCATTGTAGGAATATCAATTACAGTTACATGTTCCAAAAATAATAACATTTCCATGCTCCCTTGTATCTACCGTATTTTCATGTTATATTTTCTTATGAAAATTATATTTATTATTCTCCAACAATGCGTGGGTATGAATACTAATTAAATTAAATAGGGTATAAAAATAAGAGGGGTATTAAAGTAATTTAACTTTTCAATTAAGGAGTTACCGTTTTTTCTATAGCTATAATCTTTTTGAACTTTTTTCTGTTTTGAACTCCTTTAGTGGAAATTCTGCCTCCTCCACCGTTTTTAGACTACAAATTTTCAAAGTTCCTTTCATATATATTACCTGATACCGAGGACATGTTAATAACGTAACGAAAAAATGACACTGTATAGTCGGTGTCAAAATAATATATATATATATATATATATATATATATATATATATATATATATATATGTGTGTGTGTGTGTGTGTGTTATGTTTATTATATACAACAATTATATGAATTTTATATACTTTTTCGGCTACCAAATATAAGTAATTTCTATCGCGGGTTAAAAGTAATAATACCTTTAATTAACAGGTGAAATTTAAAAATACACAGATTTACAAGTGGTAATTGAAAAATAGCCACAATTTCAAATATAATCGAAATTTAGCCACTTTTCATATAAAGATAAATCTGAACGAAAACACTGCTCAAAATATTCCAGCATAATATACTGGAGTTTCAGTATAATATATTGGTGTTCTAGCATAATATACTGGAGTTCCAGTATAATATACTGGAGTTCCAACATAATATACTGGTCCAGCTTAATATGTTGGAAGTTTATAAACAAGTGAACAAATCTCCAACATATTATGCTGTCGTGTTGCAGCAAAATAATGACTATTTTTAATAACTTTGCAAACGCTGATTATTTTTTAATTGCAAATCTGAAAACTGGTTAGCCCATACTATTTTCACCTAATTAACCTACCGTTGACATTATTGACGCAAAACTCACTTGTAGCCCGTTTGGCTTAGCCGATTTAGAGTAACTGATAAGCATTAGATGCTGAAAAGCAATTTTAAGCGCTGAAGCTGATTTAAAAAATAAGCAGTTACGTGTTTGGATAAAAGTGTTGAAATTAATAATAAGCAGGTGAAGAACTGGGTATACGAAAAATTTTGTTTTAAAAAGAAGTATTGTAGGGATAGAATAGTAAATATTTTGGTCAAACTTAAAGTGCTTATAAGCTGAAATTTGATAAGTTGGGGGAGACCAACTTATGACTTTTGGCTTTTTTTGACTTACTAGTTTTAGCGTACGCGCGTTGCGCGTGTACCCTATCACAATGATTAACTATTTTAAAATAAGATTTCATTAATTATTAAAATGTGTGCTTGAGTTATAATAAAAGTGCAAGATATGTTAATGTAAATAAATAGATTATGAATTTTTAGTTGCAGTTTTTTTTTACTTTGATATAATCTAAGTGTAAGATATAAAAGTGTAAGAGATATAGCTCGTCACAAATTTAAAATATTAATTGTAATTACACTTTTATCAAATACATTACAAAATTTAATTTTTAAATAAAAATTTATTCTAGAATAGTAAAGAATCAATGAGTACTTTATTTTTGGATCTTTATATTATTGAACCGCTAGTGTTATTTAACGTTCATGGGCTAATTTTCGCTCACTTTCTTTCTCATTTATATTCTAAGTATTTTCTTTGTTATTCTAATTGATTTAGCTAAGTATTAAAATATTTTACAGATTACCGATGACATGACTTCAATATAATGTAAATATGTGAACATATATATATATATATATATATATATATATATATATATATAGTATGTATGTATGTATGTGTGTGTGTAAATTTCACATATTTAATACAAAGGTAACACAAAATTAAAAGAAGAGAATTAAAAATTAACCAAATACATAAACAATTTTTTCTCGGCCCCAACTAAAAGTATTCTAATAACATAATATAGTGAAGGAATTGTATTCTACATTACGGACTTCCAACTATTTAAGGTTTTGTAATTTTATAAATGCAGCTTTTCTAATAAGTAAAAGTTTTAAAATAAGGAAGCATTTTTATAAAGAATAATATAATCGATTTTAAACTCCTAAATATTAGGAATTGCTAGAGAGTTCAAATAAGAAAATATTTAATGACCAAATTTTTAGTTGATTTTAAACTCCTAATTTATAGAAAAAATAATTGAATGACAATTTTGTCCAGTGTAAAATCTGTTTATGAAGAATAAACAAGGCGAACACATTTCGCGAAGGGCCTTCATGCTTTTAATATAATATAGATAATCACTTAACTTATAAGTACTTTTAATTTATCAAATACGTAAATAAGTCAAAAAATACTTATAAACCAGTTTCACGAGCTTGTAAGTTTAGCTAAACACCTTCTTGATAAACCAGACACGGGCATTTGCTGATTTCATTTTCCATCCTTTTTTATCTTTGTCCCAATTACAGTGGGGCATTTTGTCATTCCTATATAAATTAGGGATTTAGTTCCGCCTTTTTACTCCTCTCGTCTTTCCTAATATCACGCTCAGAAGACAAATTCGCTCATACAAATACCAGTACCGTACTGCATTTGTTTGACTATCAAAGTAGAAAAGATACTTTGACTATACTAACTGCATTTGTTTGACTTGGCGGCCATGAAAGTCCGTCCAGTGAAGCCTCACTTTTTCAAACCCATTCAGCCAGGTTTCAAGCAGGGTCTGGTGAGTCTAAGTAACCCTCTTTATGTGTATGTGTTTGGTACAAGGGAAAATGACTCCACGGAAAATGTTTTAAATGAACAAGTCATTTCCATGAAAATCATTTTTATCTCAAAAGGAGAGGGTAAGTCATTTTCCTTACAACAACCCTAACTTTTAACTTAGTTCAAATGCAAATGTAAATGTTGAGGGACTTGTGACTTAGGTCACAGGGTCCAGTCGGCCCCATAGGCGGGGCCATTATCACGAGAATTTCGGAGGCTGCGGTCCTAGTAGAATGAACACTCGGTAGCCATTCTCAAAGTTCCAAGCTTCAGGACATTGTGTCCTAAAGTTCAAGAGTGTATCCAAAAACTTTGAATTTTATTTCGTGAAGTTTAACTAGCAGTGCAGAAATTCGGACACTTAGCAGCTCAAAAATTAATTTAGGACATTACTGAATTCCAAATTAGCAGCTAAAAATTCAAGATATAAAAATTCAGAATACTTAGTCCAAGTTTGGGTTAATTGACTAATCTTTAAATACATTGTAAATTATGGATATATTTTAAACAACAGATTTAAAAGTGGCTACCGGTGCACTTCGCTCTTGGTCCTAAGGGTAGGCCCAAACGAATTTCTCCCTCATAAAATAGAAGATAAACTGCCCGGGGTCTATTTGGAAACAACCTCTCTACCCTAGGGTAACGGTAAGGTCTGCGTACAGACTACCTCCCCAGACCCTACTAAGTCGGATTATACTGAGTTGTTGTTGTTGTTGTTGTAAAATAGAAGATAAACTAATGCTACTCACCAATTTGCTGATATTATTACTAATCCTTAATATATGGAGTAACTCTATTCACCAACCAAACTCCAGAAAAACATTTTCCAGTCATATGAAACACACTCTATATGTATGTATGGCTTCGAGGTTGAAGAATTTATCCCAGAAAAAGAAAAACACTAAAAACTCAAAAACCATTATGAACATTTTTTTACTTGCTTAACTTGTTAGGTAGTCTCTATCTGTTTCATGTCATAAACAAAACAACATAATGATTTGGAACGGGGCTAATACGAGGGGTAGTTTGGTTGCCTACATTATATCCAACTCTAACTATACAATGTCTGGTTACTAATTTGATGCTTGCATAAATTTCAGCACGAGCAATACGGTGTTTGGTTATCATTCTTATTGCAAGCATAAACAATGTATGCTTAAGTTATGCAGGAATCTATGTATTATTTTATGCGGGATAGAAGGTGTAATAAGAATATGAGGATTAATACATGGAGTAAAACAACTAAGGTGGACTAACGCGTAGTTGTGTTAAGCATTTTAAAGTAATCAAAACACATATTTTACTCGTATTATAATTAATCCATTTTATTAATCCCCGCATTACATTCTCCGCATTATTAATCCCAACATTATAATTCCTACATTGCAATCCCTATACTATTACTACCCTACGTAACTTCTCTCCGAACCAAATGTTATGTTGTACTGCAGAATATTCCAGTAGGTTTCTTGAAGTATCTGACGGGACACGAGCATGAACATGCCGTACTAAAAAGGGCTGGTAAGAAGTGGCAGGTGAAGGTGAACGGCCGTCGACTAGAAGAAGGTTGGGAGAAGTTTGCAGAGGAGCATGATCTGCAATTGGGAGATATGTTGGTGTTCAGACATGACGGAAACATGGAGTTTGAGGTTGTCATCTTTGATTCAAGTCACTGTGACAGAGAATATGCAGAGAATCTGCAAGAAGAAGAAGAAGAAGAGGAGGAAGGACGAGGAGGGGAAGAGGAACAAGGAGAAGAAGCTAATTTTGGTCAATCTCTTTTTGAATGCACAGTTAGATCCTATTGGGTTTCCAATGGTTACTTGGTAAGTCTTATAATTATTTCCTCCTAACCTTCAAAATCTTCGGGCTAAAGGATACACGTGCACCATTTTCTTTTTCTCTCTCTCTTTGTTTATTGGAGTTATATACAACGAAAAGATGAAGCATATGAATGTTTGATGATATGTGCAAATTGTTATAAACCATTTCAGTTCCTTCCTAAGCAATTTGCGTTGGCAAACAGTCTCACCAACAAGAATTGTGGTTTGATTATTAGAGACGAAAGTCAAAGGCCATGGAATTTAAGGCTAGCTACCTATCGTTCTCGAGTCTGTATTGTAGGCAGATGGAAAGAATTCATTGTTGCAAACGACTTAAAGGTGGGAGAGTGCATAATGTTTGAGGTTGTTAATAATGGAGAAAAACCAATATGGCAATTTCATGGTAAGTTTTCTCATTTAAGCAACCTCTTATTTTTCAACGATCTTTTTACTTGGTTATATACACCATGAAACTATATTACATCTTTAATAAAATTATTTAGTAATACATCCAAGGGTGTGGCGTATTGGTCAATGAAGTGAGTTGAGAACCATGGGGTCTCAGGTTCAAATCCCAACAAAGGCAAAAAAAAACTAGGTGATTTCTTCCTATCTGTCCAAGCCTTGGTGGATAGAGTTACCTGACTTTTGCTGCTGGTGGGAGGTAGCACGTATTCCGTGAAAGTAGTTGAGGTGTGCGCAAGCTGGCCCGAACACTACGGTTATCCAAAAAAGGAGTATTCAGTATTTGGTTGTCCATACAGTAAAACATGTTCTTCATAAACAACTACACTTATAAAAAAAATTACCCAACAAAACAGTCGGAAATTTGATTTCAAAGGTAAAGATCTTTAGAGTCCATCACAGATGCAGTTTAGTTCTCGACCTTTCTGGAGATATACTGGTGATATGAGTACAATGCAGTAGTTTATGATCTTACAGAGGGAATTAGAACTAAAAACAGGAGTTTACTGAAAATTGAAATGAACATAAATGGCATCACACTAGTAATCAATTTCTACGTATTGTAGTACAATTAGTTTATACTTGATGAATTTGCAAGTTAATTCACTTGACCTTAAAATAACTTTCAACTTTCAATTTATTTTTAGATTAAGAATTAGCCAAAAGATGGGGTACATGTATATAAGCTATTCATACTTTGATTGTAATCTTTAAGTCATATTTGATTTTTTGACATCGATTTGTTTATGATTAACTATGTAACAGTCAAACCAAATCCCATCATCATGTCATCAAGAAAGGCTTTTCCCAATGAAGAATCTGCTAATCACAGCCCTTCTGGTCAATCTCTTCTTTTGCTCACTGTTAAACCGTATTTCCTTACAAAGGGTTACTTGGTAAGTCTCTAAAGGAAACACTGCTCCATTCCCCCCCCCCCCAACTCTTTGCTTATTGGAGTTATATACAGCGAAAAGATAAGCATATGATATGTACTAAATCGTTATAAACCATTTCAGCGCCTTCCTATGCAATTTGCACGGGCAAACGGTCTCACCAACAAGAATTGTGGTTTGATTATTAGCGATGAAACACAAAGGCGATGGAATTTAAGGCTAGCTACCTATGGTTCTCAAGTTTGTATTGTAGGTGGATGGAATGAATTCCATGCTGCAAATGACTTAAAGGTGGGCGATTGCATTATGTTTGAGGTTGTTACTAATGGAGATAAACCAATAAGGAAATTTTATGGTAAGTTTTCTCATTTAAGCAACCTCTTACTTTTCAACAACATTGTTTCTTTGTTATATGCACCATGACACTATGTTTTGCAAAATTGTGTATGGTGGTGTTACCCAACAAAACAGTGGAAGATGATTTATGAAATGATTGTTTTTGTGAAACATTTTCTACGGAAGTATATCTTGTAGCAAACAATTTAGTTGTATACCATATACGTCCTTATTTATACATTTCTTTAGTAAATAGTGTATTTAAACTGTTATATAACATTGTCCTTTCTTCTTCATACAGAAAAACAGTGTCCTTTCTTTATTAGTTGCTTTTGCTTGTTATAAGGAGAGTGCTTTGTCTTTCATAGGCTATAGTCCAATGTAAAGGGGCTGTTTGCTCAGTTTACTCACTCAAGTTTATATATTGAGTCCTCTAAAAGCCCTGTCCCCGGTTCCATGAGGATAAATTTTCATATTTTGTTATTTAAAAAGTTTAAAGAAATTAGCTCATATACGTTAAACAATATTTGACGAATAATATCTGCAAAAGTATTTTTGTTGAAAAGAGTAAAATAGCTAGGCATAAAATAGCTCTGTAGAAGGCCTTTTTGTTGTATGTGTTTGCGTTTATTAAGATGGTCTTCTATAAGTTCTTTCTCAATGTTTCTAGAGATATAATAGTCATTTTAACACCTAAAAGCACTTTTACTCGTCCTACTAAACTCTACCAAAGTGTGCTATCCTTTCTCTAGTTTGCTTGCTTTTGAATTTCTTCATTTCTTGTGTAAGTTGAGGGAGGGTGGTGATTTTAAATATGTTGTATTAATATAAGCATTGATGGCTTAAAACAGTTAATACATCTGACCTTATTCTTGTTTCAATGTTTTGGAATCTAGTAAAATCTTTTAACTTTATTTTCATAACATTGTTCTTGTTATATTAGTAATTTCCTTGTTATTTGGAAGCCAAAAGAATTTCAAGTATGGTCTATTTGGAGAGCGAGCTCCTACTAATTTTGAAAATTATCCAAAATACAGGGTGGGCTGTGGAAACAGCCTCTTGCAGAAATGCAGGGTAAGACTGCATACGATAGACCCTTGTAGTCCAGCCCTTCCTTTGGACCCTGCGCATGGCGGGAGCTTAGTGCACTGGGCTGCCCTTTGTCCAAAATACAGGGTGGATGTTTAGATGCTATTCAAAATTTTCTTGTAACCCTTTGTCACACATGAATTCTTGACATGGTTTTGCATACAATTAACTGTGTAACAGGCAAACCAAACCCCAGCATGAAGTCATCAAGCAAGGCATTTCCCTATGCAGGAACTGACACTCACAAGCCTTTTAGTCGATCTCATTTTGTATGCACTGTTAGACCCTACTACCTCTCAAATGATCTCTTGGTAAGTCTAAAACGTATCTTGCAACAAAGACCCTTCAAGAACTTCATTTTTCTTTTTCTTTTTTCTCTTTGTTTCTTGATGAAAATATGAAGTAAACCACTGTTTGATTATCTGTGCACTTGGTTATTAACCATTTCAGTACATTCCCAAACAATTTGCACTTGCAAATGGTCTCACCAACAAGAAATGCGACTTGATTATTAGAGATGAATTACAAAGGTCTTGGAACGTTAGGTTATGTTCTTTTGGCAATAGTGTATTTATCAGAGGTGGATGGCATGAATTCCGTAATGCAAAGTGCTTAAAGGAAGGAGATTGCATAATGTTTGAGCTTGTTACTAATGGGAACAGACCGATATTGAAATTTAATGGTAAGCTTTCTCATTTAAGAAGTGTCTTATTTTTCGATCATCTTATATGCACATAAACTATGACTCTGTTCGGCGTGCATTTCGGATGAAGCAGTTTTTACTTAATTGGAAGAAAGCACTTTGCATTCTAGGTGAGCATAATCCATTTTCATTTGTGGCTTTTCAATCCCTCGTTATTATCACTGGCTTCTATCAGTATACAACATCAGAGCAGCAAATAGTTAGAAATATTTATAAGTTTGGATAGGGGTGTTCATGGTTCGGTTTGGATCGGTTTTTCCCTAGAAATAAACCAAACCAAGTAATTCGGTTTTTCAAATATTAGAACCAAACCAAACCAATTAAGTTGGTTTTTTCTTGATTCGATTTATGTCGGTTTTTCGGTTTTTCGCCGGTTTTTTCTTAAATATAAGACATACACTACCAAACACATATTTCGGCGACCACATTTTCAACGTAGCACTATCAAATCAATTGCCCTTTGAGAAATCTATTATTTACCAAGATATATTGATGATAATTGAATCAAATAGTGATGAATAATTTAAGGACTATTAAAAATATATTATTTTTAACATGAAATAGATTCTTACACTTAACAAAAGAAAACTACCAATCAAACTAGAATGTAAAGGTAAAGATCTGTTCTAAAAGTGCAAACGATTAACATTTACTATAAATTTTTTCAAATTTTGTATAAAAGAATACATATATATAGGTGTAATAATAAATTTAAAATAGCTACTCTTATATTCGATTTGGTTCGTTTTTTTTTTATTAAAACCAAAACCAAACCAAATTTGATCGGTTTTTAAATTTCAAAACCAAAACTAAACCAAACCAAAAAGTATCGGTTTTTTTGGTCAGTTTGGTTTGATTTTCGGTTTGGTTTGGATTTTCGGATTTTTATGAACACCCCTAAGTTTGGACTCATTAAGGATGGGAAAGAACCTATGGTTTACTTCTGTTGCTAGCGTTCTTCTACATTTGATGTTGCTGTCTATTTTTTTCCATTGGCTATTAGAGTAAGGAAGATGTTGTGGAACTATAATGAGAGGACTTATAATAGTGATGTATAACAGACTTGGTTATAGTTAGAGAGTCTTGGATGATGTTAAATAAGTTTACTCCTTACATACTGTACTCTGTAAAAGTTTTCTCACATATATTTCACAATGTTTTTGCATGATAAGAAATCTATGTTAGCTAGTATGATTGTGGTGTTTTTGCGCAAACAAGTTTCTGCTAATGCTAAGAGGAAGGTAAAGTTTTGGTAAGGAAATTCCTACTCTAGGTTAGTATTTTTTTTTTTTTTGGCAATCCGCTAGGCAAGCACCTAGGGCTAGTTTTTTATTAATAAATGAAAATAAAAGTACAACAATTAGGAATAGTACAAATAAGGGGGACAATAGCACCAGTATTGTTACCTATATGCCTTGGCTATATAATCACTCCTCTGCGCCTCACATTGCGTTATGATGGCAGCCTCATGTAGAGGATTCATGGTGTAGCTGCCGGCAATGTCTCACGAGGGCATATAATCTCATAGCCGTGTGGATATTTTTCCAAAGGCATAGGACCAAGGCAACTCAAACCGGGCTAAACCTTACCTTACTAATCCTATTGAGGCAATGAAAAGGCCTCACCTACTAGCATGCATGTAAAAAATAAGAACTGGAGAGTACCAAATATTCAATGATCATCACAGAGTTTATAACATACTCTGTGATGATATTACAAATGAGAATACTAATAAAGTGGTATAATAGAATGAAGTACCAATTTGGTTCATGTCCCTTCTTTTCCAAACATGTAAAATCTGCAATTTGCAGTTCTTTGTTGTTTTCCTCAACCGTGTTCAAAAAATATTCAAAAATCATCATTTCTTTTTTGAACGGTTGGACCTCGTTGAGGTAGTTGGGGCATCCTTCTTTTGTTTGACAACTCTCATTGGAGGTCGCCTAACATTTAAAAAATCACTGACCTTGTCGTCCCAACTATTTTTCCTTGTATGTGCTTTTTTTATTTTTCCACTATGCATAGGTGATAGGTCACCTTTTCTTGATGCCTCTTCCCGGCATTGATTTAAGATATCATCTTCCTCTTCTTCATATATATCTCTACCTACCAAAATTGGATTTGGCATGTGTTGAGAAACACCTTGAGTCATCAATGTATTTCCAGCTTGTGCAGGAACCATATTTGCCGTACTTTGTTGTTGTTTTTGTGATTTGTTCCTGCTCACATTCCCACGACCAGTGCAAGAGACTGTTTGACTTAAAGAAAGTAGAGGAGCAGTACTTACAATTGCATCAAGTAGTTGTCTCTCCTCAACCGAAATAATTGGAGTAGTTGTTGTGAGTTGCTGCTGCCCAGAATTTGGTTTTGTTGCTGCTGTGCGATCACCAGTATGCATACTAGTTGAGGCTTGCAGATCATTTTGTTGCTGCTGCATTTTAAGTGTTGGTGTAATCACAATTTGACTTGTATTAACACCTGGAGTGGCCTGCTTGGCACATGTTTCCGCTGCGCTAACCAACCTTCCAGCTGCTGCATCTGGCATAGCAGTAGGAGAGTTTCTGGGGATGAAAATAGGAGCATGAATGTTCAATTTGGTCGTGAGACTTGATGTTGTTGCCTCATGAGGCTTTGGCTTTACTGGAGGATCGATCTCCTCACCTGCACTCTCCTGCTCACCTTCTTCGGATGAATAGCCAGCAAACCCATCACCCCAATCATCTTCATCATCCTCCTCTCGTTGTTCACGCCACAACTTAGAATTGATAGCGATTTCCTTTACCTTTTGTTGGATAACCTCATTGTTGTTCCCAGTTGACAGGACAAGCTGCCCAGATTCACCTTTGAACTCCCCAAAAGACTACTGACTGAGAAGGGACATCAAACACGGATGTGTTCAAAGTCACCATTGGTTGTTTAACCAAGGTGGTGTTCATTACCATTTCTGCCTGGGCCTGTTTGATAATGTTTTCCACTTGTGAACTGGAAAAAAGAATCGTAGGAGTGCTGGACCTTGGTACAAGCTCGCCCTTTGACACTTCTGCTACACTGCTATTTATAGCATTTTGTCGCTGCTCAACCTGCATCATTTTTTTTCTATTTGGAGTGCCTTTTTTGCTGGAAACCGTTGTCCAGTTATTCTTACTAATTTGCTGCCCAGCTTCCTTTGTATCTTTTTCAGCTGTTGAAACAATTTCAGCTGGAACTAAAACAGCAGTAGATACATCTACAGGAGTTGTACCTGCTGCTGCTGATTTCTCAAGTGGTTCAACCAGTGCAACAACATGATCAACAGTTGTTTTCAATGCAGTATTAGACTTCGAATGTGCACCTACTCCACTATGTCCTGCCCCTGCTACACCTGCAGCTGAATTTTCCATATTTAGCATCAGCACACTCCAAGGCCTCAGTACTTACATGTTCCTGGCCCTCCTCATTCACAATAATAGCTTTGTATCCTACTGCATTATCAGCTTGTTCACCTATACCATTAATAGGTCGATCACCTCCCGCTACTGTCCCTATACTACTGCCATTCCCTCGATTCCTAGCTAAGGCACGATCGACAGGAACAATAGCGACACTCTTTGAGATCCCAGAATTGCTGAGAATCTGTGCACCATCAGGGATATTAACATCAGTTTTTTCTACTTGCACAACACCTCTAACACATGTTGCATGTGCTCTTTTACTCAAATCATCACACACTTGCTGCCTAGCATTCTTATCATTTTCTGATCCTTCTATAAGTTGTTGCCCAGCTCTCTTAGCATTCAAAAAATCTCTTGCATCACCCTGCAATTTTTCAACTATTTGATGCTCATTCTCATCACAAACACGAGCTGCTTGAACTGCCTTTCCTTTTAAGCGCCTACATTGATTTTCTTCGTGTCCTTGATGCTTACAATGGCCACAATACGAAGGCAAATTATCATAGATAATTTCCTGGTAATCCTCAACAATCTTACCAGTTTTAACATCAAGATATTGAAGCCTAATCTTTTCAGGAAGTTTGTCAAGTAAATCAATGATAACCTTGACTCTTGCTGTGCTAGGACGAGATCTAACTTGTGTTGCCTTATCAATTGCGATTGGTTTTCCAATAGCAGCCGCAATGGACAATAAAGGCTTACGAGCAAACAGTTCAGGCGACAAATTCGGCAAAGAAATCCAAATAGCCACCTTCGAAGTTTCCTGGTTTGGATTATATCCAACACTCCATGGGAAAACTCTATATTGATGCTCCCTTCCATTATGTTGAAAATAGTTTACAGCTCTTGCCAAACAAGCAGCATAATCTTCATGTTGATCACAACGAATTAAAATTTGTCGTGGAGCCAAAGAACCGAACAAGCAATTACCTTTGATACCAAAGATTTTCGGCAGAATACTCCTTAAAATCTGTAAATTTGGTGCGTCGCTGGACAGTTTTATCATCACTGCTTGATGTAATCCTTCCTCCTTTGCAAATTCTTCACGTTCATCCATGGAAAATTGAATGGTAGGAACTCCATGAACAATTTCAAAAGGTTTCAAACTCGTTTTTGTGAGAGATGTGGCAGATTGCTTTTGATTCAAACTTGCTGCATATGTAACAAAGTTGTTGATGTTTGGAGTAACTTCATTTGAGTTTGGATTCTGCTCTCCCACAGCCAAAGGCTGGGGAGAGACGTTGGCTGCCATGGAAAGGCTCTATTACGCACAAGTTTCAACACTACATCGCACAGAAAAGAAGAAGCTGCCCAGATACACTGTTTTGCTACAGTAATGGACGAACCAATTTGTAGATCTGAAACAATTGGCTATGGATTTGAGGGTGAAACCAATTGGGGATTGTGCGCAAAGAGAAAATGAATCTTTTGATATCAAGTTTGCAAAAATCCACTGCTAGATTCCGAAGTTATGGCCGATGAATAGTAACGGATTTACTATTCACCCTTCTTCCTAGAGAGAAGGAAGAGTGTATTTATTAGCTTTGTTAGTAAAGATTTTTTTCTTTTAGGTTAGTATTTCTTCCTACTTGATTCTAACAGTTTTCTGGTTGATGTATAGTCCCTCGTAATTGTAATTATTTTTAGAAATAGTTTGTTTAAAAAAGTATGTACATGCTTTATAAGAGTTTGAAGATTATGTAGGCCTGTAAAGAATGCCACACAATATAGTGGACTGTAATTATTCTAATGTATTTTTGCAGGCAAAATTTCTGGAGAGGATACAAATGTCATTCAAGGGATTAGTGAACAATGAAGTTGTTCGTGACAAAAGGGCAGCCGGTGCACTAAGCTCCCGCTATGCGCGGGGTCCGGGGAAGGACCGGACCACAAGGATCTATTGTATGCAGTCTTACCCTGGATTTCTGCAAGAGGTTGTTTCCGCAGTTGATAACAAAAAAGAATAAAGGAAAACTGAAGCAATCCTCCCCCTCCCCCTCCCCCTCTCAATTGATTCAATATATGGTGCACCGCAACAATAAAGCCTGTTATATTTTCTTCCAAAAAACTCATTAGTTACAGATCAGAGGTTTGGAACCCTGAGTAAATTGTTACAGGTGTAGAAGGAAAAGAGGTTGTAAAGTGCCATTTCTTGGCCATTGGATCAACAACAGTGTGATATGTTCATGCATAGATTGAGAATTTCTCCTGGAATGCTAACATCTGTTAGACTTTTCTGCTTCATCTGCTTGGATATCCATGAATTCCTATAAAAAATTTGGGAGCTTATCCATTTCTTTTAAATTTGATCCACTTTTCCTGCCTAAGTTGCATATATAGCTGATTGAGCTGGGTTTATGTTAATATGGTCTTTAATCACCTTTGTGTTTTTGTTTCGACATTTATCTTTGAGTGACCATGGTAGAAATTGTTGGTTCGTAGTTGCTCATGGAGCAACGATACCTCCACTAAATGTAATATCTTAATTTTACCCTCCATTATGCTTTGAGCTAATTCATACCCTTGTCGCTAGCAAATAGTCTTGTATTTTCTTCATGTAGCTTCAACCTGAAGTATAATAGAAGGTACTCTCAAATCATAGGCAAAAGTAGAACAAATATGGATCTTTTTGAAGTATTTTGACACATGTAATTCGTCTAATCAACGTTGGAGTTCCATTAAAGTCAATGGCAAACATGAGATAATTTGCTGATGACAAATATATTAATGACCCTCAACGTATAAAGTAGAGTAAAATTGAGGTATTACGTATAGTAAAGGTGCAAAATTTGTTTTTTTGTTTCCCCTTTAAAATCTGCAAGTAAATATTCTAGGAAGGACGCTAAGCATCATAGAAGCCATTGACAAGATACCAGGTGTGAAACAAGCTACATCACCAATTTTCACTAGTGATTTTACAACAACAACAACCCAGTATAATCCCACTTAGTGGGGTCTGGGAAGGGTAGTGTGTACGCATACCTTACCCCTACCCTGGGGTAGAGAGGCTTTTTCCAAATAGACCCCCGACATCTTTCCTTCCAAGAACTTCCCACTTGACTTTTGGACAGACTCGAACTCACAACCTCTTGGTTGGAAGTGATCTTACTTACCAACAATGTATTTAAAACGAATTTAAGCATTATAATTTTAACAATTAGTAATAATTAAAGTAAAAACATATCACTTGATATGATTAAGTAACTACAAAAGACAAAGTCTTATATTTATTAGTTTGATGGAATATAATGTGTAGAAAAATATTTATCCCGTCAACTTTACAAGAAAATTATTCAAACTCGGCGTTTATATGAACCAATGGATGCAAGACAATTGTCTTACATATACACATTTCTCACTTAATTATAATTAAATTTTATATATGAATTAGTTTAGCTATTGAAATTAAATTATCTGGCGAAACATTGGTTGGGCGGGCTTTTACTTCAAAAAATGACATTGTACAGCCGTTGTTAAAATAATAGCCGGAAAAATATATAAAATTTGTATATATATATATATATATATATTCTGTGTGTTATATATAAAAATTATATAAATTTTATGCACTTTTTCGACTAGCAAACCTAAATAGTTTCTGGCGCGGGCTAAAAGTGATAATACACTTTTTGCTTCTCATTGCCCATTTTTTTTTTTAGAAAAAACTTGGATTAACCCTCAAGATCCCCCATTATTAATAATAAACCCCCCAAATCCGCCAGTTCCATTATTGAATTTCTTTATCCCAATTTTGCTTCGGGATGCAGTGAAAATGTCGTCTATTTTACACAGTCACACAGTAAAAGCTGCCATCCAGAACGGCCCCTACGCGGCCCAATTGGGGGATATAGTCGCGTTTCAATGCGTTTACGGAACACCCAGTGGTAAACAAAAAAAAAAAAAAGCTGCCATTCCTTTCAAGTTTCACTTTCCAAATAATTGCATCCCCTGAACTGAATTGAAGTATCAATCTTTCAATTCTATCAATTACAGTTACTGCATTTTTTGACTGCCGGCATGAAAGTTCGTCCAGTGAAACCTCACTTTTTCAAACCTATTCAGCCAGGTTTCAAGCACGCTCTGGTTAGTCAAAATTAGCGGGTTTTTAGTAATTATTTCATCTTTCCTATGTATTTATGTATGATATGAATTTATCCCAGGAGAGAGAAACACTAAAATTCAAAAAACATAGTCCAAGCCCCTAACTTTTTACAATATTTGATTTTTTTTTGTCACTTCTTCTATGTAAATATTTTAGGGGTTTTAACCTACAATTTTTAGCTTTGTTATACTTTTTATTATAGGTTAAAAATACAAAATTTTAGAAGGTGAATTATTACTATTAATATTATTTTTTTTATTTTTAATTTTTTTTAAAACGAAATCCGAAAAAATATTAATTTTTTTTTTAATTTTTGGGAGATATTTAAAAAAATACGAAAAAGGGAAGTATGGAATTTAAAAAAAAATAAAAAAATAAAAGTAAAAGTAGGTGTAATTCTCTTTTAAAAAGTAAAAGAAAGTGGAAAATTAAAAAAAATAAAAGTAAAGTTTTGTGGAAATTTTAAAAAAAATAAAAAGTAAAAGAAAGTTAGAATTAAAAAATAAATATAAATGTAGCTGAAAATTTAAAAAATTTAAAGTAAAATAAAGTAGAATTTTTTAAAAAGAAAAGCAAAAGAAAGTGGATTGTTTTTTTAAGAAAAGTAAAATAAGTGGAATTCTCTTTTAAAAAAAAAGTAAAAAAAGTGGGATTTTAAATAAAATAAGAGTAATTAAAGTTGCAATTTAAAAAATAAAAGTAAAGAAAGGTGGGAATTTTTTTTATAAAAAAGAAAAGCAAAATGTAAGTGGGATTTCTTTTAAATAAAAAATAATAAAATAATTAAAAAAAAATCTGAAATTTTTCGAAATTCTCCTATAAATAGAAGAGAAATATTTGAAGAAAGAAAAGAGGGAAGAGGGGAGGAAATTGAGAGAAAACAAATTTTCTTCTTCTATGCTAAAGAGAATTTCTACTAGTTTCATTCTTTCTACCTATTTCTTTCAAAAAAAAATAAATATAGCCATTCATTACCTTGTTTAAGACAAAAAAAAACACCTCAAAAACAGGAGCTAAATCACACTAAAAATCAAATCCAAAAGCTTCAAACTTAATTTAAAAGATAGCCCAAAATACTAGCCCGAAGAGGTTGAAGTCGAGTTCGGTTCGAAAGGTTTCCGCTCGTTGCTTCTGATTGTGGTTCGTTTGCACATTAAATTTGATGGTTTTTTGCTCCATATGTATTGAATAAGATCTTCATCTATAAAATGTTCATTCTTTTCTTAACCAATGTTTCCATTATATTTCTTTCACCGTATTTCCTTTTGATTTGTATATTATATTTTGGTTATCTACCAACTTGAAAGATATGAATAAAAAATGAAGGAAGAGCATCAAAAAATAGAATTCGTGAGAGACAGAATGAGTTTCTTTAATGAGATTGTAGTTCATAGGGAAAGATAGGAAGATGTATTCAAAATGGAGAGAGAACGATGTAATAGCTTGGATCCAAATTAAAGGATGTTAAGTCAATAACAAATTTGATACCGACATGGGTGATTAGGTCCATAATAACTAAAATCATATATTTCTTCAATAATAATTCCATATTCATAAATCATGACCTTACAATAATCTCAAAGTAGTTTTAGGAAGAAACATAATCATGAACATTTGTAGTTTGCTTTAAATTGAATACAATCCTTTTAGAATAATCGAGGCGCGCCATGCCAAATAAAATCTCAAAACTCATGGCCCTCATTTAATTAATTTTAATCCTTAGAAATCGAGACGTGCCATTTATTTGAATTTTCCACGGCCCTCGCAAACTTGAAAGTGCGTAGTTGCTTTAGGCGCGCTATTTTTAAAAATTAATTTCCTAAATTCGGGTGTGCATTTCATGTGACCCAAATCCAAATCTCAACAACGTTAGATAAAATGTGTCGTGGACCGCGGATGCATTTCATGTGACGTGGTTCAAGACGTGTTTCAGATGACGTTGAATTTTCCTAAAATTAATTAAAAGCGACTAATAAGTTAAAAAATATACCATAGGTTGAAACATGTTTTAAAATCAGATAATAGGCCAATTGTAATAGTTTAAGCGACCGTACTAGAACCACGGAATTCGGGAATGCCTAACACCTTCTCCCGGGTTAACAAAATTCCTTACTCAGAATTTCTGGTTCGTAAACTTCAAAAGGAAAGTCGATTTTTCCTCGATTTGGGATTTAAAATAAACCGGTGACTTGGGACACCAATTAAAATATTCAAACTGGTGACTCTGAAAAATTAAATTTAATAATCTCATTTCGAATAATGTCACTTTAATTGGAAAAACTCTCTTACACCCCCTCGGGCTGGTAAAAAGGAGGTGTGACAATATGAACATGGAAAAGGTTAAACTTGCCCCTGAACTATGTGAAAAAGTAGATATCCCCTCCATTAATAGTTGGGTTCAATCACACTTTTGCTGTTGGTCTGTTAAAACTAGGCTATATTTGCCCATATTGAAAACTAGGCTATATTTGCCATATTGACTAACAAAACTTTGAGCCGAGTGTTTTTCGGAAATAACCTCTCTACTCCTTCGAGGTAGGGGTAAGGTTTGCATATACACCACCCTCCCATATTCCATTAGTGGGATTTTACTGGATTGTTGTTGTTGTTGACTAACAAAACTGATTAGTATTGTTTGTTGCCGTGTGCCCCAAAGTTAATAACGGAAAAGGTCAAATTTGCCCCTTAGCTATGCGAAATGGCCTAGATATAGCATTTGTGGCTTCAAAATTAACTATCCCTTTTTGTTCCCTCCTCCTTTAAACACCCGCACCCATTTTATTAGAAATGACATCAGGTAGCCACTCTAAAGGGATACTATTTAAGAATTAGCCAGTGCGTCCTAAATTTAAGTTTTACAGTTCAATTTCTTAGGACAAAAATGTTTTGATTTGTATGAAGTTAAGATTTTTAGTTTAAAATTTCAGGACAAAAATAAGTATTGTCTAATCTCTAAATAGCATCCTGAGAATGGCTATCTGTGCTCTTGCCCCCCACCCCTTATTTTAATCTTCTTAACCGACACAAATTGGAGAGATGGCAACAGTGGAACAATGTTCCACCGCAATAGATAAACCATTTTCGTGCGAAACAGATACCGGCTAGGGGATATAGATTATGGATAGCGGGCGACAAGCCGACAATGACCAAATAATTGGGGTTTGATAGCTGAGAGCAGTGTTATCAAAGGCGCGCTTAAGCCCTGAAGCGAGGCTCAAAACGTGTTGAGCACTTCGTCTCACTTAACGGGCGCTTTAATGTTGTCATCAAGGCTCTAATGCATACTTTTCCTTGTCAGTGAGCGTAATGTCGTAATCTCGAAGAAGCGGCACTAAACAATTAATATTTCACTTACTTCAATTTCCTTGTCCATATATTTGGTGCTATATGTGTAAAAGCTCAGGGTAAGAAGTTGATCATCTTTTGTTGCATTGCCCTGTGTCCTCGGCTTTGTGGAGGGCGATCCTGAACCTTTTTGGTGTTCAATGGGTGATGCCAAGCACCGTAAAGGAAATGTTATATAGTTGGGCAGGTTTCCGTAGAAGAAGAAAGCAAAAGGCGTGGAAGTTCGCCCCGTTAGCTCTCATGTGGATAGTTTGGGGGGGGAGCGAAATATGAGAGCTTTTGAGGAGATTGAGTCAACTTTTTCACATCTTAAGAATAGTCTTTTATCTTCGATCGCTTTTTGGTACACTCATATAGCCCATACTTGTATAAAAGATTGGGCGTCTTTTGTAGAGAATCATGTTCTGATGTAAATTCTATACTTTTTGGTATACTTCCTGTATACGGGAGTTCTCTCCCTTTTGATTAATACAATTTACCTTATCAAAAAAATATTTGGTATTCATGCTTATAGATATTAGTTTTTGACTACACACATATTTGTAGTTTTTCTCCATTTGCGCCTTTCTTCATTAAAGCCTACGCTTTATTTGCGCTTTGCACTTAAAGCCCCAACAGACCTTAGAGCTTTTTTGTGCTTTTCGCCTCTGATAACACTGGCTAAGAGAGTTTTATCGGAATAGCTAGGGGGAGAGGAGATGAGACGAGGGTGGTTGGAGGAAAATCAAGCAACTGTAAAAGTTACCAGCAGTGGTGGTTCTTGGCTGGAAAGAATCAAAGGGCGAGCGGTGTCACCAGACGATCTTTTTAGCAGATTAACTATATCATACAATCAATCTATTACCTTTCCTTTCTCTTGTTCATCAATTTCGAGCGAAGGGTAAGAACAAGAAGTCCTTGTACCATCTTCCTCAGTTCCATCAAATAGAGCAGCTCTCTTGCCATGTACACTTCGAGAATTCACATCCATTGAAAAAGCATGATTGACCGAAACTATTAACGGAGGGCATATATCTAGACCATTTCGCATAGTTTAGTGACAAACTTGACCCTTTCTCATTATTACATTTTGGAGACATGGCAATAAACAGTGCTATTCACTCCCATTAGTCAATAAGGACAAATATGACCCATTTTATGACGGCATGGGCATACGATTCATCCCAACTATTAAAAGAGTGCAGACATAGACCATTTCGCATAATTTAGGGACAAATTTGACCCTTTGCCCTTTCTTAGTTGTTTATCTGGGTATTAAAATAGTACAGTATCTTCCATGAACTAAATAAAACAACTTTATTTGGAACAAGGCAACTCTAATTTTGTGTGGTGCTGCAGAAAATTCCTAAAGGTTTTATGAAGTATCTAAAGGGACATGAGCTTGAACATGTAGTACTGAGAAGGGCGGGTAAAAAGTGGCTGGTGAAGGTGAACGACTATCAATTCAAAACGGGTTGGGGAGAGTTTGCGGAGGAGAATGTTTTGCAGCTGGGAGATATGTTGGTGTTCAGACATGAAGGAAACGTGGAGTTTGAGGTTATCATCTTTGATTCAAGTCAATGTGACAGAGAATATGCGGAGTATTTGCAAGAAGAAGAAGAAGCAGCAACACGTACTTTTGGAGAGATTTCCAAGAATTTTGAATTTGAAGGTGAAGTTGTTTAGGTTCTCAACTTCATTTTTTTAGATTTTACATTTCTGTTATTTATGGAAGTTTCCTGATTATTTATTTATGATGCTTGATGCTGATTTAATACTCCCCGTCTCATATTAGTTGTCAAGGTTACTAAAAAGTTTGCCCTATAATACTTGTCAATTTATAAAATCAAGATAGAATTAGTCAATTTTTCCCCATTTTGCCCATAATGTTAATTGTTCTTGAAAGTAAAAAATATTAATAGAGCGCACATTTATTGCATAGAGATAAGGATAAATTAGTCAAAGAAAAAAACACTTATTATTTATGATTCCTTAAGGGGCGTGCAAAATGGAAATATGACAACTAATTAATATGGGACAGAGGGAGTAGTACGAAAAAGTGGAATAGAAAGAGAAACTATAGTGATGAATTCCTTTCATGTTTATACAAGAAAATACTGATTTGTTTTAATTTATTTAGTTTAAGAAATTAGCCAAAATGTGTGGTAGATAGTTAAATGTTGTTCCCTTTTTCTAAATGGAATTTGTCATATTTAATTTCTTGAAGATACAAACAACTACACTTCAATCCCAAGTGGGGATCGACTATATGGATCCTTACCATCCACGTCGTGCCCTTTAAGCCATTCAAGAGCTATCGACGATGTAATAGAAATACCAAGCCTCAACATCAAGTCGTCAGACGAGGATTCTTCACATGCGGAAGCTGCTACTGACAAGCATGCTGGTCATTCTCATTTTATATGCACTATTAGACCATATTGCCTGACATATGGTTACTTGGTAAGTCTTAAAACTCATTAATTTCACGTAAACTCTTCAAGAATCTTCAGGCTAAAGGAAGCATCTGCACTATTTTAATTATTTTTGTCCTTGTTAAGTGAAAATCTGTAGAATATGAACTGTTTAATGATGTGTCCAAATGGTAATACACTTTATCAGCGCCTTCCTCAACAATTTGCAAATAGTCTCTCCAACAAGAAATGCGATTTGTTTATAAGAGATGAAAGACAAAGGTCTTGGAATGTAAAGCTAAGTTCTGATTGCAAAAATCGAGTCTCTATTGGAGATGGCTGGCGTGAATTCATTGCTGATAATTGCTTAAAGGTTGGAGAACGTATAATGTTTGAGGTTGTTAGTGATGGAAAAATGGAGTCTATATGGAAATTTCATGTTGTTACTGACGCAGAAACTCCAAAGCAGAAGTTTCAAGGCAAGTTTTCTCATATCATGTTATACTATTTATATGAAAATATTATGCCACACTTTATGTTCTTGAAGAGTCTTTATGTTCTGCATTTGTTCAAAAAACAACGTTTAACTAAGTAATCTGTGAATGCTTTTCACAATGTTAGTGTGCAACACTTTTGATTTTCGTATATGCTCTTTTTGAGCTACTTGCAGTATCTCTGAAAAGTTCTTGCTCATGTTTTCTAAAAGGCCATTTTAAAGCACTTTACCAAGTAGTGTTGGTAAAGCTATTATCCATATGATCCCAAAATTCCGTTGTTCAGGTTTAAAAAACCAGCTTTGGCCAGGTACCAGTAAACTCTGTTTTTGATTAATCAGGGCGAATATGCAGTTGTTAGTGAGGCTTTTTCCTTGTTGTTTCTATCGCTTTCATTTTTTATAATCAATCTTCAGTGGTAAATACTTGTGTAAAACAATCTCCAGATTTTAGGGATCTTCACTACTATCAAGAGTTGAGTTAGCCCTTCCGAAATTATTTGTCATCTCTGTTGCCCCCTCGAAATTTATCTTCTTTCTGAATTATGACTTTAACAAGTATTTTTCCCTTCAGCTTAATGTTCTATCGTTGATTTTAAATTCTTTCTTTAGTTACAGTTCTGATGGGTTTTTATTTATTTAAAAACTAGATTTGAGAGCAAATGCATCACTTCAGCCCGAAGGAAAGAAGCCTGATTTGGATGCTAATAGATATTACGCTCGAGGTATGAATTTCAAGAATGAAGTCTTGTAGCTGTATCAAGTACCTCTTTCCTTTTCATTTCTCTGATTCTAATGTTTCTTCTTTCTTTTCTTTTTCATGTATTCTTTTTTTAAATGAAGAACAGGCCTCAGGATTGAGACGTCAGATATGACTGCTCCAAAAGCACAAGTACATGCTTCAACATCTGCTAATAATGCTAACCCTCATTTTATTTCTACTATTAAGCCTTATTCCATCAACAAACCTCGTCTGGTAAGCAATTTGAAATAACTTTAATTAAGCCCTTAATAGTTTAAATCTTCAGTAAAAGTTTCTCTTTTTTTGTGATAACGCGCATTGATCTGCATATTGGGATACAACTTGAGCAGTATCTTCCAGCGGATTTTGCAAAATCAAATGGCTTGATGAATAGACGTTGTGAGATGATTCTCACAGATGAGAAACAGAGATCATGGTCGGTGCAGCTCGGACTAACAGGACATCACGTTGCGATTACCAGGGGATGGAAAAAATTCGTGAAAGCAAATGATGTCCAAGTAGGAGATACTTTTAAGTTTGAACTCATCAACAACGGAACAATACCTATAGCATACTTCCATTGTGAGTATTTCGTTACTTCCCTCTGTTTTTGTGGTCTTCCTCTGTGTTATTCATGTTTTTGTTTTTCTTCTTTGTCCCTCAGGCTTTTAGAATATAGGAGAGAGTGGAATCATAAACAAAATTTTTATGGTAGTGATATGAAAATATTATGCCACGCTTCGGAAGAGTTATGGATTTTTGGAATGAGTTATATAACTTTACTTTTTACATTAAACGACTCTCGAAAGGTTTTAAATAGTCTGGATGTATTGCTTGACTTTTTTTGAGGTCACCCTTTAAATTCTGTCCCGGTTAGTCTAGTGGCTTCAAAAAGGCCATTTCTGCAAATGCCCCTACAAAATCCCCCCCCCCCCTCCCCAAAAAAAGAAAATCTAGCCTAGACTTCTATTATTATGTAGTGGTTGTATGAAATCAAGTCTACAAAATTTTATATCAAGAGAGTCTGTTGTGCTAAAAGAAAAATTTCAGGTAAATATTCTGGATAGGATACCAAGCAAAGCCCTTGACAAGTTAGTGAAGCAGTTGTGATGGGCAAGGGGAAAGGAGCATTGAAGGATATGTTTTTTTTGGATTTACTACTTAGTTGCCTAATATCAACAGAGGGCGTACCTTGTTCTGCTTTTTATTTTTCTATTTTTTTTGTTTGTTGCTTTAAGAAAAGGTAAAAGGATAAAAAGCTTACCACCTCCACTATACTTAATATCTTGATTTTACCCTACATATATATTGGATTAATTCATATCCTTGCCGCTAGCAAATTATCTTGTATTTGCCTTCAACTTTAATGGTGCTTCAACTTGAAGTATAACGGAGAGTAATTTCAAATTATAGTAAATAATAGAGGGTTAAATTTGAATTTCTTTTAAGTATTTTGATACGTGAAATTTGTCTAATGTACGCTGGAGTTCCATTAAAGATAAGGGGAAACACGAGATAATTTACTAATGGCAAGATTATGAATGACGTGAAAGTATATGAGGATAAAATTGAGATATTAAGTATAAGAAGGTGTAAATTTAGATTGTTTCCTTTAAAAAATTGTAGGTAAGCAATAGCCAAACTCAACAAAGGAATATAATCAAACAGGTTTATTTGCAACTACTAGGAGATTTGCCTAAAGTTTCATGGAAAGGTTTAATGTATCAGAATCAAACACGACAAAAAGTAGTCTTCACAATGTGGCTACAAGTTCAGGGAAGATTGCTAACTGTTGATAGAATGAAGAACTCGACATGCAAGTGGAAGACACATGTTGCTTTTGCAATCAAACTCAATAAACGAGAGATCATATAATTGCAGAATGTGCATTTGATCGAAGCTTATGGTCCAGACTCATGCAATGGTTATAGATACAACAACTTTCCACAACACTGTGGACTGACTGGCATCACTGGATTGTAATGAAAACAAATGGGTGATCTCAGGTTGCTCAAATTAGTGTACGCAGAATATACACAGTGTGGATTGAGAGGAATGCAAGGATCTTTGAGAAACAAACAACTACATGGGGTGTCCTTGCCAGTAGAGTGGTATGCATGTGCAATATTAGAGCTGAGGATTATACTCGTGTCCTTACAAAATGCAAATAATGAAGAGCTAGCATCGTGAGTTATATAAATGAGGTTAGGAGGCCATGGAGATTAGATTGAGATGTTTTTTTTCCAGTTTGGAAATAGGTCGTGGTGATCTATTGCTTGTAAATATTTACATTGATAGTTAATACAAAGATGTTTAATTACCAAAAAAATTTTTATAGGTAAATATTCTAGTAAGGTGCATCATAAGCCACTGACAAGATAGCAGTTGGTTATGGGCAAGAAAATTAGCGCGTCACCGAATGGCAAGGCTCGCTAGTTTTCTAGAGTACAATATTTCATTTTTCTTAGTTGATACATGGAATGCAAATTAGTCTTTTTTAATGTATACTTCCTTAAATTAGAAATCTCTACTATCACAAATAAGATGCTAATAAAAAAAGTCAGTTATATATTGAAAAATAAAATTATTCATATTAGTTCACCATTGAAGGAATGGTGAAATACGAAATACCTAAAGGAAAAAGCAATTAGTCCAACAAACTACGTCACGTATTTTCACTATTACCATAAATGTTTTTTGAGTAGTTTGTTTTGAGTTTTGCTTAATAACTAGGAAATTCGTCCGCGCTTTGCGCAATTTTTAAAAAATAAGTGAATTTGCAAAATGACTATTATTTTTTTGTGAATTTAGTCTAAACAGAAGAGATGGAAAATTTTGTATATATGCATACCAAACTTGAATTCTATGAATTGATTAAATAACAAATAGTATTGATTTTTCATAAGAATTAGAGCAGTTCACATTGATGTTAGACAATCCATATTTTAACATATAATCTTAGAAGTAATTAATTGTCGCTATATAATTTATACTTAATATATTTGTATGTATATTAAAAATTGATTTATTTCCATTTAGATTAAATTTCTTGTTTTTTCTAAAAAAATTGAAAAATAAACTAAATCACCATGAATAAACATGAAATAGCAAGAGAAAATATACCTTCTCTTTTACAGAAAATTTACTAAAATGTCTTTATCCATAGTGTGGAATAAGTTCCACCATTAAAAATTACTACTCTGCTTTGTTACCTATCGATGGAAATCACCATAATATACAAAAGGAAATGTAAATCTTATCCAATTTAAAATACCCACAAAATTATACACAAAAAAGAAGTACAATTTGCAAAAGATTAGTTACCAAAAAAAGTTGATATTTGTTCAAATACAAGGCACAAAATATTCAAGAAATATTATAATACACAAGTAGAGGTATCTCGATTAGATTTTATATCTAAGGACATATAGTGATTACAATGCTAAAAGAAAATAAAAAAAAGTTCTCGTTATGTTGAGATGATGACCTTTCATTGACATATTGCACTCCATGGCAGTTGGCAGAGGAAGATCACAATTTGTAAGAATAAATACATGTGAGCAGTTTGTATGCATTCCTGTTAAACAACCACAAATATTAGGATATAGTATCAATAAGGTGAATAACAAAAGTTACAATGAACTTTTTGCTCACCTCTTCATATCGAACACCTCCACATTTAGCACAGATGAAGATCTGAAAATATTGAAAAGACACAAAACTTTAAAAAGGAAGAATATACAAAGGACAAAACCCATTAAAACCATAATAACTATGGTGTAACAGAAAACATAATAAAGAAATAGGGGAAAACAAACGCTCAACATTAATCTTTCTTTAATAGACATTGTAACCTTTAATAAGTTGGATTGAATGAAACTAATAAAAGAAAAGCAAAAGATTCAAAAAAAGGATAAAAAAGATAGGTGTGTTTCTTGGCTAAAGAGATATGCCACATCATCTTTTCTAATCCCTCTTTTATATATATATAGATAGATAGATGAATGAAATATTGTCCTCTTTATTTATTTATTTATTTATTTATAATCTATTGAAATAATATCAAAAGTTATTAAGTTTTACCAAAAATTTTCTGTCTAACAAAATATTTTTTCTTTCACTTTTAGATTAAAACTTAAATTAAAGAAAATAAAAAAAAAATGTCCTTAAAGAATTGTGGACCGGCCCGTGGCCCACATAGGACTGAGTTGAAATTTTAAGGCCCATAAAAATGATGGAACGACCCGGACCCAGCCCGTCAAATACCAAGGCCTGCATAGACTAACCCACATTGACTGGTTTGCCCATTACTAATGAAAAACCCGCCGGTTCCCAGTTCCCACGCCTGTAAATATATAGTAATATTTATGCTAATGTTGTATTGTTTTTCTTTCTCCCAATTTACACAGTCCCACAGTAAAAGCTGACATTCCTTTCAAGTTTCAGTTACCAAATAATTGCATCCTCTGAACTGAATTGAAGTATCAATCTTTCAATTCTATCAATTACAAAGTAGAAAAAGATAGTTAACTGCATTTTTTGACAGCTGGCTATGAAAGTCCGTCCAGCGAAGCCTCACTTTTTCAAGCCTATTCAACCAGGCTTCAAGCGCGCTCTGGTGAGTCAAAATTAACCGTGTTTTAGTAATTATTTCATCTTTGCTTCTATATTTATATACTATATGATATGGAGTTAACAATTCGTCCCAGAAAAGAAAAACACTAAAATTCAAAAACCATAGTCCATATGAACATGCAAAAAGGTTAAATTTGCTCTTGAACTATGCAAAAAGGTCGACATATACCCTACGTTGATAGTTGGGGTCAATCATGCCTTTACTGTTAGTTTGTTACAAAACTGGGCTATATTTAGCCTCAATGGCTAACAACAAACAACAACAACCACCTAAAATAATCCCACACGTGGAGTCTGGGGAGGGTAGTGTGTACGCAGACCTTACCCCTACCCTGGGGTAGAGTGACTGTTTTCGATAGACCCTCGGCATCCCTCCCTCCAAGAACTCCCCACCTTGCTCTTGGGGTGACTCGATGGCTAACTGAACTGATTAGTTTGCTGTCACGTGTCCAAATTTTAATAACAAGAAAAGGGTCAAATCTTGCCCGAGAAATGTGCAAAATGGCCTAGCTATGACATTCCTGGCTTAAAAATTAACTATTCCTTTTTATCCTCTGCGCCTTTAAACACTCCCACCTATTTTAATCTTCTTAACCGACGAACAACCACAAATTGGAGATATGGCAACAGTGAAACAATGTTCCACTGCAACAGATAATTAAACCATTCTCGGGCGAAGGGATAAGGAATCTTGGCAGTGGGCGAAAATGACCAAATAATTGGGGTTTGATAGCCGAGAGGGTTCTATCGGAGTAGCCAAGGGGAGAGGAGATGAGACGAGACGAGGGTCGTCATTGGAAATTCAGGCAACTGTAAAAGTTAATGGTAGCAGTGTTGTCAAAGGCGCACTTAAGCCTTGATGCGAGGTGCAAAACATGTTAAGTGCTTTGCCTCGCCTAGTGGGCACTTGTCGTCATCAAGGTGGAAAGAAGACATACTTTCTTTGCCAAATGAGCTTAATCCTGAGGAGGTGACATTAAACAATTGATATTTCACTGTATCGTTAATATTTTTCAGCTTCTTTGCGCCTATATTTGTTATTCGTACTGTAAACTTGTAATTATTTGTCTTGGACTACACATGCATATTTGTATTTTTTTCTCCATTTACACCTTTATTAATTAAAACCACGCTTTATTTGCGCTTTGTGCTTAAAGCCCCAACAAACCTTAGAGCTTGTTTGCACTAGTAGTGGTGGTTCTCAGCTGTAATGGATCTGAAAATTCACTGGGCTGGGTCTGCATATTTTCAATCGGAAAGATACTTGATACGAAAAGCAGCACATCCCAAGGTCCACCACATGGGTGGTGTCAGTGTCCACCACAAGGGTGGTGTCAGTGGACGATCTTTTTAGCAGACTAACCATATCATGCCATCAATCTATTACCATCTCATTCTCTTGTTCATCAATTTCGTGCGAAGGGTGTGGTGAAGAAGTCCTTATACCTTCCTCAATTCCATGAAAAGAGCAGCTCTCTTGCCACGGTTCCTTCGAGAATTCATATCTACCGGCATGATTGAACGAAACTATTAACGGAGGCAATAGCTAGACCATTTCGCTTAGTTCAGGGCAAGTTTGACCCGTCTCTCCTTATTAAGTTTTGGACACGTGGCACTAAACTGTGCTAATCAATTTCATTAGTCAATAAGGGCAAATATTACCCATTTTTGTTACGGCAAGGGCGTATGATTGACCCCGATTATTACCAAAGGCAGACATAGACTATTTCTCATAGTTCATGGGTAAATTTGACCCTTGCCCTTTTTAATTGTTTATCTGGGTAGAAAAATAGTACTGTTTCACATGCTAAACAAAACAGCTTGATGGTTCCTAACAAGACAACTCTAAGTTTATGTTGTACTGCAGAAAATTCCTAAAGGTTTTCTGAAGTATCTAAAGGGTCATGAGCATGAACATGCAGTACTGAAAAGGGGTAGTAAGAAGTGGCTGGTGAAGCTGAATGGCCAGCGACTGGAAGAGGGTTGGGAAAAGTTTGCAGAAGAGCATGATTTACGGTTAGGAGATTTATTGATTTTCAGACATGAAGGAGAGATGGAGTTTGAGGTTACCATCTTTGATTCAAGTCACTGTGACAGAGAGTATGCGGAGTATCTGCAAGACGAAGAAGAAGCACATATTGTTAAAGATCCTTCCAAGAAATTTGAAATCAAAGGTGATTTCTTTAGAACCCATTAGCTTAAACTTGATGAATTTGCAACTTAATTCCCTTAATCTTAACATAACATTCAATCTGTTTAGATTAAAAATTAGCTCAAAGATGGGGTGGATGTTTGTATCTTATTCATGTTCTGATCGTAATCATTTTGTCATATTTAATTTATTGATATGGGTTTATCTACAATTGACAATGCAAGACTTTTCCCCATGCAGAAGCTGCTCCTCAAAACCCTATTGGTCAATCTCATGTTGTATGCACAGTTAGATCCTATTGCTTTTCGAAAGGTTACTTTGTAAGTCTCAAAATTCATTTCACCCTAACCCTTCAAGAATCTTCGGGCTAAAGGAGACTTATGCACCATTTTATTTTTCTCCCCCTTGGTTTATTGGCATTATTTACTGCAAAAATATGAAGCATATGATATGTTTGATGAAATTTGCAAATTGTTATAAACTATTTCAGCGCCTTCCTGTAAAATTTACAAAGGCAAACGGCTTCAGAAACAAGAAATATGGTTTGATTATTAGAGATGAAAGACAAAGGTCATGGAATTTAAAGCTATATACCTCCTATTCTCAAGTCTATATTGGAGGTAAGTGGGGTGAATTCCGTGATGCAAATGACATAAAGGTTGGAGATCGTATAATGTTTAAGGTTGTTGCTAATGGAGAAAGACCAATATGGAAATTCCATAGTAAGTTTTCTCATTTAAGCTATCTCTTAATTTTCAACAATCTTTTTACTTTGTTATATATACCATAACACCGTATTACATCTTCAATCAAATTATTTAGCACCCGTTTGGCCATAAATTTTGGGTATATTTTTTCAATTTTTTTTTTTTTGAAAACATGATCAATTTTTGAAAATTTTTTTGAAATAGTTTCTCAAGTTAAACCAGTTTTTGGGTGAAATTTTTTCTTCCACTCACAAAACTTCATCTTTTTTTCAAATAAAATGCATGTCCAAACACAACTTCAACTTCCAAAAATTATTTTTCAGCACAACTTCAAAAACTTTTTTTTCAAGTTTCAACCAAATTTATGTCCAAACGCTATCTTAGTGTTTGATTGTCCAAACTCCAAACTGTAAAACATGATTCTCATATCAACTACACTTCTAAAAATTTACCCAACCAAACAGTTGGAAATTTGATTTCAAATGGTAAAGATCTTTAGAGTCACATTAGAGATGCAGTGTAGTCCTCAACCTTTCGGGAGACATATTGATGACATGAGTATATACTAAAGCAGTAGTTTATGATCTTCTAAAGGAAATTAGAATTTTAAACAGTAGCACTACACTGTAATTACTGAAACAAACATCAATAGCATCACAAAATTAATCAATTGATGCTTATTATAGTACAATCAGTTTATACTTGATGAATTTGCAAGTTATTTCTCTTAACCTTATAATAATAAGTTTCAACTTTTATTGGATAAACAATTAGCCAAAAGCTGAGGTGCATGTTTAGATGCTATTCATACTTTAACTGTAATCTTTTCAGTCATATTTAATTTCTAGTCATGTATTTGTGTATAATTAACTATTCATATGTTCTTTTATTCGTATATTGGAAGTATCCGTTCCACAAAATATTTCTATTTCTTACATGGCTTTATGTGTAATTAGCAAATGTAATAGAAAAACCAAAGTCCAACCTCATGTCATCACACAAGGCTTTCCTCAACGTAGAAGCTGCTAAGAACATGCCTCTCTCTCACCCTCATTTCATTTGTACCATGAAACCATATTACCATACTACCTCATTTCATTTGAGATAGTCGCCAGTGGAGAAAAGCCTATATTGAAGTTTCATGACAACATTTTCGTCTAAGCCCTTCTCTTAAATTTCATCCAGTTTTCATTTTTTATCTATATCTTACTTTTTTTTGAGATGGGAATTTTTATCTATATCTTACTTTAGATCATAAATACAATTAAAGCTCCCGTTGTTACTGTTCTTATCTTCATATGTAGCTTCTATGGTTTGAATTTTAAAATACGGGATACAAATTTTGTTGGTGAACAGTAGTGTCCTGGTGAAATAGACCACACCATATCTGTTCATTTTTTAGTAATATATCTTTAATGTTTTCTCAAATATATCTTAAATGTAGTATTTTACTAAGGTATCTGCCAAAGATTTTCCACTTTCTTGAGAGCAACAGTTACTGAGAAATGTTTTTGAGTTTCGTAGAAGGCCTTTTGACCTATTTACAGCGGCTCTTCAAAAAGTTCTTTCTCAAGTTTTATGTTTGGCTTATTCAAGCACTTCATTCAGTAGCGCATACTATGAGATAGGATTTCCTAACAAAAAAGCTATATGTTTCTGAGAGTCGAATTAGCCCTTCTAAAATAACTTTCATCTCTCCTTTTCCCCTCAATTTATTTTCTTTCTTTATTGTGACTAAAGAAATTCTTTTCTGCTTGGTTTCAGATTCATATTCTGTTGCAATTCTAACATTGTTGATTGTTTGTGTCGATTTAAAAACTAGATCTGAGAAAAAATGCATCACTTCAGCCCGAGGGAAAGAATAATTCGGATATTGAAAGAGTTTCCACTCCAGGTCTGGATTTCACGAGCAAATCCTTCTTGTTGTATCTAATACGTTTTTTGCATTTCATTTCTAATACCCAGGCTAATAGTAATGGTAACTAGAGTCAACTCCTACCAGATGTGTGATAGTAGAACATAGCTAGTAAGGTCTTGTTTGAGCTTTCCCATAGATCTGATACACTACAGGTATTACATGATGAAAAATGTTGTGCTAAGATATGATTCACAATAACTAATTGAGAATTTGAGATAACTTACATGATTTTTTTTTCTTTTCAGGAAGGATGCATTACACAATGAATGCTTTATATAGTTAATTAACCGAATTGAGAAAATATTAGATTTTTTCACAAATAATAAGTATTTGAATATGAATAAAACCATGATCAGATAGTGCAAGATGGAATATGGGAAAAGTAGATTCATTGTCTTCATAGCTGAAAAGTAGTTTTACTATGCAAGAAATCTGCATACAGTAGGATAGATCTATAGCCTCCAAGACCGGTTCTATCATGTTGAGCTATTGATATGTTCTTCTGTTTGTATATCGTAAGTATTCTTTCCATATATATTTCTTACATGACTTTTTGTGTAATTAACAAATGTAACAGAAAAACCAAAGTCCAACATCATATCATCATGCAAGGCTGTTCCCAATGTAGAAGCTGCTAAGGACTTGCATCTTGGTCATCCTCATTTCATTTGTACCATGAAACCCTATAACCTTTCAAAGTGCTTTCTGGTAAGAACTCATCTCGTTATGAGAAAATTCAGAAAAAAACATAAGAACTGCTTATGTAAAACTGGTTATAAACTGTTCCAGCGTGTTCCTAGCCCATTCGCACGACAACATGGTCTCAGAGACAGGAAATGTACGATAATGATAAGAGATGAGCAAAGGTCATGGACATTTACGCTATATTCATGTGGCAAAGTCACCTACATTGGAGGTGGATGGCATGACTTCTGCATTGCAAATTGCTTAAAGGAAGGAGATCGAGTAATGTTTGGGATAGTTGCCAATGGAGAGAAGCCTATATTGAAGTTTCACGGTTAATAAGCCCTTCTCTTAAATTTAATCCAGTTCTCCAATTTTTTCTCTAGTTCGTTTTTTTTTGGGGGGGGGGGGGAGATGAAGTAAGATAATCTCATTAAATGGCATCATCTTTATGCGTAGCAAAAATAGACAAAAGAGTGACTGCTCACATACAAAAACTTACTGAATAACTAAGGAGCAAACACAATGTTCAATGCTAGTTACAGGAACTTGGTTGAACCAACTAAATAAATTGTTTAGACAAATTGCTTTAACAGAGTGATTAGGAGTTGAAATTCCATCTGTGATTCCTCTCATTCCAGATGCACGAAAAATAGTAGCTACCATTTGCCAAGTTTGTTTTGATGTTAGTAGTATATCTTTTATGTTTTCTCAAGTTATTATGAAGTCTTTCAAATGACCAATTCCATCAACTGATAATAAAATACAAATTCATCATTGATGTTTTTATTTATTAAAGAGTTTTAAATGTAGTAATTTTATTAAAGTATATTTAGAAGTATCTATGAAAGATTTTCCCCTTTCTTGAGAGTAACAGTTACTGAGAAATGTTTTTGAGTTTCGTAGCACGCCTTTTGAACTATTTACAGCAGTTTTCCAAAAAGTTCTTTCTCAAGTTTTATGTTAGGATTATTCAAGTACTTCACTGAGTAGCGCATACCATGAGATAAGATTTCCTAACAAAAAGGTTATATTTTTCTGAGGGTCGAATTAGCCCTTCTAAAATAACTTTCATCGCTCCTTTTCCCCTGAATTTATTTTCTTTATTTATTGTGTCTAAAGCAATTCTTTTCTACTTGGTTTAGATTCATATTCTGTTGCAATTCTAAAATTGTTGATTGTTTATGTCGATTTAAAAATAGATCTGAGAGAAAATGCATCATTCCAGCCCGAAGGAAAGAAGACTAATTCGGATACTGAAAGAGTTTCCACTCAAGGTCTGGATTTCACGAGCAAATCCTTGTTATATCTAACACGTTTTTTTCGTTTCATTTATAATACATAGGCTAATTGTAATGGTAACTAGAGTTAACTTCTAACAGATATGTGATAGTAGAACAGAGCTAGTAAGGTCTTGTTTGAGCTTTCCCATAGATCTATACACTACAGGTTAAAAACTTACATGGCTTTTTTCTTTTCAGGAAGGATGTATTACACTACGAATGCTGTATATAGTTGATTTACCAAATTGAGAAAATATTAGACTTTTTCACAAATAATTAACATTTGAATTTGAATAAAACCATGATCACGTAGTGCAAGAGAGAATATGGGGAAAGTAGATTCATCGTTTTCATAGCTGGAAAATTAGTTTTACTATGCAAGATATCTGCATACAGTAGGAAAAATCTATAGCCTCCAAGACAGATTCTATTATGTTGACCTATTGGTATGTTCTTTTGTTCGTATATCGTAAGTATTATTTCCATATATATTTCTTACATGATTTGTGCATTAATTAACAAATGTAACAGAAAAACCAAAGTCCAACATCATATCATCACGCAAGGCTGTTCCCAATGTAGAAGCTGCTAAGGATGTGCATCTTAGTCAACCTCATTTCATTAGTACCATGAAACCCTATTACCTTTCAAAGCGTTTTCTGGTAAGAACTCATCTGGTTATGAGAAAATTCAGAAAAAACATATGAACTGCTTATGTGATACTGGTTATACACTGTTCCAGCATGTTCCTAGCCCATTCGCGCGACAACATGGTCTTGGAGATGGGAGATGTACGATAATGATAAGCGACGAGCAAAGGTCATGGACATTTAATCTATATTCATGTGGCAGATTCACCTACATTGGAGGTGGATGGCGTGAGTTCTGCGTTGCTAATTATTTAAAAGAAGGAGATCGAGTAATGTTTGAGATAGTAGCCAATGGAGAGAAGCCTATATTGAAGTTTCACGGTTAATCTCTCATCTATGTCCTTCTCTTAAATTTAATCCAGTTCTCCAATTTTTTGTGTAGTTCTTTTTTTTTTTGATGAAGTAAGATAATTTCATTAAATGGCATCAAGAAGATGCATAGCAAAAATATATGGGCACATGTACCTCCACTTGATTGTAGTTGGTATTGGAGGAAATTGAATTCCCTAAAAGTTGAAATGATGGAGTGGTACCATAATGGGAAATATGTGTTAACTGCTTCAGGGAAGTATTCAATAAATGGTAGCTACATCGCTCTACAGGGGGATTTGACCAGACTACCCGTGGCAGAGCTAATATGGACATCTATTATGCAGCCGAAACACAGGATGATTCTTTGGTTAGCTGCTCATGGTCGATTGCTTACGAAAGATAGACTTTTGAAACTACATGTGCCAATACAAGACATTGAATGCTGCTTATGTAATGATATGGTTGCTGAAACCCAAGACCACATGTTTCAGGATTGTCGATGGACAACAGAATTGAGGGCTGCGATACAGAACTGCACAAATATGATAATACCACAAGGGACTGTAATGCAGGTGTTGGAAAAGATTAAAAGGAAGCACTGGAAGTTCTTCAAAAAGGAAATAGCTGCAGCAATTTGGGGGGCCCTGATCTATCACACCTGGAAAGCCAGGAATGAAAAAGTGTTTAAAGGACTCAATGTAAATACTAGCTTTGTGATGACACAGATACAAAAGGAATTTAGATATACACAGAAACTCTAGGAAAGCCAGAAGATGTGATTATTTGCTGCAGAAACTTTGTAATTAGTGAATAACTAAAGGCCTATGAGTACATTGCACCCTTCCTAGAAGGTGGTAGTGTGTCTAGGTGCTCTTTAGGATGTATTAATTTGGTTGTTAAATGGTAATATTTCACAGTTATTACCAAAAAAAAAAATACAATAGTGACTGCTCACATACAAAAACTTGCTGAATAACTAAGGAGCAGACACAATCCAAAGAAGTTCTGTTGAGTGCCAAAGTCCCACATCGGTGAAGGAGCATATTTGGTTGGGAATTTTTCCTTATAAAAGGAAGACCTAATGTTTAGGATTTATACACACCTATAAAAAGGATAGATCTTGCCATTGAAGAAAAGAAACCAGATGTTATTGGTGAAGAAGATTGGAAAATTATCAACCGTGTTGCTTGCGGTACCATTCGATCCTACCTTGCTAGAGAGCAGAAATATCCATACACAAAGGAAACTTCTGCAAGTAAATTATGGAAAGCACTGGAGGATAAATTTTTGAAGAAAAACAGTCAAAATAAATTGTACATGAAGAAGAGACTGTTTCGCTTCACCTATGTTCCTGGTACCACAATGAATGAACATATCACCAGTTTCAATAAGTTGGTCACAAATTTGCAAAATATGGATGCAACTTTTAATGATGGTGACTTGGCCTTGATGTTGTTGGGGTCACTTCCTAATGAGTACGAACACTTTGAAATTACTCTACTCCATGGAAATGACGAAGTTTCTCTCAGAGAAGTTTGTTCGGAGTTGTACAACTATGAACAAAGAAAGGGAGAAAAACAAAAGGGCAGAGAAGGAGAAGCACTGGTTGTGAGGGGTCATCCTCAAAATCAAACGAGTACAAAGAAGGGAAGATCCAAGTCAAGATCTAGACCCAGCAAAGATGAATGTGCCTTTTGTCGAGAAAAGGGGCACTGGAAGAAAGACTGTCCGAAGTTGAAGAATAAGACCAAACATAATAATGGAAAGGCCATTATGGATTCAAATGTTGCTGATTGTGATGATTCAGACTTCTCATTAGTTACAACAGAGTCATCAACATCATCAGACATATGGTTGATGGACTCGGCTTGTAGCTATCATATGTGTCCCAACATGGGCTGGTTCGTACATTTTCAAGAAGGGGAATATGGAGTCATCCACACAACAGATAACAGCCCTCTAACCTCATATGGCATTGGTTCAATACGATTAAGGAACCATGATGGAATGATAAGAACATTAACAGATGTTCGATATGTACCGGGTTTGAAGAAGAATCTCATCTCTGTGGGAGCCCTAGAATCAAAAGGGTTCAAAATCATTGCAGAAAATGGAGTGATGAGAATATGCTCCGGTGCACTAGTGGTAATGAAGGTTAATCGGAAGAACAATAACATCTACCGCTATCGTGGTAGTACAGTTATTGGGACATCGACAGTGACATCCAGTGACGACAAAGAGGCAGAAGCAACCAGGCTATGACACATGCTGGAGGAAAATCCTTGAAAACTCTATCAGATCAAGGATTGTTAAAAGGGGTAAAGACTTGCAACTTGGAGTTTTGCAAGCATTGTGTCAAAGGAAAACAGACAAGAGTTAAATTTGGTACAGCGATCCCTAATACTAAAGGCATTTTGGATTATGTACACTCTGATGTTTGGGGTCCTTCCAAAACTCCTTCATTGGGTGGGAAACACTATTTTATAACCTTTGTTGATGATTTTTCCCGAAGAGTGCGAGTGTATACAATGAAGAGGAAAGCTGAAGTGTTGGAAATTTTTCTCAAATGGAAGACGATGGTGGAGAATCAAACAGGCAGGAGGATCAAGTGTATTCGCACAGACAATGGAGGTGAATACAAAAAATGGCATTTCAATAAGGTCTGTGAAAATGATGACATCGTCCGACACTTCACTGTTAGACATATACCACAACAGAATGGAGTGGCAGAACGTATGAACCGGACCTTGCTGGAGAAGGTACGGTGTATGTTGTCCAATGCTGGCTTGGGCAAAGAATTTTGGGCCGAGGCAATTACATATGCATGCCACCTCATTAATCGTCTACCATCTGCTGCTATTGATGGCAAGACACCATTTGAAAAATGGTATGGAAAGCCTGCTGTAGATTATGACTCTTTGCACGTGTTTGGCTCAACTGCATATTATCATGTGACAGAGTCAAAATTGGATCCAAGGGCAAAGAAGGCTATTTTTATGGGAATTACTTCTGGAGTCAAAGGATATCGCTTATGGTGTCCTATGACAAAGAAAGTAATATTCAGCAGGGATGTTACCTTTGATGAATCTGCTATGGTAAATAAGGTAACAGAAGATACCAAACAAAATGAGGGTGCTTCTAAGCAGGTGGAGTTTGAGGGAAAATTTATTTTTCCTACACAAGAAGCAGAGGAGGAAACAAATGAAGATTATCCTCTGGAAGAAGAGCCAGTAGAGAGGGAGGTTCCAACTCAAGAACCTCAACAACTTGAGTCAATTGCAACAAGTAAACCTAAAAGGACAATAAAGAAACCTGTTCGTCTCATATAGACGGTGGCTTGTGCAGCCTCAATTGTAGCTGATGGTGTTCCTACAACTTATAAAGACGCAGTCCAAAGTTCAGAAGAAGATAAGTGGAGGATTGCCATGAATGATGAAATGCAGTCCCTTTATCAGAATCATACATGGAAATTGGCCAATCTCCCAAAGGGCAAGAAAGCAAATGGGTTTACGCAAAGAAGGAAGGATTTCCTAACTAAGTAGATGTTCGCTACAAAGCAAGATTGGTGGCCAAAAGATATGCTTAAAAGGAGGGAATTGATTACAATAAAGTATTTTCTCCGGTTGTAAAACATTCTTCCATTAGAATTATGCTGGCTTTGGTAGCATAGTTGGATTTGGAACTTGTTCAGATGGATGTAAAAATTGCGTTTTTACATGGAAACTTGTAGGAGGAAATCCATATGACTCAGCCAGAAGGATTCAAAGTTGCTGGAAAAGAAAATATGGTATGCAAAATTGAAAAATCGTTGTACGGATTGAAACAATTTTTTAGACAATGGTACAAGCGATTTGACAAGTTTATGTTGCGGCAATGGTACAAGAAAAACAAATACGATCATTGTGTGTATTTGCGCAAGCTTAAAGATGGTTCCTTTTACTTCTAAAAAAAAAGATGGTTCCTTTGTATATCTTCTCATATATGTTGATGATATGTTGATAGCTTCCAAGAATTCAGAAGAAATTGACAAGTTGAAGATTCAACTAAAGAAGGAGTTCGAGATGAAGGATCTGGGTGAGACAAAGAAAATTCTTGGCATGGAGATAATAAGAGATAAACGTTCAAAGAAACTCTGTTTATTTTAGAAAGAATATTTGAAGAGCGTACTACAACGTTTTGGCATAAGATGAGAAGACTAAGCCAGTTAGTACTCCACTTGCTCCCCATTTTAAGCTAAGTACTACTATGTCGCCAAAAGATTAAGCTGAACGGGAGAATATGTCAAGGGTACCATTCGCAAATGCTGTCGGTAGCTTGATGTATGCAATGGTCTGTACGAGACCTGACATTTCACTAGCTGTTGGAGTTATTAGCATATATATGCATAATCCAGGAAAGGAGCATTGACAAACTGTGAAATGGATTCTACGGTATATTCATAATATTGTAGATGTTAGGTTAGTTTTTGAGTAGGAAGGCAATCCGTCTGTAGTTGGATATTGTGACTCAGATTTTGCGGGTGATCTGGACAATCGAAGATCAACTACTGGTTATGTGTTTACTTTTGCGAAGGCACCAGTTAGTTGGAAGTTTACTTTGCAGTCAACAGTTGCTTTGTCTACAACAGAGGCAGAGTACATGACTATTACAGAGGCTGTGAAGGAGGCAATTTGGCTTCAGGAGTTGCTAAAAGAGCTTGGTATTGGACAAAAAAGTATCACAATTTTTTGTGATAGTCAAAGTGCTATTCAATTAGCGAAGAACCAAGTTTATCATGCAAGGACGAAGCACATTGATGTTCAGTATCATTTCGTACGAGAAATTATAGAAGAAGGTGGAGTCACAGTGAAGAAAATTCATACTACAGGGAATCCGGCTGATATGCTAACAAAAGTGGCGATTGCGGTCAAGTTTCAACATTGTTTGGATTTGATCAACATTGTTGAACACTGAAGATTGAAGATGAAGACAACCAAAATTTGTTATTGAGAGAAAATTGAAGATGTGGAATTTTGCCAAGGTGGAGATTTGTTGAGTGCCAAAGTCCCACATTGGTGAAGGAGCATATTGGTTGGGAATTTTTCTCTATAAAAGGAGGCCTAATGTTTAGGATTTATACACACCTCTCATTTGCTTTCATATTTTCTTAAGGCATTTGTATCTTCTCTCTTTAGTATTATTTCACTTGTAATTTTGGAGTGGAATAAAATATTGGTTGTGTCCGAGGAAGTAGGCAAAATTAGCCGAACCTCGTAAATTCTGGTGTTCCTTTTATTGTTGTCTTATTGTCTTATTTATTATTTAGTGGCTGCCATAATTTTTGGTATAGTAGTTGTGACTCATTCACACTATATACATTTGGCTTCCGCAACAAGTTCAAAAGGCACCAGCTCTCATAAGCATCCTTGATACCGTAAGGCATGACTAACGCACGTCCAGAAATTGGTAAAAACATATTCCAAATGTCAGCTGCTAGTGTACGTCTATTTCTTTCTTTAAATCATAAATACAATGACATAATTATTAACTTATAAGGTCCTTCTCTAGTTATTAAAGCTTATCTTTGCAACTGTTTTTATCTTCATCTGTAGTTTCTATGGACTGAATTCTAAAACACTAGACACAATTTTTTAGTAAAAGAGAGGACGGCATTTTCGCTCAATTATTGGTAGCATATCTTTTATGTTTTCTCAAGTTTTATGAGTTCTTAAAAAATTCCATCAACTGAGAATGAAATCTGGAGCTACTTATGGTCAAGTTAGGCATTGGCTACAGTTGACCTTTTTCAGGTCCTTGAAAGAAGCCCTATAATTCTGGGAGTTGAATAAGCCCTTCCTAATTTCTTTTCATCTCTTCTTTTCTGCTAAAAAATTATTTTCAATCTTTAATGTGATAAAAACATTTCTTTCCAAATTCTTTTTTTGTTTTAGTTTTGTTTCTTATATTGTTGTGTCTTTCAAAACTAGATCTGAGAGGAAATGCATCACTTCAGCCCGAAGGAAAGAAGATCAATTTGGATGCTAAAAATGTTTCCACTCAAGGTCTGGATTTCAAGAGCAAACCCTTGTTGCTGTATTCATACATTTTTTCCTTTCATTTCTCTGATTCTGTCTTTCTTTCATGTACTTTTAAAAGGAATAACAGACCTTACGATTCAGACCTCAAATGTGACTGCTCGAAAAGCACAAGTACCTGCTTCAACATCTGTTGACAATGCTAATACTAAAACGACATTGGTCTATACAATGTGATAAACTTGAGCTGTATCTTCCATTGGCTTTTGTAAAATCAAATGGCTTGATGAATAGATGTTGTGAGATGATTCTCAAAGTTCAACTAGGGCGAATGGCAGATCACGTTGGGGTTAACAGGGGATGGCAACAGTTCAGAGAAGCAATTGATGTCCAAGTAGGAGATACTTATAAGTTTGAACTCATCAACAAAGAAAGAGTACCCGTAGCGTATTTCCATTGTGAGTATTCCTTTGCTTCCCTATATTTTCATGATAAAAACTTATTTGCACAAAGTGTTTCACCAAACCAAAAAATGCATGACAAGTCCCTTTCATACATGCAATTATCATTTAATCATGGTTAAGTGATATGTATTCTCACTTTATTTTTCAATTGCTTAGGTAAAATATCTTGATTTGTTTAAAAACTGGATGCAGGTAAGTATTACTTATTTTCATGATCTTCCATACATGCTTTTGTTTTTCTTCTTTCCCGTCAGGCTATTACAATGGAGAGAACGGAATCATGAACAAGTTTTCTATGTTAGTGATTTGAAAATATTATGCCACGCTTTGAAAGAATTAATCCCCGTAAATTGTATTTTCTGTTGAAATAGTATTTTGGCTTATTTCAATGATCCTCGCTACAGAAGATTATTTTTTGTGTTAAAAGGATCTCGAAAGGTTTTAAATAATATGGATGTAGGTTTTTTAGCTTTTAGCCAAGGGTGTAACGGAAACAACCTCTCTACCTGCACAAGGCTAGGGGTAAGTTTGCATACTCACTACCTCCCCGATTCCACTTGTGGGATTACATTGGGTACGTTGTTGTTGTTGGATATATTGCTTTAAAAATCAAATTATTTGCACTATATGGCCTTTTTTGAGGCCACTCTTTAAATACTACCCGTTAGTCTAGTGGCGTCAAAAAGGCAATTTGTGCAGATGCCGACTAAATCCACCCTCACCCCGCCCCCAAAGAAAATCTAGCTTAGGGTATTAGACTTTTATTATTATTTTGTGGTGTCTACAAAATTTTGTTTCATTGCGAAGAGAGTATGTTATGTTTAAAGAGAATTTTCAGGTAAATATTCTGGGAAGGATGCCAAGCAAAGCCCTTGACAAGTTAGTGAAGCAGTTGGTGATGGGCAAGGAAAGGAAAACTGAAGAATATGATGTTCTTGGATTTACTACATGTTGCCTAATTTCAACAGAAGATATACCTTTGGTTTTTTTGTTCTTCAAAAGCCAAACCTTTTTTTTATATGCTGTATTATATTTGCTTCAGTTGCCTCATTTGATTTGACATGTACATGTTTCTTCAAAATTGTAGTTGTATTCAATGATCGTGTAGTTGTCTTGTAATTTAACCGATTTTAATATGTTACTTGCATACTTTTTTGGGGTATAATCACTTTTGGCCCGTGCCAGAAACTATTTACATTTGGTAGTTGAAAAAGTGTATAAAATTTGTATAATTTTTTTATGTAACATACAAAATGTGTTTATATACAAAAAATATACAAATTTTATATATTTTTCAGCTACTACAGTGTCATTTTCCTTACTTTTTTTTTTTTGAGATATCAGCTACCTTTGGTATAAACACTTATTATAGTTGACTTAAAAATGACTTAGTTTGATAGATGTTTTTGTACATTTTAATAAGAAGCTAGATTATGTCTTACCTTAGGAGTGACAATTACATTTTGACAAAATAAATTCAATGTGATTTGTTTTTTGACTTGTAAAGTAAAATACAGTCAAGCATTTTAGTAAAAATGCAAAAAATTCATTGTCATTTCATAAATGAGCTCAATCTTATTTTACTTCTGCTTCAGTCACCCTTCATTTGATCACATGACATGCACATTATTTTTCAAGATTTTAGTTGTATTCAATGATCATGTAGTTGTAATTTGACCCTTTTAACAGGTTCGTTGCATACTTACATATACTTCCATATTTTTCAAAAGACAAATTGAGGATTTGAAATTTATTTGCAACATTCAAATTAATATATAATAATAATTGAGTTCACTAACATATATTTATCGATATTTAGTAGTTTTTTAATACATATATAAAATTTGGACAAAAGTTATTAAATTCACGCGAACCTATAAATTAAGGGTGAAATTCAAAAATAGCTAGATTTACAAGTGGTAATTGAAAAATAGCTACAGTTTCAAAAGTAATCGAAATTTAACCACTTTTCATGTAGAAATAAATCTGAACGAAAACACTGTTCAAAACCCGAAAAATATTCCAGCATAATATACTGGAGTTCCAGCATTGTATACTGGACTTCCAGCATAATATACTGAAGTTCCAACATAATATACTGGTCCAACATAATATGTTGGACGTTCAGACATAAATACTCCAATCTCAAGTGTTACACCCCAAGTTTTCATACGTAAGAGTACGTCGTAAGTCATTGATGTAAGCTCGGAAATGAGATTCTATTTGGAAGCAAATAAAGTAAGTTAATCATGTTACCTTGGAGGTTACAAATATTTAAGATCATGAATAACGAGTACCAAGAGGGTTGGAAATCTTAGAAGCTAAACCAATTGAAGAAAATAAGTTTCGTCGAAAGTCGACAAGTTTCGAATGTTATAACATGTACTTTGGGGTGAGACTAGGGTTATTAACATGATAAGGAGGTTATTCTATGAGTTATTTTAGTCGTATGATATTCATTTTCTACATTTTGAAGGCAAGCAAGTTGTGGAACAAGAGTTGGCAAAGGTCATCACAAGTTACATTCATAAATTTGCTGAAATTTAGGTCAAATGTATCTGAGAATTTCTCCAAATATACATGGAATCATGGGGTGTTCTACCTACAAAATTGAAGGTCTACGAGTCTAGTTTCTAACGCATTAAACCGTTCGTCAATACGACATTGGAGTAGAGAGATATTCGCGTTTTCGCGAGACCGCGCAAGCAGCTCCCAATGGGACCCACTTAGGCGGTGGTTGACCTACTTCAATTTATAAACGATTTGAACGCCTATTTTTGCTCATTTTTCAACTAAAATTCGTCTCCAAACTTCTCCTAACCCTCCTAAACATATACCACAAGGGTTTGAAGTGATTCCAAAGTGATTACACCATATTTCAACATCAAAACTTAGTTCTAGTGAAGAACAACACCTCTTTGAGGTTGTGTTGTCATTGAGGATTGTTGTGGGCTGTATTTGGATGAAATTCCAAGTTGTTGCTGCTGTCTAAGGTGAGTATAACAACCTACTAATTGTGCTTAAGCTTGCTTGTATGTTGGTTAAGTTGTTAGGATGATAAACTATAAGATAATACTTGGACTAGCTTAAGTCACTTCTATGGTGTTGTATTGCTATTAAGGGTTGTTGTAAAATGAATATAACTTGGATTTTGACTTGAAGTTACTGTAGGAGGTATGTATATTGTGTTCTTGCTTGTGCCTAAGGTTATCTTGATATTGATTAAGTTAAATGGATGGGCTAGACATGAACTAGTGAATAAAGTTGCTAGTTGGGGATAGTTGAAGTTGTGGATTATTTTCGTTGTTATAAATATATGGTATAAGGCTGGAATCATTGATTAATGACTTCATTATCAAGTTAATGATACTTTTATGTTGAAGTAAGAAGTCTATAAGGATTGATAAGGGGTATACGGATTCCAATCGGAGCTTGCCGCTCGTCGTAATGTAGTTGTGACTTGTTGTTGTTATATGGTGTCTTGATATTGATAATTATGTATTGATGGATTGCTCTGGTCATTGTTGTTTGTATATGGTATTGGAGGAGGCCCTTGTTACAAGGGAGATGCTGCCAAAATTTACGTAAACGAGCTACTAGCTTAAGTTATAGACTCAGCCTTTGCTCAGCACTGATTTTGAATCTCCTTATACTATGATAGATTGAGTTGACTTGTTTGAAGAGTTGCTTGGAAGTGCTTAAGGACTCAACGGGTTTAAGGTATGTTAAGGCACTTTCTTCTTTCTTTTGGCATGATCTAAAATGAAATGAACATAAACGATACGCTATTTCATAATGACTCTACTCCTAGCAACTAAGGTTGTCCATGTTGTTCTTTCCTTATAAAATTATTCTAAACAAGTGTGTATGATCCTTAAATCCTACTAAGGTTCATATTGATGGTAGGGATGTCCATAATGTTCTTAAGTCACTCCAAAAGGTTTAGAATGTGATTCCATTAGTCGAGCATGCATTATGTATATGTATCTATTTTACTCTACCGAGCCGCGCTATAGTCGGCCGGGTATGACACCTATTGTGCAACCACTGATCAGTTGGGTTTACCGAGCTCCACGTGGCCGGGTACGATTCTACCGAACCTTATGATGGTCGGGTACGCTTTTACCGAGTCTTCTTTGAGGCCAGGTACGATATGATGATGATGCCCACAGAGGCGAATGTTTTAAAAAGTTTATGTATATATATGTATTATGCATTTCATATCAATAACCCCCAGAGGCACTCAGATGTTACAGGTTGTATCTCCTCTATCTCTCTTTTTACATTACTATTCTTGTTTAAGCTTTCCTGCCTAACATACTCGGTACTTTATTCGTACTGACGTCCCTTTTGCCTGGGGACGCTGCGTTATGCCCGCAGGTCCCGATTGATAGCTTAACAGTCCTTCTAGTAGGCTATCAGCTCAGCGAAGTGTTGGTGCACTCCACTTGCTCCGGAGTTTCCTATTTGGTCAGTATGCTTTGGATATATATTGATTGGTATGGCGGGGCCCTGTCCTGACCTTTATGATTTTATGTACTCTTAGAGGCTTGTAGACATATGTCAGGTGTATGGATAATTGTATGGCCTTGTCGGCCTATGTTTCGAGTTTACTAATGGTCATGTCGGCCTTATAGGCCCGTATGTCACATATATTAGTTTGTATATCATGTTGGGTCTTCATATGTTGACTATTCCCTTATGTTTTATTCTTGTTATCTCAGGACGAGTTTTCTAGCTCATTTACTCATGATAACATGATAAGAAAGATATGTTACGTTGGTACTCGGTTGAGTAAGGCACCGGGTGCCCGTCGCGGCCCTTCGGTTTGGGTCGTGACAGAAGTGGTATCAGAGCAGTTCTGTCCTAGGGAGTCTACAAGCCGTGTCTAGTAGAGTCTTGTTTATGGGTGTGTTGTGCACCACACTTATAAGCAGGAGGCTACAGGGCATTTAGGTCTGTCACTCTTTCTTCTTACTCTAGATCGTGCAGTAGAGCTCAGTTGTAAGAATTCAAACTCCTAAATTCGACTTTAGTCGTAATACAACGATACCTACATCCACAAAGACAGTTGGTAAGAGATTGCATGTGGATGTGGAAGAGTTGAGTCAGAGGAACTCGATTTCACATCATGCTTATGATGAGTAAATATGAGGTCTTCAACAGATCATGTGTGTACTAAGATGTGTATGCTTCTTAATAAGGAGCCTTAAGGCACGGATATCTATTCACGAATATGGTGAAAATCTATGAGGAATTCAGAAGCTAGATACAAGTTTTAACAAGTAAAAGAAGTAAGGTGAAGAGGGGTACGAGGCACCCAGATAATGAAGATTATCAATATTTTCAAATCAGGCAGAGAAATATAAGCATTTTGGTACCTCCATCAATGACAGAGGTAAGTACAATTGGCCACACCCATCTCAGTTATGTTCTATGGGAGCTAACATATATTATTTAAGAGAAAGATGGGATATCAGGATCCAGTTGGAGTTAGAGTAACCCAAAAATTGTGGATAGGTTGTTATCATTAACTAACGTTTCCGAAAGATGGTGCAAATGTGGTAATAGATCTCCTTCTAAGACACCCAGATGGTGAACTCTAGAGTAGTACAATCAGATACGAATACTGGAATATTCAAAAATTTCAGAAGATAGGCAGTGGGATCCTAGAAGGGACAAATATTTACCTTAGTATGACTCTAGCCCCGAGTAAAAAAAGAATGTTAGGCATTCCCAAGAGCCAGTGAGATGAAGCTAGGGGAACTTATAGGGAAAGAACTTTTTGTTGAAGTTTTCAGAATAAAGTGATAGACAAAAGAAATATTATCCGGAGAATAAGAAGAAAATAAATGAAGCATCATGAGTAAGATGTGATATATGGGTAATAACAGTAAATCAAAATATGACACGATGATAGAGTCTATAGTCAAGTGAAGGAAAATACAAGAGGTGACAAGCCTTAAGGCAATAAAAGAGTATAAGACATAAAGTCATATTCTTATTTCGAGAATTGAGTTGGTGACTACAACGTGATTAACAGGAGGAAAGGTTAGACCCCAGAGTAATAAAAATCAGTATGGGCTGGTGAACAAGATAAAACCGAACATGAATTAGGGACTGGAGGATTTGGTAATGGTCGACATCGTGAGAATTTTCAAAGATCGTGCTCCAACAATAATAGAATAGACAACAGACGAATAACCTTTAAAGGTTATTTAGGAAGTCGCTTACCTAAAGCAAGCACTCTGAGCAGAGTTAATCTTAAGAGACTAAGTGTGCCAGTTACCGTAGGTGTCACCTTCGTGCGTAAGAAATTTAGTTATCTCTGGTACAGAAGGTTACCATAAGGTAATTAAGGTTCATTGATAATGTGAAAAGACGCCAAAGATGAAGAGGTAAAACAACTATAGGTAAATCGTCGTAGTACTAAATCTTAGTACTCCCCTGAAGGGGGAATATGGTGTGATATGATATTAAGTCGGAGTTAAGCGGTTCAGTTAACTATGGAATGGTAAAGGAAGAATGTGGTAAAAAAGGAGAAAGGGATGATGTTGCATTTATTCAGTTCCTGCAGATATGTTGCTACTCCAGAACATTATACAAGCACGACACCGGGGAGAGGCAGTAAAAGTTTCCGGCCAGGATGTTATTGATAAATAAGTGTGAATAGACACTTGATACATCAGGATCTAGTGGTGAGAGATAAGTTAAGACAAAGGATATATCCCAAGAGGGATTATGCAGAATATATATATATATATATGAGAATGGACCAACGAGTAATTAATAGTTGATTCAGGAAGAGCCCAGTTATGGCTAGACAAGAGGTCACGAATAAATCAATAGATCATGCAAGATAAATGTAGTGAACCGCGGTATAGTGAATTTAGTCTCGCAGATACGAGATCACAATCATTTGAAAAAAATTTCAGATAGGAGTTGAGGTAATTAAAGGTACCATTTTTAAAGTTTATAAAAATAAGAGAGAGTGCCACTAAGGAGACAATAAAAATTTGAGCTTAGAAAAAACCCTACGAGCACAAAGGCATAAATTTATGTAACTAAGGATTATTATAGGCGAGTAAGAATAACGAAAATTACCTTCGGGTGTACGATATGTCAAGCTCGCAACTTTACAAGAGCCAGAAGGTCTCCTTAAGTACTATAATGAAAGACTAGCTGAGGAAATAAGGAAGAAGGTTTCCACCTAAGCATAGTGAGCTAAAGAGTAAATGATCCTGTAACAACAGTCTCACTACAATATTGTATACACTCCATAAGAAAGTGGCACCTATCATGGCTAATGAATGGTAAAAAAAAAAGCCATCAAAGGTGATGTTTGAGATCATATGAGGTACAGGAAATTATAGTATTCGTGGGCAAAATGACAAGCCAAGAATTCATGCAACAAGTGATAGAACGACCATCAAAAATAATTGCTTACAGTTAAGGACAACTGAGAAGGCACCAAAGGAAATTTATGGTGCTATCAAGTTAAAGGAAGGTTGGGAGTAGTATAAATAGATCGGTGTAGGTCCTAAGGTAAAGTATTGTAGAGCAACAAGGTTTTAGGTAGATAGGAGTAAGGATATGAAAAGATGAGTGAGAAGGTGACGAGAATATGTATGTCCTCGGGATTAAACCCATCAAAACAAGGGAGCTGATGATTTCCATATGAATAAAAAACTCTATACAGCCTGAATGAACCCAGAGGAGTCTAAGACTAGGTGCATTTAGAAGAGATGGAATGTTGCCCTGGCGGTAGAATAAGGGTGTAATTGTGATAGATAAGAGGATGATTCTTAGGCCTTTGATTGAGTAATGATTTAACGAGAAAGGGATTTCATTAATTGCACGGGATTAGAATACCCCCATAAGATGAATCGCGTTGGGATGCAATGAAATACGGTTATTGAAGTATAGTATTATCCCTAGGTGGATCAGGAAAATCACTTCATATGTTCCCCGATAAGATGTGAGCCCTAGTAACAGTGTATTACGTAAGAAGTTGCAAGTTATCAATGATAGATTATAGATCAACATTAAGGTGAATAAACAATAGATGGGTACAAGTTCCAAAGTACGAGATGAGATTTGTTTGTTATTCTTAGATGAATAATAACGAGGAAGCACTAAAGGACTTAGATTTATACATATAGGATAAGCAGCGAGAGAGTAACCTGGAGTTAGGTAGCAAACCTCAGTAATAATAAACCGAAGTAAGTTTTATGGTATAGTATAACCTACCTAGATGTAGTAAATCCATAAGGATAGATATACAAGGCTATGAAACAAGAGATAGAAATAGTCTTAATTTCGTTAAAGTACCAAGCGAAAGACATCAGTACACCTATAGATGCCTAGAGGGAAAGCTTGTCATAATTCTGTATATGTTCATAAAGTGAGGCTTAGAGATTGGCTAAAAGATGGAGGAAAAAGAGAAGACGAGTCGCTAGGCACTCATACAAGGACACAATCGTACATACTGAATGACATGAGGTATCAAATGTTACGATGTTGGAAGAATTCCAACCACATGTCATGGTGTGACAAAGAGGTCTAAAAGGGGGGAATGCCCAAGCGTTTGGATTTATTCACAAAACAGCTGCTTATATGGAAAGATGAGCATTAAAGTATTCGTAATAGCCATAATTTATGAAACTGATAAGCGCATCAGTCAACATTCGAGGACGAATGTTCCAAAGGGGGGAATGATGTTACACCCCAAGTTTTCATACGTGAGAGTACGTCGTAAGTCATTGATGTAAGCTCGGAAATGAGATTCTATTTGGAAGCAAATAAAGTAAGTTAATCATGTTACCTTGGAGGTTACAAATATTTAAGATCATGAATAACGAGTACCAAGAGGGTTGGAAATCTTAGAAGCTAAACCAATTGAAGAAAATAAGTTTCGTCGAAAGTCGACAAGTTTCGAATGTTATAACATGTACTTTGGGGTGAGACTAGGGTTATTAACATGATAAGGAGGTTATTCTATGAGTTATTTTAGTCGTATGATATTCATTTTCTACATTTTGAAGGCAAGCAAGTTGTGGAACAAGAGTTGGCAAAGGTCATCACAAGTTACATTCATAAATTTGCTGAAATTTAGGTCAAATGTATCTGAGAATTTCTCCAAATATACTTGGAATAATGGGGTGTTCTACCTACCAAATTGAAGGTCTACGAGTCTAGTTTCTAACGCATTAAACCGTTCGTCAATACGACATCGGAGTAGAGAGATATTCGCATTTTCGCGAGACCGCGCAAGCAGCTCCCAATGGGACCCACTTAGGCGGTGGTTGACCTACTTCAATTTATAAACGATTTGGACGCCTATTTTTGCTCATTTTTCAACTAAAATTCGTCTCCAAACTTCTCCTAACCCTCCTAAACATATACCACAAGGGTTTGAAGTGATTCCAAAGTGATTACACCATATTTCAACATCAAAACTTAGTTCTAGTGAAGAACAACACCTCTTTGAGGTTGTGTTGTCATTGAGGATTGTTGTGGGCTGTATTTGGATGAAATTCCAAGTTGTTGCTGCTGTCTAAGGTGAGTATAACAACCTACTAATTGTGCTTAAGCTTGCTTGTATGTTGGTTAAGTTGTTAGGATGATAAACTACAAGATAATACTTGGATTAGCTTAAGTCACTTCTATGGTGTTGTATTGCTATTAAGGGTTGTTGTAAAATGAATATAACTTGGATTTTGACTTGAAGTTACTGTAGGAGGTATGTATATTGTGTTCTTGCTTGTGCCTAAGGTTATCTTGATATTGATTAAGTTAAATGGATGGGCTAGACATGAACTAGTGAATAAAGTTGCTAGTTGGGGATAGTTGAAGTTGTGGATTATTTTCGTTGTTATAAATATATGGTATAAGGCTGGAATCATTGATTAATGACTTCATTATCAAGTTAATGATACTTTTATGTTGAAGTAAGAAGTCTATAAGGATTGATAAGGGGTATACGGATTCCAATCGGAGCTTGCCGCTCGTCGTAATGTAGTTGTGACTTGTTGTTGTTATATGGTGTCTTGATATTGATAATTATGTATTGATGGATTGCTCTGGTCATTGTTGTTTGTATATGGTATTGGAGGAGGCCCTTGTTACAAGGGAGATGCTGCCAAAATTTACGTAAACGAGCTACTAGCTTAAGTTATAGACTCAGCCTTTGCTCAGCACTGATTTTGAATCTCCTTATACTATGATAGATTGAGTTGACTTGTTTGAAGAGTTGCTTGGAAGTGCTTAAGGACTCAACGGGTTTAAGGTATGTTAAGGCACTTTCTTCTTTCTTTTGGCATGATCTAAAATGAAATAAACATAAACGATACACTATTTCATAATGACTCTACTCCTAACTAAGGTTGTCGATGTTGTTCTTTCCTTATAAAATTATTCTAAACAAGTGTGTATGATCCTTAAATCCTACTAAGGTTCATATTGATGGTAGGGATGTCCCTAATGTTCTTAAGTCACTCCAAAAGGTTTAGAATGTGATTCCATTAGTCGAGCATGCATTATGTATATGTATCTATTTTACTCTACCGAGCCGCGCTATAGTCGGCCGGGTATGACACCTATTGTGCAACCACTGATCAGTTGGGTTTACCGGGCTCCACGTGGCCGGGTACGATTCTACCGAACCTTATGATGGTCGGGTACGCTTTTACCGAGTCTTCTTTGAGGCCAGGTACGATATGATGATGATGCCCACAGAGGCGAATGTTTTAAAAAGTTTATGTATATATATGTATTATGCATTTCATATCAATAACCCCCAGAGGCACTCAGATGTTACATGTTGTATCTCCTCTATCTCTCTCTTTACATTACTATTCTTGTTTAAGCTTTCCTACCTAACATACTCGGTACTTTATTCGTACTGACGTCCCTTTTGCCTGGGGAAGCTGTGTTTCATGCCCGCAGGTCCCGATTGATAGCTTGACAGTCCTCCTAGTAGGCTATCATCTCAGCGAAGGTGTTGGTGCACTCCACTTGCTCCGGAGTTTCCTATTTGGTCAGTATGCTTTGGATATATATTGATTGGTATGACGGGGCCTTGTCTCGACCTTTATGATTTTATGTACTCTTAGAGGCTTGTAGACAAATATCAGGTGTATGAATACTTGTATGGCCTTGTCGGTCTATGTTTCGAGTTTACTAATGGTCATGTCGGCTTTATAGGCCCGTATGTCACATATATAAGTTTTTATATCATGTTGGGTCTTCATATGCTGAGTATTCCCTTATGTTTTATTCTTGTTATCTCATGACGGATTTTCTGGCTCATTTACTCATGATAATATGATAAGAAAGATATGTTGCGTTGGTACTCGGTTGAGTAAGGCACCGGGTACCTGTCGCGGCCCTTCGGTTTGGGTCGTGACATCAAGTATATTATGTTTGAACTTTCTGTGTGTTGAAGTTCTAGCATAATATGCTGGAAGTTCATACACAAGTGGACCAATCTCCAGTATATAGAGTTGCAGCAAAATAGTGGCTATTTTTTAATGACTTTGTAAATGCTAATTATTTTTCAATTACCAATCCAAAAACTAGCTAGCACGTGCTATTTTCACATAAATTAGTAAAAATAGCATGGGCTAGCCAGTTTTCGGACTGGTCATTCAAAAATAGTCAGCGTTTGCAAAATCAATGAAAAATAACCATTATTTTGCTGCAACAGGGACCGATCCAGCATAATATACTGGAGATCGATGCACCTGTGTATGAATTTCTAGCATATTATACTGGAACTCCAACACGCGGAAAGTTCCAGCATAATATACTGGAGATTGGAGCACCTGTGTATGAACTTCCAGCATATTATACTGGACCGATATATTATACTGGAACTCCAGTATATTATGCTGCAGTGTTTTTCGGAGTTTGAGCAGTATTTTTGTTCAGATTTATCTTTACATCAAAAGTGGCAAAATTTTGATAACTTTAAAATTGTAGCTATTTTTAAATGACCACTTGTAAATCTGGCTATTTTTGAATTTCTCCTCATAAATTACTGGGTGGACTTATAATATGAACCTACTCCGGTAAGCTTTTTGTACATACCGTGTCATCTTGCATTTTGATTTGTATACAGTACATTCTACCATTTTTTCGAAAAGTGCGAAGATTTCATTCTGTCTATTCATAAATGAGCTCAACTTTGAATAACGTTATGAGAAAATGTTCTTTATTTATTCATCTAACATTCTTTCGATATAATCAAAGTTTTAAACTTTCTTGCTTTATACTTGAAAGCACTCCGAAGGAGGTTTTTTTAGCCACAAATGTGCAACACTTGTTTTAGACCATACAACAATAACATATTTGGTGTAATCCATATAATGCGAATTGAGGAGAGAGTATATACGCAAATCTTATTCCTACATTGTGAAAATAGAGACGCTGTTTCTATAATTCCTCGGCTCTAGAAAATATAAGCACAACATTAATAAAAAGAAACACGGTAAGAAACAATGGTAAGAAGCCATAGAAAGAAGCGTTAATAACGAGATAATAGGATGATCTAAATAAAAGAAATAACGTAAAATCAAATACCAATAAAATACTAGAGTACACACTAATACTACTGATATGAATAAAGAGAACACTAGGCTACTTAACCTTCTATCCTAATTTTCGACATTCGCACCTTTCTATTAAAATTTAAAAATCTTTCATTTATTTTTTAAATTTCATTGCAAATCAAATAATGCCACATAAATTAGGACAAAGGAGTACTAAACTTGCGATACTTGAGGCAAAATTGTAAATGATCTTTATCTTTACTGTGAGAATACTGAGAATAGCACATCAACTTAATACTAATGTTTTAGTTCATAGTACTTGTTTACAGAGTCCCCTAACATGAAAAGACCCCTGTACAACTCTATTGTTTCTGCTAAATTCTTTCTTTTTGCATGTAATGGAAAACAAATAGAGCACTTTTTCTCTACATTTCCTTGGCAGCCATGAAAATCTCTCCAAAGAAACCTCACTTTTTCAAACCAATTATGCCATATTTCAAGAATGGCCTTGTAAGTACTACTAATACTTTTCAACTTTTCATCTTTATTTTGTCTGCATGTGTGAGATAGAGGTAGAAAGAAGCTGAAGATCAAAACCATAATCTAAAATGAATCTTCTTTTATTGATTATTTGGGTAGATAATATTATTGTCACAGTAGAAGGTACCAAAGTTTAAACTTGACGAGATCAACCTTTAAGGTTCTTAGTACTGAGCTCATACCCATTCATTTCAATTTACTGTATGTGATAGTACTTTAATTGAGCATGCAGTTTAAGAAAATATGACAAACTTTTGAAATTTATGGTCTAAATCGAACTATAAATGTTTGTGTGGCTTGAAATGGAATAGACTAAAAAGAAATGTGGATCATATAAATTGAGACAGATGGAGTATTTGTTAGATATTTTAGTAAATTTTCACATGTATATATACTTTGTGTCAAAAATGTTAGGTTTGGTTGAACCCAATCAAATGCATACCTTAGCGCCATTGCACTTTTGAAACTATGAGTCTAGAATTATAATATTTATTGTAATATTTTAGTAAATTTTCACATGTATATTTGGATGTTCTGTAAAAAAAAATGATGGGTTCAGTTGAACCGTCAAATCCGCCTCTTGATTGCACCTCTTAAATGAGGATGTCAGTCATTCCGGGACAAGGCTGTTCTAATTTTACATATTTGTTATATTGCAGAAAATTCCTTTAGGTTTCTTGAAGTATCTGAAGGATCACGACCATATTGAACATGCAATACTGAGAATGGGTAGTAAGAAGTGGCTGGTGAAGGTGAACGGCCGACGACTAGAAGAAGGTTGGGAAAACTTTGCAGAGGAGCATGATTTGCAATTGGGAGATATGTTGGTGTTCGGACATGAAGGAGATATGGAGTTTGAAGTTTCCATATTTCATTCAAATCAATGTGAGAGGGAATATGAAGAAGAACAAAAAGTCCATAATGTTGAAGAGACTTCCAAGAAGTTTGAATTCAAAGGTGAACTTCTTTAATGGGATCTTTACACATAGTTGGCCTGTTTCAATCTTTACTTTTCCTTGCCGATATACATAGATTATTCACTGATTTGACATGGTTATATTAAATATTCATCGGCTATTTTTAGTTTAAGCAATTGAATGAGAAAATTTGGTATCATGTTCAGTTTCAGTTCTGATACTGTTGTTTCATTTAAAAACTAGATTTGAGGGGAAATGCATCTCTTCGGCCGGAAGGAAATAAGACTAATTTGGATGCTGAAAGAGTTTCCACTCAAGGTCTGAATTTCAAGAGCAAATCTTGTTTCTGTATCTTTGTCTTTCCTAATTATTCATTCTTTTTTGAATAACAGGTCATAAAATTAAGACCTTAATAGTTAAACCTTAACATATCCTAATGCTAACCCTCCTATCTTTTCTACTATAGTTAACCTTATTCCATCAGTAGCCCTGTTTTGGTAAGTAGTCTGAATTAATTTTAGGTAAGACCTAACCAGATAGTACAAGAGAATTTGAAATTAGTAGATTAATCAAATTTGTAGACTTAAATGGAAGTTGTACTGTACAAAAAATGTACATTTAGTAGGAAAGTTAGCTGTTGAGACAGGTTCTATTAGGTTGAACTATTGATATGTTCTTTTGTTCGTGATGTACTTTTTTCAAATCTTTGACATGACATTTTTTGTAACTAACAAATGCTACAGAAAAACTAAATTCCAACATCACGTCATCACACGAGGTTTTCCCGGATGTAGAAGCAACTAAGGACATGCCTCTGGGTCGCCCTCATTTAATTACTACTGTCAAACCCCATTGGATTTCAAAGCATTTGATGGTAAGTGCAAATCTATATTCTACTTCAATTGTAACACTTGAAAAAAGGAAAAAAAGATGAACTCATTTTGTTATGAACTACTCATTTCCCATATGAACTACTCCTATGTACGTGCAACTGGTTATAAACTGTTTCAGCATGTTCCGAAACTGTTTGCATGCGAAAACGGCCTCAGCAACAGGAAATGTACAATAGCGATAAGAGATGAGCAAAGGTCATGGGAATTTAGGCTGTATTCCTGTGGAGGCAGCACTTTCATTGGAGGTGAATGGCATAAATTTTGCGCAGCTAATTTCTTAAAGGAAGGAGATCAGATAATGTTTGAGATATTTTCCAAGGGAGAGAAACCTATATTGAAATTTTGCGGTAAGTTTCACATCCTAGCCCTTTTCTTATATTTCATCCGCTTTTCCACTATTTATCTGCTTCTTATAAATCAAGATTACAATGAAATGACATTCTGTTTATTTATAAGGATCCTGTCTAGTTATTAAAGCTTCTGTCTGTAACTGTTGCTATGCCATAGTTTCTTTGTAACTGATTTATAAGTTGTATGCTATAGTAGATGGACACCTGTTCCATCATAAATATCTGAATTTGATACTGTTTTATGTGAACTGGATGGATTATCAAGCCATCAATAATAATCTAATACCGTAAAACTAGACTGGATTGGACGCTGGCCATCCTCAGTCACCTGATATTGCTTTCATGCTATCGCAAATGTGTGCGAACTCTACATAGTACTGGTATCTATGCATCTCCATACGGTCTTAGGCATCCTTAACTCATGAGTTAACTTTTGAAATTGAGTTAAGCTCGATGACCATTTCTTATCATGGTATCACTGCCATGCCCATCCCTATTCTTGTTTAATCTGATGTTGGGCCCTCATATTATGTTGTTCATGCTCTAGTACACTATGGTTGGCAGGCATGGGCATACGGGAGTGTTATTAGTCCCACATCATTTGTGGGATAAGCATTGAGACTCTTTATATGATCTTGGGCAATTCTCACCCCATGAGCTAGAGTTAGGCTTAAAGTCCATTTCTTATCGATATATATCATGCACAATCAATTGAACTGTAATATATATCACCACATTCATAGAGTATATGATACATATATCTGAAACTAAAAACTAGTACTCATATACTCTCCATGTATACACTCATCTCCTAATTTATATTTCACGCAAAATTTAATCATACATATATAGCTTCTAGCTATCTGGTATGCTTATCTTTAGGGAAACCTCTTTTTGAGATCTGCAATTACCTTGCATCCAGCTAAGTGTACAGCTTCTCAACTATTTTCGTCTCCAATCTTAATTGAACACCTCCAATCTTGGTAGAAAATAATAGCTTCTCTACTATTTTCTTCTTTACTGGTTTCAAAATACTAGCTAGACATGAGTTTTGTTAGTGAAAAACAATGTCTTCCTTAAACAGACCACACCATGTTTGTCCATTTGTTAGTAGTGTATCTTTTATGTTTTCTCAAGTTTTTATGAAGTCCTTCAAATGCCCAATTCCATCAACTGACATTAACATGTCGAGCTCGTCTTTGGTAGGTTTTTATTTAAAAGTGTCTTGAATCTAGTAATTTTTTAAGCATCTTTGAAAGTAAAGCTTTTCCCATTTCTTGAGAGTAACAATCACTGTGAAATCCTCTTGAGTTCGTCGAAGGCCTTTTCGAGCTACTTATAGTAGCTCTTCAAAAAGTTGTTTCTCCAGTTTTTTATTTCGCTTATTCAAGCACTTTACTGAGTAGTATACCGTGAGATATGTCATCCTCCTAAAAAAAGAGCTATATATATGTTTCTGAGAGTTGAATTAGCTGTTCCGAGATACTAATCTCTCCTTTTCCCCTCAATTTATTTTCTTTCTGTATTGTGACAATACCAGTTCTTTTCTACTTTATTGGTTTTCGATTCATCTTCTCTTTCGATTTAACATTGTTGATTATTTCTGTCGATTTAAAAACTAGATTTGAGAGGAGAAGTGTCACTCCAGCCCGAAGGAAAGAAGACTAATTTGGATACTGAAAGAGTTTCCACTCAAGGTCTGGACTTCAAGAAATCCTTGTTGTATCTAACACATTTTTTTCCTTTTCATTTCTAATGCCAAGACTAAATGTCTAATGGTAAATAGAAAACTTCTGTTGGATGTGTGATAGTAGAGCAGAGCTAATAAGGACATGTTTGAGGTTTCCCAAAGATCCGATGCTCTACTGGTATTACATGATGAAAATATTGTGCTAAGGAATGTTGTACGCAGACCTTACCCCTACCCTGGGAGGTAGAGATGCTGTTTTCGAAAGACCCTCGGCTCGAGAGGAAGAGATATATACAAATAGTACTTGTACAAAAAGTTGTTGCCATGTGACCAAGAGGTCACGAGTTCGAGCCGTGGAAACAACCTCTTGCAGAAATACAGAGTAAGGCTGCGTACGATAGGCCCTTGTGGTCCGGCCCTTTCCCGGACTCCGCGCATAGCGGGAGCTTAGTGCACCGGACTACCCTTTTAGTACTTGTACAAAAAAGAACTTCGGGAAAAGATATCTCGATGCAACAATATGGAATCGAGGCTTGCAATATAGTTGATTAACCAAATTGAGGAATATATGACTTTTTCCGCATATAATAATCATTTGCAATTTAGCAAAACCAGTATCACATAATGCAAAGAACCTGCAAATAGATGATTAATCAACGTAATGGCTCGAAAAGTAGCTTTAATATGCAAAAGATCTGCATATAGTAGGAAAGATAGAAAGCTCCCGAGATAATGTTATTGTGGTTTTAAATCATCTTCATCTTCTGTTCTGATACTGTTGTTTCTTTTCAAAACTAGATTTGAGGGGAAATGCATCTCTCCAGCCGGAAGGAAAAAAGGCTAATTTGCACGCTAAAAGAGTTTCCTCTGAAGGTCTGAATTTCAAGAGCATATCCTTAGCTTGTTGCTGTATCTTTGTCTTTTTCTGTTCATTTCTCTGATTCTAATGCTAACTCTCATATTCAACTTCTATTCCTTTTTCTGAAGTGTAATTTGTCATATTAACTTCATGAAGAACAAAGGTGGGTTGGATGTGTAATTTGTCAAACAACTACGGATCGATTCCTAGTAAATGGGGACCGACTATATGACTTTTCACTGTCTATGCCACATAGTTTAAATCATTCAAGAAACTTAATGTATTCATGATGTAACAGAAAAGCCGAGCCCCAGCATCAAGTCGCCAAACAAGGCTTCTGCCGATGCAAAAGCTGCTGCTCACGAGCCTTTTGGCCATTCTAAATTTGTATGCACTATTAGACCATATTGCCTTACATATGGTTTCTTGGTAAGTCTCAAACCTCATTAATTTCACCCTAACTTTTCAAGAATCATCAGTCCAAAGGAAGCATGTGCCCCATTGTTCTTACTTTTATCTTAGTTAACTGAAAATATGAAGAATACTAACTGTGTGTGTAAATGATTATACCGCATGTCAGAACGTTCCTAAACATTTCGCATGTGCAAATGGTCTCAAGCCCAACAAGAAGTGCATTCTCATCATAAGAGATGAAAGGCAAAGATCGTGGACTTTAAGGCTAAGTGTTTGCAAAACTCAAGTCTATATTGGAGATGGATTACGTAAATTCATTGCTGATAATTGCTTAAAGGAGGGAGATCGTATTATGTTTGAGGTTGTTACTAATGGAGAGACACCAATATGGAAATTTCAGGTTGTTACTAGTGGGAAAGACTCTGATGAGGAAGAATCAAGGCAAGTTTTCTCATCTAGTATGAAAATCGTTTTTCTTTTTAAGTGAGTTCTCTGAGAAATACTAAACTAGCATAAACGCCCAATGCTAGGATGTTTCATGCATTATTTCATTAAAAAGATTGTAATGGTCAATTGAAATAGTGCACTGACAGTGTTAAACTTCAGAAACATATATAGAACGAAAAGTGTGTCAAGTGTTCTTTCTGCACTCACTTTTCATGTGAATATATATCGCCGTGTTTCTTTCACATTCCAAAAATAGTAATCCCTGCAGCAGAAAAACCTAGTGTTTTAATATCAACTAGGAGATACTTATAAGTTTGAACTTGTCAACAACGGCAAAATACCTATAGCCTATGTCCATTATGAGTATTTCTTCATGACCATCCTATGTTAGTATATGTTGTTTTTCTTCTTTTGTCTATGAGAATACTGGAGATGTTTTGGAACCAAGAATTTTTTCACTGAGAATTTTGAAAATGTATGAGCTACACAAAATCTTGTTGTTGGTTAATTATCTTTTGACTTGATCAAAATTTACTTATCCGTGTTAGCTGACATTGACTGGTGAGAGAGTAATTAATCGAAGGGAGTTCAGGATGTAATTTTATGTAACTCGCCTATATCTGATATGAAAGTTCATTCAACTTTGAGTGAAAAAAGATAGAAGGAATTCCAGATAAATTTTATGTTCCCTTTGTTTCATGACCATCCTGTGTTAGTATATGTTGTTTTTCTTCTTTATCTATTAGAATATTGTAGAGGTTTTTGAACCAAGAATCTTCACTGAGAATTTTGAAAATGTATGTAACTTCCCTTGTAGTCTGGCCCAATAGACCCTTGTGGTCCGTCCTCTTCCCCAGACTCCGCGCATAGCGAGAGCTTATTAGTGCAACCGGCTGCCCTTTTTGTATGTAACTTTATAAGCTACACGAAATCTTGTTGTTGGTTAATTTTTGACTTGATCAAAATTTACTTGTCCATGTTAGCTGACACTGAAGGGAGTTTGGGATGTAATTTTATGTTAACTTCTATATCTGATATGAAAGTTCATTGAACTTTGACTGAAAAAAGATAAAAGAAACTCACAAATTCTCTCCACCTCTCCTAATTTCTGTTCCCTACATGTTAAAAACTTTTGTTGATATCTGAGTATTTAGATTGTGAAAGGACTAGATTTATTTTCCCATGAAACATTGTGGGACTTGCAGTCATTTTCTTATTTATCTCTGGCTATAGGGACCCGAAAAGAAAAAAAAAGCTCGGTGCACAAGGCATCCCGTGTTCATGGAGGGTCCTGGGAAGGCCGTAACCCAAAGGGTGTAATGTAGACCGTCTAACCTTATGCACGCATTAGTGGTTGCTTCCACAGTTTGAACTCGTGATCTATAGGTCATACGGAGGCAACATTTACCGTGCTAAAAAGACACAAAAAATCTGTTTAATTTTGTGTCCATAACGTTTTGGTATTTATAAATTATGTGTCAAATTTCCTAACAATTGATTTATTTTTGAAACTTCCCATATAAAAGATCTACCAGCTTAGACTTCTATTATTTTATAATGGTTATTTTATACAATTAAGTCCCGAAATTTCGATTAATAATTGAGGGTATGTTTGTTTTGGAAATAAAATGTAGGTAAATATTGTGGAAAGGGCGCCAAGAATCACAGAAGCCATTGACAATAATGAAGACGGACAAAATGTAATGTTTTTGCATATAGTACATGTTGCTAAATCTAAGAAACCCTACTTTTTGTATGATCTGTTCTCTATGTTTTGAAAATATCCTTTCGTGTATGATTAGCAATTAGATTAAGCTAGCCTTTTGGGTTCTTGCCTATTGTAATTATAGACCCTTGAAATTACTATAAATAGTTTTGATCATCGGCCTGACTTTTAAGTTTCTTTCCCTCAGCAACGTGCTTTCTACTGTGATCAATAATTTTAACACTGAGCATAAATTTATTTGAGTGATTAGTACTCCCTTCGTCCCATTTTAATTATTTCCTAGCTCAAGTAAATTGTCCCAAAATATTGAATTCTAAACGAAGAATTTCAACGAATACAATAGATATAATGGTAAAATTTTAAAGGTTGGACCTCTCATCCATCCAATCAAAATTATGTATCCGCCTCAAATTAAACACCCCAATGTATCCGATCAAAATTTTAATATATGACAAAAAATATCTTGCAAAGTTGCAATAGAAGTGTACAATACTGATTTCTAGACGCACTAATATTCCATTCTATAAATATTTTCTCCTAGTAGTATATTTGAGTAATTAAGATGACTATTTATTTTTATGGCTAATATGATTGAGTTGCACTGTCAATGCTTTATTTTATGGCTCTTAAATGCTTTGAGAGGTTAAATATAGGCTCACAAAAAGGGTTAAGAGGTAAAAATTGCACCAGGCGCCTTATTTGTTCGTCCTCATTTAACCTATACCCATTTTTTTAAAAACTTGTAACTTGTACCCACTTTTTAAACAACTTCGGCTCCCTTTCTCCTCCCCCTTCTCCTCCTTCATTTTCTTTTTTCTTCTTCTACAATGATGATGTTACACCTTGTGTATTCGGCGTTATCATGCTGTAAATGGGATAATTCAATAGGAATATAATTTCTATGAATTATTTAAATGATGCGATAGTTATACGTTAATATTGGAAGTCATTTGAGTTGTGATTAAAAATTCGACAAATAACGCGCGCAAGTTACGGGTTTAAATTTCAGTGGAATTTGGATAAAATGTTGATGATCTTTTCTCTCAATATACTGGGAGTTATGGTGTGTTCTACCTACCGAATCGAAGGTCTATGAGTCTAGTTTCCAACGCAATAAACCGTTCGCTAATACGACTTCGGAGTAGAGAGATATTAATATTTTCGTACAGGGGTGCACACTGTTACGGGAACAGTGTGCCTAGTCGGGTTTAGTCAAACTTTCTTTATTTAAGTCAATATTTAAAACAGAACCCCTGCATTTTATCCTCTCCAAAACAAAACCAAAAACCTAGGGATTTCCTCTCAAACTTCTCCCATCCATCTAGCCAAGCATAACAACAATTTAGTCATCCTCAAGATGGAGAACACCATGGTAGCTTCGGAATCGTGAATTCTTCGATGTTTCACTTTTCATAGCAAGACTCCGCCTTGAAGTAATTTCTATTTTTGAGTAATTCTGGTCACATAAGGTATGATTTAACTTCCTCTTTGATCTTTGTAAACTTCTACCATAAGAACAAAGTTTCTTGCAACATGGGACCTAATCTGCGTCAGATTATCAACTGAATCCATCCGTTTTCTAGTCCCAATAATAGGATTAGTCTTATTACAACTCATCCTTTGAAGACATGATACGTTCTTTAACTATGTTTGTTTACTTGTGCAGATTAATAAATTAGTAAACCACATGTTTCTTTTTGCTCATAAAATTATAAAACTTTCCCCATCTAAGAACTACTTATTAAAATGTTCATACTTGGAATGTACTACTTACTACTGTTTTGTTGGGGCTGTTCTATATGGATTTATTGTGTTGTTTGGATATGTGAAGACATGTATGGAATCATGTCAATGAGGAGATGTAGTAAAGTAAAATTTGGTGGTGTGTTGGGGGAAAATTAATCTACAAAAGAGTCTACAAATTCATGGCCACAAGTTGTTCGCGTAAATGTCTAAATGAAGAATTATTTAAGCTATGAGCTTGAATTTGATTTTGAATGGTTTGTATTATGTAGGAAATCATTCCTAAGGCTTTTGAGGTCTTGGAAACAATATATAACTCCATCGACAAGGTATGTAGGGCTTTCGCTATACTTTTCGGCATGACTAGAATTCAAATAAACGTTTATCGAATTGTCTCGTCGGATTCGAGTTATTTCACCTTCAACTTATAAAGATGCTTAGACCTGATCTTTTCTCATAGATTGCTTACTCTAGAGGATATCTATGAATTCTCGGATTTCCTTGTTCCTTGCTTAAAAAGAACTAGAGCCTTTTTACTCGTTCTCCTTTCGACGTTCATATAAATCATGAATAAGTAACATTTACTTCAAAGGTACTCATAATACACAACTCTCATGTTCTTAGTACTTGTTGGCTCGTAGTTGAAAATTAAATATTTTTAGCCACAACCATGATAGTCGGGGAATAATGATGATAGGCCACTTCGACTCTTCTTAGAATACGTCTTTTAAGGTTGGTTTCGCATTGCACCTATATAATTTATGATTTAGTATATGTATGTATTTACTTTCATTACCGAGCCGCATTATAGATGGCCGGGTATGACACATATTGTGTAACCACTGATCAGTTGGGATTACCGAGCTTCACGTGGCCGGGTACGATTCTACCGAGCCTTTATTATGGCCGGGTATGTTATGGATATTATAGCCCCACAGAGGGATTTATTATTATATAATGTGATATATTATAAGTAGCGATAGTGAACGACGGTGTCACGAGCATACATTTATATCCATGTTGAATTTTAGTTTCCTACCGAGGCTAGTTTCAGAATTCAAATTATCTCTATGTCTCTTCTCTTGTTAATTACATTTTTCATGTTACACTTGTCGCCCTACATATTCAGTACATATTTCGTACTGACGCATTTTTATGCGCTGTGTTCATGCCCACAGGTTCGAATAGACAGAGTGGCGTGCCTCCTCAGTAGGACCCCCAGGATCAGCATTGGGTTTTGCACTCCACTTCTTCGGAGTTGCTGACTTTGAGTCCATAGGTACTATTACAGATGTATATGTGTGGTTTTGGGCATGTCGGGGGCTTTGTCCCGCCGTGTTGAGATTGTCTTACACTCTTAGAGGCTTGCAGACTAGTGGTCATTGTATATATATATATTTTTCGTATCGCCCTATCGGCTTTCTGGATAGCTGTTATACTGTTGTTACAGCCTTGTTGGCCTAGTTTATATATATATATATATATATATATATATATATATATATATATATATATATATATATATATATATATATATATATATATATATATCGTGTTGGGCTCTTCTGCCTGCAGGTTATTATATTTCGGATCATATCTCATGGTTGGTTCGCTCGGGCCTTCGGGCATCGGGTGCCAGCCACACCTCCCAAGGTTGGGGTGTGACAAACTTGGTATCAGAGCAGGTCAGTCCTAGGGAGTCTACAAGTCTTGTCTAGTAGAGTTTTGTTTATGGTGTGTTGTGCACCACACTTATAAACATGAGGCTATTGGGCATTTAGGATTATTACTTTCTTCTTGATCTAGATCGTGCAATAGAGCCTAATCATAAGTGTTCATTCCTAATTCTCTTTTTGTTTACCTTCTCAGTGATGCCTAACACTAGGAGACGACAAGTGGCTATGAAATTTATTCAGAGGTTGGATGAGGAGGCGGGAGAGGGCACAAGTCAGGTGCCACCTGCTAATGTAGATCAACATAAGCCACAGAATGAGGCTGATTCTCAGGCTTCCGGGGCAGTACCCTCACCACCCCCGGAAGGGCGTAGAGGAGCTAACATACCTCCAGTCCCTCTCCCAGTTGTTCCTGATCAGGACCTAGACATGCAAAGTGCTGTACAATTGCTGCTCGAATAGTGGCCTCCCAGGCCCAACACCAGACCTTCGGTATTGCTGATAGGTTTGTGAGTGTAAGAGTTCGAGACTTTATCAACTTGGATCCTCCAGTATTTACAGGGGTTGATCCTAATGCTGACCCACATGATTTTCTGGATCTTATGCAACGGACCTTACAAATTATACATGCCACGAATGTTGAGTCAGTGGAGTTTACTTCTTATAGACTACGTGATGTTGTTGTGACATGGTATGAGACTTGGAAGCAAACTCGGGGGCCTAATGTGCCACCAGTGACATGGAAGGAGTTCTCTGAGGCATTTTTACAGCAATATTTGCCAATCGAGCTTCGAAGAGCCCGACGAGATAGGTTCTTACACTTAGAACAGGGTAATATGAGCGTTCGGGAATATAGCATGCAGTTCAACTCTTTGGCTAGGTATGCTCCTACGATTGTTGCTGATATGAGTGATCGGGTACACCAGTTTGTTAGTGGTTTGGGGGCACACTTGATAAATGAGTGCACTACAGCTTCTCTAAACCAAGGAATGGATATTGCCCGTATTCAAGCATATGCACAGGGTCTAGAAGATCGCAAGAGGAAACAACGAGCCAATCGAGAGCATGATAGAGGGCAGCAGAAGAGGGCGCGGTTCGCAGGTAACATAGGAGAGTTTTGAGGTGGATTTAGGCCATAGTTTCCCCGGCGTCAGTCTTATCCGGCAGCCAGTGCACTGCCACAGTTTCAGGGACAGTGCCAGGATCGGACCACTTATTCTGGTCCAGGTCAGAGTTCACGGACCCCATATCCACAGTTTAGAGGCGAGTTCAGTCAGATGAGGCCTCAGTTTCCTAGATGTGATCGATGTGGCTGAAATCATTTTGGACCATGTCGCCAGGGTTCTGATGCATGTTATACATGTGGACAGCCAGGTCATATTATGAGACATTGTCCGATGACAGGTGGAGGGGGTATGGCCCAGCCGATGGCATCTGCAGAGGCTTCTTCTTCTTCGATACGTCCTCCTAGATAGAGTATGCAGACATCAGCTGGCAGGGGTAGGGGAAGATTTGGAGCTTCTGGTTCAGGAGGTCAGCAGAATCGCATATATGCTTTATCGAGTCGTCAGGATTTAGAGTCATCTCCGGACGTGGTTACAGGTATACTATCCGTCTTTTCTATCGATATGTATGCCTTGATAGATCGTGGTTCTACATTGTCGTATATCTCCCCCTTCGTTGCTAGTAAATGGGACAGAGAGCCTGAATTGTTGCAAAAGTCCTTTGAGGTATCTACGCCAATGGGTGAGTCTGTTGTAGTTAGACGGGTATATCGAAGTTGTGACGTGAAGATTCATGACCGCCATACGTTAGCTGATTTGCATGAGCTAGAAATGGTTGATTTTGATATCATTATGGGTATGGATTGGTTGGCTTCTTGTTATGCCAATGTAGATTGCTGGACAAAGATTGTTCGTTTTAATTTTCCAAGTGAGCCTATTATTGAATGGAAAGGTGATGCTGCAGCGCCTAAGGGAAAGTTTATTTCTTACCTTAAAGCTCGAAGGATGATTTTGAAAGGGTACATCTATCATTTGGTACGAGTGCATGATATGGAGGTGAAATCTCCAACCCTTCAATCGGTTCCCGTCGTGAATGAATTTCCTGATGAACTTCCTGGTCTTCCTCCAGAAAAAGAAATCGACTTTGCTATTGATATGCTTCCAGATACTCAACCAATATCTATTCCTCCATACAGAATGGCTCCTGCCGAGTTAAAAGAATTGAAAGCCCAGTTGAAGGATCTTTTGAATAAGGGCTTTATCAGGCCCAACACATCTCCCTGGGGTGCACCAGTGTTGTTTGTTTGTAAGAAGGATGGTTCGTTAAGAATGTGTATTGAATATCGCCAGCTCAACAAAGTGACTATCAAGAACAAGTACCCTTTACCCAGAATTGATGATTTGTTTGATCAGTTGCAAGGTGCCAAATATTTCTCAAAGATTGACCTTTGATCCGGCTATCACCAATTGCGAGTTAAGGAGAGAGATATTCCGAAAATGGCTTTCCGGACTAGATATGGCCATTATGAATTTCTTGTGATGTCTTTCTGTCTTACTAATGCGCCAACAACTTTTATGGATTTAATGAATCGGGTTTTCAAGCCATTTCTAAATATATTTGTAATTGTTTTCATTGATGATATTCTGGTATATTCTCAATCAGAAGCAGAACATGAGGATCATTTGCTTGTGGTGTTACAGACTTTGAAAAATCAGAAATTATATGCTAAATTCTCCAAATGTGAATTTTGGTTGAATTCAGTGGATTTCCTTGGGCATATCGTTTCCGATAAAGGTATTAAGGTAGATGGTCAGAAAATTGAAGCAGTACAAAACTGGCCTAGACCTACAACTCCTACGGAAGTTCGTAGTTTCTTGGGCTTAGCTGGTTATTATCGGAGATTTGTTGAGAACGTCTCTTCTATTGCTGCTCACATGACAAAATTGACACACAAAGCCGTTAAGTTCCAATGGTCTGATGCATGTGAAAGGAGCTTTCATGAGTTGAAGAAACGCTTAACATCAACACCTGTTCTAGCACTTCCGGAAGGATCTGAAGGTTTTGTGGTATATTGTGATGCATCCAGGGTTGGATTGGGATGTGTTCTAATGCAGCATGGAAAAGTTATTGCATATGCTTCGAGGCAGTTGCGGAAGCACGAATACAATTATCCGACTCACGATATTGAGTTAGCAGCCGTTATATTTGCCTTGAAAATATGGCGTCATTATCTTTATGGTGTTCATGTGGATATCTATACAGATCACAAAAGTTTACAATATATATTTAAGCAGAAAGACTTGAACTTGAGACAAAGAAGATGGCTTGAATTGCTGAAGGACTATGATGTGGATATTTTGTACCATCCGGGCAAAGCGAATGTGGTAGCTGATGCATTGAGTCGCAAATCCATGGGCAACTTGAAGCATGTAGAAGCTGGGAAATTAGAAATGAATAAAGATATATATCAATTGGCTAACGTGAGTGTACGACTGCATGATATAGGTGACCAGGGTGTAGTAGTCCAAAATATTGCGGGGTCATCACTGGTAGCTGAGGTAGAAATGCGTCAATTTGAGGATCCGGAGTTAGTCAAAATTAAAGAGAGTATCCCTTTTCAGAAGAAGCAGTTGTTCGAGCAATCTGATGATGGAATTCTAAAATATAAAGGCCGATGGTGTGTACCTAATGTTGGGGAGCTTCGTAAGCAAATTATGACAGAGATGCACCAGTCTCGGTACTCAGTTCATCCTGGTTCAACCAAAATGTATCATGATCTTCGTCAGCTATACTGGTGGAACGACATGAAGAAAGATATAGCCACATTTGTGGCTCAGTGTCCCAACTGCCAGCAGGTTAAAGCTGAACACCAGAAACCTGGAGGGCTACTTCAAAATATTGAGATTCCAGCTTGGAAATGGGAATCGATTAATATGGATTTCATTACAGGATTGCCCAATTCTCGCCGTAAGTTCAATTCTATTTGGGTCATTGTGGATAGGCTGACGAAATCAGCTCACTTTCTCCCAGTTAGGACCACCTATTCAGCTGAAGACTATGCGAGCCTATATATCCAGGAAATAGTTCGGCTACATGGAGTTCCGTTTTCTATTATATCTGACAGAGGTGCCCAATTTACAACTAATTTTTGGAGGTCTTTTCAAGAAGGTTTGGGTACTCTTGTTAACCTTCGTACAACATTTCGTCCGCAGACCGATGGACAAGCCGAACACACTATTCAGACACTCGAAGATATGTTGCGAGCTTGTGTCTTAGACTTCAAGGGAAGTTGGGAAGATCATTTACCGCTTATTGAGTTTGCCTACAATAACAGTTATCACGCCGGTATTCAGATGGCACCTTATGAGGCACTATATGGGAGGAAATGCAGATCTCCTATTGGCTGGTTCGATGTTGGCGAGACAAAGTTGCTAGGACCTAAATTGGTACATCAAGCTGTAGAAAAGGTAAAGTTGATCCAGGAAAGGTTGCGTACAGCTCAAAGTCGACAGAAATCATATTCAGATAACCGACGTCGAGACTTGGAATTTGCTGTAAGAGACTGGGTATTCTTGAAAGTGTCTCCTATGAAGGGTGTAATGAGATTTGGTAAGAAAGGAAAACTCAGCCCTAGATATGTTGGGCCATATCAGATTGTTCAGAGAATTGGGCGAGTAGCCTACAAACTTGACCTGCCACCAGAATTAGAAGCAATCCATCCGGTATTTCACATTTCCATGCTTCGGAAATTCTTAGGTGATCCTTCTTGCATCAGCCCTATCGAGGATATTGAAGTTTCCGAGAACTTGTCATATGAAGAAATACCTATTGCCATTCTTGACCGTCAAATCCGTAAGCTACGGACTAAAGAGGTAGCCTCAGTAAAAGTACTTTGGAGGAGCAATAATGTAGAGGAAATGACATGGGAGGCCGAGGAGGACATGAAGTCCAGATACCCTCATTTATTTGAGTCTTCAGGTGATATGCCTGAGACAAACATGGCAGGTGTTGCACATATATCAACCAGTGACAGTTAAGGTAATTAAGTTATGGCTAACCTTCTTATTATCATTATTGTATAAGTAAATGGTCGGGTGAGGCCAAGTTGATGTTATTATTATGATGTGTAGCCCTGTGTGGCCTTAGATATGTATGTTTGGGCTGATGACAGGTTTTGGATATTCATATTTATAGGGGAAACTCTGGCAAATTTTTTTTTTTAAAAAAAAATTCAGAAGTTAGGTTAACCGTTAACATTCGAGGACGAATGTTCTTAAGGAGGGGAGAATGTTACACCTTGTGTATTCGGCGTTATCATGCTGTAAATGAGATAATTCAATAGGAAGATAATTTCTATGAGATATTTAAATGATGCGATAGTTATACGTTAAGATTGGAAGTCATTTGATTTGTGAATAAAAATTCGAAAAATATCGCGCGCAAGTTACGGGTTTAAATTTCAGTGGAATTTGGATAAAATGTTGATGACCTTTTCTCTCAATATACTAGGAGTTATGGTGTGTTATACCTACAAAATCGAAGGTCTATGAGTCTAGTTTCCAACACAATAAACCGTTCGCTAATACGACTTTGGAGTAGAGAGATATTAATATTTTCGTACAGGGGTGCACACTATTACGGGAACAGTGTGCCTAGTCGGGTTTAGTCAAAATTTCTTTATTTAAGTCAATTTTTAAAACAGAACCCCTACATTTTATCCTCTCCAAAACAGAACCAAAAACCTAGGGATTTCCTCTCAAACTTCTCCCATCCATCTAGCCAAGCATAACAACTATTTAGTCATCCTCAAGATGGAGAACACCATGGTAGCTTCGGAATCGTGAATTCTTCGGTGTTTCACTTTTCATAGCAAGACTCCGCCTTGAAGTAATTTCGAATTTTGAGTAATTCTGGTCACATAAGGTATGATTTAACTTCCTCTTTGATCTTTGTAAACTTCTACCATAAGAACAAAGTTTCTTGCAACATGGGACCTAATCTGCGTCAGATTATCAACTGAATCTATCCGTTTTCTAGTCCCAATAATAGGATTAGTCTTATTACAACTCATCCTTTGAAGACATGAAACGTTCATTAACTATGTTTGTTTACTTGTGCAGATTAATAAATTAGTAAACCACATGTTTCTTTTTGCTCATAAAATTATAAAACTTTCCCCATCTAAGAACTACTTATTAAAATGTTCATACTTGGAATGTACTACTTACTACTGTTTTGTTGGGGCTGTTCTATATGGATTTATTGTGTTGTTTGGATATGTGAAGACATGTATGGAATCATGTCAATGAGGAGATGTAGTAAAGTAAAATTTGGTGGTGTGTTGGGGGAAAATTAATCTACAAAAGAGTCTACAAATTCATGGCCACAAGTTGTTCGCGTAAATGTCTAAATGAAGAATTATTTAAGCTATGAGCTTGAATTTGATTTTGAATGGTTTGTATTATGTAGGAAATCATTCCTAAGGCTTTTGAGGTCTTGGAAACAGTATATAACTCCATCGACAAGGTATGTAGGGCTTTCGCTATACTTTTCGGCATGACTAGAATTCGAATAAACGTTTATCGAATTGTCTCGTCGGATTCGAGTTATTTCACCTTCAACTTATAAAGATGCTTAGACCTGATCTTTTCTCATAGATTGCTTACTCTAGAGGATATCTATGAATTCTCGGATTTCCTTGTTCCTTGCTTAAAAAGAACTAGAGCCTTTTTACTCGTTCTCCTTTCGACGTTCATATAAATCATGAATAAGTAACATTTACTTCAAAGGTACTCATAATACACAACTCTCATGTTCTTAGTACTTGTTGGCTCGTAGTTGAAAATTAAATATTTTTAGCCACAACCATGATAGTCGGGGAATAATGATGATAGGCCACTTCGACTCTTCTTAGAATACGTCTTTTAAGGTTGGTTTCGCATTGCACCTATATAATTTATGATTTAGTATATGTATGTATTTACTTTCATTACTGAGCCGCATTATAGACGGCCGGGTATGACACATATTGTGTAACCACTGATCAGTTGGGATTACCGAGCTTCACGTGGCCGGGTACGATTCTACCGAGCCTTTATTATGGCCGGGTATGTTATGGATATTATAGCCCCACAGAGGGATTTATTATTATATAATGTGATATATTATAAGTAGCGATAGTGAACGACGGTGTCACGAGCATACATTTATATCCATGTTGAATTTTAGTTTCCTACCGAGGCTAGTTTCAGAATTCAAATTATCTCTATGTCTCTTCTCTTGTTAATTACATTTTTCATGTTACACTTGTCGCCCTACATATTCAGTACATATTTCGTACTGACGCATTTTTATGCGTTGTGTTCATGCCCACAGGTTCGAATAGACAGAGTGGCGTGCCTCCTCAGTAGGACCCCCAGGATCAGCGTTGGGTTTCGCACTCCACTTCTTCGGAGTTGCTGACTTTGAGTCCATAGGTACTATTACAGATGTATATGTGTGGTTTTGGGCATGTCGGGGGCTTTGTCCCGCCCTGTTGAGATTGTCTTACACTCTTAGAGGCTTGCAGACTAGCGGTAATTGTATATATATATTTTTCGTATCGGCCTATCGGCCTTCTGGATAGCTGTTATACTGTTGTTACAGCCTTGTTGGCCTAGTTTATATATATATATATATATATGTCGTGTTGGGCTCTTCTGCCTGCTGGTTATTATATTTCGGATCATATCTCATGGTTGGTTCGCTCGGGCCTTCGGGCATCGGGTGCCAGCCACACCTCCCAAGGTTGGGGTGTGATAGATGACTTCAACATTGCTCTCTTTGATTAATGAAGCTAAAGCAAATATATTGAGGCCTTCCATTTGGATTATATATATATATATATATATATATATATATATATATATATATATATTAAAGTAAGAAAGTTACCATATATAATTGACATTATGGTTAAGCCAAGTGGCAAGCTAATAAATATCAATATATATGGTAACTTTATTCTATATTTGACTATTTCAGTTAAATACAAATATAATATAATATATATATATATATATATATATATATATATATACGGAATTTAAATTAAAAGATAATTTTGAATTTATAGATAAAGGTCTAAAATTCGAATTTAAATTAATAATAAAATTTATCTTTTTTTATCATGTTATCATATTTAATTCGGTTAATGATCATATGCAATCATGTCAGGAACTTTTGTTATTTTTTATAATTATTTAAATACTACTTTGCCTATAGCAAAACAAAAAAATTACTCCTTATAGCTATAAAACTCTTTCACATTTAAAATCCTATAAGTATAGTTCTTTGAAACACTGTAGCTAGATTTGAATAAAATAAAATTCTTTTAAAATAAATATAATATATATGGTACACGTCTATGTTTATTTAAATAACAAAAAAGAGATTACAAAACCAAATAAAAGTTTACTTACATATATAATAAAGTAAACATACATGCTGGAGAAAGAAACAACACAAAATCAGTCAATATTAAAAAAAAAAAGTTGTTTCTTTTTTCTTCTTGAAGAATATTTGTTTGAAGAGTCAATTTGCATAAATGGACGTCAAACAAATAACAAAACTTTGGTTATACAATTGATATCATTAATTTTAATTTAGCACATTCAATGAATTGAAGGGTATAAGCTGAAACCCCTTCATTTAGTTGTAGTCAAGTCAATATTGCAAGGGTATAATCTTTTTTTTGTTGTTGAAGAATATTAGTTTTGAATCATTAGATTATGTGAAAGGTTTTTTTGTACAAACTCAACAAGAGATAAATTGATTTCTAATTGATAGTTGTATAACGACTTTTAAATGTAACAAAGAGTATATATAAAGATAAATTAGTATGACGTGAAACATATATATATATTAAAGCAAGAAAGTTACCATATATAATTGACATTATGATTAAGCCAAGTGGCAAGCTAATAAATATCAATAATATATGGTAACTTTATTCTATATTTGACTTTAGTTAAATACAAATATAATATACATATATATTTGACTATTTTAGTTAAATATAATATAATATAAATATATACGAAATTTGAATTAAAAGATAATTTTGAATTTATAAATAAAGTTCTAAAATTCGAATTTAAATTAATAATAAAATTTATCTTTTTTTATCATGTTATCATATTTAATTCGGTTAATGATCATATGCAATCATGTCAGGAACTTTTGTTATTTTTTATAATTATTTAAATACTACTTTGCCTCTAGCAAAAAAAAAAAAACTACACCTTATAACTATAAAACTCTTTCACATTTAAAATCCTATAAGTATAGTTCTTTGAAACACTGTAGCTAGATTTGAATAAAATGAAATTCTTTTAAAATAAATATAATATATAGGGTACACGTCTATGTTTATCTAAATAACAAAAAAGAGTTTAAAAAACCAAATAAAAGTTTACTTACATATATAATAAAGTAAACATACATGCTGGAGGAAGAAACAACACAAAATCAATCAATATTAAAAAAAAAATTGTTTCTTTTTTCTTCTTGAAGAATATTTTTTTGAAGAGTCAATTTGCATAAATGAACATCAAACAAATAACAAAACTTTGGCTATACAATTGCTATCATTAATTTCAATTTAGCATATTCAAGGAATTGAACGGTATAAGCTGAAACCCCTTCATTTAGCTGTAGTCAAGCCAATATTGCAAGGGTATAATATTTTTTTCGTTGAAGAGTATTAGTTTTGAATCATTAGATTATGTGAAAGTTTTTTTTTGTTCAAACTCAACAAGAGATAAATTGATTTCTAATTGATAGTTTTATAGCGACTTTTAAGTGTAACAAAGAGTATATATAAAGAAAAAAATAGTATGACGTGAAATATTTTTTTTTAAATGTAAACAAATTATTTCAAAAAATCTCATTACTTTTTTTAATTCAAAGATAATAACAAGACAAGATATTTTTGAACATTAGTAGGGAGTTTTAAAATTATTATGATAGAAGTTATATCATGGATAAACTCAAAAAACGAAATCTTATGGAGTATTTACAAAATATTCGGCCATATTTATTGTTTACTTTTTATAGATAATATATCGATAGCACACAATTATACACATATTATATATGGATTATATATAAATTACACATCATTCAATTTTTTAATTTAAGTTATTGGGTAAGCACCTATTTAGCTGATTAGATAAAGCCAAAAGAAAAATATGAAATAATTTCAAGTAAAGACTAAAAATATAATTAAAGTTCATATGTAGACAATTTTTATTATAAATCATCCTTTTATAGTGAAATAAATTAATTTTTTGTAACAACAGAAATAATGACATAAAAATAAGATAAAAGAAAAAATATTGAAAAAAATATTAGAAAGATCTAAAAATGAGAAATAAAAGATGACAGCAAATTTCTTTTTATGTTTCATCTTTGCTGAGTATAAAAAATTGGAAAGTTAATCTCATCGATTTCAAATATTTTTTTTCAACTCAAATACATAGATTATAAGATAAGGATATCTTCGAATATTTTTTTTAAAATTTACATTATGTGTCATTTTTAAAAAATCACTATTACTAACAAACTCATATGATATTTGAATTTGAATTGGAATGCAATTTGAGTAGTTTGCATTGAGGTTAAGCCAAGTATGGTGTCGAAAGATAAACTAATTGACAATTTTAAGACAATATATGCAATGTTTTATAATAATAATCAACTAATTTAACATTTAATGATTCAAAGAACAAAATTTTGTATATATAGGATATTAAAAATTTAAATTTTGGGGCTAGAGATATCGATAAACTTAAAGTGGAGTCATACTGAAATAAATCCGGCCAAAGAATCATTTAAATTTTTAGATAGTCGATTAAAGTGAATTTTAAATTAAAGATAATATCTTCACTTGCATCATTATAAAGATATCTATTATTATAATATATATAACGTTTTAAAAATTGAAATTTCAAAATAGAAATATTTTTTGAAAGATAAAAGCATACCAACTAAGAGTTCAAGTCATAGTATAAGAGTCACGTCGTAATCAAAGAATCGTTTATATCGTGTCAACCTTTGTGCTTTGCCATAAATATGAGTTATTATTTCATTTTGTGGCTATTTTTAAGTTCCAATGACACATATGAGAATAGTGCAAAAATAAAACTATCACTATGAGAATTGAGAAAATGTTAGTCTTTTTTCATGTAGTATTTCTTAATTAATATCTGACGATTATCTATAATTATTTAGAAGGTCTAAATGTTAAGGTTATTTACATATAATTCAAATAACTCAGATATTTAATATGGTTAATGTCAAATATTAAAATGGAGTAAAACAAATAACAAATTCACTAGCTAAAGAATTTTTTATATTTTTAGATAGCCAACTAAAATGAGTTTTGAATTAAGAATAATATTTTCAACTACATTATTATAAAAATAATTATTATTGAAAAATAATGTTTTAGAAACTGAAATTTTAAGAAAGAAATATTTTTTAAGAGATATCAACACACCAAATAAGAGTTCAAGTAGTAGTAAAAGAGTTAAGTCTTATCCAAAGAGTCATTCATTGTCTCAACATTTGATTGTTTTGCCATAAATATAAGTTTATTTTGCTTCCGGACTATTTTTAGGATTCAATGACACCGGCAAGAATGACATCAAAAAAGAAAAATAGAAGAAATTGTTAAATTTTTTCATGTAGTTAATATCCAATGATTATCTATATTTACTGAGAAAGTGTAATTTTAAGATTATTTACATATAATTCAAATAACTTAAATATTTGACATGATTAGTGTTCGCGCATCCGCGCGGGTACTATTACTAGTTATAACATTAAAAACCAGTTTCCTCATTGTCTAGAAACACAACTCCATCATCCATTGCTGGAAATTTACTTGATACCGTGAATGTTTCTGCACAAGGAACCCAGCCTTTAACAGTAAGTTTCAAATTCATTCTTTCTCATGCACGTGGAGTTTGTTCTTCTTTTTCTTTTCTCTTTGGAGTGTTTTTTTTTTGCTATGAAACGTAGCTCTTGATATATTTAAAACATGAAAGTTAACAGAGTACACAGCAGATGGAACTGAAGATGGATCGGGTTACATAAAATCTAATAACGGTAAACTAAAGTTGGGTGAGTTATCAAAAACTAGAACATCTTGATAGTGGGATTCCCCAGTTACAAAGACAAAAACTTCAGCTCTAGAGCTGAAGTTACCCAGTTACAACACAAAAATTACAACACAAAAACTTCAGCTCTAGAGCTGAATTTTCCCAGTTACAAAACAAAAACTTCAGCTCTAGAGCTAAACTTCAGGTCCGACTAGTAGAATGCTAAAGTTTTGCGTGATTGTCTTTGCTACTTCAGCCCCGTGTGCTGAAGTTATGCGAAAAAACGGGTATATTTATAAATGTTTTTGCAAAGCGAACATAAATTAAAATGTGACACAAAAAGTGGGTATATATGTAAATGTCCCGGTTAAGAGTTACTACTAGGCTTGGATCAGAGTTATGTGTAAATATAGGCTCTAGTAGCGTAGATCGGTAATGATTAATTTTGCATGGAGGGGAAGACGGCCAGCAACGCTGTTTCACTTTCCAAGGATTACATTCCAGAAGTAGAAAGTTTACCACCTTGCAAAAATGTGTTAAGTAATTATGTATAATGTAAATTTACAAGAACTAATAACGATACTTGTACATCTCATTATGTCAAAAACATAATACACGATAAATAATCTTGAAATAAAAGTGTACATATACTCAGCGGCGGAGTTCGACTTAGCACAGTAATTACTTTTATCCTAACTCTATATTTGTCTTATAAAATTATTAAATTATACATAAATTATTAATTTAGAACCTAACAACTTAAAAGAATTAGAATATTAATCCCATAAATTTCAAATTCTGGCCCCGTCTATGAATATAATGATACTTCCAAATGAACTAAATATATCTCATATGGTAAAAAATTTCACCGTAGGTTTGACTGTTTGAGTGATTTATAGTCTGTTTGGTCAAGTTTTTTTTTTTGGGCCAAAAATATTTTTTTTATATATAAATTGAGGTGTTTGGCCAAGCTTTTAGAAGGAAAAAATGTAATTTGGGGAGAAGGAAGCAATTTTTCAGAAGAAGAAAAAGTAGTTTTTCTCCAAAAGCACTTTTTTGAGAAACACTTTTGAGTAAAATACATTGAAAATAGTTTTTAAAAGCTTGGTCAAACACTAATTAGTGCTCAAAAGTACTTTTCAAATTAATTACTTTTAAGAAAAGCACTTCTCAAAATAATTAAGCTGATTTTAAAAGCTTGGTCAAACATACTATTAGACAGCTATTGCATGTTTCTTCCATCGTAATTTATATGAGTGGTCCAACATGAATACTTCGTATTACTTTTTTATATTTAGAAAATATTTAATTTCATTTCTCGTTTTATTTTTAATGCGATAATCTATAAGCTCATAAATATTTATGGCCTGTTTTATATCACAAATTTAAAATATATATATATATATATATATATATATATATATATATATATATATATATATATATATTCATGCCGATCAAATACCATCATGTAATTTGAAATGGCTAATATATATGCTTTGAACTATTTTACATATTTATACATTTCTGAAGTGACCTTAAGGGGTCATTTAGTATGATGAATAAGTAAAAATAATTCTAGGATAAAAATTACCGTCTTATTTTTTGTTTGGCAATTAATCCTAAAATAAGTTATCCGAGGATTAAAAATAATATCGGAATAACTTATACCTGGTGGAATAGTAATCTTATGATAAATTATTTCAGCATAAAATAATAAAATTGACAATCCCAAAATTTACTAACATATCAAACAATCAATAAACAATACTATACTAATTTCGGCAGAACTTGTCTTCAAACCAAACGAGGCTTCCTGTGGTTAGTCAATATCCTGATTGAAGTGCAGAGTGCAGACAATTAATGCTTAATTTATTCAATGGTATTTGGTTCCTACTTCCTACATGAAAAGCTGCCTTCATTATTCTCTCAAGTAGTAATTTTCAAGTTTCCTGTGCAACTATGTAGTGTTATTCTACATTAACCACATCTCCTTAAATGACATCCATGAAAAAAGTTCCTCCAAAGAAATCTCATTTTTTCAAACCAATTCTGCCTGGTTTCAAGAATGGCCTTGTGAGTTATTATATGTACTTTTAATTGTTTCATCTTTCTATATTTTACTCTGCTATATCTATGATATAAAGGTGAAGGAAGGGGAATGTGCGAGACCTTGTAATAGTCTACGGTCCCGTCCTAAAAAAAGATGTGAATCATACTTTGTGACATGGCTATTTTAATTATACATATTTTTGTATTGCAGAAAATTCCTGTAGGTTTCTTAAAGTATCTGAAGGGACATGATAATGTACATGCAATACTGAGAAGGGGTGGTAAGAAGTGGGTGATGAAGGTGAACGGCCGTCGAATGGAAGATGGTTGGACAGAGTTTGCAGAAGAGCATGATTTGCAATTGGGAGATATGTTGGTATTTAGACATGAAGGTAATATGGAGTTTAATGTTTCCATATTTGGTTCAAGTTGTTGTGAGAGAGAATACGCGGCGTATATGCAAGAAGACGAGGATGAAGAGGAGGAGACTCCCAAGAAATTTGATTTGGAAGGTGAAGTTCTTTAGGGCTCATTTGTGATATACATTCCTCAACTTTCTTTTTATCTTTCTGTTATATATTATGGAAATTGTTTTCTTGATTCATAATGCAAATTGTAATGGAAATTTTGTTATACATAAACCTAATGATGCTTATTTTTGTGGCGTTATTTTCTTAAGTGATATTGTGTATAATTAACAAATGCAACAGAAAAAGTAAAGGCTAACATCAGGACATCAGGCAAGGCTTTCCCCAATGCAGAAGCTGCTAATAAGGGCATGCATCTCAGTCCCTCTCATCTCATTTGTACAATCAAACCTTATTGCCTTACAAAGTATTTTCTGGTAAGTTCGCGACTACATTAATACTATGATTGTTACACAGAAGAAAACAAAGAAATCAGGAAAAGAAATGAATTCTTTTCCTGTATGTATAAGCTTATGAGAACAATTATCTCTTTGACAATTTGGAGGTGTAAAACATATATTCAACATATGTATATATATATATATACATATTGACTGTTTATTTGCAATTGGTTATAAACTATTTCAGCGCATTCCGAGACAATTTGCACTAGATAACAGACTCAACAACAGGAAATGCACGATAATTATGAGGGACGAGCTAAGGTCATGGACATGTAGTCTGCATACAAACGGAAATACCTACATTGGACGTGGATGGCATGAATTCTGCACTGACAAGTGCTTAAAGGAAGGAGATCGCGTAATGTTTGAGATAGTTTCCAATGGAGAAACACCTATATTTAAATTTCATGGCAAGTTTCTCCTGTTTTCTACTGTTTAATTACTTACATGATGCGACACTAGTTTAACATATATATATATATATATATTGGAAGATCTCTTGATCCAAAACAAAAAAAAAGAAATATGATGTGTCCAAATATCTAGAAAAGGACACTCCTTGCCATCAGAATGAGCAATAACAGATCTTTTCTGCTTCAACTGAATGTTATATTTTTGGTTTAAATTCATTTTCAGTTTAAGTTATGACATTGTTGTTTCAATCTAAAAACTAGATTTGAGAGGAAATCCATCCCACCATCCTGAAGTAAAGAAGAACAATTTTGATGCCAAAAGAATCTCAGATGAAGGTCTGGATATTCAAAGCAAACACTTCTAGTTGTCTGATATAACTTAACTTCATTTTTCATTTCTGATTGTAATGTTTCTTCTTCTATTTTCTTAAGTGATTTTATGTGTAATTAACAAATGCAACAGAAAAACCAAAGGCCAACATCAAGGCATCAGACAAGGCTTTCCCCAATGTAGAAGCTGCTGAAAAGGACAAGCATCTCACTCACTCTCACTTCATTTGTACAATCAGACCTTATTGCCTTTCAAAACATTTTGTGGTAAGTTCACAAGCTGAAAAAAAAACAGAGAAAGAATGGAAAGAAATGAATTCTTTTCCTGTATGTATAGCTTATGAGAACAATTATCTCTTTGACAATTTGAAGGTGTAAAACATACATACATACTCCTTACCTCACAAACCCTCACCTTCGACTCCATATTGAAAAGGCCGGCCATGAAGGGACATCACAACTATATTCCTTTCTGGGAATATCGGGCTTTATATGATCCTGATTAGTGATTAGTATATTTTAATATTCTGGATCCTTACACAAATACATACGTTTATTTGCAGTGGATTAATTATAAACTGTTTCAGGCTGTTCCAAGACAATTCGCGCTGAAAAACAGACTCAACAACAGGAAATGTATGATAATTATAAGGAACGAGCGAAGGTCATGGACATTTAGTCTGTATACAAGCAGCAACAACACCTATTTTGGGCGTGGATGGCGTGAATTCTGCATTGAGAAGTGCTTAAAGGAAGGAGATCGCGTAATGTTTGAGATAATTTCCAATGGTGAAACACCTGTATTTGTATTTCAAGGCAAGTTTCTCTTTCAATCCCTTTGTCTTAAATTTCATCCTGTTTTCTACTGTTTAATTATTTACATAATGCGACACTAGTTGAATATCTAGACTAATTAACTAAGATGAAATGAATTCATAGTTTGGTTTTAATATGAATATATGTTGGAAGAACTCTTGATCCAAAATAAACAATAACAGATATTTTCAGCTTCAACATAATGTTCTATTTTTGGTTTTAAATTCATTTTTCAGTTTCAGTTATGACATTGTTGTTTCAATTAAAAAACTAGATTTGAGAGGAAGTCCATCCCTCCATCCTGAAGTAAAGAAGAACTATTTGGATGCTAAAAGAATTAAGACCATGGACGCGACTTCTCCAAAAGTACAAGTACCTGCTTCAACATCTGCTGATGCTAACCCTCATTTTATATCTACTATTAAACCTTACACCATCAAACATCATGTTTTGGTAAGTGATTTGAACAACTTTCAATAAAAACCTTATCTAATGGAATAGTAGGTTTTTTCATGTGATAACGCGGCATTGATCTATATATTGGGATAAAATTTGAGCAGTATCTTCCATTGGCTTTTGTGAAATCAAATGGCTTGATGAATAGACACTGTGAGATGATTCTTGTCAATGAAAAACGGAGATCATGGTCAGTGCAGCTAGGGCAAATGGGACATCACTTTGGAATTAAAAGGGGATGGCGAGAGTTCGTACGAGCAAATGGTGTTCAAGTAGGAGATATTTATAAGTTTGAACTCATCAACAATGGCACAATACCTATAACGCATTTCCATTGTGAGTATATATATGTTGTTGTTTTTCATTATTTACTTTTTCTAGCCATATACATAGATTATATATTTATTATATATAACTATACACATATAATACATAAATTATGCATATATGGATGTGCGGCTATTTGAGTTAATTCTTCATTAGAATACAGAAGTTGTTATAGAACCAAATTTTTTTTTTTTTTACTGAGATTATAAAATGTTAGTATGTTAACTTTTAAAGATATACACAAAATCTTAAATGTTTCAAATAGTGTCGATTGTACTTTGGTATTTCAAAGATACATATAATATTTTGATATTTTATTGTGTGTCAAATTTCCTAACAATTGCTTTATGATGAAAATTTTCCATATAAAAGATCTACCAGCTTAGACTTCTATGATCCTAGCTATAATGGTTTTATACAATCAACTCCTTGAAATTTCAAATAATAACTAAAGGCAATATTTTGTTTTTAAAAATTGCAGGTAAATATTCTGGTAAGGATGCCAAGAATCACACCCTCAGAAGCCATTGACAAGATACAGAAGCTGTTGGTGATGGGCAAGGAAACAGGCACTGAAGCAAGTGAATACAATGTTTTTGGATTTTGTACATGTTGCTAAATCTTAAAACAACAACTACTTTCTGTATGATGTATTCTACTTTTGTAGTTTTGAAAATATCCTTGCATACATGACTAGCAATTAGATTAAGGTAGCCTTTTTGGATTCTTGCCCGTTGTAACCAAACCAGAAAATTAAGGAACAGAAATTGACTGCCTGTGGTCTCCTCGGGCTTTGGTCTAGGAGTAAGAATGTAACATGTAAATGTGTTGTAGACAAGAGTCTTGTGTTTAAGTGGAGAAAAGTAAAAAAACAGATTTATTATCAGATGAGTTTTGAACTACCATTGACCCTTAGCTGGTAAAAAAAAAAACCGCAATACAGAATTCTTGTGGAGAATTCTTATTTCAAGCTATTTCCCGAAGTATGATTTATTAGTTGATACATGGAATGCAAATTAGCTACCATTTCTGTTCTTTATGCAAAGTTCCAAAAATTAGAAATTTCTACTATCGCAAATAACTTTAATCCTCATTAATGTCTCAAGTTGAGTTATTTGATGGGTGGAATTTGGAAGGGGTATTAATTGGGGGATTAGATTGATGTGTAATCAATATAGGCTCTAGTAATGGTAATGAATATAATGATTGGTTTTGCATGGAAAAGGAAACGCCAGCAATACTGTTTCTCTTTCCAAGAAAAACTTTACCAGAAGTAGAAGTTATATATCTTTCCAAATTAACCAGTCCGTTGCACATGCAGTAACTAGAGTTCCTTGGGGAGTGTTTACTGTATCACAAGTGTTGTCACTTATGTAACTTCTACTACCGTATTTTTAAGACTTAGGGGTCGGTTGGTTTGAGTATAGCAAGATTTAATCTAAAATCTCGCGTAAGATAACATAGTGTTCAATTGAGCCGTTGAGATAGATGAATAATTAATCATGAGATACACTCTTAAAAAATTCTCTCTCTAGAAAATTCCCTCCCCACTGACTGGTTTCTCCAAGCGGCGGTTACGTTTGGCAGGAACGGTGGTTGTCAATGGCGAAGGGCAAAGGTAATGGACCAGGACGGCTAAGGAAGACACTAATACTAGTTCTCGGAAGTTCGCTAACAACAACCAAATCTCCAACAACATAGTTAGTCTCTCAGAAAACACAGGCGGCGGCACCATTGGTAGCTCCAGTGGTGGATCAACAAAATGGAAGGAACGACAGTGGTAATTTCTCTCAATCTGATAATTATCTGACACATCTAGTAGAATTGGACAGTAGATTGCCTAAGAATGATAGTGGAATGAACAAAGTATTGAGTGAATGTGGGGTTTCATCTTCGAATGTATCGACTATGGTGCAACCACAACTAAATGCACATGCAGATGAAAATCCGCAGAAATCGATGGCTAACAAAGATCCAGTAGCTCCGGCGTAGGTTAATTTGTTTGCTAAAAATTGGATGGCGTCAAACGGCCTTGCTCTATCTTACATTCCACCGACGATTGGATAGTAATGTGATTATTCAATTAGATCCCATGGAGACCGCGAAAGAGGTCGATAAGTGGAAGCACTCTCTGATTGTTGCAGTAATAGGCGAAATTTCAGGGTATAATCATATGAAGAGATTCATCAACTAGAATTGGTCAAAAGCCCCATGCTCTGAACTGTTATGGCATGACAAGGGCTATTTCATCGCCAAATTCAAAGAGGAAGACGACCTCAAGGAAATTATGTATGGAGGACCCTATACAATCAAAAATAGACCTATAATCCTGAAGAAATGGTCTCGTGACATAAAATTTGATACAACCTTTCTCAAAGAGATTCCCTTATGGGTCTCTTTCCCTAACTTGCCTATGGTGTATTGGGGAAAAGACTCGTTGAGCAGACTGGGAAGTGCTATTGGAGTGCCACTTTTTGCTGATTAATGTACAGATAATCAATCGAGAATTTTGTTTGCCAGGATGCTGATTGAAGTGAACATAACAAAGCCATTACTAACTGAAGTCAAAATACAGGATCCATCTGGCAAGATGTACCATCAAGCGGTGACGTTTGAATGGCAACCTGAATTTTGTTCAGCTTGGGCATGTATGCAAACGCAATGAGGAAGGTCAAGAGAAACCTCAGAAAATTCAGAAAGTGAATGGCAAATTTCACCAGCAATCAAAGGAATGGAGAAGCATAGGAAATGTGACACAGAATATAAGTAAGCCTCAAGAACTAATTGAGCCAACTGATCTTTCTAAGGTTAAATGTGCTGATATAATAGCTCCTAAAGTGCAAAATGTAGTCCCTATCATAATGGCTAGAAAATCCTTGGAAATTACCGAGGGCACAAAACAGCCTAAAAGGCATGATAATAGTGTATCGAGAGGAAAAATCGGTGTTTCAACTCCCAGAAAATTTGTAGAAGGTATGAATTTTTCAATTGTCACACAAAATACATTTGGAGTACTATCAGGAGGTCAAGGGGATAAGCAGCCACCAGATAGAGGTGGTACATCAATCCCTTCAAAATGACACTCATCATGTGGAATGTGAGAGGGGCAAACTAAAGATATAAACATAAGGAGTTGGCTAAATACTTAAAAGACAATCATATTTCCTTAGCAGGTATAGTGGAGACCAAAATCAAACAACATAAGGCTTCTGTTATTTTCCCCAAGATTGCAAAAAATTGGGACTTAGTACATAACTATGATCATGCGGTTAATGGAAGAATATGGACATTAGTCGACAGAAATATATGGCAAGTGAATGTGGTACAAACAGATACTCAATTTATTCCTTGTACCATTAGTAGCTCTAATGTCAGTTGTGCTATGATTGTGGTATATGGTTATAACAACTTAGAGATGTGAAAGGAGATGTGGCAAAAACTCAAAAACCTTTTACAAACTATAAATCAACCATGGCTATTATGGGGAGATTTTAATGTTATTATCTCTACTCAAGATAGAATGTCAAAGATTGCAATAACACAAGTAGATATTCAAGATTTTGCAAACTTTTGTTCTGATACAATGATGTCTGAAATCCCTTGGAGAGGGGAGTTCTTTACCTGGACAAATGGGCAAATGGGAGAAGACAAGGTAATTAGCAAGATAGACAGAGCATTGGAGAATGATGATTGGATGATGAACCTTGGTCACCTAACAGTTAAAATTAGGGATCCATTTATCTCAGATCACTCGCCACCCACATTGAAGTTTCAGAGAAGAAACAATAACATAAAAGTACTTTTCAGATTTCTAAATGTTTGAGCTGAACATGAAGAATTCCAGAGAATTGTTAATGAAGGATGGCATGGTGCTCAACAGTCTTGCAAGTCAGCTACTATCTAGTACATGATGAAATCTATGAAGCCTGAATTTAAGAACTTAAATACCAGAGACCTCAAGAATATAACAGAGAAAATAGATCAAGCAAGAAAGGACTTGATTGAATGTCAACAAGAAATGAATAGAGGTTACTCAGATCAGCTAAGAATGATGGATAAAGAGGCCAGATTTCGATTAGAGAAATGGCCACTCATTGAAAAGAAGATATTACAACAAAAATCAATAAATCATTGGATTAATATTGGAGATGGAAACAATAAATATTTCTTTGCAATGATGAAAGACAGAGCAAGTAGGAAAAACATTACAGCACTAACAACACTAAATGGTGCAGACCTGACAGATCCTAAGAGTATTAAGAGAGAGGTAGTTATCTTATATAAGTCCTTTATGGGAACTATAGCTGCAACTCTACCTGTTGTCAACATGCAAATTCTGAAAAATGGCCACCAACTGAATCACCAATAAGTAGTGGAACTGGTTAAAGATATATCTAAGCAAGAAGTAGATAAATGTTTGCATGTTATTGGTAATGACAAATCCCCAGACATCGACTGGTATAATGTTGTCTTCTTCAAGAAAGCATGGGGTTATATTAAGGAGGATGTATATGAAGCAATATCTGAGTTCTTTGCTACATGTGTGATGCCTAAGGCCATTAACTGTACTGCAGTTACTCTATTGCCTAAGATCACCAATCCTACTAACATAAAGGACTACAGAACTATATCCTGCTATTTTATATTGTATAAGATCATCTCCAAAATCTTAGCATCAAGACTGCAGAAAGTAATGGGGTTCTTGATTGATGAAGCTTAGGCTGGTTTCATCCTAGGAAGAAAAGGAGCTGACAATATCATCCTAGTACATGAGCTGATTAAGTCCTACTCAAGGAAACATATATCACCTAGATGTATTATTAAGGTAGATCTGCAAAAGGCTTACGACAGTGTAAAATGGAGCTTTGTGATACAAAACATGGAGGGGTTGGGTTTCTCTCATAAATTCAGCCAATGGATATCATCCTGTATTCATAGTGTGAGCTATTCTATATTGATAAATGGAGAGCTAGCAGAGCCTTTTCCTGCTGCTAAAGGCCTCAGGCAGGGTGACCTTGTGTCTCCATTCTTGTTTGCTTTATCTATGGAATATCTAAGTAGGCTTCTTACATGCCTGAAGAATAATAAGCACTTCTACTTTCATCCAAAGTGCAAGAAATTAGGAATTATTCATTTTTTTTAATTAAAACAGAATTTTCAATTCATCAAAAATTGTCTTTACAAAACCAGGCTAATGCTGACCATCAACCTCCTAATTACAATTACAAATTAGACTATACTAATTACACTTCAAATCAGAATTTGAGCCATTCTTCTTTAGTCTACGGATAATGATTCAATCTTTGCAATGTTGGTTGTCATTTGCTCTTTGATCTCCCCTGTATGTGCATGTGTATTGTAATTTCCCTATAGATCATATCCGCCTCATATCTCTCGTTGCTGAATCTGATGGAGTTCCTTTCACGCCAAATGCAGTATAATACCATGGCAAAAGCTGAAGTAGTAATAGCTGACATTCCAGCTTTTCTCTTAGCTAGAGTGCTTACCCATTAAATCTCATTATGCCAGCATCCTATTCTCCTGTTATGCCCCAGCCATTTGAGTATTCTATTCCATACTGTTCTAGTACATGAGCACTCAAAGAATAGATGGCTAAATGTTTCCATGTACCTAGCACAAAAAGCACAATCCAATGGAACTTGGATTCCAAACTTCTGCAATCTATCCATAGTGGCTAACCTCTGATGAACTGCCAGCCATAGATGGAACTTGAATCTTGGATGGATTTGTGGATGCAGGTGTATACTCTTCCAGCCTACCTTTGGGAGTTGGGGTAGCAGTTGAGTGTATGCTTTTTGTATTTGAAGTCTGCCCTGGATCTCCATAAATGTTAGCTTTGCACTAAGGCTGGTTTGCATTGTGTTCATTTGCATCAACCCTTGTTTTGCATCTATAATCTTCCTAACCACCCAAGGAGTTGTCTTAGGTGTATCCATAGTGACAATATCTCTTTGCTTTATGTAGTAGCAATGAGCCCATTTGATCCATATTGTATCTTTTTTCTTTGTCAATGCCCATAGTTGCTTCAAGATTGTTGTTTTGTTCCATAATCCCATGTTGATAGTGTTTAAACCCCTAACAACTTTTGGTTGGCATACCTTATCCCAAGCTCTCAGTGCTTTCCTAGATGTAGCACTTGTACCAGTCCATATGAATGTTCTACAGATAGTCTCAATCAGTTTCATAATTTTCTTGGGCAGTATGAAGATTTGAGCCCAATAAGTTTGCATACCAAAGATCACAGACTTTATGAGTTGCACTCCCCCTGAATATGATAGCATCTTTGCTGGCCAGCAACTAACTCTTTCAGTGATCTTTTCCACCAATGGTAGACATTGTTGAATGTTCAATTTCTTGGCAGACAAGGGAACTCTTAAGTACTGGAAATGTATTGATCCCTCTATATACCCTGTTAGTCCTTTCAATGAGTCGTTAATGTCTTGAGGAACTCTAGCAATGTATATTGAGCTTCTGTCTGCATTTGCCTGAAGGCCAGATGCAGCAGAAAAGCTTTGAAAGGTTTCCTGTAATTTAGTCACTGAATTTATGTCTGTCATGCAAAACATAAGTAAGTCGCCAGGAAAACAAATGTGAGTCACTCCCAACATTTTGCATCTTAGGTGATATTTGAATTTCTTTATCACTGATAGCTGGTTCATCTCTGTCACGACCCCGGTTCGCCCTCCGTGAACCATCGTGATGGCACCTAGTCCTCTATGACTAGGTAAGTCTAAATTGTAGAAGATAACCAAAGTGTGGAATAAGAAAAAATTAAAACAGAATGAAGAGTGATAAAACAGTGTTTAAAAGTATCGCTCGGCATAAACAATATTTAACTCTCAGAAACCAATACATATCTCCAAGACCCGAAAACTAACGAATCACAAGCTAAGATCAATACTACATAGCTCTAACTCCGGAATGTCTAATAAGAACCGAAAAAAATACAGAAGGGCTAAATACTAAAAGCAGGAATAGAAAGGGACTTCTCGGTCTGCGGACGCGGCACATGTACCTCGAAGTCTTTAAAGCAGTTGCCTCCTCAAGGATGATAGGCCTGAGTAGCGGTACCTGGATCTGCATATGAAGAACATGCGCAGAAGAGGCATGAGTACACCACAGCGGTACTCAGTAAGTGCCAAGCCTAACCTCGGTTGGGTAGTGACGAGGAAGGTCAGAGCCCTACTGAGATTAAATAAATATAAAAATGACAGGATAAGATAAGCAGTATAATTAAGAATCTACAGTAAGAATCTACACAGGATAATAAGAGTACAATAACGGAAACAGAGATGAAGGCAAACCACAAGGAAGTACCACTCATAACAAGGATGATAACCGGGGATCTCTTGGTATCCTCAATACATGCTAGGGATCCCTTGGTATCCCGAGGATCTCTTGGTATCCTCAATATATGCTAGAGATCTCTCGGTATCTCGAGGATCTCTTGGTATCCTCAATATATGCTAGGGATCTCTTGATATCCTGAGGATCTCTTAGTATCCTCAATATATATTAGGGATCTCTTGGTATCCCGAGGATCTCTTGGTATCCTCAATGTATGATAGGGATCTCTTGGTATCCCTAGGATCTCTCGGTATCCTCCATATATGCTAGGGATCTCTTGGTATCCCGAGGATCTCTTGGTATCCTCAATATACGTGATGGGGATCTCTCGGTATCCCGCACTTCCGCTCAAATCGTAAATGCGTACAAGGGATCTCACAGGATGTCGTCCTGTAGTCCCAAAGTAAAACACACAACAATGGCACAAGGAATACTCAAATAAACTCAACTTCATAACAAGGTAACACAGACAATTTCTAACCTAGCATGCTTCACATAATACAAATAAGGCAGTTAAAACAAATAAAGCAATTAAGTCAATTAGACATGCTTCTCTAACTAACAGCAGGTTTAAAAGTGCAAGTAGAATAAATAGAAAGGGAAAATACAATTAAAGTTACTTAATGAAAACCGGATTTTTACCAATTAGCACAAGTACGCACTCATCACCTCACATACAAGACATTTCAATTATCACAATACCAAATCCTAAGGGGAAAGTCCCTCCCCCCCAGAAGGTTAGACAAGCCACTTACCTCGAACCGGCTCAAAATCAACCCGAAATCATGCTCTTGCCACGAGTACTCGACTCCAAATGGCCCAAATCTATTCAATTCAATTTCACAATGTAAATAACACTTCAAGTAACTGATTCTACAAAGAAATTCTAAGTTAATATGCAAAATTAGGTAAAATGACCAAAATGCCCCTCGGGCCCACGTCTCAGAATCGGGTAAAATTTATATTTTCAGAATCCTCACACTCTCCCGAGTTCATGCATACCAAAATTATCCAAATCTTGGGTCAAATTCCCAATCAAAAGTGGAATTCTATGTCTAAGAACTTTCTTCCAACTTTTCCTCAATTTTCATCTCCAATCCGAAATTAAATGATGAATTCGTGTTTGGATTAATGGGTTACAAGAAAAAAGGAGTTAAGAATCGTTATCCAATCGATATCTCTAAAAATCCCTCAAACCCTCGCTCAAATTCGAGCTCCCAAGCTTTAGTTTTCACAAAAATGGCTAACCCTCGACTTTGAAATTTTATATTCTGCCAAGACGTGTTCTTCTTCGCGAACGCGAGACTACTATCGCGAACGCGATGCACAAAAAAATCTATTGGCCAACTTCCTCTTTCGCGAACGCGAGGTCCACTCAGGAACGCATAGCTTACATTGGCAGCCACTACGCGAACGCGAGGACCATGTCGTGAACGCGAAGACCAATGGGTCCATACCTTCGTGAACGCGGGACCTCATCTCGAACGCGAAGCATGATTCAGCTGCTTCCCGCAGATGCTCTACGCGAACGCGAGACCCTCTCGCGAACGCGATGAATGTTACCTCTGCAACACAACAACAGAAAATCTGCAATCTTTCCAAGTTCAAAAATGGTCCGTTGAGCATTCGAAACACACCCGAGGCCCCCGGGACCTCAACCAACCCTGCCAACCAATCCTAAAACATCATTCAAACTTGTTACAACCTTTGGAATGCTCAAAACACCTATTGTTTTCATAGAATTCAAGCCTAAGAATTCCAAAAACTCTAAAAATACGCTTTCGATCAAAAAGTCTATCAAACCTCATCCGAATGACTTGAAATTTCGCACACACGTCACATTAAACACTACGGAGCTACTCCAACTTCCGGAATTCCATTCCGACCCTCGGATCAAAATCTCACTATTGAACCGAAAATTTCAAAAATTCAACTTTCGGCATTTCAAGCCTAAATTAGCTACGGACCTCCAAAACACAATCCGAACATGCCCCTAAGCCCAAAATCACCCAACACAGCTAACAGAACCATATGATTTCCATTCCGAGGTTGTCTTCATATTGTTCTGACTACAGTTAACTTTCCAACACTTAAGCTCTCATTTAGGGACTAAGTGTCTCAAAACGCTCCGAAATTCAAAACCAAACATCCCGGCAAATCAAAATAGCAAAAATAAACTTGGGGAAAGCAGTTAATAGGGGATCGGGGCATAAATTCTTAAGACGGCCAGCTGGGTCGTCACATCCTCCTACACTTAAACATTCGTTCGTCCTCGAATGAGCATAGAGACATACCTAAAGTAGTGAAAAGATGAGGGTAACGGCTGCGCATATCCTGCTCGGTCTCCCAGGTCGCCTCCTCGATCGGTTGGCCCTGCCACTGAACCTTTACCGATGTAATGTTCTTTCACCTGAGCTTTCTAACCTTCCTGTCCAATATTGCCACTAGCTCCTCAACATAAGATAGATCCTTGTCCAACTGGACTGAACTGAAATCCAACACGTGTGACGGGTCACTGTGATACCTCTGGAGCATTGAAACATGAAATACCGAATGAACCCCTGCCAAGCTGGGAGGTAAGACAAGCTCATAAGCAACCTCTCCAACACGCCCCAATATCTCAAAAGTGTCAATAAACCTCAGACTCAACTTTCCTTTCTTCCCAAATCTCATAACGTCCTTCATAGGCGAAACCCGAAGCAGAACCTGCTCTCCAACCATATAAGAAACATCACAAACCTTCCGGTCCGCGTAACTCTTCTGTCTGGACTAGGCTGTATGGAGTCTATCCTGAATCACCTTAACCTTCTCCAAAGCATCCTGAACCAAGTCTGTGCCCAACAATCTAGCCTCACTCGGCTCAAACCAACCCGCCGGGGATCTATACCGTCTCCCGTATAAAGCCTCATATGGTGCCATCTGAATACTGGACTGATAGTTGTTGTTGTAAGCAAACTCCGCCAATGGCAAGAACTGATCCCAAGACCCTCCAAACTCAATCACACACGCACGGAGCATATCCTCAAGAATCTGAATAGTGCGCTCAGACTGTCCGTCCGTCGGAGGGTGAAATGTTGTACTCAACTCCACCCGAGTACCCAACTCATACTGAACGGCCCTAAAGAACAGTGATGTGACTGAGTACCTCTATCTGAAATTATGGACACTGGAATACCATGTAGTCGAACATTCTTCCGGATATAAATCTCTGCCAACCGCTCCGAGGAATAAGTAGTACACACAAGAATAAAGTGAGCGGAGTTGGTCAGCCGATCCATAATCACCCAAATACAATTGAACTTTCTCAAAGTCCGTAGGAGCCCAACTATAAAGTCCATGGTGATCCGCTCCCACTTCCACTCCGGAATCTCTATCTGCTGAAGAAACCCACCCGGTCTCTGGTGCTCATACTTCACCTGTTGATAGTTAAGGCACCGAGCTACGAATCCAACTATATCTTTCTTCATCCGCCTCCACCAATAGTGTTGTCTCAAATCCTGATACATTTCATGGCACCCGGATGAATGGAATACCGCGAGCTATGGGCCTCCTCTAGAATCAACTCCCGAAGCCCATTAACATTGGGTACACAAATCCGACCTTGCATCCTCAATACCCCATCATCACCAATAGTCACATCTCTAGCATCACCGTGCTGAACCTTGTCCTTGAGGACAAGAAAATGAGGGTTATCATATTGTCTCTCCCTAATACGATCAAATAAGGAAGACCGAGAAACCACGCAAGCTAGAACCCGACTGGGCTCCGAAAGATCCAATCTCACAAACTGCTGGCTAAGGCCTAAACATCCATCGCCATAGGCCTCTCTGATGCTAGTAAATAAGCCAAACTCCCCAAATTCTCTGCCCGGCGACTTAGAGTATCGGCCACCACATTGGTCTTGCTCGGGTGATACAAAATAGTGATATCATAATACTTCAGCAACTCTAACCATCTCCTCTGGCGCAAATTTAGATCCTTTTACTTGAACAAGTGCTGCAAGCTTCGATGGTTAGTAAAAATCTCACAGGGAACCCCGTATAAATAATAGCGCCAAATCTTCAGAGCGTGAACAATGGAAGCTAACTCAAGGTCGTGAACAGGGTAATTCTTCTCATGTATCTTCAACTGTCTGGACGTATAGGCAATCACCCTACCTTCCTGCATTAACACCGCTCTGAGGCCAACCCTCGAGGCATCACAATGGACCGTATAAGACCCCGAACCTGTAGACAATATCAAAATTGGGGTTGTGGTGAAAGCTGTCTTGAGCTTCTGAAAGCTCGCCTCACACTCATCTGTCTACTGGAACGGAGTACCCTTCTGAGTCAACCTGGTCATGGGGGCTGCAATCGATGAAAACCCCTCCACAAAACGACGGTAGTAACCCACCAAACCAAGGAAACTACGGATCTCTATAGCTGAGGATGGTCTGGACCAACTCTGCATGGCCTCCTTTTTCTTCGGATCCACCTGAATGTCCTCACTCGATACCACGTGGCCTAAGAATGACACTGAATCCAACCAAAACTCACATTTCAAGAACTTAGCATATAACTTCTTCTCTCTCAGAGTCTGAAGCACAGTCTTCAGGTGTTGCTCATAATCTTCCCAACTCCGGGAATACACCAGAATATCATCAATAAAGATAATGACGAACGAGTCAAGATACGGCCGGAACACACTGTGCATCAAATGCATAAAGACTGTTGGGGCATTGGTCAGCCTAAATGACATAACAAGGAACTCGTAATGACCATATCGAGTCCTGAAAGCAGTCTTTGGGATATCTGGCTCCCGAATCTTCATCTGATGGTAACCTGAGCGCAAATCAATCTTAGAAAACACTCGTGCGCCCTGAAGCTAGTCAAACAGATCATCAATACAAGGCAAAGGATAACGGTTCTTAAATGTCACTTTGTTCAACTGGCGATAATCAATACAAATACGCATAGAACCGTCTTTTTTCTTCACAAACAAGACAAGAGCACCCCAAGGTGATACACTGGGCCGAATAAAACCCTTATCAAGCAATTCCTGTAACTGATCCTTCAACTCCTTCAACTTAGGAGGAGTCATACGATACGGAGGAATAGAAATGGGCTGAGTGTCCGGCAATAAATCGATGCCAAAATCAATATCTCCATCAGGCAGCCTGCCTGGAAGATCAACTGGAAACACATCGGGAAAATCCCGTACTACTGGGACTGAATCAATTGAAAGGGTATCAATACTGACATCTCTCACATAAGCTAAGTACGCGTCACACCCCTTCTCAACCATACGCTGAGCTTTAAGAAAAGAAATAACTCTACTGGGAGTATGATCTAAAGTACCCCTTCACTCAACACGCGGTACACCTGGCATAGCCAGCATCACGGTTTTGGCGTGACAATCAAGAATAGCATAATGGGGCAACAAGGACACTCTCTACAATCTCTACATCATTACTTCCTATATAACTTACTTCTGAACCAAACTACCCCTGATGTTAGTGTTGGAAAAATAATGATGATTATGGAGAATAAGATTTAGCTTGAGGCGTGTCAAGGACACTGTCCTTAAGGATATTTCACCCACACAGTGATAAATAAAAGTAGGCGTATCCCCCGGGATTCAACAAGCTCTTCCAGTTATTAAACTGGGAACAAAACTAGCAGAAAAATCAAGAAAGAAATCCAGCACATAGAAGGAAGAAGATGATTCAGAAAGTTGTATTAGAAAGTGTGTCTTTATCTTTTCAAAGACCATGTTTATATAGGTGTTGCTCCAACGGCTAGATAATGGCTAGTTTGACTTTATTAATTGTAAAATAACTTACTAAATAATAAGTAGATGTAAATAATATTTCAAATAGAAAAGTTTTCCCAAACCAAGATGGACATTACCTTTTGAGATATCACTAATTTTTCAACAATCTCCCACATATCTCAAAAGGGATATAAAAAATAGTAAATAAATAAATAAAGAAAGATAATTTTCTGGGTTTCGGGTATTATAAAATTTATCTAATATCTTATAGATTATGAACCAGATATAGATAAAACAAGATTTAACTTACAGAATAATTGGTGAAGTTAATAACTTTTATGAACCAAAAATTCTTATTGTAAGCTAGGGATCTTATTCATCATATTACACCCCCACAATTTCTGTTGTTATCGCGGTTTTGCGCTAATAGGCCATGCACGTGCCTGGTTTTCATGAGTGCTCTAGAAATTTTGCCACAAATTTCATAGGAGCGGCCCCACTCCACATTTATATAGGTCCATGCATCAAGTGTATTCTGCAGCATAATACACCACCTACAATAGGCTATGGATGATTGGATTAAGAGTATAATAACTCAACCTCACATTCCTTGCAGTCTTGCACTATGTATACACACAGACATCATAGGAAGAGACATGTATTAATAGTGCATATTTGATCACTAATGACTTGTTATTACCCATATGAACATACTTCATGGGATCTCCAATCACATAAGTTGGGTTACCATCATTGTTGATACATCTCAAATTGGCAAAAGTCTCAACCCCTTGATGTTTCACTTATAAGTCAAAGGATCGGCCAAATCCTCTTTTGACTATACATAATATGTCTAAAAAATTCTCATATCTAAGCAATTTCTTTATCACATAATGTCTCTAGAGAATGTATCTACTCTTCCCATTGAGAGATTTATTTTCTTACAATGGTTATTGCGCCTTGGCAATCACAATTCATCGACAAAATTATTGTCGGTTTAACTCACTAAGAGGTTGCTTAATCAACCTCACTTCAAGGCAATTTTAATACCACAACACCCGCCAAAAAAGTGATCACATAATCACTATTGAGCTTTTCTCATCTGAATCAGAGATTCAATATCATCATTGTATCCTTCTAATACAGTGAAAAATTCACATACTAAATACTAACTCATAGTACTTCTCAAGTAAGGCATAAAATCATCTCTAAATGAAATAAACTTGACTTTTATACAAGTGCCTTTTGAAACACCTTTCAACATATAAGAATTTATTTTCTTCTTGTATCTTCCATAGTCAAGTACCAAAGAAAATTTTCTAAACATAGAAGCAACTTTAACTTCTACAAAAATATCTTAAATAAGAAATGGGTTATAATTCAATATTTCTTCACCCAAATATTTAAGAAACCCAAGTAAAATATCGTGACCCCCACATTTTCAAAAAATTTAAGGTAGGGAGTAATATTTTTCATAACTTATAAGAAGTATTACCAACTTCTCATATATAAGACATTTCATCTTATAAATAACAACATATAGTTTCGCTCAAACAATTATGTATAGCTACCGACATTATGTTATCATAAACACTTATTATAAGTAAGTACAAGTACTAGCATATTCGATATTTATTTTAAAATTAGTAAGAAACACTAACAAATCATGATTACAATACTCACTGCCCATAAAAAAATTATTTTTATTTGGTGCAACCCATCATTCTCAAAGAAAATTTTCACTCTAACTTTTCCTAATAATTCTAGAGGAACCAAATTTGCCCGAATATTAGAGTTATGGATCGACCAATTAATGCCAATATTTTTCAGAAGTGAGATTAAAAAGAAATTTTCCATTCCGAGAACTTGAGTAGTTCTTGAATCACCAAAATAAATAAATTGTTCTTCTTGTTCCTCAACTTCGGTGTAGGACACAAAATTAACTTTATTAGCAAAAATCTACTTAGTATCACAAAAGTCTAACATCATTAGCCATAAGATTTGCTTGAGAAATGACCACAATAATTATATCATCCGCTTAGTCAAAATTATATTTGACTTTGCAGGATTATTATTTCTCTCGAATCCTCTTCTACATTGATAAATATATAATGGCTTAGTGTGGCCCCACAAAACAATTATTATTTCCAATAAAGCTTGATCTCAAAATAACTCATAGTTATATAAAGAAAAATCAGTAATTATTCAACATTCACCTAAATGACCAAGAGATAAGCAAAGTTTATTTTAAGATCATAAAGTACTTCCACCAAAATACAATATACTTTGGCACTCCAATATATATATTGTCTCCACAAGAATCACAAATTTTGTAAGGCTCTTCCATATTGACATTTTAAAAAAAATTATTTCCGCGAGGCAAGGGCGGAAAAAGCAATGGACAATAATATACATATATGAGTTCTCTTAGATATATGCATAATAACCATTTTGATAAAGTCAGATTTAAAATCATTCAATAGTTCACTTAAGATCTCTAGCAACATAAGTAAACTGTAAAATAGTGATGCATTAGAAAATCAAGTTTTACCACTGCTCAAAACAAATAATATATTGCCTCTTTAAAATTTTAAGAGAGGAAATTCAAAACATTCAAGATAAAGAGAACTACAAAAGCATCTCTTATAAGACTAAAAAAATATGCATTTTCTTTCACAATACAAAAAGCACATACATAATAACACGCTACAAATTTACTACAGCAAATAACGCACAACCTGAAACACTAATAAAATTAGAAGGAGATTATATGTATCATCTTAAGGCCAAAGATATATGCCAATTATATTCTCACGAGAATAAGCATGAAAGAATACATGTTGAGGAGGTATTAGTTCAATTATGCATACCTGTCACTTAGATATAATATTACGCAATATCAAGCAGAAGACATTACCGTATGATCTTTAAAGTCTATCAGAATTGCATAAGTAGCATTCTCCATAAGAATAAAGTAGAAATATCTTTAAGATTGTTGGAAAAATATTGATGATTATGAAGAATAAGATTTAGCTTGAGGCGTGTCAAGGACACTATCCTTAAGGATATTTCGCTCACACAGTGATAAATAAAATTAGGTGTATCCCCAAGGATTCAACAAGTTATTCCAGTTATTAAACTGGAAACATGACTAGCAAAAAACTCAAGAAAGAAACCCAGCACATAGAAGGAAGAAGATGATTCAGAAAGTTGTATTAGGAAGTGCGTCTTTAGCTCTTCAAAGACCATGTTTATATAGGTGTTGCTCCAACGGCTAGATAATGACTAGTTAACGGCTAGTAACGGCTAGTTTGACTCTATTAATTGTAAAATAACTTACTAAATAATAAGCAGATGTAAATAATATTTCAAAAGAAAAAGTTTTCCCAAACCAAGATGGACATTACCTTTTGAGATATCACTAATTTTTCAAACAGTTAGTATTAGTTATTGCTTGATGTAGCGATCCATATTTTCCTATTTTTGAAACTTAATAACAATGAAGAATATCATATCCCAAGTCTATAAGAAGCAAATCTTCTTTGGGTTTCTTCAAAATGTATTTGTCTTGAGATATTGATGGCTAACTTGTTTTGAAACATTTTTCGAATTGGCTCTTGCAATTAAGTAGGCGTTTCGAAATTAAAAAAAATTATAATTTTTGAAGGAATTTAATTTTTTGAATTAAATTAAAAATGGTATTTAAAATTTGAAACTATATTTGAATTTGCATTCACATAAAAAAAGTTGTAGGTTTGTGAGTGGGGAAAATTTTTGGACAACTTGAAAAAGTGGTTTGGTTTTTGAAAAACTAATTTTCGAAAATGTCCAAAAAAATTAAATTTTCATGGACAAACGTATTTTTGAAAAAAAAAATTAAAAAGGAAAAAAAATCATGCACAAACGGATTGTAAATTTATACTAACAACTTATGATACCCAGGGTGGCTCAATAGCATCCGAAGCCTAAAGCAAAGCCTTAATAAAAGGCCTTAAATAAATACATATATATTTAATGAGCATCATTATTTAAAAAATTAGACAAGCATGGAATGAAAAAAAAAATGAGAACTTAGTTTTATAAAGTACAAAATATTAAATGAATTTAACCTTGATTGCATCACAACTAAAATGAAAGAACTTAGAAAACATACTCCCTCCATCCTAATTTGTGTGATACTCTCTTTTTTTGTCTGCCCCAAAAAGAATACCTTTCTATATTTGGTAATAATTCAACAGTAAATTTTTCTCTTTACCCTTAATGAGATGATTTTTAGCTACACAAGTTTTCTATGATTTGTTTAGATCACAAGTTTCAAAAGTCTTTTTTTTAAACTTCATGCCCAATCAAACACCTTCATATAAATTGGGACGGCGGGAGTATAATTTATGTGAGGAAAATAACTGATAAGTTAGATTATTAGATATAGTTACATGACAATAGAGTAAAATAATTCAATAAAAATGTAAAATAAGATTGGCAGAAAATTAATTTGATTATACTAATCATAGGAAGAAATCAACGTTAATATAAAAACAAAAAAATAAATTTATCAATAATAACCGATAATTATATAAATTATATACTATATATAGAGAAATAATAATTTTGGGGCCCTTAAATTCTTGGGGCCTAAAGCAAATGCTTCACTTGCTTAGCCGGCCTTGACCATGAAATCTGCTACTATAATAGATGCTGGGTGTATCTACGTAAGCAGAAATGCTGAATTCATTTTTAGCCTATTCGGCCTGCATAATTTATATATTAATTTGGCTTTCACTAATAATACAAAATACAACCATAGCTAGCTAGCATCTCATGATATAACATAATGTAAAAATTTAACGGCCTTGACTATTGACTTGTGACTTTCAAATGAATAATTCCATCACCTAATCTTGTTTAAACTTAAATTTAGGCAAGAGTTCTTCGTTTGCATATGGTCAAGGGTTAGAGTCAGAAAATTTCGTTAAAGATATTCAACATTTAATATATATACAGAAAAAATAATATAATATATACACAATATATAATTTTTCGGCAAAGAGTGTTCAAGCTTCAATAACGATAGCTCTGCCATGCTAATGGTGTCCTTTGATGATAGCAAAAAGTAACTCAGTGGATCATTTATGGATTTGTGCGGCATTTTAGCAGAGTCGGATCAAAGATTTAAATTTTTATGGATTCAATATTTAAGGTTCTTAGCATTACAATCATTATATTTGTCAAGTTATAAGTTCATATCTACTATTTTTTGTAATTTTATTAATTGTTACGCATAAAATTATGTTCCGTCTCAAAAGTTATGGGTCAATTGAACCCGTCCATAGAATGCCACATCCGCCCCTGCATTTTGGTCATCAGTCAATTTTTCCACATGGGAAAAAGATTCACTGAAAACATTTCTTGATTGTGTGCTAAGCTTTGTTATCTATTCAACAGCAAAAAGGAACTCGATGAAATATTCTTATTGCCTTTATTGGGTTACTTCAACATCAAATGAGAAAAAGAAGTCAAGATAAGGGGACGGAATAACCTGTAAAGCATATATAGCTGATCAAAAAAAAAAGTTCAAAAAGAAGAAAAAGAAGATCTATATATCCATAAAGCATCTAACTTTACTTGTGATAACAGAAGCTAATTGTTAGAACTTTCATGGACAACATGGATAAGATCATAAGAAAAATCTTAACAAGTTAAAATTCAAATGACTTAGTTTAAGTTACAAGTATACACTTTCAGTGTAAAGAAAATTACATTATTAGATCACCCAACAAATATTATAGGTGAGATTTGTAATCTTAAAAATAAGACAAGTTAATTGTGGGAATAGGTAAAGAAGACTTAGAAGGGGAGCCTTAACGTAACTGGTAAAGATGTTGTCGTGTGACCAAGAGGTCACGGGTCGAGCCGTGAAAACAACCTCTTGCAGAATACAGGATAAGGCTGTATACAATAGACCCTTATGATCTGACCCTTCTTCGGACCCCGTGCATAGCGGGAGCTTAGTGCACCGGGTTGCCCTAGATAAAGATACTTAATGGTGTAAAAGTCCCTTACAATGACAGTGCAAACATGGGCGGATTTAATACTTTATTAATGGTGCCAGTGAATCCATGGTCATTCCCCCAAATTAAGTATTTTATGTACATATTTTCTAGAATTGATTTAATATAACTTGTTGGCACTCATGCTCCAAAAATAAAATGAATGATGCACTTGATTGAGTGCTGAATTATTTACCTAACATCTTGTTTGGATGGTTGTTACGCATCGTTTCATAATGTATCGTATCGTATTTTATTGTATTGTACTGTATCGTTTGATGAATACAATGTTTGGATGAATTGTGTCATTTTATCGTCGTTTCATGATATCACGCACCAGTAATATGATTAATAAACTTGCAATATTATAAAAAAAAATTATGATACGGTATATAAAAAGGTAGGGTAAATGATAAAATAAAATTATTTAATACTAATGAAGGGTGAGATTGAGAGAAAAACCCAAAGAAACGACGTGACCACACCAAATCGGTCGTTACATAAAGTGGCACATTTCATCGTTATGTAACGACGGATTTAACGATACGATACAATAAATTTAAGTAACAATCAAAACAAACATTGTATTTAAAGTAACAATACGATACGATGCAATAGGTAACAACCATCCAAACAAGTTGTAAAGGATCAAGGATCAATTCCCATTTAAACTTTTTTTCCTTATTTTTATTAGTGGTGTATCCATATTCCAAAATTCCTAGATCTGCCTTTGGGTGCATATAACTTATTTACCAAAAAAGTTACCTATTTACCAACAACATTAGAATAAACTGCTGCCGCGAAAGAATAATAGAAGAGTTTGAGGTAGAACATCAAACACATATCTAATTAATTTTATCATAATTAACACCAAATTAGAGTACAATATATTTACAGAAGAAATAAAAATGAGACAGAATGATATATGCTTCTCCAGTTTCTAGAGTTGTCCATCAAACAATTAATTCATTCTTGGGGAATATTTTAGAAGGAACAGCAAAACGAGCGGAAAATGATCGAGAAAGTTGCTGAGCGTCAGCCAAAATGACTGAATCTTGATCGAAATTCTGAGAATAAGAATGTGGATCATAAGTAAACCTCATTGATTTGGACTTGGACCGTTCAAAAAATTTCTTCTTCTCTTTTTTCATCTTTCTCCATAGCAATCTCCAAATGGCCGGTGCTTTGCTCGATCTCTTAACGGCAGGCAATTTATACTGTACGAAACGTTTGTACTCTCTGCCGGAGTAGCTCCACCTACAGCAGATGCTAATTCCATTGTCTAAATCATCCATTAGAGTACTGAGTCGACAAAACAGTGTGTTAATTTGTGATCTGAAAGTTGAATTGAGATTTTAGAGTGTGCAAATGCATGGGGGAACATAGGAGCGGACAAAATATATATAGGCCAAAAATCAATGCATATTTTATTATTTTATACTTACTTTACTCTTTTACCATTTTTCAATTCATTTCCCAATATTGTGAATTTATATGGGGTTGGAAACTCAAGTAGTTATTAGTTGGCTGCGGAAATATGTTTGATTCCTTAGTCGAAAAAAGCATATAAAATTTGTATAATTTTTGTATATAACAGATAATATATATATATATATATACCAAAAATAATATTTTTTTGGCTATAATTTTGATAGCGGCTATACAATATCATTTTCCTGGAAAAGAATAGCTATGATTTTAGACAGCTCAAATCACCAACCAGGGGCGGCCCAAGAAGATTGATGGCCTAAAACCAATTTTTAATTTGGGGCCTATCAAAAGGAAAAAAAAAACTCATTCATATTTTTAGTGAAAGTCAATTTTTCTATTTTTTTAAGATGTAAAGTTGTTAATAGTTTCTTTTATAAACAATTTAATCTCTCCTAAGATATTATTGATCTTAGATAATTGAACTAGATTCAAGAAGTTTATAACATGATATCAAAATAATTTTTGATGTTCTAATATACTTGTTGAAATGCTTGAAACCTGAGGGGGGAAAAGGAAAAAAAAGAATGCGCAATATAATTTTATTCAACGGTACTCTTCAACTCTTGTTTTTTATAGAAAAAATAAAACTCTTTTTTTTCTACAGAGAACAATATAACTTATCGAGAACTTAAGCTTTTTTGTAGAAATCAAGAAGAGAATATAAGAATGTAGTACCCGTTTTCTGATGAGAAAGATAAAAAAATAAGACTTGGACTATTGATTGCACGTTTTTAGTGAGAAATGTAAAAGGAAAATAATAATATAGGTACCTCACTAATGATGTCAATCGTCAAATTTAAATAATGAAAAGTTTTATATTCGCGACGGCGGTTTAGGGGGAGTGATTCTCTTTGTCCAATTTTTACTTAAACGGTTACATCAATACTAAATTAAAAGTTATATTTACTTTTTATAAAATAATTTATTTTTTTTAATTTTAACATACCCAATATATTTGGACCCTACCTCTAAAGATTGTTGTGAGATGTATATGATCCAATTTACCTTATATTGGGTTCGAGTCATGTGGTTGAAATAAATCCTATTAAAATGTGTTCTCTCTTTTATTAGGCCTTATGCGATACGAATCTAAATTAGTCGGGGGCTCAATACAAATACGAGTAAAAAACAAAAAGAAAAATTTGGAGCCTTCAAAATTTGGGGGCCTAAAGCCTTTGCTTTGGGCCGCCCCTGATGATACCTTATGTCAAAAACCTAGTTTAATACCGGCTAGTCACAAAAGTATGTATATTCAATTATATACGTTTTGAATATCTTATATTTTCCTACTTTTCTGAAATGACCTTTAGGTTTACTGTGGTCAGATCAAATAGCCTGATTGAATATTGAAGTGCACCATTAATTCTTTGAAAAGCCACTTGCATATTAATTACATTAATAATTAGTACTGTAGCTTTTTAAGTTTCCTTGCGATTCTATAGTTTCCCTTGAATTCTTTCGTTTCTATCTTAGCAAAAACAAGAAGGATACCTTTTCTTGTACAGTAATTTACTAAATCTTCACAATTGGCGGCCATAGAAAAAGTCCCTCCAAATAAACCTCATTTTTTCAAACCAATTTTGTCAGGTTTCAAGAATGGCCTTGTGAGTTATTATACTTTAATTGTTTCATCTTTCTATATATATATATATATATATATATATATATATATATATATATATATATATGTAACAAACCAATTCACAACACAAATACAGACTTGTATATTCTAATCGCTGAACGGAATTACACTCAAGTAGGAAATACTATTAGAATGAACAACAACAATTAGTTGGGAATCGAAGAAACTAGAAATGGCCAAACAAAAAGAGATGAGAAGCTTCAGACAGTAGAAGGATAGAGATGAGGAGCATAAACTTGGCCTAAGCATAATCACAATTCGCACACCCCTCTTCCTTGCACAATCTGATAATTATACAACAATACTTTCCTCTAGCGCAATAACTCTTTGACACGTGTACTTCAACCTGGGTCCCAACGGCAGTCCAATAACCTTGTTTTGGGTTGTTTAATCATTTGACCCCAGCTAAAACCATTCTCAGCCCCAAGTGCCTCATTTTGTTCGCCCACATTCACAACATTACTTTCGCCCTCAATAAGAACCTTGTCCTCAAGGTTTGAGTTAAGAATAGTGTTAGTAGCGCGCACTCTGCCAATTGCCTCTAGACAAAGGTGTTTTGGGTAATAGAATAAGAAGAGTCGATCCATTACAACTTTGGCAATATGACATGAGACGGTTGTCACTGTAGTATTGACAACCTTTAGCACAACATCACCACAAATCATGGATAATTCTCTCGAAACCATAAGGCAGCAAATGAGGAGCTTTGCATGGAGAGGGTCATACTTGACTTGAGCTTCATGGAAAATTCTTTCCCAACCAACATCAAGGGCACTGATGGCTTTAAGAAGAAGGATGATCTTGGGGTGCTGTAAAAGACCTCTTTGTCCACATAGGATCATGGCACCTATATATCTTGATAAAATGAGAGCAACCTCGTGTACATATGACATATGACCACTCCCAAGAATAGGCACATGTTTATGACATACGCTCATTTTGCAAAATTCCACACTCAATAGATATGTTTCAGTGGACTTATTCCCCCTCACTAGTGCACAACATTGTTCTTTAGGAGAACAGTTTACAAGAGCCAAAGCTACTCCCAATTATTGTTGACTACAACCTTTGACAAGAAAGACATCACCATTATGTAGAAATTTGATAATCTCAGAAGTCATACAGCGCACATCATTGGTGTATACTAGTTTTATATTCTCGGCATGGTTTATATTCCCAGCTGCAGTGAAAAACCTAGTTCCAACAAGTACAACTACATTAAAATGGGCATCATAACAAATTTGGAACATCAACTCATTGAAGGTGGATTTAGGTGGACCAAGTGCAAGCATGTCCCCAATTACAGCAACTCGTGTACTTCTGCAGTCGACGTCTCGCAACAACTCAATGTCATCCTTGGCCAAAAATAATTCTCCAGAGGAATCAGTTACAAGAAGGAATACCACCATCTTCAGTGAACAGGGAAGAAAAGGTTGGTTTGTGTCAGCATAAGAAGAGCTATCAGGTAAAGCAAATGCCTGAGGTGCTTGAGACCTCACACAAATCCAATTGGCAATACAACAGTGAGTAGAGCTTGCTGTCACACCTCCTTTTTCGCCCGCGCCCGCAAAGGAGCGCGGAAGGGAGTTTTTCCAATTAAAGGACAGTCGAAACGGGATTATTATTAAAGAATCAGAGTCGCCACTTGGGAGATTTGGTGTCCCAAGTCACCGGCTTTAATCCCGAATCGAGGAAAAGAATGACTTTGTTTAACAGTCCGCGTATCAAAAATCCGAGTAAGGAATTCTGTTAACCCGGGAGAAGGTGTTAGGCATTCCCGAGTTCCGTGGTTCTAGCACGGTCGCTCAACTGTCATATTCGGTTTAATTATATGATTTTTTACAATTATGAACTTATGTACAAATTTTAACTCTTTAAACGCTCTTATTATTATTATTTTACAGAGAATTGCAACGTTGTGAAAATATATCTCGAACCACGTCACAATCAATATACCCGTGGTCGTCGATACACTTCGACTCCGTTGAGATTTGGATTTGGGTTACATCAATGTACACCCGCGTTTAAGAAAGTAAATTATTAAAGGCGCGCCTAAGTGACTAGCGCATTATTATTTTTAGAAGGTCGTGAAATCTTGCTAAAACGGCTCATCCGAAGTTTAATTAATTATTAATCATTTATTGAGGGCCCCGCAGCTTGCGTTTTATTTGACGAGGCTCGTCTCATTTATTTTTAAAGAACAATCCTAAAGTGACTACATTTCTATTTAAGTTTGTCTCTAAAATAAAAGAAAATAATCCTAGTTAATTACATGCTTGAAAAAGGCCATCATTTATTTATCGGATTAAAGCGAGCGCAACTGGAAAACTGCAATCAAACTTGCGTAAAAGGAGATTATTTCATGCCTTATTCTATAAATCAATATTACTGAAATTGAAAATACAGAATTGACAAACAATACATATATTCAAAAAGAAAACTAATTATCCTATAACTAATTTAAACCCACATTGTTAGATGAAATGAACCATTGGAACTAATTGTTTTCAACTACTTGAAACTAAGCCAACCTTAATTACTAATGATTACGAAAGTTTGCTTAAGCTGCTTTGATTAAATGCACAAGAAAGTTATGGCCTCGGTTTTAAATTTTACGACCAGACTTACATACTATTAGGCGCGTTATTGTTTTTTTTGTTAGAGAATATAGGCTAAGATGAAGCGCTATTAACTAAATGAAGCTAACACATACGAAATTTGCTGATTTTTGAAGAAATATGAACATTGGCTAACAGATTATTCCCAACACTACACTCACCCGAGTGTTCATTCAAATTCCTATCTTTCTAAGTTTAAGGTATCACTATGTTCACTCAAGAGTTATCTGTTAACAGAAATCTATTATTTGCTATCGTCACTGTGAATATAAACAACAGGAATGCTGGAAATAAACTACTAACCCAAGTATAGTCCATAGTCTGTTACTAATCTAAATAGTTCAAAATGATAGAGGCGACCCTAATTGACCAATTCTTGACTCAATATAATTCAGACAAACGGAAAATGACAACATAAGACGGACTATCACTATAAATATTCATGTGAACATAGGCTGGAAATACTACTTCATTCCATTCCAATTCGAGGTTACACCAATGAATTCGAGCGTGTACCTGGTATTGAAAATACAAGAATAGGAAGACGGAGTGAGTAGCAGCAGTGGTGACAACAAACCAGCAGCAACCCAGAAATAGATTAAAACCAGCAGAAATCCAGCATACAACCAATGGAACAGTTTTGTTTAAACAACAGCAAACTCAAGACCACAAGTTGAAATTTCAGAAGTACCAAACATCAATATAGATACCCTAGAAACCCAGGAATAAAACCAGAAATACTACCAGCAATCACATGTAGAAACAGAATGTTTTCAGAAATGCGATAGAACAATAGATTTTCTGATTTCTGTTCTTCGGACTCTCAAATAAGAAAATCAGAACTTCAATTAAACAGTAATAAATATTACTACTGATTTTCAATGGTAAAAGAAAGACCTCACTTTCACTCAATACTGGATTCTTAGTCTTAAAAAAATCCAACCTGTTTTTACTCTCAAAGGTAAGACACTCTTAGCATTCAAAATCCATCCTAGAACTGAAAACTAACCAAAAAACTCTCCAAAGTTCCTCTCCCTTGTATTTTTCAGAAGCTCCCTTTCAGTCTTCTTCTCTCTCTTTTTTTCTTGGTCTTTTTCCAAATTCTGACTCTCCAAGGTTTAAAAGTCAGTCAACTTTTAACTTCAATTCTCCTGCTTCAAAATCTAGCCTGAACCCCCTTTTATACAAGTCTGCCCCCGTCCTTTTTTCTTACTACCTTACCCCCCTTTCCCACTAAAATCTGAATCATTCCACTTTAAATCCCACTAAGGAAGCTTTTTCTTAATTTCAGCCCCCAATTCCCTTTTGTTCCCCATTAGTGTATTAATTTAAAAACATTAATATCCCACTAACAATACACTAACATTAAAATTTTATTCTAACTGTTTCATACCCAAATCACCCCAGAAACCCCTTAATATTACTGCTCCCTAATACAATTATTCAACTGTATTAAAACTTTTAATTCTGAAATCTGTTTTCAACTAACAAAGATTTGAAAATTAAACCTGACTAACAGCTATAACCAAACTTATTTCTGATAACTGAATGACTGAGGTTAGAATTCAATTGGAACAAATGAACTGAAATTAAATCAAAACCAGACTTAACACAACATAGAACTCAACAGAATCCTTAAAGCTGAAACTGAATAATAAAATCAGAATCAACATGAATGCAGGATCATTGTCAGCCTATTGATAATGCCCTGAAACTAAGTGTCCACAGATCAGCACACACAACAACCATTTGACGAACTTATTGGTCTATAAACAAGAACGAATTAATCGACGAAAACTAATTAACTGATTGCCTATAACAATTGACACTAAACAATCAGACACAGAAAATCAAGCAATTCAAGGGTAATTTCAGTGTTATTGATAGAAATATAGATTAACTGGAAAATAATTAATCAACGCAACTTATTAATCGATTACACAAATTATTACACATAACAATTATAGCAAACATAAACAAATGATAGAATTGGACCAAATAAAAAGGTCTATTGAAGATGAACAGAATCAATTGACAAAAAGAATGAAAAAACCAATAAAACTAAACTAACAAATAAATAGATATAAACAGATACAAAACGGAACCAACTGGAAAAGACAAGTACCTCAAGAACTCGGACACTAGACAATCCTGACTTGAACTCTGACTCGTACCCTTTTTGAGGTCGAACGGACCTTAATCGAGTGTTCTCAACTGAGAACACTTCGACTAAGGTCCATTGAACACCCAAAACCTCTTTGATTTGGAAAGAATTCCAGGCTTGGGTTTTTTAGGGTTCTTGGGCTTGATTTGGGGCTCGAGTGTTTCTAGCCAGATTCGAACCAAACCAAGCTTGGTTTCGTTACGAATGAGGTCAGGGGAGTAACTGGTGCGAATTAGGGACTAGTTGGGGTAGATCTAAGTTTGGCTCGAATCTTCAAATGAAGATTCGAGAAGTTCCAGGAAGATTCGAGCTAAACGGTAACCGGATTTGGATCGAGGGTGGTCAAGTGGTCTTATGGTGTTGGTTTGGTGACCGGCGACGTTGTTGCCACCGGGTTTTAGGTGGAGGTAACCTAAGGCGGCTAGGGTTTGGGGTCCGTCTCTGAAAGAGACGATGAACAGGGCAAAGGGGGGGGGGGTGTTTTAGTTTGGGGGGGCTGGGGTAGGATATTAAATTTATATAGGGTAGGGGTGGTTTGATCTTGGCCGTTGGATCAATCATGATCCACGGCCTGGATCAATTCACTTAAAGGGGACAACACCGTTTGGTCTCATTCAGAGACTGGGTCGACCTGGGTCGAAATGGATCGGGTTGTGAGGGAAGCTTGGGACCGTTGGATCAATGGAGATGGACGGTTTAGATTGACATGCCTGAAATGGCGCCGTTTCAACTATGCAGGGGTTGAACTGGATCGTTCGATCCAGTTTGATCAACGGCTCAGATTTGAGACGCCAATACGGCATCGTTTGGGGTTATCTGAGATTAACTGGACCGGGCACCATCAAAACGACGTAGCTCTTGTCCTATACTACGTCGTTTGGTGGTCTTTGGGTTGACAAACTTGGTCCGGGTAGGGCGTGTGACTTTTGGGCCTGAATTCTCTTTTAAAAACTGGCCCAGTCCGAATTTTCTTCATTTTTTGAACTCTTTTCCTTTTCCTTCTTTAATTTCTAATTTAAAGACAATTCCTAATTAAATTGTAAAATCAAAAATAAAACTACACAAATTTTAATTAACACTTACAACAATTAACACACAAATTAAAACCTTAAAATAAAAATCACCCAATGACAATAAGTAGAATAAAACACATATTTTTGTGATTTTCCTTTTAGAGCCAAATGATGGTTTAATTAATTCCTAAATGCATAATTAAATCCTAAATATGCATGCAACATGTATTTTTTGTATTTTTCAATTAACTACAACAAGGTAAACATTTACGGACAAAACACAAATAATTATCAAAAATGCCACGCAAATCCTAACAATTGTACACCAAGAGAATTTTGTTTTATTTTTTATTTCTTTTGGAGTAGTTTTCGTGAAGCAAAAATCACGAGCTGCCCCTCTTTGTCTGAAAACACAAAGGGTTTTCGTGCAAAGATAAAGTGAGCGGATATGAGCGATTTTTGCCCGTTAGAATACTCCATGTGAAGCATTTTTTTGAAAAAGATTTAACCGAACCTTTGCTTCAAAAGTTTCCTACATATCCCTGGCTAAAAGGGAATCAGGTTAATGTAGTTCAGGAAGTTTTGGTAGCTGGGACTACCATGGAACTACAATTTTGCCATTACTGCTGCTGCATGCTGTTGCTACTGTTTTCGATCTCCTTATTACACCGTGCCAAAAGAAAATAAGAAGCTAGACTAAACTAGGAATTACAAAATCTTATCTATCTTCCACTTGCTCTGGTTGCCTTGCTTTCTTGTCGGCTTGTGTTTCCTCTGGTGCTTTTCTTTCGAAAACTGCTGGGGATGACACTGGCCTTTTGCTTCTCTGAACACAAATTTTATCATTACGCTCTGTCTGCTGGGGACGCTGCTTCCTATTTAAAGCTTGTTATGCTGGGGATTTTTTTTTTTTTTTGGTAACCCTCCTCATTACTGGCTTCTGATTTGATTTTGAAATATATTCCTCTTTTCTGCAGGCGGGCTCCAACTTGACTTTTGAAAGATGACACAACCTCCATTCTCCAGGCGGGCTCCTGACTTCTCCAACTTTTTAAATGTAACACCTCCATTCTCCAGGCGGGCTCCTGGCCTCAACAGCTTCTTGAAAATAATCTAGCCTCCATTCTCCAGGCGGGCTCCTGACTTCTTTAAATATAACAACCTCCGTTCTACAGGCGGGCTCCTGACCTCAATAATTTCTTGAAAATAATCCAGCCTCCATTCTCCAGGCGGGCTCCTGACTTCTTTAAATATAACAACTTCCGTTCTACAGGCGGGCTCCTGACTTCTCCAACTTAAAATAAACAACCTCCGTTCTACAGGCGGGTTTCTGACTCCAACTTAAAATTTAACAACCTCCGTTCTACAGGCGGGATCCTGACTCCAACTTAAACTTTAACAACCTCCGTTCTACAGGCGGGCTCCTGACTCCAACTTAAAATTTAACAACCTCCGTTCTACAGGCGGGCTCCTGACTTCAACAACTTTCTCCAAATAATTCAGCCTCCATTCTTCAGGCGGGCTCCTAACATCTCCAACTTTTTTAAAAATAATTCAGCCTCCATTCTCCAGGCGGGCTCCTGACTTCGACAACTTTAAAATAATTCGGCCTCCATTCTCCAGGCGGGCTCCTGACTTCAACAACAAAAAAAAATTCAGCTTCCATTCTCCAGGCGGGCTTCTGACTTCAACAACAAGTTAAAAATAATTCGGCCTCCATTCTCCAGGCGGGCTCCTGACTTCAACAACAAAAAATAATTCAGCCTCCATTCTCCAGGCGGGCTCCTGACCTCAACAACTTCTTAAAAATAATTCAGCCTCCATTCTCCAGGCGGGCTCCTGACTTCAACAACAACTTAAAAATAAATCAGCCTCCATTCTCCAGGCGGGCTCCTGACTTCTCCAATTTCTAAATGTAACACCTCCATTCTCCAGGCGGGCTCCTGATTTCAACAACTGTTTCCTTCAAAACTGGTGTTTTATTCCTCTGAAAAACTACTGGGGATAACACCGATATTTTATTTCATCAATATGTCATTTTCCTTCTTCAAAGACTATTTCCTTTAAAGCTGGTGCTTTCACTTCCCTGAAAACTGCCAGGAATAACATTGCTGGGGAATTATCTTCCTCATTTTAACAATGGTGGGGATGATATTGATTCAAAGGTCATTGCTTTTACAACTTTGGGTTATCTTGCTTCTTCCAAGATTGCTTTTCTTTTAAAACTTGTATCTCCCTTCTCGTATACTGCTAGGGATTTTACTTCCTTCAAAAACTTGTGTTATCTTCTCTCTTTCCCAAATGGCTATCTGATTTCAAGAAAATTTTCGTAATGATAGAAAATTTTCTGCCCCAATTTGATAATCTTCTTTGTGACCCTGTCCTTCCGCTGTCAATAATATTTCCTATCCCTGCTTTAAATTAAAGAAAAATTTGTTAGTTTAAAATGGGGCGAGTGGTCATGCCACGTCTGCTGGGGATGGTTTTTCCCTTTTCATTTTCATGCTTTGCTATAAAACTTGCTGGGGATGATATTATTTGTTGGGGCTGATATTCCTGCTGGGGATGGTTTTTCTTTTCTCTTCCTTCCCCGCTTTGTGTTGTCCGACCCTTGTGGAGCTTGGTCGAGAATCTGTCGGAGTTGTTCATGTATCTCGCAAATCTGTTGGGGATCCTCTTGGAATTTGATCCATAACTTTTTAACTGTTGTTCTTTCTGTTTTTCTCCGACTTCTCCTGGAAATTTGGTCCTCTTGGGATCTAGACCCATTCGTCATTTGGTCTTGCGACAAATTCTTTTCGCTTTATCGCCTTATCTTTGGCCTGTCCTATTCGCATTTTGCTTTTCACCATTTTGGCAACTGGTAGTAAGCTCTGAAAATCCTTTTCAAAAACAAACTGCTGGGGAGGTAAAGTCTTTAAACCAAGAAATGAAAAAGTGATGATTTCAAAAAATAGAAAAAGAAGAAGTCTTTCTGAACAAATGCTGGGGAAAGGGAAAGAAAAGAACTTATCTGAATGATATAACCAATCCCAACGATTATGTTGTGCATTCCGGATTGATCAACCCAGTCTATTCGTATCAATCAATCTTTTGGACGGCCTCATCCTGCTGGGGATAAATAAATACTCAACTCTTTGCCAAATGTGGACCCTTTCCGCCAATCTTGCCTTGTCGTCTCATAGTGCCCTTCGAGGGGTTTTCACTAATAAGACTCTCTCATTTCTCTCAACTCCTATCGCCTCATGGTGCCTGTGAAGGTTTTCACCGATAAGACTCTCTCATTTTATTTTATTTTTCAGCTGGGGATTGGAGTGTTGTCGATATGACTCTCTTTGCTGGGGATTCTTTTGGCTATCAATTCATTTCCAGTTTATGATCTTCTTCTTTGTTGGGGATCAGAGTGTTATTCTCTACTTCCATTTGCATTGACTTGGCACTTCTCATATACTGATCGGGAGGTCTTTTTTGGACATCAATATGGGTTTTTGTGTATGGTTAAAAAGGAAAAGGGGTATCAAAAGATCAAAATAATTTTGATGGATAAAACAGTACAACTCTTGGAATCAAACTTTCTTACCAAAATTACAAACGCAAACTTCTGCCCCAGTTTTTCTTGCTTGGGGATTTTTATTTTGTTACACTATGTTACATTATGCACACTATGTTACACTATGACCGAGCCGTGAGGCGCCTACGTATCCTTCTTTGAGGAATCAGGTCAAACGTAGTTCCCAATTCCTTTGTGACTTTTCTTTTGTCTTTATTATCATTATTTTTCTCTTTTTCTTTTTCTTTCATTTTCATTACTGATTCCAAAATAGGGATATGAAAGAATAAATAAGGCTCAAACGGGGAAGCAAAGGTTAAAGTGTTTGGATAGAAGAAAGAATTGCCTTCGTCATTTCATTCTCCGATAAATGCCAACCACAAACAAACAACAATTACAATCAAAAGAGATCATACATAATATCTCTTAACTACGTCGGAATTGATAGCCATGTCGACGTATTTCCCGTCGATATCTGTTAAACATAAAGCGCCATTGGACAATACTCTGGTTATAATGAATGGTCCTTGCCAATTCGGGGCGAACTTGCCTTTTGCTTCGACCTGATGTGGCAGGATTCATTTCAACACCTACTGCCCCACCTCAAATTTTCTGGAGCGCACCTTCTTGTTGTAGGCTCTCGCCATTCTCTTTTGATATAACTGGCCATGACACACAGCTGCCAATCTCTTTTCATCAATCAAGTTCAACTGCTCCAAACAGGTTTTGACCCACTCGTCATCATCAATCTCAGCCTCAGCGACAATCCGAAGGGATGGAATTTCAACTTCCGCCGGTATTACTACTTCAGTTACATATACCAATAAATAAGGAGTTGCCCCTATTGAAGTATGGACAGTGGTGCGATAACCCAACAATGCGAATGGTAATTTTTCATGCCATTGTCTGGATCCTTCTACCATCTTCCTCAGTATCTTCTTGATGTTCTTGTTGGCTGTTTCAACTGCTCCATTCGCCTTGGGACGATATATGTGGAATTACGATGTGTAATCTTAAACTGTTGACACACTTCTTTCATCAAATTGCTGTTAAGATTAGCATCATTATCCGTGATGATCACTTTTGGGACCCCAAATTTGCAGATGATATGGGAGTGAACAAAATCCACCATTGCCTTCTTGGTTACCGACTTGAAAGTTTAGCTTCAACCCACTTAGTGAAATAGTCGATGGTCACTAGAATGAACCTATGACCGTTGGTAACTGTCGGCTCAATAGGTCCAATGACATCCATGCCCCAGGCAACAAATGGCCATGGCGCTGACATTGTATGTAATTCTGTCGGCGGAGAATGAATCAAATCTCCGTGTATCTGACACTGATGGCATTTTCGCACAAAATTGATACAATCACGCTCCATAGTGAGCCAATAATACCCTGCTCGAAGAATCTTCTTTGCCAATACATATCCGCTCATATGTGGCCCACAAACTCCAGCATGTACCTCTGTCATAACTGTCGTGGCTTGACTGGCATCTATACATCTCAGCAATCCCAAATCTGGGGTTCTTTTGTACAACACTCCTCCACTGAGGAAGAAACCACTTGACAATTGCCGAATGGCTCTTTTTTTATCTCCGGTGGCCTGCTCCGGGTATATCCCCATCCTGAGGTACTCCTTGACGTTATAAAATCATGAATCGCCATCCACTTCTTCCTCTATCATGTTACAATAGTCATGCTGATCACGAACCTGGATGTGCAACGGGTCAACATGAATTTTGTCTGGGTGATGCAACATTGATGCTAAAGTGGCCAATGCTTCGGCAACCTCATTGTGAACTCTTGGGATGTGTCTGAACTCTACTGATCAAAATCACTTGCTCAAATCATGCAAACATTGTCGATATGGTATGAACTTCAAATCTCGTGTTTCCCATTCACCTTGAATCTGATGCACCAGGAGGTCCGAGTCTCCCAAGACCAAAACGTCCTGGACATCCATGTCTACAGCTAGTCGCATACCCAAAATGCATGCCTCATACTCAGCCATGTTGTTGGTACAATAGAAACATAGTTGAGCTATAACAGGATAATGACGTCCTGTTTCAGAAATAAGTATCGCTCATATTCCAACTCCCTTCGCATTTGCGGCTCCATCAAAGAAAATCTTCTAACCTGGTTCCTCAGGTAATTCCAACTCATCTATATACATTACTTCCTCGTCAGGAAAATACGTCCTCAACGGCTCGTATTCTTCATCAACAGGATTCTTAGCCAAGTGATCGGCCAGTGCTTGGGCTTTCATGGCCGTCCTCGTCACATAGACGATGTCAAATTCCGTGAGTACTATTTACCATTTCGCTAACCTCCCTGTGGGCATAGGCTTCTAGAAAATATACTTTAGTGGATCCAAGCAGGAAATGAGATAAGTAGTATATAAGGACAAATAATGCTTCAATTTTTGGGCCACCCAAGTTAGGGCGCAACATGTCTTCTCGAGTTGAGTGTACTTAACCTCATATACTGTAAACTTCTTGTTGAGATAATAGATGGCTTGTACCTTCGTTCCTGTAATTTCGTGTTGCCCCAGCACGCAGCCAAACGAATTCTCCAGGACCGTTAGATAAAGAATTAACGATCTCCCCGGCTCAAGTGGAACCAACACAGGTGGATTTCATAAATATCCTTTGATCTGGTCAAATGCCTCTGGACACTCTGTCGTCCATTCTACCGAGGCATCCTTCTTCAGTAGCCAAAAGATGGGTTCACAAGTTGCTGTGAGTTGAGCAATAAATCTGCTGATGTAATTCAACCTTCCCAACAGACTCATTACTTCTGTCTTATTCTTCGGCGGTGGCAAATCTTGGATAGATTTGATCTTTGACGGGTCCAACTCAATGCCTCGCCGACTGACGATGAATCCCAAAAGCTTCCCAGATGGAACACCAAATGCACATTTGGCCGGGTTGAGCTTAATATCATACCTTTGAAGTCTTTGAAAAAACTTCCTTAGGTCTGCTACGTGGTCTTCCTGACGCTTGGATTTTATGATCACATCGTCCATGTACACCTCAATCTCTTTGTGGATCATGTCATGAAACACAGTGGTCATTGCTCTCATGTACGTTGCCCCAGCATTCTTCAGACCAAATGGCATTACCCGATAGCAATAAGTCCCCCACAGCGTAATGAATGCCGTCTTTCCCGCATCTTCTTCATCCATCAGAATCTGATGATACCCAGCATAACAATCTACAAAAGATCCGATCTAACACTCGACACAATTGTCGATCAAGATATGGATATTGGGTAAAGGAAAGTTGTCCTTTGGACTCGCCCTGTTCAGATTGCGGTAATCGACACACACCCTGATCTTCCCATCTTTCTTCGGCACTGGCACCACATTAGCCAACCAATCAGGATATCGAGTGACCCGAATAACCTTTGCTTGTAGCTACTTGGTTACTTCTTCTTTAATCTTCACACTCATGTCTGTTTTGAACTTCCTCAATTTCTGCTTGACGGGAGGGCATGCTGGGTCAGTGGCCAATTTGTGAACCACTAAATTTGTGCTTAATCCTGGCATGTCATCATACGACCATGCAAAAACATCTTTGAACTCAATAAGTGTTTTGATTAGTTCTTTCCAGATATTTGGTTCAATGTGGATGCTTATTTTAGTTTCCCTGATACCGTCTGCATCCCCTAAATTGATGGCTTCTGTGTCATTTAAGTTGGGCTTGGATTTCTCTTCAAACTGGCTTAGCTCTCTGTTTATTTCTTCGAAGGCTTCATCCTCATTGTATTTCGATTCATTATCATAATCGACCTCTTGTATAGTTAGTTCGGAATTAGATTGATCTTTTAGACTAGGTTGAATATTCGTTGTGCATGCCATGTCATTAGAACCAGTATGAAAAGAACTGTTCAGAAAAGAAAAGAAGAAAACAGAATTAAAACAAAATAAAAAAAATTACTTTATTAAACTGCGGGATAACAAAGTTTCACACTACGGAATACAAAGATAAAACGAAAACTGGATTACAACTCTGAATAATCCCAAAACACAAGAAAGAAAATCCAAAGCCTACTACCAAGACTCCCTCCGGGTAGGAAGAGGAGTAGTTGTCCAATTGTTGACATTGGCCCTAGGCCCCACAAACTGTATGTCTGCCTTACTGGAACCCTCTCCAGCTTCTATCATGTTGATATCAGCGAACATTCTTTCAAAGCCCTCATTCAAATCTCCATCTGGCCCGATCAGGGGTCCGAGAACTTCCGGGACCGGCAACTTTCTGAACCCTGCTCTAACAAATGATCTTGATAGGCATGGGATTGGCTTAGGAAGGACCCAAACTCTTTTCTTCAACTTGCGGGCCCGCTTTACATCTACTGCGGTAGGTTTGAATCCTAGCCCAAAAGTATCCAGGTTCTTAGGCAAAGAAACTGGTTGGACCATTCCCTGCAGATCAATCCCCAAACCTTTTCCTAGTACAAATCCGTTATTCAACATCTCCGAGGCTATCATGAAAGTCGCAGCTGCGATTCTGGGAAGTGGAAGGCCCCTACCCTCAGGAATTTGTCTACTGAGACTGCGTCAAAAACCTGATAAACCCATGGGCCCTTGTCATCGTCGGTTTCTATGAAGGGCACAATGGCATCACTGACGGCATGTGTGCCGTTATCCCCGTGTACCACAATCTCTTGCCTTTCCCATTCAAATTTGACCATCTGATGTAGTGTAGAAGGCACTGCTTTGGCTGCGTGGATCCAGGGTTGTCCCAACAGAAGATTGTACGACACCACCACATCTATCACTTGAAATTCCATGGTGAACTCGACTGGACCAATGGTTAATTCCAGTACGATATCTCCCACTGTGTCAGTACTGCCCCCATCAAAACCTCGGATGCAGACGTTGTTCTTGTGGATTCTATCATCAGCAACCTTTAATTTGTTCGGAGTGGCCAAACGACAGATGTTGGCACTTGACCCATTATCAATTAGTACTCGAGTGACCACCGAATCTTCGCATTTCACAGTCAGGTAGAGTGCTCTGTTGTGTTCTGTACCCTCTACCGGTAACTCATCGTCAGAGAATGTCACTCGGTTTACCTTGAAGATCTTGTGCACTATTTTCTCCAAATGGTTCACTGAGAGCTTGTCTGGGACATGGGCTTCGTTCAGAATCTTCATTAAGGCCTGACAATGATCGCTTGAATGGATCAACAAAGATAGCAACGAAATCTGGGCTGGGGTCTTCCTCAACTGCTCTATAATTGAGTAGTCCTGTGCCTTCATCTTCTTCAAAAACTCCTCTGCTTCTTCCTCCGTCACTGGCTTCTTTAATGTTACAGGATTGGCCCTTCTCAATTCTGCGGAAACAAAACACCTTCCCGATCGAGTTAACCCCTGAGCCTCGCATACTTCTTCCACAACCTCCTTCCCCTTATGCATCACTGTCACTTGACTGTAGCTCCACGGTACAGCTTTCTCACTTGTTATCGGCAACTATATGACTGGCTTGATAACAACTGGTTCTACGTGGACCCCCTTCACCACTAACACTGGTGTGCTTGATACTCCCTGCAGCACTGTCCTGACTGACTCTGGCTTTTTCGTAGCAACAGACGAACCTTTCTCTACTACCACAAATGGCTTGTCATCTACCTTTCCCAACTGTACCACTGCCTTTCCGCTGGTCGATTTTTCGTTTGGACTGGCACGAATCATCATTACCGTTTGTGAGGGTGTTTTAGGTTTCCCTCCTTCGTGCACTAGTTCGATCATGTGGGCCTCATGGTGCACCGGTAACGGGTTTTCATTGATGTTGGGTGCCTCTGGTGCCTGAACCTCGATTCTATTTGTGTCAATAAGATCTTGTATGACAGTCTTCAACTTCTAACACTTCTCAGTATCATGCCCGGGAGCCCCCAAACAATATTCACAACTTACTGAGTGGTCCAGATTTTTGGGAAGGGTATTTGGCAATTTGGGTTCAACAGGACTTAATAGGCCTATCTGCCTTAATTTGTGGAACAGAGTAGTACAGGTTTCTCCCAACAGAGTGAATGTTCTTGGCTTCTGCATCCTTTCGTTCCTGAAAGCCTAATTTCCGCGGAAGCTTGGCCCTGAAGGATTCTTGTAGGCCCTTGGTGGTGGATATGTGTTTTGTGGAGGTGGATATGTGTTTTGGGGAGGTGGATATGTATGTTGGGGAGCCGGCACACGCCATTATGGGCGAGCCGGAGGCTGGGTGTAAGTTTGGGCGTGATAGACGGAGAAATGTGGCTCTTGTGGTGGATAATAGGGTTGTGGAGGGTTGTATGGAGTGTGTGGATAGTTTGGGTAATGGGGTCTGGGTTGGTAGCGAGGGGAAGGACCTCTTGATCTGGACCAAGTACCTACTTCGACTGTTGTGACCTCCTCTCTCTTCTTTTTCCCGAGCGCACCTCCCGTGCCTCTTTGGATAGCCTGAGTTATGGCATTGATTGCCGAATAACTCATTATCTTGTTGGACCTGAGTCCCTCTTCAACCATGCCGCCCATTTTTACTACTTCATTGAAAGATTTACCAACTGATGTCACCAGGTGACCAAAGTAAGTTGGCTCCAACGTTTGTAAGAAGTAGTCCACCATTTCACCTTCCCTCATTGGTGGATCGACTCTTGCTGCTTGTTCTCTCCAACGGAATTCGAATTCCCTGAAGCTCTCTCCGGGCTTTTTCTCAAGTTTTAACAGTGTGAGATGGTCGGGGACGATCTCAAGGTTATACTGGAAATGACTTGCAAATGCTTATGCTAGATCGTCCCAGGTATACCACCTGCTAGGATCCTGCCTCGTGTATCATTCTAATGCGGACCCGCTTAAACTTTGACCGAAATAAGCTATCAGCAGCTCATCCTTTCCACCTGCCCCTCTCATCTTACTACAGAAACCTCGTAGATGCGCCATGGAATCACCATGTCCCTCATATAGATCAAACTTTGGTATCTTAAAACCTGCTGGCAATTGAACATCGGGGAAAGGACACAGATCTTTATAGGACACACTGACTTGGCTTCCCAATCCATGCATATTCCTGAAGGATTGCTCCAGGCTTTTCACTTTACGGAGCACTTCGTCCTGCTCCGGATTCTTAGCTGGCCTCTCGGTTTCTGTCGGGAGCTGAAGGTGAGGGGTGTAAGTGTATGGCTCGGGTGCTTTGAAGGTGAGTTCAGGAGGATAGTATTGATTGTCGTGAACCTGAAACACTGGTTCATTGGATGATTTTTGTAATGTAGCGGGTGGAGGTGCCATGAAAATAGGAACAGCTGATGGAGGAGGGTTTTGTTTGGGTGGTGAAGCTTGGGAATTATAGGAAGTTTCCCCTTGATAGTATTGGGCAATGGGGAAGCTCGTTGATGGACCAGTGGAAGGGTGTTCCGGAGTCCGAGCTGGTGAAAGGGTAGGAGTAGGGGAAGTATTGGTGGTGTTTGTCCCTTAGCCCAGGCTAGGTGCATCCCAGCTATCTCTTGTCTCAACCTGTCTACTTCCTCCTTCATCATTTACATCTCTGTCTTTTCCTCCTCAACACTTTTGTCCGAACCAGACATACTTTCCGGAATGGGCCCTTTTGATCTTGTGTGGTAATGGTAATCTGCCAGAACGTTCTAACGAGCTAACTGTTTTGAAATCTCTTTCTCTGATATAAACAACAAACTTGTTAGTGTTAGAGTTTAGCACATATAGCAATTTCACATTGGGGAATGCAATGTTCCTAGGTAGTTTAACCATTTCTAACATGTCTTTGCTTTGACTGCATGCGTCATTCCGGCTTATGTCCTTTCTCTATTCTTTTTCCCCTTTTTTTCTTTTTAGCAATGGTTGAATCTTATGTGGATTGCCTACATATCATGTCCCCGCATGAATCAGACCGGGCGTAGTTCTGCCATAAGTAAAAGACACAATTTTGCATTTTATTACCAAAATATGCTATTACAAGCTATCATTTAAAAAAAACAAACAAAATACAGACTCCACACTATTAACATTGTTTGATATGAAAAGAGAACAAAGGGGTAGACAACAGACTCTTAAAAACAAACAAGTGCAGACTTGAACTAGGGATACATTAAAGCCTTGAATTTTGGTGCCCGCGAGGCATCGTTCGGCCTTTCCGCGGGCTTTGGTGCCAGGCCTCTTTGCAAGCTTTTTAATTCCTCCATGATCCGGTGGACATAACCCATGACTGAGGCAAAAGGGGCATTACGGGGCATTTCCTCACATGTTAGGCACTTCGTGGTGATGTAGCGCCCAATCTCATCGATCCTACCCCTGATTCTGTCCCTTTCCATACACAGATGTTCTATTCGTTGATTCTTTAATCCCAATACTTGAGTGTTGTCAACGAGCTGATCTTGGAACCTCTCCATTTGTTCTTCCATTCGGGCTATTGAATCATAGCAGCGCTCCCTGTCCGTTCTAGCATCTCGGTCTTGTTTAAAAACCCGATCTCTGAGAGTGGAATTTGTTTCTCTTAATATTGCAATGCTCCCTTCCTAATCCCTTCTCACTTGCCATAGGTGCTTTTTCTGCGCTGCTGCACCTTTTGCCCATCTGGCCCGCATTCTTACTATACTAGCCTCGGATCTTTCCAAGTCTTTTTGGCTTTCAATGACCCAATTCCTTAACCCTACTATCAGCCTTTTATTGGACTGGCTTCTCCGTTGGTTGTCGGCATCCATTATGACTTGTCGGTTTTGAGCTCTAAGGGAGTCATTTTCTTGGGCTGATTTCTTTCTGTCCCCTTCATCGGCCGCGGTCTGAGTTTCTCTTTTAAATTGAAGATCTATGACCTGCTGCTTCAACTTGCCTATTGTGGCCCTGTATTCTTTTTCCTTCGCCAACCAGTCCCAATGCTCTTGTAAGGACTTGGAAAATTCTTGAAGGTAAGGTCTTTTAGACGGCCTTCCAGAAGACACTTCCCCTTTGTACCAAGCCTGATATCCGGGTGAAACTTCCCCTCTTGCCCGATTCAGTACACAAGTATTTGCCTCCAAGTATTGACATTGGCTCCAAATCTGGCGGACCCTTGCTTCAGGAAACTGGCCATCGGAACTGATCTCAATCATTTGGGTGCCAGGTCCTCATCTTTCGGCACTATCTAACACCTCCCAAGCTACCTCCAAACCCGATACGACGCATAAGGTTGAATGCTCTTAAGCCTCATCAAGAGAAAATGGGGCCTAGTTGCTGGCATATATATGACTTCGTCGATCGGTAACCATCCCAGTGTCCACTGTATTTGACTGGCATTGAGGGTCCGGAAGTATGAGGTCCATGCCGAGACTCCTTCAGGTAAGCGGACCTCATTAATTCTGGTGTAGAATTCCTCTATGCATGTTTTCTCAGAATATCCATGGCTCAAGAACTGGGCTCGGTGACATAGGTGTTCGGTCATCCACATTTGCAATAACAAGTTACACCCTTCGAAAAAGTTCCCTCCGGCTTTGCAGGCCGTGAGAGCTCGGAAGATATCAGATAAAATCATGGGCGCAAGCGTACTGTCATCTTGAGTGAGCAAAGTACTGACGACCTCAGCTATCTTTATGTCAATATTCCCATATTTTCTTGGGAACACTAAAAGCCCTAAGAAGGTTATCATGAAAGCAACCCGTCTATGTTCATCCCACTTTCGACGGTTACTTTTGATGCACAACTTGTTTTCTGGCTTGTCGAATCCTCCTATGTGGTTGTATCTTTGGTATATGAAGCTCAGAGTGCAAAAACCTTTCGCCAAGTCTGGGTTATAGATCATTCTGACTATTTTTAACGAGTCCAAAAACTGGTGAATCGCTACGGCTCTTGGAGCAACCAGGTATTTACGCCTCAATGGAACCTCAGCACTGCCGATGTACCCTGTTATTTCCTCTAAAGTCAAGGTGAGTTCAAAGTCCGAGAAATGGAAGACATTGTGCACCGGGTCCCAGTAAGTCACCAGTGCCCTTATAATATCCCCTCGAGGCCTGATACCCAACAAACCCGTGAGACCTTTCAGATGTTTCTTGACTTCGTCTCGCCCTTCTTTGCCTAAATCATTCCACCATAGCCGCAACTGGAGGGGGATTTTATTCATGATTGAAAAAGGTTCATTTTGAATTGTGCTCATTCTGCACATTTATTAATGTGATTAAACAAAAGAAAATTTATTTGACTCAAAACGATTTGATTATTTTTCATAAAAGAAAGACCAGATTTTCCGAACACGACCTTTCAGCACTTCAGGGACGAAGATTTTAAGGTTGTGTAAGTCAACCGATCAATAATAATAAAAAAATGACAGAAGTGGCCGTTTATGCAAAGTCAGCCTTCCGGCGTCCCTTTTGGGAACATTCGGCTATTTTTGATAAAAACGGCATCACCCGACTCTATGACGAAAAATTAAAATTTTTGACATTTTTTGTGCTATTTTTTGCAAAATGGGAGGTTAGACCCGACGAGGGTTGCCTATGTATCTCACGCCTTGTGAGAATCAAACCGGCGTAGTTCGCCCAACATAAACTAAACTTTGTAAACAAGACTCTTTTCTTTTCCAATAAATCAGACTAAAAAAAATTCCAAAATTTCGGCAGGGTTTTGACACTACTTGGACATTGGTTTTATTTTTCTAAAAAAATGAATAGCTATCTCCTTACACTACTATATTTTTCTTTTTCTCTTTTTCACAATTTTTTCAAAAATTCCCGATTTCAGAAGCCGGTCAGCATGCAGATCTGAAGCAAATAAATATGCAAAACAAACAGGATGCAGCAGGATAGCCTTTTTTCATTTCAGGTTGCTTGTCCTAGAGGGACCCAACCCCTGTGTTGAGTCCCCTAAGTCAAATGCAACATGATGCAAATAAACGTTCCTACTAGGGATCCGGCATGAAGTCAAGTTATTCTAGGTTCAATCTGGGTATATGTTCTAGACAGTGTACCCGAGCGGACAACTCGAGTTGAGGAAGGAGCTCCTTTCCGGGAACCAAAAGGCCAGTCGGCTTAGAAACTTTCCGAGCCTCTTTTATTTCAGGGTATGACACAAACAGAATAGGGAGTCTCAACCAGTAAGCACATCCCCGGAGGTGAGAAGAGAAGGTTTCGGCACAGTTTATATGTACAGTTCAAATAATATCAAAGCGGTAAAAAAACATCATTTTGCACATTTAGGCCAAAACATGTAATAAGATCAAATAATAAATAAAGCCAAATATAACAATTCATCTAAGCTCGAATTCTGAACCCTGAACCAGAGATTCTGGGTTCGGTCCCCAGCAGAGTCGCCAGAGCTGTCACACCTCCTTTTTCGCCCGCGCCCGCAAAGGAGCGCAGAAGGGAGTTTTTCCAATTAAAGGACAATCGAAACGGGATTATTATTAAAGAATCAGAGTCGCCACTTGGGAGATTTATGGTGTCCCAAGTCACCGGCTTTAATCCCGAATCGAGGAAAAGAATGACTTTGTTTAACAGTCCGCGTACTAAAAATCCGAGTAAGGAATTATGTTAACCCGGGAGAAGGTGTTAGGCATTCCCGAGTTCCGTGGTTCTAGCACGGTCGCTCAACTGTCATATTCGGTTTAATTATATAATTTTTTACAATTATGAACTTATGTACAAATTTTAACTCTTTAAACGCTCATATTATTATTATTTTACAGAGAATTGCATCGTTGTGAAAATGTATCTCGAACCACGTCACAATCAATGTACTCGTGGTCGTCGATACACTTCGACTCCGTTGAGATTTGGATTTGGGTTACATCAATGTACACCCGCGTTTAAGAAAGTAAATTATTAAAGGCGCTCCTAAGTGACTAGCGCATTATTATTTTTAGAAGGTCGTGAAATCTTGCTAAAACGGCCCATCCGAAGTCTAATTAATTATTAATCATTTATTGAGGGCCCCGCAGCTTGCGTTTTTTTTGACGAGGCTCGTCTCATTTATTTTTAAAGAACAATCCTAAAGTGACTACATTTCTATTTAAGTTTGTCTCTAAAATAAAAGAAAATAATCCTAGTTAATTACATGCTTGAAAAAGGCCATCATTTATTTATCGGATTAAAGCGAGCGCAACTGGAAAACTGCAATCAAACTTGCGTAAAAGGAGATTATTTCATGCCTTATTCTATAAATCAATATTATTGAAATTGAAAATACGGAATTGACAAACAATACATATATTCAAAAAGAAAACTAATTATCCTATAACTAATTTAAACCCACATTGTTAGATGAAATGAACCATTGGAACTAATTGTTTTCAACTACTTGAAACTAAGCCAACCTTAATTACTAATGATTACGAAAGTTTGCTTAAGCTGCTTTGATTAAATGCACAAGAAAATTATGGCCTCGGTTTTAAATTTTATGACCATACTTACATACTATTAGGCGCGTTATTGTTTTTTTTTTTAGAGAATATAGGCTAAGATGAAGCGCTATTAACTAAATGAAGCTAACACATACGAAATTTGCTGATTTTTAAAGAAACATGAACATTGGCTAACTGATTATTCCCAACACTACACTCACCCGAGTGTTCATTCAAATTCCTATCTTTCTAAGTTTAAGGTATCACTATGTTCACTCAAGAGTTATCTGTTAACAGAAATCTATTATTTGCTATCGTCACTGTGAATATAAACAACAGGAATGCTGGAAATAAACTACTAACCCAAGTATAGTCCATAGTTTGTTACTAATCTAAATGGTTCAAAATGATAGAGGCGACCCTAATTGACCAATTCTTGACTCAATATAATTCAGACAAACGAAAAATGACAATATAAGACGGACTATCACTACAAATATTCATGTGAACATAGGCTGGAAATACCACTTCATTCCATTCCAATTCGAGGTTACACCAATGAATTCGAGCATGTACCTGGTATTGAAAATACAAGAATAGGAAGACGGAGTGAGTAGCAGCAGTGGTGACAACAAAGCAGCAGCAACCCAGAAATAGATTAAAACCAGCAGAAATCCAGCACACAACCAATGGAATAGTTTTGTTTAAACAACAGTAAACTCAGAACCACAAGTTGCAATTTCAGAAGTACCAAACAGCAACACAGATACCCCAGAAACCCAGGAATAAAATCAGAAATACCACCAGCAATCACATGTAGAAACAGAATGTTTTCAGAAATGCGATAGAACAGTAGATTTTCTAATTTCTGTTCTTCGGACTCTCAAATAAGAAAATCAGAACTTCAATTAAACAGTAATAAATACTACTACTGATTTTTAATGGTAAAAGAAAGACCTCACTTTCACTCAATACTGGATTCTTAGTCTTAAAAAAATCCAGCCTGTTTTTACTCTCAAAGGTAATGCACTCTTAGCATTCAAAATCCAGCCTAGAACTGAAAACTAACCAAAAAACTCTCCAAAGTTCCTCTCCCTTGTATTTTTCAGAAGCTCCCTTTCAGTCTTCTTCTCTCTCTTTTTTTCTTGGTCTTTTTCCAAATTCTGACTCTCCAAGGGTTAAAAGTCAGTCAATTTTTAACTTCAATTCTCCTGCTTCAAAATCTAGCCTCAACCCCCTTTTATACAAGTCTGCCCCCGACCTTTTTTCTTACTGTCTTACCCCTCTTTCCCACTAAAATCTGAATCATTCCACTTTATATCCCACTAAAGAAGCTTTTTCTTAATTTCAGCCCCCCCCCCTCCATTCCCTTTTGTTCCCCATTAGTATATTAATTTAAAGGCATTAATATCCCACTAGCAACACACTAACATTAAAATATTATCCTAACTGTTTCATTCCCAAATCACCCCTGAAACCCCTTAATATTACTGCTCCCTAATACAATTATTCAACTATATTAAAACTTTTAATTCTGAAATCTGTTTTCAACTAACAAAGATTTGAAAATTAAACCTGACTAACAGCTATAACCAAACTTATTTCTGATAACTGAATGACTGAGGTTAGAATTCAATTGGAACAAATGAACTGAAATTAAATCAAAACCAGACTTAACACAACATAGAACTCAACAGAATCCTTAAAGCTGAAATTGAATAATAAAATCAGAATCAACATGAATGCAGGATCATTGTCAGCCTATTGACAATGCCCTGAAACTAAGTGTCCACAGATCAGCACACACAACAACCATTTGACGAACTTATTGGTCTATAAACAAGAACGAATTAATTGACGAAAACTAATTAACCGATTGCCTACAACAATTGACACTAAACAATCAGACACAGAAAATCAAGCAATTCAAGGGTAATTTTAGTGTTATTGATAGAAACATATATTAACTGGAAACTAATTAATCAACGCAACTTATTAATCGATTACACAAATTATTACACATAACAATTATAGCAAACATAAACAAATGATAGAATTGGACCAAATAAAAAGGTCTACTAAAGATGAACAGAATCAATTGACAAAAAGAATTAAAAAACCAATAAAACTAAACTAACAAATAAATAGATATAAACAGATACAAAACAGAACCAACTGGAAAAGACAAGTACCTCAAGAACTCGGACACTAGACAATCCTAACTTGAACTCTGCTCGTACCCTTTTTTGAGGTCGAACGGACCTTAATCGAGTGTTCTCAACTGAGAACACTTCGACTAAGGTCCATTGAACACCCAAAACCTCTTTTATTTGGACAGAATTCCAGGCTTGGGTTTTTTAGGGTTCTTGGGCTTGATTTAGGGATCGAGTGATTGTAGCCAGATTCGAACCAAACCAAGCTTGGTTTGGTTACAAGTGAGGTCAGGGGAGTAACTGGTGCGAATTAAGGACTGGTTGGGGTAGATCTAAGTTTGGCTCGAATTTTCAAATGAAGATTCGAGAAGTTCCAGGAAGATTCGAGCTAAACGGTTACCGGATTTGGATCGAGGGTGGTCAGGTGGTCTTAGGGTGTTGGTTTGGTGACCGGCGACGTTGTTGCCGCCCGGTTTTAGGCGGAGGTAACCTAAGGCGGCTAGGGTTTGGGGTCCGTCTCTGAAAGAGACGATGAACAGGGCAAAGGGGGGGTGTTTGGTTTGAGGGCTGGGGTAGGATATTAAGTTTATATACGGGAGGGGTGGTTTGATCTTGGCCGTTGGATCAATCACGATCCACGGCCTGGATCAATTCACTTAAAGGGGACAACACCGTTTGGTCTCATTCAGAGACTGGGTCGACCCGAGTCGAAATGGACCGGGTTGTAAGGGAAGCTTGGGATCGTTGGATCAATGGAGATGGACGGTTTAGATTGACATACCTGAAATGGCACCGTTTCAACTATGCAGGGGCTGAACTCGATCGTTCGATCCAGTTTGATCAATGACTCAGATTTGAGACGTCAATACGGCGTCGTTTGGGGTTATCTGAGATTAACTGGACCGGGCACCATCAAAACGACGTAGCTCTTGCCCTATACTACGTCGTTTTGTGGTCTTTGGATTGACAGATCTGGGCCGGGTAGGGCGTGTGACTTTTGGGCCTAAATTCTCTTTTAAAAACAGGCTCAGTCCGAATTTTCTTCATTTTTTGAACTCTTTTCCTTTTCCTTCTTTAATTTCTAATTTAAAGACAATTCCTAATTAAATTGTAAAATCAAAAATAAAACTACACAAATATTAATTAACACTTACAACAATTAACACACAAATTAAAACCTTAAAATAAAAATCACCCAATGACAATAAATAGAATAAAACGCATATTTTTGTGATTTTCCTTTTAGAGCCAAATGATGGTTTAATTAATTCCTAAATGCATAATTAAATCCTAAGTATGCATGCAACATGTATTTTTTGTATTTTTCAATTAACTACAACAAGGTAAACATTTACGGACAAAACACAAATAATTATCAAAAATGCCACACAAATCCTAACAATTGTACACCAAGAGAATTTTGTTTTATTTTTGATTTCTTTTGGAGTAGTTTTCGTGAAGCAAAAATCACGTGCTCACACTTGCTAAACGAGTAACTAACAATGCCAAATCAGAGTGCAATTTGTAGGATTTCAAAAGCCATGGTTGTCCAGGACCCCACACTCTAGTCTTAGAGTTAGAATAAGCGATGAAGCAAAATTTTCCAGAATATCCTAGCAACAGTAGTGCTCCCACATTCTCTGTAGAACCTATGGAGCTAAGGGCATGAAATTTAGTCCAAGATCCCATACACTTAGAGCCACTGCAGTTACGCGAATGGTTACTAAAAAGAAATTAGCACAATGAACAAATCAAAATAGACTCAAAATATGTTGATCATTGAATCCCCCAGTAGACCCATTCACATCTTCAAGAAGTACTTTAACAAAATGCCTTGTACTTAGAATGGCACCCTCTTTCTCCATAATACAATTATCAAGATATTGATCTTCAAAAATTATAGGGTCCATGAAAAATTCAGCAAGATACATGTCGTCAAAGGTTGCCAATTCAATTATCCATGTAGGAGGGTTGCTATCAACAGAGGAGGCATCTATGTACCTCGTTGACATATCGCGGCCCAGTTGCTCATGTGACACTATATGAATTTGTGTACCTCTTGAAGCTTGGCATCTAGAGAATACCCCTCTATTTTTCAAGCTCTTATGTGTTGCGAGATTTTGAAAACCATCAGGCACCAAGGACATAGATGGTCGATCTAATAGGTAAGGAGAAAACTTTGCAATCTCATCACCTTCACCATCTAAATCAGTTTTGGTGATAAGTGGAACAAATCCATCAATTTGTTTTAAATCGTCATATTTAATAGATAAAAGCACACCTGAATCATCCTTAAAACCTTACCTTGTGTCAAACCAATAGTCCATGGAATTAGAAAATGTGATGGTCCTTATTATTGGTTCCGACGCATAGTATAGATATGTGCAAGACCTCGTATGGCAGCCAAGACAAGTATCAAGCATACAACCAGCGTTTAAAGTGTCACTGATGTCACACCCCTTTTTTACCCTTCCAAAAGATATGTACAAAATGTAACGTGTTATGCTACGAATTTGTGGGTTAAAGAGTTTTTCCAATTAAAGTGACAATTTTGAAATAGGGATTATTTTTGTTATTCAGAGTGGCCACTTGGAATTGATTTGTTGGTGTTCCAAGTCACCTTTTATTTGAATCCCTAGTCAAAGGAAGGTTTGACTCTTTTATTATTGGTCTGCGAAAACAAAGTCCGGATAAGGAATTCTGTTGACCGAGGAGAAGGTGTAAGGCATTCCCCGAGTCCCGTGGTTCTAGCACGGTCGCTTTATTGACTACTTTTGGCTTAAATTAATTTTGGATAAACTGTGATTTATATTATTTTTCATATTTTTACCTATCCGCTTTTATCTCTTGATTATTAGAAAAATTAAAGAATATTTTTTAATAAGAAGATGTCATAACCACACTACGCAAGCGAGTGCATGATCGACGAAATTTATTATTTAGTCATAACGGCGCTACGCAAGCGAATCCGCAGTCATGACAAACGATTGTTAGCATGTTATTTACGTCTAGAAAAATTACTACATTTGAAGAGATTTGTTTTGAAAATAAAATAAAAAATCAACTATCGCGCTACGCAAGCGAATTCGCGATCTTAACAAAAAAATATACTAAATTAAGAATTAACTAAAATTAATGGGCATGGTATGAGATTATTAAATTAATTTATCGAATATTCGAACATCACGCTACACAAGTGATTCCGTGAGTTAAAGCTCTCCTACTAATTGCCTAGCGTTTAAAAAGGAAATGAGTTAATTAAAAATAGTAGAAAAATCTGATATTATTACTATTTTTCTAGCTTTATAGTTGGGAAAAATTAAGCAAATAAAAGTTGGACCAACTTAATCTATTTTAAAAGAAATGAGCCAACTTCTTGTTAAAAAAAAATGGGCCAGCTTGTAAAGAGCTCTTGGGCTGCTGGAATTTGTTATTAAAATGGGCCAAGAAATGGATTTTAATTGGCCCAATGCTATATAGAAGAAAAAGGGGTAATTTTGTTGTTTAAAGGTAAATGGGCCAGCTTTTATTTTTTGGTTCAAAAAGGCCCAAAGTTGATACAATCTTGGTTCTTTACTTAATTTGCATTTATGACCATTAACTACATAGTCACAATTGTATAAACGCACACTTTACAAAAATAGCCACTTTTGCAAATCTGGAAAAATGGCCAGATTAAAAAAAAAACTTATCATAACATTCCTAGAAGCATATGTTGGCAGTGAAATTTCAGCAACTATAACGAACGCATGCTATGTGTTATACATCTAGAGTAATTCATGGCATACTTAGATATCACATTCAAAAAACTTGCAACTCAATATTCAAGTATTATGAAGGACTATATTCACATCATCACATGCTTGATACATAACAATAACATACAAGCTCTTTTGTTGTCAAATTATTCATCATATCAAACACATTTAAATGGTGCAGTATGTTCAAGTTGTTCCCATTGTTGAAAATACGTACGTTACGAGTCTTAAAGGATTACCTGGATAACAAAAGAATAAACAGTAGTTCAGCAACTAAAGCAGCATAAAAACAGCAGCAAATCCGTGTTAAAACAACCCAAAAACTTAGAGAGGAAACCCAGAAACGAACTCTAAAGAGGACTTATATTTTTCTAAAAGTTTGCACTCTAAGATTCACTCCCAAAGCTCACCATTTCAGCTCACTTTTCATGTGTTCAACTGCTGATTTTTTTTTTATGTTTTTGTGTGTTCAAAGCAATTATTCCCTCCCCCTGGAAGTGTGATTGAGTCCCCCTTATATATCAAAACAACCAGCTATTTCAAAAAATTAAAAATCAATCTTTTTGACAGATTTTCTACAAAATCTGCTCTTAAATTCAAAAGGCCAGACTTTCTGGTTCAAATCTTGTCAAGTATTTCAAACAAAATCTGTTCTCCACTATTCAAAGGCATACTTTTATTCAAACACTGTCCAAAAGTCTACATTTTCTTACCAAACAATTTGACTTTTGAGTATTGTACTCAAAGAGTCTTGAACCGGTAAATAAACAACCAAACAAGTACCATATACGCTTAAGTATTCTCCACTACCTCGCTTTTATTAATACAAAACTATTTTACTACTTCAACAAGTGCAAAACAGAAAATTGAACATTTCAAACTTCAAAAACTAATGCTAAAATAATTAATAATAGACCAAAATAAAATCTGAAAATTAAAAATAAAAATAAATAATCAGCCATGAAAAAGAATAGGATTTTTACCATTTTACAATTCAAGTGTCCGAAAAAATGGTGGTATGCCAAAAGAGGGTGTTCGGGGAGGTCGCCGGAATTTGGCCGGATTTGGGTCGCCGGATTTTCAGGGTGAAATTGGCATCAATAGCTAGGTCTTGAGGAGCTCTATCCATTGATGTAGGTATTGTGGGGTGGTAGTGGTTGGAGCTTCAAGGATTTGGGCAAAAAAGTGACGGGAAAGTTTCCAAGATCTAAGATTCAAGGAAGTTTGAGGGATTTTTGAAGGATTTGGTTTGGAGATATGGAAAGAGGAAGTTGTGGAGATTACATGGTGTGAATTTGGAGGTGTTTGGAGGTGGTCCGCCGGCGGCGGCGATTTCCGGCCGACGGCGGTGGGCGGAGATGGGGCGGCGTAGAGAGAGTGAAGAGAGAGAGAAGAGAAAAGAAGGAGAGGGAAAAAAGAGAGAGGAAATAAAGGGGAAATGGGGCAAAATTTTGGGGATTTTGGGCTTTAAATACCTAGGATGAAGATCAAACTAGGACCTTTGGATTAAATCAAGATGGGTGGATGAGATTGAATCTTGTTACTTAACCAAAACGACGTAGTTTCAAGACCAAACTACGTCGTTTTAAGCTCTTCTTGGCAGCCCTATTTTGGACCGGATTTGGGCTCTTTGGGCACAAATTTTGGGCTAATTTTGGCACAATTTTAATTAAATTACACTATCTCAATCCCTACCCCATTTATCAAACAATTACTCAACTCTTAAAACCTATACATACACAAATAAGAACAAATACACACACACACACACACACATATATATATATATATATATATATATATATATATATATATATATATATATACAAGGCAAAAATTAGGCATTTACAGCTGGTCCTCTTTGCTCGAGAACGTGAAGAGTTTTCATGCAAAGAAAAGTGAATGTCTTAGCTAATTTTTGCTCACATATCACTCCAATGGAAGCAATTTTTGAAAAAAGGTGACCGAACCTTGCTTCCGAGGTTGCCTACATATCCTTGGCTATAAAGGAATCAGGTCAGTATAGTTTTGGAAAAATTTGGTAGTTGGGACTACCGGACACTAGAGTTAAGACTGTTGCTGTTGTTGTTGTCGTTGTTGCTGTTGTGGTTACTCGCTTATTACATCAAAAGAAAAAGAGAAGGGCATTATATATGTCTGCAAACTAAGAGTATAAAATTCCTATACAAAATTCCTATCCATGTGTCTTCTGGAGTCAAATCTTGATTCTTGACTTGCTCGCATGTGTTGACCGTAGATTGGATCTTGATGCTTTTTGAAGAAAAGATTATGACTCAATCTCGATGGCTTGCTTTCTGGATCAGAATTTGAGAAGATGAATCTCGAGAAGCTGGGTTGCTGATACATTATCAAAGCTAAACTCCGACTATCTTGTGATCGAAGGATTTCTTTCTTCTGATGAGAAAACTGAAACTACAAGCTTTAATCGTCACTTGCGCTATATGGCAAAGCCTGCAAAGCCATCAAAGACAAACAAAAACGAACAAAATTTTTCTGCCCCAGTCTGGCACTAGGAAAATTTTGTGAGTTATTAGACAAATCTGTAAATTATCTAATTTATTGAAAAGGAAAACAGAAATAGTAATATAAACTAGCTAAAAGAGATAAAATTTGGTAACGAATGATAGTTTAACCAGGGATCAGTACCTTGTACTATTGAAAGGAAATGTAATCAGGGGCTGGTACCCTCTCTTACTGGAAGGAAGTAGAATCGGGTGTTAGCACCATGTATTATTGATAAAGTGTTGAATCCCTCTAGGCGAAACGGTTCTACCTGAGTTAAACTATGTAAAATACCCTGAGCGAAGAGTACTTCTACCCGGAAACTATGAGCTGGATCCCCCTAGGCGAAAAGGTTCTACCTGGGTTAAGTTAATGTAAAACAACCTGAGCGAAGAGTACTTCTACCCGAAACTATGAGCTGGATCCCCCTAGGCGAAAAGGTTCTACCTGGGTTGATCTACGTAAAACAACCTGAGCGAAGAGTACTTTTACCCGAAACTATGAGCTGGATCCCCCTAGGCGAAAAGGTTCTACCTGGGTTAAGCTAATGTAAAACAACATGAGCGAAGAGTATTTCTACCCGGAACTATGAGCTGGATCCCCCTAGGCGAAAAGGTTCTACCTGGGTTAAGCTAATGTAAAACAACCTGAGCGAAGAGTACTTCTACCAGGAACTATGAGCTGGATCACCCTAGGCGAAAAGGTTCTACCTGGATTGAGCTACGTAAAATCAACCTGAGCGAAGAGTACTTCTACCCGGAACTATGAGCTGGATCCCCTTAGGCGAAAAAGGTTCTACCTAGGTTAAGCTAATGTAAAACAACATGAGTGAAGAGTACTTCTACCCGGAACTACGAGCTGGATCCCCTTAGGTAAAAAGGTTCTACCTGGGTTAAGCTAATGTAAAACAACCTGAGCGAAGAGTACTTCTACCCGAAACTATGAGCTGGATCCTCCTAGGCGAAAAGGTTCTACCTGGGTTAAGCTAATGTAAAACAACCTGAGCGAAGAGTACTTCTACCAGGAACTATGAGCTGGATCCCCCTAGGCGAAAAGGTTCTACCTGGATTGAGCTACGTAAAATCAACCTGAGCGAAGAGTACTTCTACCCGGAACTATGAGCTGGATCCCCCTAGGCGAAAAAGGTTTTACCTAGGTTAAGCTAACGTAAAACAACCTGAGCGAAGAGTACTTCTACCCGGAACTACGAGTTGGATCCCCCCAGGTAAAAAGGTTCTACCTGGGTTAAGCTAATGTAAAACAACCTGAGCAAAGAGTACTTCTACCCGGAACTATGAGCTGGATCCCCCTAGGCAAAAAGGTTCTACCTGGGTTGAGCTACGTAAAACAACCTGAGCGAAGAGTACTTCTACCCGGAACTATGAGCTGGATCCCCCTAGGCGAAAAAGGTTCTACCTGAGTTAAGCTACGAAAATGGGAAGTGTGAACAACAGTGATGCAAGCTGAAAATAATGGAGATTTTAAGGAGCTTACGTTTGGTGACATTCGTTCATTTTGGATCGACATTCTACACCGCTTTGTTCCTGCTTCAAGCAAAGAAAAATTTATGAGTTTTCAAAGTGGTGGTTGGTTTGTGGCCTTTATGCCCTGAGTAGCTTGATTCACGGCCACTGCTGTCGAAAAATCGATTCAGTCAGCGTGGTACCGAGATGCTCTGCCTCTGCATCATTTTCTAGAGACCTTGTCTTTACAATGCTGCCCCCAACTGTTTTATACCCAAATGTTCATGGTACCGCTACCCTTGTATCTAAGGCAAGGCGATTTTTCTTTAAAATCAAGCTCAGTTGTTTTGCACCTAGTATAAGTTTGTGTCTGTAGTGCTCATCAACTTTTCTCATAAAGCAGGTCCTGCTTAGGTGACCTTTTCAGTTTTTTTTTACACTTTGTTTGTCTTATCGAATAAGATGAGAGATGGATTCGTGCCTTCGTCAATGCCATATATGCCCCAAATTGTGCTCGACATTACGGGGAAGCTGTAGCCAGTTTTGCAGCCCTTTCTTTGCTTCGATTTTGATGCAGGATTAGACCGAAGGGGACTCAAAGAAAAATTATGGGTAAAAACAGAATAATAATTGGAAGCGAAAAAGAAATGTGCTTAAACAAAAGGTGTCCCTTTCGGGGAAAGGAATAGAGAGACTTATCCGGAGGTATGTGCCGACTTTAATGAATCATGACATGCATTTTAGACTGGATGCCTAATTTGTCTGAGCTGTCTAATTCTCAAAATCCACCGCAAATGTTCATCTTGAATTTGTCTTGGTTGTGCTCATGCCGGAGAATCGAAGACCCTTATTCGGCTAGTAGCGCCCATTGCAGGTTTTCGCTAACTAACCTCTCTCATTTCTTTACTAACCATCACCTTATGGTGCCCATCTGGGTTTTCACCAATAAGACTCTATCATTTCTCTGTTCACTATCGCCTTATAGTGCCCGTACGGTTTTTCACTGATAAGACTCTCTCATTGCTTTTTTTTTCTCTTTTTTATTCTTTTTTTTGTGACTATGATACTGTATGAGGGAGGTTTCCCAACATCTTTGGCATGGGGACTTCAATCATTCTTAAAAAACATCGATCAAAAGTTCTTGAAAGGTAAAAAGGCGAAATGAACCTTGAACTGAATTACAACTTTTGGAATCATTTTTACAGAGAGAAAAAAAATCGTGAAATAAAACAAACTTCTGCCCCAGTTTTGGAGTATTGGGAATATGGATTTTTTGTTCTGATGGGACCGAACCCATGGTAAGGCTGCCTACGTATCCTTTCGGAATCAGGTCGGACGTAGTTCAATTTTTTAGATTTTTTTTTACAAGTTCCAAGAAGTGAGAAACAAGGAAGACAAATACGGCTCAAAAGGATTAACAAAAAGGGTGACACCTATTTGGAATAGCGAGCGAATGATAGCCTTCACCACTTCAATTTGAGAAAATCAATGCGTGAAAATTCTACAATGGGTATATATCAGACATAATATCTTTTGACTGCATCTGCGTTAATAGTCATGTCTGGTACCCGTCTTTCTTCATCTACCAAGTGCAAGGCCCCTTTTGGTAACACTTTCTTGATGATGTAGGGTCCTTGCCAGTTCGGGGCGAACTTTCCTTTAGCTTCTACCTGGTGCGGAAGGATGCGTTTCAAAATCAGTTGGCCTACCTCAAACTGCCTTGGGCGCACTTTCTTATTGTAAGCGCGTGCCATTCTTTGTTAGTATAACTGGCCGAAACACACTGCTGCTAGCCGTTTTTCATCGATCAACATCAGTTGTTCTAATCGGGTCTTGACCCACTCAGTGTCTTCAATATCTTATTCCACAATAATTCGGAGAGAGGGAATTTCGACTTCAGCGGGTATCACAGCTTCAGTTCCGTATACAAGAAAATAAGGAGTTGCGCCAACAAATATGCGAACAGTCGTACGGTATCCCAAAAGAGCAAAAGGCAACTTTTCATGCCATTGCCTGGAACCTTGGATCATCTTCCTAAGAATCTTCTTGATGTTCTTGTTTGCTGCTTCAACTGCTCCATTGGCTTTTGGCCGGTAAGGGGTAAAATGGCGATGCATGATTTTAAATTGTTCGCATGCCTCCTTCATCAAATGACTATTTAGATTGGCTGCATTGTCAGTGATAATGGTCTTTGGGATACCAAACCGACAAATGATGTTGGAGTGAAGAAAGTCTACCACTGCTTTCTTGGTGACTGCTTTGAAAGTGACGGCTTCCACCCAATTGGTAAAATAATCAATCGCAACCAAAATGAATCTATGCCCATTTGAAGCCTTTGGCTCGATCGGCCCAATAACATCCATTCCCCAAGCAACGAAAGGTCAAGGAGAGGACATGGGATGCAACTCCGAAGGAGGCGAGTGAATCAAGTCACCATGAATCTGGCACTGGTGACACTTGCGAACAAATCTAAAGTAATCTCGCTCCATGGTAAGCCAGTAATACCCTGCCCGTAGAATCTTCTTCGCCAAAACATATCCATTCATGTGAGGTCCGCATACCCCTGAATGCACTTCACTCATGATCCGCTTTGCTTTTGTAGCATCTATGTATCTCAACAAGTTTAAATCTGGGGTCCTCTTGTACAGAATTTCCCCATTCAGGAAGAAACCACTGGCGAGTCGCCTTATAGTTCTTTTTTGATCTCCTTTGGCATGCTTTGGATATTCTCTTGTTTTCAGGAATTGTTTTATGTCATGATACCATGGTTCACCATCTGGTTCTGTCTCGATTGTATTACAGTAACCATGCTGATTCCGAACTTGGATTTCTAATGGATCAATATGGGTGTTGTCTGGATAAGGGAACATCGAGGCTAGAGTAGCCAAGGCATCGGCTAGCTCGTTGTGAAACCGGGGAATGTATCTAAACTCGATAGATTTGAATCTTTTGCTCAAGTCTCGTACACATTGTCTGTACGGAATAAGTTTGATATCTCGAGTCTCCCATTCGCCTTGGGCTTGCCGGATAAGCAAGTCAGAATCTCCCATAACTAATAGTTCATGCACATCCAGATCGATGGCCATTTTCAAACCCATGATACAAGCTTCATATTCTGCCGTATTATTAGTACAGAAGAACCGAAGTCGGGCCATTGCAGGGTAATAGTGTCCAATAGGTGAGATGAGGATTCCCCCGATCCCAACTCCTTTGATATTGACAGCCCCATAAAAATACATTTTCCATATAGGGTGATCGTCTGGAACCACTTCCTCTATCGAGTTGACCTCTTCATCCGGGAAGTATGTGCTAAGTGGCATGTACTCATTATCAACTGGATTCTCTGCCAAATGATCTGCCAAAGCCTGTGCTTTCATCGCGGTGTGAGTGACATAGACGATGTCAAACTCTGTTAGCAGGATTTGCCATTTTGCGAGCCTACCAGTGGGCATTGGCTTTTGGAAGATGTACTTCAAAGGATCCATTCTGGATATGAGGTAAGTAGTGTAGGCCAAAAGATAATGTCTCAACTTCTGAGCGACCCAAGTCAAGACACAACATGTCCTTTCTAAAAGGGTGTACTTAACCTCATAATCGGTGAACTTCTTGCTCAAATAATATATTGCATGTTCCTTTCTGCCTGTTGCATCATGTTGCCCCAGAACGCATCCAAAGGAATTATCCATCACTGATAGATATAAAAATAAAGGCCTACCAGGTTCAGGTGGAACCAGTAAAGGGGGTTTTGACAGATAATCTTTGATCCTGTCAAAGGCCTTTTGGAAATCGTCCGTCCATCTGACAGCGGCATCCTTTTTCAGCAACTTAAAGATGGGCTCGCACGTGGTTGTGAGCTGAGCAATGAACCTACTGATGTAGTTCAACCTCCTGAGCAAACTCATGACCTCTTTTTTGTTCTTCGGGGGTGGCAGATCTTGAATGGACTTTATCTTAGATGGATCTAATTCGATGCCTCTCCGGCTGACTATAAAACCGAGGAGTTTCCCAGCTGGGACCCTAAATGCACACTTGGCTGGATTAAGCTTAAGGTCATACCTACGAAGCCGTTCGAAGAACTTTTTCAAATCACACACGTGATCGGCTTGTGTCTTTGATTTTATGATGACATCGTCGACATATACCTCAATCTCTTTGTGCATCATGTCGTGAAAAATGGTGGTCATGGCCCTCATGTAAGTTGCCCCTGCATTCTTTAAACCGAATGGCATGACCCTATAACAATAGATACCCCATGGCGTGGTAAAAGCGGTCTTTTCTGCATCATCCTCATCCATTAGAATTTGGTGGTACCCAGCATAGCAATCCACAAATGATTGGGCACATGCTTTGCGCAATTATCTACAAGAATGTGGATGTTTGGCAAAGGAAAATTATCCTTTAGACTTGCTTTGTTCAGGTTCCTATAGTCAACACAAACTCTAGTTTTTCCATCCTTCTTTAGCACGGGCACAACATTGGCCACCCAGGTGGTGTATCGGACAGCTCTGACCATATTAGCGCTTAGTTGCTTCATTATTTCTTCTTTGATTTTGTCGCTCATATCTGTTTTAAATTTTCGTTGCTTTTGTTGCACTGGTGGAAAACCAGGATACGTAGGAAGCTTATGAACCACCAGATCAGCACTTAAACCCGGCATATCATCGTAAAACCAAGCAAATACATCTTTGTATTCAAATAAAAGTTGAATCAAGATATCTCTGGTTTTTTGTTCAGTGTGAATGCTTATCTTCGTTTCTCTAACTTCTTCAGGACTTCCGATATTAATCGTCTCAGTTTCATTGAGGTTTGGCTTAGGCTTGCTTTCAAATTGTTCCAACTCTCTTTTTATTTCCTCAACAATCTCATCTTCCTCATATTCAACCTCTTCATGCGTTATTTCGATATTAGACAGCTTTTCAAGATCTGGGCATGAATTCTGCATGCATGTCATGTTATTAAAGCCGGCATTAACAAAACTGAAATGAGAATAAAATGACAGGAATTAGGAAAAGAAAAATATAGGAAACTTAATAGGAAACTAAACCGCATTTTATTGAATTCGAAAGGATAGAAGGGTTAACATCAAACAAACAATCATCCTGAGATATTTGGATTACAACCCTGAAAGTAACCCAGAATACAAAAAAGGAAGCTGCAAAAGCAGACTACCAAGACTCCTCCCTTGTGGGGAGAGGAGTTGCTTCCCAGTTGGCGAGCATGGTGTCTGGGTCAATTAGTTGCACAACGGCACAACTAGTGCCTTCACCAGCCTGGATCATATTCACTTCAGAAAACATCTCGCTGAGGTCATGGCAAATTTCATCAATGTTTGCATGCGCCGAGGAATTTTGACCCTCTTAGAGTCGTGGCTTGACAAAAGTGTAGAAAATATGAGGGATAGGCTGTTGCAAGACCCATCCACTCTTTTTGCAGTGTTTGGATTTGTTTTGTCTGCTTGTGTTGGCCTGAAGCCTAAGCCAAAAGTACCTCGGTTTCCTAACGAAGAAATAGGCTCTGAAATCCCTTGCAATGATGCCCCCAGACCTTTCCCTGGCTCATAACCTTGTCTCATCATAACCGTAGCCATCATTACAGATGTGGCGGAAAGACAAGGATGCAAAATGGGCTTTCCTTCCTCGACATGGTCCACAGCAACCACTTCAAAAGCTTGATAGACAATGGACTCAGACCCTTCCTTGGCCTCAATACAGGGGATTAACGGGTCTTTATAAATGGAAGACTCGTCTTCTACGTGAACAATAATTTCTTGCCCGTCATGTTCGAATTTTAGCATCTGGTGTAAGGTGGATGGCACAGCTCGGGCTGTATGGATCCATGGCCTTCCAAGAAGAAAGTTATAAGAAGTGACCATGTCCACTACTTGGAAAACAATCTCAAAGTCCACCGGCCCAATCGTCATGGTGAGGTTGATTTCCCCCATGGTATCTCTCGCTGAGCCATCGAAAGCCCGGATGCGAACATTGCTGGGTCGGATTCTGTCCGTATTGATCTTCATGCTTTGCAAAGTAGAGAGAGGGCATACATCTACACTTGAGCCTCCATCAACCATGACTCTCTTTACATAATGCCCCTCACATTTTACTATCAAGTTCAACGCCTTATTGTGCTCAGCTCCTTCCTCGGGAGGTTCATCATCGGTAAATGAGATTCTGTTTACCTCAAAAAATCTATTTGCCATCTTCTCTAACTAATTCAGTGTGGTCTCTTCTGAGATATGTGCCTCGTTCAGGACCTTGATTAGTACACGGGCATGCTCTTTGGAATGTATGAGCAGAGATAGTAGAGAGATTTGGGCAGGAGTCTTTCTTAGCTGGTCAATGATTGAGTAATCCTAAGCTTTCATTTTCTTCAAAAACTCTTCTGCCTCTGCTTCAGTGACTGGCTTCTTTATTGGAAATTGGCCTCCTCTGATTTGCTTGGCCTTCATCAACTCTTCTGGAGAATAACACTTCCCCGATCGAGTCAAACCTCCAGTTTCCCCCACTTCCTCTATGATTTCCTTGCCTTTGTAGGTCATCACAGTTTTGTTGTAGTTCCAAGGGACAGTTTTCGTGTTTGTCACAGGGGGTTGCATGGCAAGTTTGATTATGATCGGCTCTGTTATGCCATTCGCACCACCCCGATTCTGCCTTGTGACGGGGTGTCCTCCAAGGACATACAACCTTGGGCATGGAACATTGAAGCGAACCTCTAACCTCGAGACCTTGGGCACAAATAAAGTTACCTTTTCTGAGTTCAGGACGCCTTTCACAATTAACGGCACATCTCGGCTTGGTCTTACTTCCAGACTTATTCCTTCTTGAATTGCTCCCACTGTCATTTCTGTTTGGCCGACCGGCTTGTATTCCTGATCTCGGTCAATCATTCCCACGAAATGAACATCGTTGTGTTCCGACAATGGGTTATTTGTCACATTAGGAGGGTCCTCGCCATTCGTTACTACAATTAATTTTTCAGAAATGAGTCTTTCTATGGCTCCTTTCAGAGTCCAACAATCATCGGTGATATGCCCTGGGGCACCTAAATGATATTCACATCTAGCATTTGCTTGAAATCCATATGAATTCGGATGCATATGGTGGGGAGAGATGGGTCCAATCACGCCTATTTGCTTCAGCTTCTGGAATAGACTAGAGTATGATTCAGCCAATGGGGTGAATTTTTCTGTCGGCCTCTGCTCTCGACCATAATCCTGCCTGGGACGAGCATTGTAGGGTGACCGAAAATTTTGTTGCTGAGGTCGGGGGCCCCTTGGAGCTGGTGCCCGTACCTGATGATTGGGAGGCCGAGCATATGATTGAGCATTGAACACCATACATTGTGGTGGTCCCACAGAGTATTGAGGAATTGGCGGGGAATAGTAATGTTGAGGGTAGCTGGATCGCCCCTGCTGAACTTGCACATAAGGGTGTGATGCCCCTCTTTGAACTTCCCTAGATCCCGAGGTCATCATAGAACCTTCATCTCTCTTTTTCCTATTTGCAAAACTTCCCGACCCATTTTGGATGGCTTGAGTGGTGGATTTGAGAGCAGCCTGACTTACAATTCTGCCAGTCTTTAAGCCATTTTCGACCATTTCCCCTACCTTGATTGCTTCAGCAAAAGGCCTACCCATTGCAAACATCATGTTTTGGAAATAATCAGGCTCTTGAGCCTCCAAAAAGACAGTGATCAACTCATGATTATCCATGGGTGGCTTAACTCTGGCCGCCTGCTCCCTCCACTTGATGGCGTACTCCCTAAAGCTTTCCGTCGGATTTTTTTTCATATTGGATAGGGAATTGCGGTCTGGTGCAATATCAATATTGTATTGGAATTGCTTGACGAAATCCTGGGCCATGTCATCCCAAACATGCCAGTGAGAGATGTCTTGGTCAATGAACCATTCGGAAGCTACCCCCACAAGGCTTTCCCCAAAGTAAGCCATTAACAGCTCTTCCTTTCCTCCCGTACCCCTCAGCTGGTTGCAGTACCTTTTCAAGTAGGCGATAGGGTCGCTGTGTCCATCATATTTCTCAAATTTTGGGGTCTTGAACCCTCGTGGCAAATGGATGTGAGGGAACATGCATAGATCACTGAATGAAACACTTTTGTGACCACCTAGTCCCTGTATGTTCTTTATATTCTGTTCAAGACTTTTCATTTTCCTGGCCATCTCATCGGGCTCAATCATCGTGGCAGGCATTTGATTTTCCACTGGTGATTCATATCGAGGAGTCTGATTGTATGGAGCCGAGACCCCAAAAGCCATATTCGAAGAATAGTATTGTCCATCATAAGCATGAGATGGTGGCTCATTATTTGGCTTCGTCACAGGAGGTGGTGGCGGGATTGTACATACCGGTGCGCCAGACACGACGAGAGGGGTGTTCCTGACCGGTGCGGCTGGAGGTCGCATATTAGAGGTACTGGGGGCAGCATGGAGGCTGTAATTCGGCACATACCCTGGTGGTAGAATGGGGTCGCTCGTTGCATGGAGCGGTAGTTGAGTAGCCTGGGGTATGGTGTAAGTTCCCTTTGAGGGACCCTGGGGTGGAGGTCGACCGGAAACCCAAGCTTGATATACATATGATAGTTGTTGTCTCAATTTTCTTATCTCTTCAGGCTCTTGCTCAACTGACTGACCCTGCGGATTGTCACTGACCAACTCGATTTCATCACTGTTATCCATTACTATTGGTCCCTTAGATCTTGTGAAGTAATGATGTGCTGCCAGATTTACCACAAACCAGCCACCTTAAACTTACTGGATTAAGAGCCAACAAACGTGTTTTGGTTAGGCATTTTATAGATATGAATTACACGTAATATGTCATGCTCCTAACATTGCCACTATTTCTAAAATGATTTTGGAAGGCTTCAATGTTTCATTTCGGCTTATCAGCTTGTTGATTATTGTTATTTCCTTCTTCTCTTTTTTTCGTTTTTTTTTCACTCGCCTTATTTGATCCCTTACTTTAGAGCCATTTAAAATAAAAACTTGATCGAACCTTTTGTGGGTTGCCTACATATCATGTCACCGCATAAATCAGATCATTACGTAGTTCAGTAGTTGTTGTTTTTTTTACAAAACAAACATCTTTTTGGTTCATTTTAGAATTTTTCTAAAAAAAAGTCTTTTCATTGATTTTCAAAATAATTCTTTTTTTTTATACAAGACTCAAAAGGCAAGAGTTACATAAAGATAAACAAGACCAAGCCTGACTAAAACAGACTTTTTAGGATAAAAGGCAAAACAACAAGACTCAAAACGCCAAAAGACTCTTACAGACTCGAAAACAACAAAAGCATAATGAAAAAGGACTGATAACTAAAAGAAGACTTTGATCTTTGCAGTAGAATCCACCAACATCGCTGTAATCAAGGCTCTTGTTCCTGTGCCTGACCCCCAACGTTGCGGTATATCCTCTCCAAGTCTGCAGATATATGACGAACAATGTTTAATGATACTTCTGCAAACCGCTCGGGCGTCATTCCCTGGCAACTCCTGCGTGCTCTTGAGGTATATGTGGCTACCTCGAGGATCTTTCCTTTAATGTATTCCTGAGCCACATGCAACTCTTGATTTTTCTGACCACGTGTCTCAGCAAGATCTAGCGCATCATGCTCGCGGTCCAAGGCCATATCTTTCTGGCGTCGATTTTCTAGTAACTCCCCCTCCAACCGATTTATCATACTCTGGTAGTGATGTCTTTCTACTTCAAACTCCGCGATCTGTCTCTCCTTACTTGATTCAACTCCCTCTAATTGATCCCTTAAACCTTTGATTAGTGGAGCGTAACTCATGCGCTCATGATCACGGACTACCCTGAACTGGCCTTCTCTCTCTTCTTGTTGCTGTGCGGTTGTGACCATGTTCTTCTTTCGAATTTGGGATTTGAGTGCTTGCCTCTCTCGTGCCCACTGAGATTTCTCTTTCTCAAAAGCATCATACAGCAAATCCTTGTCTACTTTAACAATGCTGAGCTCTTCTTGCAGTGCTCCAAAGTCAGATTCATAACCCCTTTTCATCTCTTCCGCAACCAGCCCAACTCTGTTTCGAATTTCAGCCTCCCACTCCGTGGTGCTCTTCACGACTATACCTGGTCTATCTGCGAGAGCATCTTGGTTATAGAACCACTCAAGATAAGAAGGATTCAACTCACCACTTCCTCGATCTGCCACCATGGTGCCACGCTCGAGTATCTTAGTGTCATTCCAAACACGTTGGGCATAAGCTTCACGAATGGGATCCTCTAATGTTGCTTCCCAGATAAAATTTTCCATAGTCTCTACTGGGGGAACTATTTGTTTGTGACCCAGCTGACGTAGAACTCTCATGGGAACATATGGCTGATAACCTCGAAGCCCCATTAAGATCAAAAACGGATGGCAAGATGACTTATAGATGACATATTCCGCGGTGAACCAAGGATAATTCCATGTGATCTGATCATCTGTTAAGGAGTGAAGATACTTTCTCCAATCATTGACACTTTCTGGGAAATTGCGGATCTCTGACTCACTCTTCAATCTAGCATTATACTGGAGAACATGATTACCCCAACAAGTACGGTGGTCTACCTGATAAGGACGATGGAAAAGATGATCCATGAACCACATCTAGAGCAGGAGGTTGCAACCTTCAAAGAAACCTTTTCCTTCCCAGCACCTGGTCAAGGCGCGAAAGGTATCTGCTAACACCATTGAAAGAATATAGGAATCATTTCTTTTCATCATCGCTGTGACTATCCCAGATAACCGAATGTTGATCATCCGATCCTCTCTCGGGAAGACAATACACCCCAAGAAAGCTACAATGAATGCTTTCCGTCCATGGCCTCGCCATGTGTGTTGGTTATGTTTGTTAATTAGCTTCTTCCCATATTCTGAGAACCCCCTTTCATGCCCATACATGTCATACAAGAAATCTAGGTGGACCTGCCCTTACGCCACATGTGCTATCTCGATGTGGTTGATCCACATCTGCTCAAGGAACTTGGTAGCAGTAACGTCCTTGGGAGCCAAAAGTCTCTTTGTTTGACTCTTATGCCCCAGGTCGGTATATTCAGCGAATTCCTCCAAGGTAGGAGTCATTTCAAACCCATTGATACGAAACACATTATTCTTCGGGTCCCAGAAATAAACCAAAGCCTCAATGAGTTCTCGTTTGGGCTCAATCCCCATAATGTTTACCAAGTTTTTCAAATAATCTTTGATCTTTCCTTGCTCAAATCCATCCATGTTGTTCCACCATCGCTTCAATAACCTGGGCACTTTGTCGACAATCTTAAATGGCGAGTGCTCTTCATCTCTCAGCCTCTTGTCAGGTCTCCCACTAACTGAATCCATATCGTACCTATATAAATAAAATTATGAGGTCGGGTCCAAATCTTAACTCGAAGAAATGACACCAAATTCTGGATAAGACAACGGACAAACTTTATATGATAAGAGGGCTAGACTCTGGAAAGATTACTTAGGTATCTCGCCGAGGAAAAAAAATAGCTGGACAAAGGGCAAATAATAAAAGGCGACGAAGAGGACAAGATGGTTATTTTTATGAAAATGGCTCTTCAGCACCTCCAAGAAAAGTACTAATGCAGTCTCGATAAAAACATCTGAATACATGGATAAAAAATAAATAAAAACTTAAAAATGTAATGTTGACATTGGCAAAAATGGCTGGGAACAAAGGACGACATGACAAAAACAAAATGACTATTTTTACGAAAATAGCCCTTCGACACTTCCGAGGAAGGTTGAAAGGCGGTCCCGGCAAAACGGTCAAAAATAAAAACGAAATGGTAATAGGTGTTTAAAACGACCAAAGTAATCATTTTGTATGAAAATAGCCCTTTGGCACTTCCAAGAAAGGTTTTAAGGCAATTTCCGCAAAAATGGTTCCACATTGGGGAAAAATGGTAAAATATTAGCTATATCTACGAAAACAACCCTTCGATGGCTCCGAAGAAGGTTTCGAGGTTGTATTGAAAAACATGATCAGACGTAAAGACAAAAACAATAAAAAAGTAAAAGAGAAAGAAAAGAAAAAAAAAACTATCGATTTATTTTTATTTATTAAAAGAAAAATATTATGGACACACCGATTTCAAAAACTCTTACAAAAATGGGGGCCAACCCTGATGAAGGTTTCCTACGTACCCCACTAAAATTGTGAGAATCGGACCTGCGTAGTTCAAACCAAGACTAGGCCATTTTTATATTATTTTTTTATTTGGTAAAAATGAATTACCTGTACAAAACTGGGGAATGACTTTTCTTTTTTTTTTTTCTTTTTTCGCTCAACAAATTTTCTAAAGCCGGTCAACAAATGCAAGCAAGCCTTTCAAATGATGCAACAAGTAGCACATAAGTGAACATGATGGTCTCAAAAAGGATACCTGTCTTATACGGACTCGGCCCCTATGCCGAGCTTCGCTAAGTCAAGTGCATATGATGCAACAAAACGATCCTACTAGGGATAACCAGTCATATGGCTTGTTCTTCTATGTTTCAAAAGTCTTAGGGGATGAGGCGTATCTAGACTGGCCATAAAACGAGCGAACAACTCGAGTTGGGAAGGGGTAGCGTACCGGGAGCAATACTTCTACGGCTTAACTACTGGACCCTCCTCGTTCTTAAATATGGGTGACTAATAATCCTTCACCGGGAGCCCAGGCCCACCGGCTTTATCTCAACAAAGAATGAGGCGCGTATCCGCGATTCCCAAGGTTGTATTCAAAAGACTCAGAGGGGGGTGCGCAAGAAAACAATTTATCAAACAGTTCAACAATATCAAAGCGGTATAGAGCAAGCAAGTAGCACATTATGCCTAAATAGAGTTATAAAAAAAATTAATAAAGCCAAATAAAGTCAATGTACAAGCTCGAATTCATGCCGGATGTCCCAACAGAGTCGCCAGAGCTGTCACACCCCTTTTTTACCCCTCCAAAAGATATGTACAAAATGTAACGTGTTATGCTATGAATTTTTGGGTTAAAGAGTTTTTCCAATTAAAGTGACAATTTTGAAATAGGGATTATTTTTGTTATTCACAGTCGCCACTTAAAATTGATTTGTTGGTGTTCCAAGTCACCTTTTATTTGAATCCCTAGTCAAAGGAAGGTTTGACTCTTTTATAATTGGTCTGCAAAAACAAAGTCCGGATAAGGAATTCTGTTGACCGAGGAGAAGGTGTAAGGCATTCCCCGAGTCCCGTGGTTCTAGCACGGTCTCTTTATTGACTACATTTGGCTTAAATTAATTTTGGATAAACTGTGATTTATATTATTTTTCATATTTTTACCTATCCGCTTTTATCTCTTGATTGTTAGAAAAATTAAAGAATATTTTTTAATAAGAAGATGTCATAACCACACTACGCAAGCAAGTGCATGATCGACGAAATTAATTATTTAGTCATAACGGTGCTACGCAAGCGAATCCGCAGTCATGACAAACGATTGTTATCATGTTATTTACGTCTGGAAAAATTACTACATTCGAAGAGATTTGTTTTGAAAATAAAATAAAAAATCAACTATCGCGCTACGCAAGCGAATTCGCGATCTTAACAAAAAAAATATACTAAATTAAGAATTAACTAAAATTAATGGGCATGGTATGAGATTATTAAATTAATTTATCGAATATTCAAACATCACGCTACACAAGTGATTTTGTGAGTTAAAGCGCGCCTACTAATTGCCTAGCGTTTAAAAAGGAAATGAGTTAATTAAAAATAGTCGGAAAATCTGATATTATTACTATTTTTCTAGCTTTATAGTTGGGAAAAATTAAGCAAATAAAAGTTGGACCAACTTAATCTATTTTAAAAGAAATAAGCCAACTTCTTGTTAAAAAAAATGGGCCAGCTTGTAAAGAGCTCTTGGGCTGCTGGAATTTGTTATTAAAATGGGCCAAGAAATGGATTTTAATTGGCCCAATGCTATATAGAAGAAAAAGGGGTAATTTTGTTGTTTAAAGGTAAATGGGCCAGCTTTTATTTTTTGGTTCAAAAAGGCCCAAAGTTGATACAATCTTGGTTCTTTACTTAGTTTGCATTTATGACAATTAACTACATAGTCACAATTGTATAAATGCACACTTTACAAAAATAGCCACTTTTGCAAATCTGAAAAAATGGCCAGATTAAAAAAAAACTTATCATAACATTCCTAGAAGCATATGTTGGCAGTGAAATTTCAACAACTAAAACGAACTCATGCTATGTGTTATACATTTAGAGTCATTCATGGCATACTTAGATATCACATTCAAAAAACTTGCAACTCAATATTCAAGTATTATGAAGGACTATATTCACATCATCACATGCTTGATACATAACAATAACATACAAGCTCTTTTGTTGTCAAATTACTCATCATATCAAACACATTTACATGGTGCAGTATGTTCAAGTTGTTCCCATTGCTGAAAATACGTACGTTACGAGTCTTAAAGGATTACCTGGATAGCAAAAGAATAAACAGTAGTTCAGCAACTAAAGCAGCATAAAAACAGCAGCAAAACAGCAGCAAAACCAGTAGCAAATCCGTGTTAAAACAACCCGAAAACTTAGAGAGGAAACCCAGAAACGAACTCTAAAGAAGACTTATACTTTTCTAAAAGTTTGCACTCTAAGATTCACTCCCAAAGCTCACCATTTCAGCTCACTTTTCATGTGTTCAACTGCTGATTTTTTTTTTATGTTTTTATGTGTTCAAAGCAATTATTCCCTCCCCCTGGAAGTGTGATTGAGTCCCCCTTATATATCAAAACAACCAGCTATTTCAAAAAAATAAAAATCAATCTTTTTGACAGATTTTCTACAAAATCTGCTCTTAAATTCAAAAGGTCAGACTTTCTGGTTCAAATCTTGTCAAGTATTTCAAACAAAATCTGTTCTCCACTATTCAAAGACAGACTTTTATTCAAACACTGTCCAAAAGTCTACATTTTCTTACAAAACAATTTGACTTTTGAGTATTTTACTCAAAGAGTCTTGAACCAGTAAATAAACAACCAAACAAGTACCATATACTCTTAAGTATTCTGCACTACCTCACTTTTATTAATACAAAACTATTTTACTACTTCAACAAGTGCAAAACAGAAAATTGAACATTTCAAACTTCAAAAACTAATGTTAAAATAATTAATAATAGACCAAAATAAAATCTGAAAATTAAAATAAAAATTAAAAATCAGCCATGAAAAAGAATAGGATTTTTACCATTTTACAATTCAAGTGGCCGAAAAAATGGTGGTATGCCAAAAGAGGATGTTTGGGGAGGTCGCCGGAATTTGGCCGGATTTTGGTCGCCGGATTTTCAGGGTGAAATTGGCATCAATAGCTAGGTCTTTAGGAGCTCTATCCATTGATGTAGGTATTGTGGGGAGGTAGTGGTTGGAGCTTCAAGGATTTGGGTAAAAAAGTGACGGGAAAGTTTCCAAGATCTAAGATTCAAGGAGTTTGAGGGATTTTTGAAGGATTTGGTTTGGAGATATGGAAAGAGGAAGTTGTGGAGATTACATGGTGTGAATTTGGAGGTGTTTGTAGGTGGTCCGCCGGCGGCGGCGGTGGGCGGAGATGGGGCGGCGTAGAGAGAGTGAAGAGAGAGAGAAGAGAAAAGAAGGAGAGGGAAAAAAGAGAGAGGAAATAAGGGGGAAATGGGGCAAATTTTTGGGGATTTTGGGCTTTAAATACCTAGGATGAAGATCAAACTAGGACCTTTGGATTAAATCAAGATGGGTGGATGAGATTGAATCTTGTTACTTAACCAAAACGACGTAGTTTCAAGACCAAACTACGTCGTTTTAAGCTCTTCTTGGCAGCTCCATTTTGGACCGGATTTGGGCTCTTTGGGCTCAAATTTTGGGCCAAATTTGGCACAATTTTAATTAAATTACACTATCTCAATCCCTACCCCATTTATCAAACAATTACTCAACTCTTAAAACCTATACATACACAAATAAGAACAAATACACACACACATATTTATATATATATATATATACAAGGCAAAAATTAGGGCACAACAAGTATTCGACTGATATGAAACTTATCATCTGGGACCAAGCTAGCAAAATGATTTTTAAACATAGTTGAAGAGTGACTGAGATGTTCTCGTTGAGGACTTCGAACAAACACCTGGGCTTTCCCAAAATTTTCAGTTTCCAAATCAGATTTCATCATAGAGATAAGTGTCATTTCATCCAACAGCTACTTAGATTCACCAAACAAACTCTTAGAAAAAGTAAATGGCTCAATTTCACTGGGTACAAGCTGATCATGTCCAGCAAGAGAAACGAGTAGTGCGTTATCGCTTGCAAATTGAAAAGGCATATCGGGTTCATTACTTTGGAGAATTCGTCAAACACCTTGCCCTTAATTGAAGCGTCACTCTCCAAAACGAGATCTTCAGAGATATGAGTAGATTGTGTAATGGAAGCACGAACCTCATTTTGGTGAGAGCATTTATTGAACACTTGGACCTCATTTGAAGATGCATCTTTTGAATCATATTCCATAGCTTCAGCAACGACGTTAGTATCTGATCGCCCAGTAGCAAAACAAACCAATGACGGATTGGTCAAACTCACCACCAGACCTGCCAAGCTCCGTTGTGGAAATCGCAATCACAATTTTGTCGTAAAATGCTTCCAATCCAATAATTGTTCGATCCAATACAACCAAGTGAACCAAGTAAGAGCTTCACCATCAAGGTATAAGTAAGGAAGAGGTAATCAATCCTTCTCGGAGAAGCCAAGGTAGACGAAGTACTGCTCAGCCCGGCAAATCCAACTCTCGATGTTGTCGCTGCCATTGAATCGATCTAGTACCGCCATTGGAGTACTCTGGATGAAAGCACCAATGTAACAAATCAATTCACAACACAAACACAGACTTATATATTCTAATCGCTGAACGGAATTACACTCAAGTAGGAAATACTATTAGAATGAACAACAACAATTAGTTGGGAATTGAAGGAACTAGAAAAGGACAAATAGAAAGATATGAGAAGCTTCAGATAGTAGAAGGATAGAGATGAGGAGCATAGACTTGGCCTAAGCATAATCACAATTCGCATACCCCTCTTCCTTGCACAATATGATAATTATACAACAACACTTTCCTCTAGCGCAATAACTCTTTGACACGTGTACTTCAACCTGGGTCCCAACGGCAGTCCAACAACCTTGTTTTGGGTTGTTTAATCATTTGACCCCAGCTAAAACCATTCTCAGGCCCAAGTGCCTCATTTTGTTCGGCCACATTCACAACAAAATATATATATTATCTGCTATATGTATGGTATAATTTAAAATATAGACACCACCTTTTAATCGTGTATCGCAAAACCAAAAGGTGGTGTCTATATTTTAAATGCCATAATTTTTTTAGTGTAATTTAATTCCATATTTTATTTCTTGACAATGTGACAGAAAAGCCGAGCCCCAGCATCAAGTCGTCAAATAAGGCTTCTTCCCATGCAAAAGCAGTTACTCACTTTGAATGCACTATTAGACCATATTGCCTTTCAAGAAGTTTCTTGGTATGTCTCAAAAATTTATTTCGCGCAAATTCTTCAAGAATCTTTGGCTAAAGCAATAGCATGATTTTACATAATTAGCAGTGTCGACTTATCGTGAAATTTAAATTCAGCTTTGTATGTTCTACTGGTTTAGCTCTAGAGCGATAGGATTCTAATGTTGTTCTTCCTCACCCAAATTTGTTTACTTTTGTATTATTTTTCAAGTGTGTTCTTTAAATTTAATTAAAATTTTCCAGGTGACAGATGATAGTGCAACTACTCGGATAAAATAAAGCATGTGCACTATTTTTGTTATTCTTTATCTTTGTTAAGTGAATATGTGAAGAATATGAACTGTTTAATGATGTATGCAAATTGTTATACACCACGGCAGATTCTTCCTCAACTATTTGCAAATAGTCTCACCAACAAGATGTGCTATTTGATTATAAGAGTTGAAAGACAAAGGTCGTGGAATTTAAAGCTAAGTTCTAATTGCAAAAATCGAGTATATATTGGAGGTGGCTGGCGTAAATTCGTTGCTGATAATCGTTTAAAGGAGGGAGATCGTATTATGTTTGAGGTGTTGGGAATAAACCCCGTAAAAATAGTATTCACGGTATTAGTGATAAACGCAGAACACTAAGTTATGGTTAAATCAGCAAGAATAGAAATGCAGCAATAATGACACCAAGATTTTACGTGGAAACCCTTCTGAATAAGGGAAAAAACCACGGCCAAGAAGAGCAACTGATATCACTATAGCGAGGAATTTTACACTGTGTAGTAACGAGTAAAAAATACTCCTAAGACCACTACACCCTCAAAAGAAATAAACACTCTTTTGCTTTTTCCACCTCACTACAATATCTCTCACACTCTATTTTTCTTCACAAACTATTTTCTTATAGTTTATGGAATACCTTGCTCTCTCTTTTCTCTCTTTGTTGGTGTGTAGAAATGAGAGTTAAAGCTCTCCTTTTATAGCCAAAACCTCACTCTCTAAAGCCTACAATATTTGACAATTTACACACCCTTTTCACAATTTCAACAAGGTTGGCTACCAAACCAAACCAAGTCAATAAAATTGGCTACCAAATTATACAAATTCAACAAGGTTGGCTACCAAACCAAACCAAGTCAACAAAATTGGCTACCAACTCATTTGAATGAGATGGACACCATATCAATCTCCCTCTCCAGCCTCATTCATCTAGAGGAGGTAGCACTGTCTTCTAGTTTGAGTGCATGCCGACAAGTTCTTTGCATAACTCGAACTTGTCTCTTGGTACCACCTTGGTCAACATATCTGCAGGATTTTCACTCGTGTGAATCTTTTTTACTTGAATTGATTCGTTCTCCACTTGCTCACGAATGCAATAATATCTGACGGCAATGTGTTTTGTTCTCGCATGGTACATGGAGTTTTTGCTCAGGTCTATTGCACGCTGACTGTCGCAATAGACAACATACTCCATCTGTCGCAATCCAAGTTCTTGAAGAAATCTCTTGAGCCATATCATCTCTTTGCTAGCTTCAGTAACCGCAATATACTCCGCTTCAGTTGTAGATAGTGCAACACACTTCTGCAACTTCGACTGCCATGATATAGCTCCCCCTAAAAAAGTAAACAAATATCCAGTAGTGGATTTTCTATTATCAAGGTCACCTGCCATATCAGAATCTGTATAGCCCTTCAAAATTGGATTTGATCCTCCAAAACATAAGCATTCACGTGAGCTTCCTCTTAGATACCTGAGTATCCACTTTACAGCTTCCCAATGCTCTTTTCCTGGATTTTCGAGAAATCTGCTAACAACACCGACTACATGAGCAATATCTGGTCGAGTGCATACCATTGCATACATCAAACTTCCAACGGCAAAGGAATAAGGAATCTTGGCCATTCTCTCTTTTTCCTCCGTTGTTGCTGGACACATCTTCTTGCTCAACTTCAGATGACCAGGAAGAGGTGTGCGAACCAACTTAGCACTTTTCATATTGAAGCGCTCCAGTACACGTTCTATGTACTTCTCATGTGACAAGTAAAGCTTCCTTTCGTTTCTCGAACGAGTAATTCTCATGCCCAAAATCTGCTTAGCATGACCCAAGTCTTTCATTGCAAAAGACTTATTCAACTGTTTCTTCAACTCGTCAATCTTAGAAGAATTCCTGCCCACAATCAACATATCATCCACATATAGCAAGAGGATGATAAAATCGTCATCAGAAAATCTTTGTACAAACACACAGTGATCTGAAGAAGTCTTCTTGTAGCCTTGCTCCCCCATAACAGACTCAAACTTCTTGTACCACTGTCTGGGAGCTTGCTTCAATCCATATAGACTCTTCTTAAGTTTGCATACAAGATTTTCTTTACCTTTTGCCTTGAAGCCTTCAGGTTGTTCCATATAAATCTCCTCTTCTAAGTCACCGTGAAGAAAAGCAGTCTTCACATCCATCTGCTCAATCTCCAAATCAAGACTGGCAGTCAAACCAAGAACTGTCCGAATGGAGGACATTTTTACGACAGGAGAAAATATTTCGTCAAAGTCAATACCTTTCCTTTGACCAAATCCCTTGACAACCAATCTAGCTTTGTATCTGGGATTCAAACTATGTTCTCCAGCTTTAACTTTGAATACTCACTTGTTCTTCAAAGCTCTCATGCCCTTAGGCAATTTCACCAACTCATAAGTATGGTTCTCATGCAGAGATTTCATCTCATCTTGCATTGCTTCAATCCATTGATCCTTGTGCTCATCTTCTATAGCCTCCGCATAACATTCAGGTTCTCCCCCATCAGTGAGTAATACATACTCATTGGGTGAATAACGGGAGGAAGGAGTACGAGGTCTAGAAGACCTCCTGAGTGGAATATCTAACTCGTCAACAGCTTCGTGAGTATGAGCATCTACCTCATCAACATTAGCATTGTTATTACCATAACCATCAATATGTTGATCTGGAATATGGTTCTGGGCATCACCATCATTATTGAGCCCACCAGCGTCATCCCCATTTGTATGAGGAACTTGATCAAGATTAACTAAACCTTCAGAACTTGAAGATTTTAACTTCTCCGCTTTGTTAATATCTTCAATGGTTTGATCCTCCACGAAGATAACATCACGGCTTCTCACAACCTTCTTCTCAATTGGATCATATAGCCTGTAACCAAACTCATCAAGGCCATAACCAATGAAGATGCACTGCCTTGTCTTGGCAGTTAATTTTGACCTCTCATCTTTAGGCACATGTACAAAAGCTTTGCAACCAAACACTTTCAAGTGGTCATAGGAAACATCCTTGCCATACCAAACTTTGTTTGGAACATCACTTTGCAAAGCAACCGCAGGGGTAGATTAATAACATGTGCGGCGGTCAACAAAGCCTCACCCCAAAAGGAATTCGGCAACTTTGCTTCAAAAAGCAAACATCTGACTCTTTCCATCAATGTCTTGTTCATCCTTTCTGCTAAACCATTAAGCTGGGGAGTCTTAGGAGGAGTCTTCTGGTGTCTAATACCCTGTTGTTTGCAGTATTTGTCAAACGGTCCACAATATTCACCACCGTTATCAGTACGAATACACTTCAGCTTCTTTCCAGTTTCTCTTTCAACTGAAGCCTGAAACTGCTTAAAGACACCTAACACTTGGTCTTTAGTCTTCAAGATGTAGACCCAAAGTTTCCTTGAACAATCATCAATAAAGGTAGCAAAATAAAGTGCACCACCCAAAGTTCTTGTCTTCATTGAACCACATAAATCTGAATGCACCAACTCAAGCAACTCTGTCTTTCTTGAAGGAGGTTGAGACTGGAAAGAAACTCTTTTTTGTTTTCCAGCCAAGCAGTGCTCACATTTTTCTAATTTTGCACTTTCAAAATTTGAAAACAATTTCTTCTTGGCCAGAACATTTAGTCCTTTCTCGCTAATGTGGCTAAGCCTCTTATGCCATAATGTTGAAGAGTTATGGCTCTCAACGGCATTCACCATATCAACACAGGTAGAGGCCGTAGTCCAGTATAGACCACGACGATTTCCCCACGAGCCACAATCATGGAGCCCTTAGTGAGCTTCCACTTTCCAGCACCATTGGTACTGACATATCCTTCATCATCTAAAACACCAACAGAGATCAAGTGCAAACGAATATCAGGTACATGTTTTACATTGTTTAAAACTAGTTTATCTCCAATACTAGTTTCCAAACAAATCGTTCCAACACCAGCCACCCTAGATACAGTCTCATTACCCATACTCCGAGTTCCAAAGTCACCCTGAGTATAGGACGAGAAAAATTCCTTCCTTGATGTCACATGAGATGCGGCACCACTGTCCACAACCCAGTTTGACTCATCACAAGCAATATTTATCAGATCCGCATCAAGGACTGTAACAAGATCTTCTGTAGTGACGGTGGCCACACGATTGCCATCTTCTTTCTGTTCTTCCTTGTCTCTGTTCTCCTTTTTCAAAATCCGGCAGAACTTCTTTGTGTGCCCTTTCTTCCCGCAATGATAGCACTCAATATCTTTAAGTCTGCTTCTGGATTTGCTTCTATTATGTTCTCTATTTTGAGAACCCCGATTCTTGCTTCTCCCCCTAGAGTCAGTCACCAAGACATCTGATGAGGAGGAACCCTGAGATTTTCTTCTCATCTCTTCATTTAGAAGGCTGCTCTTGGCAAGATCCATAGAGATCACACCATCCGGAGCAGAATTTGATAATGAAGTTCTAAGAATTTCCCAAGAATCTGGTAGGGAACCAAGTAGAAACAAGCCTTGAATTTCTTCATCAAATTTAATGCCCATAGCAGATAACTGGTTCATGATCCCCTGAAAATTATTCAGATGATCTGTCATCGCGGAACCATCGTGGTATTTTAAACCCAACATCTGCTTTATCAGAAACATCTTGTTGTTTCCAGTTTTCCGAGCATACAAACTTTCAAGGTGCTCCCATAGGGTCCGAGCATGTGTCTCCCCAGAAATATGGTTCAAAACATTATCGTCAACCCACTGTCTAATAAAGCCGCAAACCTGCCTGTGTAACAGATTCCACTCTTCATCTGATTTATTATCAGGCTTTACAGTGGCGAAGACAGGTTGATGAAAATTCTTGACATAGAGCAAATCTTCCATTTTGCCCTTCCAAATGGCATAATTTGTGTCATTCAAGGTAACCATTCTACTAGTGTTGGCTTCCATCGTTTATCACAAATACAAATACTATTTATTAGGAGACCAAAGTAATTCTTTTCTGATGTGGAAGTTCAGACTGTGCTGCAACCACAGAACATACTCAGACAGAACCTTGGCTCTGATACCACTTGTTGGGAATAAACCCCGTAAGAATAGTATTCACGGTATTAGTGATAAACGCAGAACACTAAGTTATGGTTAAATCAACAAGAATAGAAATGCAGCAATAATGACACCAAAATTTTGCGTGGAAACCCTTCTGAATAAGGGAAAAAAACCACGGCTAAGAAGAGCAACTGATATCACTATAGCGAGGAATTTTACACTGTGTAGTAACAAGTAAAAAATACTCCTAAGACCACTACACCCTCAAAAGAAATAAACACTCTTTTGCTTTTTCCACCTCACTACAATATCTCTCACACTCTATTTTTCTTCACAAACTATTTTCTTATAGTTTATGGAATACCTTGCTCTCTCTTTTCTCTCTTTGTTGGTGTGTAGAAATGAGAGTTAAAGCTCTCCTTTTATAGCCAAAACCTCACTCTCTAAAGCCTACAATATTTGACAATTTACACACCCTTTTCACAATTTCAACAAGGTTGGCTACCAAACCAAACCAAGTCAATAAAATTGGCTACCAAATTATACAAATTCAACAAGGTTGGCTACCAAACCAAACCAAGTCAACAAAATTGGCTACCAACTCATTTGAATGAGATGGACACCATATCATGAGGTTGTTACTGATGGAAGTACATCAATATGGAAATTTCAAGTTGTTAGTGATGCAGAAACTCCAATTGAGAAGTCTCAAGGTAAGTTTTCTCATCTTATAATCAGCAATATGATCTTTTTCATTGTCATAAGAAGTTACTATTTTGTGTGGTATTTATAAATATTACTCTAAAATTTCACTTTCTGTTTCTTCTCTATATAAATAATGTAGTTAAGAGAGTTATATGATTATCATTTTTTTTTCTTTTTTCTATTGGGGTACCTTTTTATTACTTCTCAGAGTACTAAATACATCTTCATTGGCTTCAAATCAAAGACTAAAGTGCAATTTGTTGTATGTATTCACTCAACTCCGTAGATAACTAAACTGTAAAGGCCATTTCCACTTGAAAAAATAACATTCAAATTCACTGATTAGGAGGCGAGTTATTTCATAATTGAGAACGAGAAATTTCGATACAGTGACTTTTGTCTGAAGCAGAATTCGAACACATAATGGTGTTCTTACACTAGACCAAAGCTCTAGAGCAGGAGGTTTGTTATTTTAAATTATTAAACTGTTTGATTTAATTAGAATCTAGTCAAGTTCAAATTCAAACTATTGAACTTTATTTTCAAATCATATTCTGTTCTAATTAATTATTTCCTTTCAACATGATTTGAGGAGTAAGAAAACTTTTTAGGGATATGTACATATGGGTTATTTTGTAAAAACAAATTGAATTCTTTCTTGATTACATAACTAGACAATTATTTTGAACCAAAATAAAAAAATAAATTGGTTACTTATTGTGAACCGGAGGGAGTGTCGCACCTCCTTTTTGCCGCGCCCGCGAGGCGCGTGGGGAGTTTTCTCCAATTAAAGGACAGTCGAAACGGGATTTATTTAATCATTTAAGAGTCGCCACCTGGGAATTTTAAGGCGTCCCAAGTCACCAATTTCAATCCCTGAATCGAGGAGAATATGACTCTGTTTATTATTCTGCGAACCAGAAATCCTGAGTAAGGAATTCTGTTAATCCGGAAGAAGGTGTTAGGCATTTCCGAATTCCGTGGTTCTAGCACGGTCGCTTAACTGTTTTTATTATTGGCTTAATTATCTTGATTTTATTAAATATATTGATGTTACATGATTTTTTACTACCGCTTATTGAGGACCCTTCTTTGAATCGAATTACGCGTACGTATATTCGTGTTTTAAATTTTACAAATGCGGAATTGTGTCACGCGTACGTGTACACGATAACTTTTAAACAATCGTTTTTCGAAATTGTGTTGAATCAAGAATATTTGTTTTTCTTGAATAGTGAATCGTACATCTCGGGTTTTTATGAAATTGATTTAACGCCTTTAAAAAAAATCCTTTTTTATTAAATATTCGTTCGAAATTGCGCGTACGCATAATCCGAATTTTTACTTTTTTAAAAATATAATCAGGGTACGCGAACGTATCCCTAATTGCACAAAATATTCGTAATAGTTTAGGGATTTTCCACAATTTGTTTATTATATTCATGTATTTCTTTTATGTGAAAATCATGAGAAACTCCTATTTAGAGGCCTATAAATTCTTTGAAAAGAATTCGCAATCTATTAAAGGTTGTTCGTCGATTATGATTTCCGAATATAAGTTATATTCATTCCAACTATTCGAATTCAAAGAACAGAATAAAAATATGATTAATACTATTTTTAAACAAATATGACATATATATATATGCCAAAGAATAAATTGCATATGAAACTGAAAATAAATGATTCATAAAGGAAGGAAATATTTTCCGAGAATTTTCATTATTTACTTAATGCAAATTCTATTTCTAATTATCATTGATGTAAAGTGTGGCAATTTATGCTTGTACATCTCTTTTCATTCTCATATACTCGCTTTTAATCTAATAGGCCTAATTATTTGGTCACTTTGTTTTATGAAGGTAGATAAGCATCGAATTTATAGAAAAGGAATTATTATACAAGTTAATTCAACAAAGTTACCTTACATGCAACCTAACTGTTTGGCGTAAACATTCATAACGTTTTAACATCATGATGAGCTATACCAACTTACTTTACTCATATGATTATACCTGTCATCATACCATATAATAACTTATACCAATCTAAACAAAATCATATTTGTTACAAGATATTCTACTAATGTAACTTCTTAATCTTTACATTTAGCTAATGGTATTATGGGATGTAATCAATGGCCCATTTTTATGCCTTACTCCCTGTTTTGACAATTCACATATACCTATACCAATGAGATTTCGGAATGGCTAACATTATTACAAAGCTTTATATGAATTTCAAAATAAGACAATTAACTCATAGCTATCAAATTGAATTCACTACTAGTTAACTAACATGAAACAAAAAAATGAAATTTAAACTAATGAACTTGGACAATTGGAAACAGAATTGCAATTCAGGCTTCATGGATTTGTCATGTTGAATCTCTTTTCAACATAAAATTCAAAAGATAAGTACCTGGAAATGAAGGTAGAAGAAGTAAATTTCAGCAGTAGCAGCAGTAACAAAATACTGGCAGAATATCAGTATTTCCACAGATTTGAGCAATAACAAGACCCGAGAAACCCAGATTCACAAGAGTAAAGCTTCTTTTAAGAGACTTCAGATTTTTAACTGAAGAATGAGATCGAACAAATCCGGACAGATTCAATACCAAGAGTAATATTTCTGATTTTTTCTGTTTTCTGTTGCTGTATATCTGTGTGTGTGTGTGACTGCTTTTTTGTTCCTTTTCTGTTTCTTTTTCCTCTCCTAAAATCTCTCAAATTCTCCTCTTCTGAAAACTGATCCTAAAAATCTGTTTGCTTCCCTAATTTCACACTCTCTTTTTCTCTTAAAACTCCTTCTCTCTCTGAAAACTGATTTTTTCTCTCTTCAAAATCTCTTCAAGTCTCTCCTAAAATTCTCTAAGGTCTGTCCCAGTCTGCTGTCCAGCTCCTGTATTTATACAGGGCTGGTTGTACCTTTTTCATGGTGGTTGGACCCTTTTTCCCTTTAAAAATTAAAAAGTTTCCATTAAAACTACTTTTTAATACTTTATGTGATCCTAACATGATTTTCAGCAGCCCCATTATCCCTTGTTCCCCTTTATTACTTAAATTATAGCCATTACATTCCACTTTCAGCCCACTACTATTATCACATTACCCTACTGTTTCATTCCAGAAATATCCCAGAAATCCTACTGTAATTACTGCCTTTAAACTAAAATTCAGAATCTGTTACAAAACAGATTTTAAAATTTGTCCAGGCTTGATTATCCTTCTGATTTTAACAGCTAGAACCAATTCTAAACAACTTCCTAACACAGTTGTATCTATGCAACATTGTGAACTTGAATTCAAACTTAACATCTCAACAACATCACACAGAATTTAACAGAACAAATCAACTAAATTTGAAATATGTATGAATGCAGGGGCATGGTCAGTATACTGACACTGCCTGAAACCAACTGCCCAAAAATTAATACTCAAATGTTTGATAAACTTTCTGACTTATTAAACAAGAACCAACTAATTAGCAAGGACTAACTAACTGATTACAACAACATGATAATAGTCAATCAAAACAGGTGAGCAGGTTATTACAATGTATTATCATAAACGGGAATTCATAATGTAACTAATCGACGAACTTAATCGAGTCGATTACACATATTGTAAACAAACATAACCAACAGAAACATTTCACATTCGGATTAAGTAGATAGGTAAGAGACATAAATGACAGAATTAATCAAAACAAAATATGAAAAATTAACAAGCTATTAATACAGTCAACAATACACGTAGAATGCACAAAAGAAATAGAAAAAATACCTCTGAATCTTCAAATTTATTCAGGCAGACTCAATCTTGAATTCGGACATTTTTGAGACTGAACAGACTTTATTCGAAGTATTCTCAGTTGAGAATACCTCGATTAAAGTCTGTTAGACCTCAATCTTTCACTCGAATCAGAAAAATTCCAAGATTGGAAAATTTAGGGTTTCTGGTTCTTGGATCTTAAATCCGAACATTTCCGGGCTGATTCGAAGGAAACCAAAGATGACACAAGGGTGAGGGGAGCCTAGGGGTCATTTGGTATCATTTTAGAACAAGTCTGAGTTTGTTCTTGTTTGATCCGAATCTTCAAAAGAAGATTCGAGAAACTCGGAACTGATTCGAGCCAAACAAATAACAGATCCATACTCAGGATGACTAGGGGAAGCTATGGTGTTAACTAGGTGTTGTTTGGTTTAGATCTGAACTTGGCTCGAATCTTCAAATGAAGATTCGAGAACCTTCAGGGAGATTCGAACCAAGCAGATAACATATTTGGATAGAGGAGGTTCAGGGGGTTCTGGGGTGTTAAGGTGGTGACCGGCGGCGTTGATGCCGCCGGGTTTCAGGCGGTGGGATCTTAGGGTGGCTAGGGTTAAGGGGGGGTCTGGGGAAGATGATGAACAGTGATAGGAGGGGGGGGTGTTCAGTTAGGGGCCGGGTAAGGCTTGGGACTTATATAGGGGTGGGGTGGATTGGTATCGTCCGTTGGATCAAGTAGAATGGATGGCCAGGATTAATTCATTAAACCAAACGACGTCGTTTGATTTAAAGTTGGGGTCGGACTGAATCGGGTCAATGGGTCGGGTTATGGGTTGCGGGTAAGGGCAGGGGATCTTGACCGTTGATTGGATTTAATCCAACAACCTTTGATGAGAGGTGACCAAACGACGTCGTTTGGTTCTGGCTTTGAATTGGACCGGACCTGGGAGTGTTGGAATTGGGCTGTGGAAGGGTAATTCGATTTGGGCCTGGATTTTAAATCCAGGTCCAATTTTCCCATTCTATTTTATTTTATTTTCTGATTTTATTATTAATAAAAAAATCCTAATAAAATTATAAAATAATTTTTAACCTTACATAAAAATATTAATTACTTCATAACAACTATTTAACACATAATCAAAACATTAATCACACAGTAAAAAGAAATAGAACGAATGCATATTTTTTTGTGATTTTATTTAAATTATCTCTTAAATGCATAATTAAATCCTATATGCATGCAATATGTATTTTATTTTATTTTTTCATTTTATTATGACAAAAATAAACATTTACGGACATAACACAAATATTTAACACCACGCAAATTCACAAATTACACAGTAAAAGAAATTTATTTTATTTTTTGATTTATTTTTTGGAGTAGTTTTCGTTAAGGCAAAAATCACGTGCTCACAGGGAGTAATAGTGTTACCGGTAATGATTAATTTTGCATGGAGGGGGAAACTGTCAGCAACGCTGTTTTTCACTTTCCAAGGATTACTTACTTTCCAGAAGTAGAGAGTTTACCCCCTTGCAAAAAGTGTTAATCAAAGTATAATGTAAATTTTAGGGAAATTTTCGTTTATGTACCATATAGGAAACTATATTATCAAATATATTCATAGTATGAAAATTTCACGCCATACTAATAGTTTTTCTACAAAAAAAATAGATAATTCATTAAATAAAGAACATTATAATTGTAGGCTTCCTTATTTAGGCGCGCTAAAATTGGGGAAGTAAATATTCTTCTAGATATTTCATTAAATAAGGAATCATTGTAGTTGTAGACGTCCTTATTTAGGCGCGCTAATATTGGGTTAATTGTCTGATTTTAATGGATTCGATCTCATCTTTTTAAAATATTTAATTACTTGGAACTCAACTGAAAGAATTAAAAATATACAAGCTATTCTAGGTTGTCAACACTTACGTCTAACGTAACAATATTGCAGATGCGTATTAGTAAGAAAAAGGTGGATGATTTAGTATTGTTTTGGACAAAAATATGTATCTAAAATGTGAAACATACATTTCAGGGGAAGCATGTGGAGTCCAAATATGTACCCAGTTTGTAGATATTTTGTAGATAAATTGTAGATTATTTGTATTCTGATTGTAGATGCTTTATTTTCTATTTTCACAAATAAAAAACGCCTAAAACTTCTACAAATCTTCTGGAAAAAAACGCAATTATGTCAAAAATCCCAATTATACTACAATTGAATGGGAATTGGGATATTAAAATTCAATGTACCCAGTTTGTAGATATTTTGTAGATAAATTGTAGATTATTTGTATTCTGATTGTAGATACTTTGTTTACTGTTTTCACAAATAAAAAACGACTAAAACTTCTACAAATCTTCTGCAAAAAACGCAATTTTGTCAAAAATTCCAATTATGCTACAATTCTGTGATTCTCTTGTATGCTCTTGTTACTCCTTACGAAACTGTTATGCTAAATATGGAATCCAAAAAAATATGATGAAGGGATAGATCTTCCTAAGCAAAATCCTCCCATGAACTGTTACAAGAAAATTGACTTTTGCCAACAATTGAAGCATCAAAAGAAAAAGATAAAAAGATCTGTTCGAGCTCAGAACATATTGAGAATCAAACTCTGGGAGATAAACCTTAGTGTGAAGGAACCCGAAATCATAACCATCAAATCGACCAGGCTTGTGTTCATCTTCCCCGGGCACAAAAACATTGGGACAAGATTGCAGAGCTGCCTACAGTACCTTGGCTATGGAAGAAATAATGGGATTTTGATACAGAATTCGTGGGTGTGGGAGGGAAACGTGGGTGAAGGTGTGGGAATTGGAGAGAGAAACGTGGGGAGAGTGGTATTAGAAGGAATATACGGTACCATTAAATTAGGAGTGTAATTAGTACCCTTAAAACCCACTAATGGTATATAATTGGTAATTAGGTATACTAAATGTAATTATATTAAACCTTAAACATTGAGGGTAATTTCCTAGTAAAAATTCCATTTATACATATACTGATTTTTAAATGAACTAAAGATATCCTATATGGTAAACATTATCACCGTAGGTTTGACTGTTTGAGTGATTTAGACGGCTAATGCATATTTCTTCCGTCCTAATTAATTTATATGATTGATCCAAAAAGAATATTACTTTTATGTTCAGAAAATATTTGATTTAAGTTTCTCATTTTATTTTTAATGCGATAATCTATAAGCTCATAAATATTTATGTCCAGTTTTATATCACAATTTTTTTAAAAAAAATATTGTTTCAAAATTTCATGCCGATCAAATACCATCAAGTAATTTGAAATGGCTCATATATATGTTTTGAACTATATACGTATTGAACACTTTTATATATTTCTACATTTCTGAAGTGACCTTAAGGGGTCGTTTAGCATGACGGATAAGCAAAATAATTTTGCAATAAAAATTACCGTCTTATTCCTTATTTAGTTATTAATCCTGGAATAAATTATTCCAGAATTAAAAATAGTATCGGAATAACTTATATATGTTAGAGGGTGGAATAGTAATCCCAGAATAAATTATTCCAGAGTTAAACAAGAAAAATTGACAATCCCAAAATTAATACAACATATCAAACAGTCAATAAATAATATCGTTATGATAACTAACTCAAATATTCAACATAACTTATAATTAATTTCAACATAACTTATATTCAAACCAAACGACCCCTAAGACTTAGTGTTGTCATATCAATATCCTGATTGAAGTGCAGAGTTATTCAATGGTATTAATTGGTTCCTATTTCCTATATCAGAAAGCTGCCTTCTTTATTTATTCCGGTAGTAACTTTCAAGTTAATTTCCTGTGCAACTCTGTAGTGTTATTCTACAGAAACTATATCTCCTTAATTGGCAGCCATGAAAAAAGTTCCTCCAAAGAAACCTCATTTTTTCAAACCTATTCTGCCTGGTTTCAAGAATGGTCTAGTAAGTTATTATACTTTTAATTGTTTCATCTTTCTATATATTATTCTGTTATATGTATATTATATAAAGGTGAAGGAGGGGGAATGTGAGAGACCTTGTAATAGTATAATGTCACGTCCTGAAAAAAGATATGAATCATACTTTATGACATGGCTATTTTAATCACACATATTTTTGTAGTGCAGAAAATTCCTGTAGGTTTCTTGAAGTATCTGAAGGGACATAAGAATGAACATGCAATACTTAGAAGGGGTAGCAAGCAGTGGCGGGTGAAGGTGAATGGCCGTCGATTCGAAGCGGGTTGGGCTGAATTTGCACAAAAGCATGGTTTGCAGTTAGGAGATGTGTTGATTTTTAGACATGACGGAAACATGGAGTTTGAGGTTACCATATTTGATTCAAGTGGAAGTGTCAGAGAATATTTGCAAGAAAAAGTCCATACTACTGTTGAAGAGACTTCAAAGAATTTTGAATTTGAAGGTGAAGTCTTTAAGGCCTGCTTGTTATGGAAATTAAACTATAACTAAAATACATGTTTTCATTGATTAGTCCGATAAATAATAATAGCAACAGGAGTATATATTAAGGTGAGGGATCGTGAAATTATTAAAGCTTTTTGTCCCACCTTTTTACTTTAAGCACTTGACTTACTATATAGTATTTATATAAAAATTTATGCTCTGTGCCGACGGTACCCAGTTCAGATGAACCCGGTGCGAGTACGCACAAATGATCATCTGGGCAAATATGAGCTTCGGCCCTCTGTTGATGTTAACAAAAAAAAAATCTGCTTTCTATGAGTGATTTTCCATATTTAATTTCTTGACAATGTAACAGAAAAGCCAAGCCCCAGCATCAAGTTGTCAAACAAGGCTTCTTCCCATGCAGAAGCAACTTCTCTTGACAAGTTGTCTTTTGGTCAATCTCATTTTGTATGCACTATTAGACCCTATTGCCTTTCCAAAAGTTTCTTGGTAAGTCTTAAAACTCAATTCATGCAAACTCTCTGCCAATGGGCTATGTTAGATTGGGTAGAGTCCCACATTGGTTAGGAAATGTGCTAGTGGTCTCCTCATATGGACTTGGGCAGTCCTCTCCTCGCGAGCTAGCTTTTGGAGTTGAGTTAGGCCCAAGCGTCATATCTTTACAAGCTAAAAGAAACATATGTGCACCATTTTTTTCTCTTTAGTTTTTTTGGTTATAATATTCGAAGAAAAAGAGACTATTTAATGATGTTTGCAAATGGCTATACACCATGTCAGTTCCTTCCTCAACAATTTGCAAAAGCGAATGGTCTCACAAACAAGAAATGCAATTTGATTATAAGAGATGGAAGACAAAGGTCGTGGAATTTAAAGCTAAGTTCTAGTCGTAGACCTCGAGTCTACATAATTGGAGATGGATTGCGTAAATTCATCGTTGATAATTGCTTAAAGGAGGGAGATCGTATAATGTTTGAGGTCGTTACTAATGGAGAAACACCAATATGGAAATTTCAAGTTGTTACTAATGGAGGGACTCCAATCAGGGAGTTTCAAGGCAAGTTTCTCATCTTATAACCAGCTGCCCCTCTTATTTCTTTGTTAATCTCTTTTATTGTCATATGCACTTCCATATTCTGTGTGTGTAGAATCTCTTGTTTTTTTTTTTGGCTGTCTAAATTGTGTGTTATACATTTTTCACTTAATAGAATCTAGTCAAGTTCAAATTCAAACTATTGAACTTTATTTTCATATCATATTTTGTTCTAATTAATCATTTCCTTTCAACATGATTTGGAACAACAGACATTAGGAAAAAGCCCTCAAACATGAGTCCTCTCAATGCACAAGTATCTACAACTTATGGTGATGATAATGATCTTCCTTATTTTATTTCAACCATTAAACCTTATTGCACCAAGAAGTCAGTTTTGGTAAGTGCATGCTTTGAACTTATTTTAGTTATATTCCTTTTCTTTGCCTTTTTTGTTTTTGTAATGACAACTGATCAAACTTGTTCTAAATAATGGAATAAATTGTGTGGTAGTATCTTCCGCTGGATTTTGTAAAGTCAAATGGATTGATGGATAGAAAGTGTGAGTTGATTCTGAAAAATGAAGAAGATAGATCTTGGTCAGTGTGGCTAGGGAGAGAAGGACGTCATTTTGGAATTGTAAGGGGATGGTCAAAATTCAGAACAGCAAATGGTCTCCAAGTAGGAGATACTTACAAATTTGAACTCATCAAAAATGGAGAAAAACCTATAGCGCACTTCCATTGTAAGTATCCTTCCAGTTCTAATATATTTTTATGGAGTTTAAGTTTTATGCTCTAGGGGTATGAAAGCATATTTACATAAATATGTCACTTATTATTCTTGCAAAGAGTTAATTTAAAAGTTATTTACATGTTTTGTTATACTTTGAAATTATATGAAATTACTAACGATGTCATAGTGAACACATTATAATGGGCTCCCTAGCAGATGCTGTTACAACTTTCATAATAATGTATTTTGCAGGCAAATATTCTGAAAAGGTTTCAAAGAGGGAGGGACAGTAGTGAAGCAACCTGAGATTTGGGGCAAAATTTTGTTAATGCAATATATGAAAGACTTGAAAGTAATGACTGGCCTAGCCAGCTTTTGTCCAGGCTCCAATTACTCGGTATATATATGGCTTAATTGTGGTTGTATAAACTACTAGGGTATTTTGTACCATATGGCCTTTCCTAAGGTCATTTGTTAAATTATGTTCTCATTAGTTCAGTGTGCTAAATTTCATCTTTTAAAGTAGTTGGTTGAGTTTTTCTTTTTTCATAAAAATTTAAACCACTGAGTAATAGATGGATTGAATTAATGACATGTTCTTGATGCATGATAGTTATTTAGCATACTAACTCCACTTAATTAGGACTCTAAGCTACGGTTTTGAGGTCTTTTTGAATAAGCATCATAAAATTAGGTTGTTTTAGTTCTATGTTCTTTTAACTGCTAATCTGAATCAAATATTATCAGTTTTTCTGATTCAGTACCATGTCCTTCATTTTTATTTTTATTTTTGTTTTTGCACTCTCGTATTTGCCGACTGTCGTATGAAGTCGTCTTCTTTTTCATTCTTTTATTATTTTTTATTTTCATTTCAATTTGGGTCACAACCTTTTGAATCAATGATCAATGCTATACTTAGGGGCCGTTTGATTTCATAAATTAGGCATGATAATACAAGCATAAAATTTAACAATAACAATATAGGAGTTGTTTGGTATGATGAATAAGTAAAAATAATCATGGGATAAAATTTAGTATACATCGGCTATGTATTGTTTGGTTACTAATGCTAGGATAAGTTATCCCAGGATTACGGATTACCGGGAGTTATACGTGCCAGAGGCTTGAATAGTAATCCCAAGATAAACCAGTAAAATTGACAATCTCAGGGTTAATACAACATACCAAACACAATAAAAAAAATTAGGATAACTAATTCTAACATAATTAATCTCAATATAAGTAATCCACAGTGTTTTGATACCCGGCATAAATGACTCATTTATGATGGAGCACCAAGATATGCTGCAAGTAATGTCATAGAATCTCCATCGGCTGTCACTACTCGACCTTGCTTTGCATATCTTTTGGTTGTGAATATATCAGATCCTAAGAGTTGTGTGCCGTTGCCGTTGACAAAATCCATGGCTTCCAACATATCACATAAAGTCTTTTAAAGTTAATGTGATGTGCAAGACACTTCTGGTTCTTCGAAACTGAATTATTTTGCAAATGAAAAGGTGAATATCAGTTTCGGATGGAGGGTACACGAGAGTAACTTCTTTCGTATAAGATGGCCATCACGATAGTATCTATCTGTGACATTCAAGTTCAGTTCCATAAATTAAATCCAGAGTGCTCCTTCCTCAACATCTGCAGTCTCTTGCCTCTGCTTAGCCAACTGTTGATCAAACTGGGCAACTGCCGCATAAACTTCTCAGCAAATGCACTGGCCTGAAAACATGGAGATACAATTCTCACCGTGATGTAAGAAAACAAGAGACATTTCCAGAAGGTTGCTTTTCTTGAAGATACAATAAGATCCCTTATTTATTTATCATTTTATATTTAACATAGTGAGTGCAGATTGGCAAGTATTGAAGGAATGATGGTATGGAAAAGTAGAAAGTTCTCGGACCAACCCCCCCGCCCCAAGACTCTCAATCTTGGGTTGATGCTCTACTTGGGGGAATGGAGATAACCAGATAGAGGAGAATGTTTCCCTTACTTGATGAATCTTGGTACAAATTCAGTTGAGAACTATGAGAATTTTTTCCAACTATAGGGATTGATGTTTAAACATCACACAGCAAAGCCAATCAAACTGTAAAAGGAACCACCGTAAATGAACAAGTCAAAGAACAAATTTTGAGTATAGCATAGAACTTCAAAGGCTAACATTTGTATCCAATGCAAGATTTGAAGATAGGCTTTTGGAAAACGGGTAAGATACAGTTGCTCATGCGGGTAAAGCAGTTGTCTATTGACCAAAAGAAACCTTGAGCATGGTTAAACATAACTTTTTAGGGCATCAAATCTAAGTTGTTATGATCACTCACTTTGATAGGAAAAGCCTGTGGAACGTCATGGATTATCATTTTTCTGTCACTATATTAGTCTTGCCTGCACTTCTGAAATCTTTTCAAAATGGCAGATTAACTCTTTGGCCTCCATAACTTAAATAGTGGCTATTACTCCATCATAATTTCCCTTAGTTTATAGTATTAACTTTTCATGTTAGAGTTTACTAATTTTCAAGTTCAAAATCCTGATTTTGTGAGTACTTTAAGGTAAGAACTGAATTATGATCGCATGATTCCAGGATCTGATTGGAGTATCGAAAATTTAAACTTGTTCATATCCTTAACTCACCATGGTAAATCATGGGTCAGCACAAGCGGAGACAAGATGGAGAATCAATTGACAGAACTCAGTGTTGATATGTACATCACCCATTGATGAGCTCCTGTCAAGGGGGGAAGAAGAAACAAAACAAAAAGGAAAAAAGAAAGAATGTGAGGAAAATAATTTATTAGTTTTGGAAGAAGATTTAATAGCTAATAGAAGGAGAGAATTATATAAGAAACCAAGTCATAAGGTAGATACCTACTATATTTTAAGCTAAATCCCTGGGTTTACAGGAAAGAGCTGTAAAGTTTCTGAAGACACTGGCCACTCTCCCACAGAAAGTAGAATGTGACCTTTGTTTCTTACAAGAGGAGCAACTGGATTCATTGGTCATGGAATCATGGTGTTCACTATTGTCATATCTGCCCGTCCTTATCCCAATGCATTGTTCTGTTGGTTCATCATTATTTTCCCTCATTTGTAACAAGGCCTGAAGCTCAGTTTCATCTTTATACAACAAACGAAGTCCAAACTCCTTCATTTCTCCACAAAAAAGTAGCCTAATAAGTCCATAGTCATTTGGTGTTTTTCCATTTGCCTTAGATGTATCCCATAAGCCAGCAAGAGTTACAACGAAAAAATGAATAGTTGATTCTGTATCGTACTTTGAATGGTTGCATAAGGCAAGTTTCTGGGTCATCCACGACATCTCATCATTACATAAGGGAATCAATTGAGCTGTGGTTTCAATTAGGCTGCCAGAGTAACATACAGCAAATCCCAAGAAGTTATCACGTACATACCAATTTTCAGGCAAATTGACTGATACACTAGTATCAATTCCCTGATAGCGAAACCAACTTGGGATCTTCTTCCCAGGATACTCAATGGTAAAAACTCTCTGTGACAAGGAATCTGAAGAAGAGATGTCATGCTGCAAGGAAGCGATATTCTGAAACAGGCTATGTGCAAACAAATTATAGATCGAATCGTTGTATGCATCATACTTATCGTACAGTGGTGTGAATATCAGCCACTGTAATTTCTTCTTCTTGGTTGCTAAATTATGAATACTTTTCAGAACCATATGACTATCTGCATGCAATTCATCTAAATCTGGTGGAAGTTCTGGCAGCTGTGTAAGACTCCTGCACTCTGTTAAATGCAAGGATCGAAGCGCACCAAGTTGTGCTATGCTTCTAGGCAAATGCTCAAAATTATTTCCCCTGAGATACAATACTTCCAAAGAGGATAAGCATCCAATGTCTTCTGGAAGTCCACCATCCACTAGATTACAGTAACTGAGATTCAAAATTTCCGATGAATGTAATCCTTCAGCCACCGGAGGGAACACAAAGTTCACTTCATCTTCGAGGCCTACTTCTGATTTTTGCTTTGCGAAGCTCAAGAATCTAAGCTTGTTCAGCCAGACAATAGAAGATGGAGGTTGTGAGATTAGAGTATCTCTGGCATCAAGCCGCTCCAAGTTTTGTAAATCCCCTATAGCTTCTGGAAAGCTTACAAGCTTTGAGCAACCTGATACATCTAGATTGACTAAACTTTTCAACTTACAAATGCTGCTGGGAAGTCTTACAAGGTTTTCTAAACCTCTCAAATCTAGATCCCTTGTCACACTGTCGAGCATGTGAATTTCTAACTCAAATTTCATGCTTCCCAGGATTTCTGGAAAACTTTCTAAATTGGAGCACTCGTGTAGATACAAATATTTAAGGGAATCGATGCACAGAGCTGGAAACCTCTTAAGGCATTTACAATTAGTCAAATCTAATGTACAGAGCTTTCTAAAAAATCCTAGGGAATGATGAACCTCTTCAAGATTTAGACAATTTGACAGATTCAAAGTGTCCAAATTTGGCATCCCTACGAAATCCGGCAACTCTTTTAGGCTCTTGCAATTTGTTAAGTCCAAGGATCGAAGAGCACCAAGTTGGGCTATACTTGGAGGCAAATGCTCAAAATTATTTCCCCTGAGATACAACGCTTTCAAAGAGGATAAGCATCCAATGTCTTCTGGAAGTCCTCCATCTATTACATTGCAAAAACTGAGATCCAGATCTTCCAATGAGCGTAAACCTCTGTTCACCGGAGGGAACACAAAGTAACCTGCAACTTGGCCTTCTTCTGATTCTAACTGTCCAAAACTCAGGAATTTAAGTTTGTCCAAGCGCACAATAGAAGATGGAGGTCATGAAATTAGAGTATGTCTGGCATCAAGCTTCTCCAAGTTTTCTAAATCCCCTATCTCTTCAGGCAACATTTCAAGTTTTGCGCAATCCGATACATCTAGCTTCACCAAGCTTTTCAACATACCTATGCAGCTTGGAAGAGCTACAAGGTCTTCTAAACAGCTCAAATCTAGTTTGGTAATATGAGTTTGTAACTGAATATATGATGGTAGTTCCCTTATCTCAGAGTATCCCATGTCAATCTCTAACTCCAGCTTCATTCTTCCTATGATTTCCGGAAACTTTTCTAAACTACAGCAATCATGTAGATAGAGATATTTGAGAGATTCCACGTTGACACATGGAAACTTCTTAAGACGTCTACAATAATTCAAATTCAACTGAATGAGTTTTCTGGAACATCCCAAGGAATGGTGAACCTCTTCAAGATTACTACATTTCTCCAGATCCAAATACTCCAAATTTGGCATCCCCGTGAAATCTGGTGTGCATATCAGGCTTGTAGAGACGCTGAGATGTAGCTTTCGTAGATACTTCAAATGCTGTTCAGAACATAGAAAGAATGAGATAGACAAACAAGAACAACCAGGTAAAAGAATCATCATAAAATATGGTGCAGCTCAGGATTTCAATAGTAAAAGTCATGCCTAGCGGGCTATCTGTGAATCTAGCAATTATTTGGCCAAATGCATATACAGCCTTAAAGTCACAAGTACTTTTCATTTAGACACCTTTTGTTAGTTTGGGTGCACCTCTACGACTCGAGAGGGGAGTGAATTGGGACGTACCAAAATTTTCGCAATCTCCTAAAATTAGCCTAACTTTTGTTCCACGAACCTGGTTTCCTATTGAACACCTAAGGCAATATATATATATCTTACTAGGAAAATGTTTGAATGAGTTTTAAAATTGAGCTTTTTAGTTAAAATGATGATGAGAAGATTTGGAAAAAATCCTTCTCAAAAAAGAAAATTAAAAAACCTTCTCAAGAAAGATCTGAGAAAAAGATATTATAATACTCCGAGAACAACCCCAAAATTACACATCAATTTGAGTTTTTCTAATTACTCTCTTCATCCCAATTTATGCGACGTGTTTGATTAGGCACAAATTTTAAGAAAGAAATAAATACTTTTGAAACTTGTAATCTAAACAAACCATTAATGTGTGGGTACAAATCATCTCATTAACGGTAAAATAAAAAATTAAAGTAAAATTGTTTCTACATAAAAAAGTGTGTCATTCTTTTTTAGATAAATTAAAATTAAAAGTATGCCATATGAAATGGCACAGATGGAGTAACTTTTTCATTTAAGGACATGCATCATGATAAGAATGTGACACTAACACTTAAAGGTGAGTTCTATGGAGTAGTGGTTAGACCAACTATGCTTATGGGGCAGAGGGTTGGCCAGTCAAAAACTCACACGTTCAAAAGAAGAAAGTAGCCGAAATGAGGATGCTTAGATAGACGTGTGAGTAATACTAAGAGAGATAAGATTAGGAGTAAAGATATACGGAGCAAGGTGAGAGTGGCCTCTGTGGTGGACAAGATGTGGGAAGCGGGGCATGTGATGTGCACACACCACCCTCTCCAGACCTCACTTGTGGGATCACGGGTATGTTGTTGTTGTTGCATCATAATCCTTGGACAAGCTAAACGGAAAGTATCTCAAATTAATAAAAAAAAGCGATAATATTTTCTCAATATCACTATATTAAAGAAAACAGTTAGAGGGAAAAGGGAAAAAAAATAGAATTCAGCATGTACCTTTCTTCCCATCCATAAATGACGCAGTGAACTGGACCAGAAATCAAGATGAACAAGCCTTTTGGGTTCAAAATTTTCTGGCAATGACTCCCAAGGATAGTGCTTCCAGACAAACCAACGCAAGCTATTGGGCAGGTGCTCGACGGAGCCATCATGGCAATTGACAGAACATATGTACAATATCCGAAGTCGTTTCATATTTTTCATGGCCTCTTTGTTAAAGCATAGTTTTTTAAAATAAAGAATCCAGATTGCTTCTATTGCCTTGGTCCCCTGGTAAAAAGATCATTAGTCTACAAAGTATAACTTCAAATGTTATGTAAAATCCGGTTGCCAATATGACTACTTTCTCAATCCTTGTAGTGCCAAACTTTGTCATGTTAGTAGTATTTATTATTGCACTTGAATTTCTTGAAGAACTACCGTCACTCAAAAAATCTAAGGTACAACTTTTTTTTTTTTGAATAACCATGGTGTTCGGGTCAGCTTACGCGCACCTACCACAATTAAAAAAATCTAAGGTACAATATTAGTTTTTAAGAAATATATTGCTTAAGAAAAGCATTTTGTGCAATTAATTCTATAATTCTACTTTCTAATAACACATTTTTTGAGAAGTTCTTTGGAGTCAAGTCTAAAAGTTTTCATGTTGTGATAGAAGAAAATTGCAATTGAAACAACACCAATAAATTGTTTCATGTTTAAATATAAAAATTATCAATGCTAAAGTGAATTCCTGATTGAGTTATTATGTACAACATTTATTACAAATTTCAAGTTAATCCAAATGATGAAATTGGATAGATTCAGTGGCTGCTAGACAAATTGGCTTAATAACATAAGAAAAACGAATTAGGCAGCATTAAGAAAGTGCTTATTAGACGAATTAGTCAGTTAGCCAATTAAACTTACTTTTGCTTCGCCTACTAAAGTAAACAACTAACACGACTTACGTGTGAGAATATGAAGCAAGAGGAACTTGGCATTCTCCCTATATGTCTTTGGAATATGAAAACTAGAAGTTGAATATTATTGCATTGCTTAGCCTACTTACCGTACTGTTGATCATCACTTCTTCAAAATCTTCAGCAAGCCATAACCTGCTACGCTCTCCTGGATCCTTTTGTGTGTTCACTACATATTTACCCATATCTTGTAATAAGTCATGCATTTCAATTGTATCTTTTTCAGAGATGAACACAAGAGATTTTTCAATTAGGACACGCAATCCAATATCAGCTCCAAAATCACAGCTCTCAAGAATTTGCATGATCTCATCTTTTCTTACCCCTCGTAAGAAGCATGCTATATCTAGAAATATCTCTTGTTGTATGGGCTTCAATCCATCATAGCTAATTTTGAGTTTGTCAACAATTTCTGAATTAGAGTTATTTTTCATTTGCTCTATAGCACTTCTCCACTCAGTCATATCCCTCTTATGTAAGAAAGAACCCCACAATTTCAGGGCTAAAGGAAGGCCTTTAGCATGACTTACTACCTCCAACGTTAGCTTCTCAAAATGCTCATCTGAAACTTCTTTCTTGAAAGCATATTGATTGAACAACTGAATAGCTTCATCATCAGCTAGTGTAGTTACTTCATATATTAGATCATTCTTCCCTATCAAATGTTTGTCTCTAGTTGTCGCAATAATTCTACTGCCATTGCCAAACCAACCAAGATCCCCTGCTAGGTAATCCAAATGATCTTTGTGATCTATGTCCTCAAGCTACTAAAACCTTCTTAAAACGAAGTCTACGAGCCATCAGGTGATTTCCGTCCTCCTTGTTATTCACGTAATTATCTTTTTCCCTTAACAATTCAGAAAGAAGGATATTCTGCAAAGAATGCATCCCACATTTATTTTCTTTAACATCCGTAAGAAAACAAGCAACTTCAAATTGATAGGAGAGTGTATCAAAAATGGCTCTTGCTATTGTCGTTTTACCGACTCCCCCCATGCCCCAGATTCCCACAATCCGAACATCATTGATTTCTAACTCGAGTAGGGACTTTACTTTCTCGAGATGGGTATTTATTTCCACAACATCTTGCAAATAAGATAAAGAAATCTTGCATAATTTGGACGAAATTTGGTCAACAATCTCATGAATACAGTCTGATTCAATCCTACAAGAAATAAGAAGATTGTTGATATACACAAGTAAGAAAGTCAAGAATAAGAAGTACTTCACACTGTAGAGTGCATAATTATGATAAAAGGAGTATGCACATAAATCAAACTCTTGAAGAACCAATAAAAATATTGCCTGTGTACCAATGGCATTGACTAATTAAACTGATAGGAACTATGCCTTCTTACTGATAGAAACATATATAATCAACCATCATTCTTTTTTATAGAAAAATATAAAATAAAACATTGTTAATGTCTAAATGGCAACCAAGGATATTAGATTGTGCATGCACTATTCTTAGCTCATAAGTAAATTGATTTGATTCACCCCTTTCTACATTTTGGTAAAAATGATAAGTTTATTTAGTGTAGATTCAGTTTAACTCATTTTTAAGGTACAGATTCTTTGTTCTATGGTAGAATATGTCTAGTCTTCACAGCAGCATCAAAATTTGAATGGAAATTATTCATCTCGCAAAGAAGATACAAAAAGTATTCTTGCATAATATGGAATAACTTTGGTCGACAATTTGCAGAATATTCTCTGATTCAATCCAACATAATAAGAAGATAATTGTAGATAAATGTAAGAAAGTCAAGTATTAGTAAGTATTTCATATTGTTAGCGTGCATAAACATGATAAAGATATTAAGCACATAAATCAAACTCTTGAAGAACCAACTGGAATGTTCTTCTTACTCACCCTTGGCGGATGTCATATCCTTTTAGATTTGTTGCGGCAGTTAGCGCAGTCCTCCATCTTTGCAACTTCCGCATTCCTTCAACATCATCGACTTTCCACCTTGACTCATGTTTGTCAAAGGCTTCAGCAAAACTCTCCTTTTGGTATCGAACTGCTGATGGATCCACATCATAGAAGATTGGTATTACCAAGGTTTGTCGTCCAAATTGATTAGCGTTCCATTCCATGATCTTCACTAGTTCATCCAAGCACCACCTGGATGAAGCATAGTTCTTCGAAAAAATGATGACGGCAACTTGAGACTCTTCAATGGCTTTACATAGTTCTTCTGAGATCGATGCGCCATGCTCTAACCTTTTGCCATCTTGAAAGGTGAATATTCCCCTGTTTTTCAAACCTTCATACAAGTGACTTGTAAATGTTTTGCGGGTGTCTTCACCTCTAAAACTTAGAAAGACATCGTACTTCCATTGAGGAAACTGTGAAGCTTTATCAGAAGAAGATGATGATGTCATGGATTTAGTTAATTGGTTGAAAAGAAAAAAATAGAGTTGTGTGGATAAATTGTGGTTGTGGTAAGAGATCATTTGATGATATTTCGAACAATTACAGCTTGTTTGGATGGTTGTTACCTATTGTATTGTATCGTATTGTTACTTTAAATACAATGTTTATTTTGATTGTTACTTAAATTTCATCATATCGTATCGTTAAATCCGTCGTTACGTAACGATGAAATGTGCCACTTTATGTAACGACCGATTTGGTGTGGTCGCGTCGTTACCTTGTCCTTTTCTCTCAATTTCACCCTTCATTATTATTAAATAATTTTATTTTATCATTTACCCTACTTTTTTATATACCGTATCATAATTTTTCTTTATAATATTGCAAGCTTATTCATCATATTACTGGTGCATGATAACATGAAACGACGGCAAAACGACACAATCCATCCAAACATTATATTCATCAAACGATACAATACAGTACAATACAATATGATACGATACATTATGAAACGATATAAAACAACCATCCAAACAAGCTGTTGGTAGGAAATTTCTGTGAAGCCAGTTGATTAGAATTATTATTAGTGGTCCCTTAAACTTGTTCAATTCTTCCATTTTGACACCTCAATTCGGACTAATAACTATTGAACCATAATAATATCAAGAAATGCATCTATTTAACACAAAATGCTCATATTGCAAAAAGAGTGTTTTCCCTTTCCCAATAATAATCTTCATTCTTTTTTTGTTTTTTGGGTTAAAAAACTCACATTTTTGTTTAATCACCATCTTCTCCATTTCACCGTCTATAACCTCCAGTCCGTCAAACAGCGGCCGAACGACCACCACTTCACTACAAATAGAACAACCCTAATGACCTTCGACTCTGCTGCCTTCCTCCATTGGTCAGCCACAGAACCACCATCTGTTAAATCCAATAGAGACCCCTTGATTCCGTAGCCGCCAAGCCATCACCAAAATTCCACGGCCTCAACACATCTTTAATTATTCTGACCTTGAAAACCATAAATATTGCAAGGGACCGACTGAAGAAGAAATAGAACAATACTTATCTTTAGGACAGTCAAACAAAGGAAACACAGGGTTTCATCATTCATCAGTGTAGCGATATGCTGAGTTCAGCCAGTGTGGATTTGCAGAAATGAAGGGGAGAAAAAAAGAGAGGGTGAGAGTACCGATGTGTAGTAGCTCAATAGCTAATTCTATCCAAATAGGACCTAAAAGGAATTAATTGAACTAATACTTGGGTCCAATTGACCAATTACAAACTTTAATAGATGTATTTTTCAAATTAATAATATTTCACTTTAATCAATTATAAAAACTAAAAGTACCTTCATAAAATGATTAATATCTATAAATATTATGCCATAACATCATTCAAATATTTTGCGGAAAAAATAATTTATCAATTTTAACTGAAAAATGTATGGCATGCAATCTGAATTAATAAGTGAATACTGCTAAAGCAAATAAAATGGAAGAAAAACAACAACAACAACAACAACAACAACAACAACAACAACAATTTAAAATCCAAAAAAACAAATTAACATAATACTCTTATGTAAAATTATAACATAACTTAAAATAAGTTTCAACATAATTTAAATAAATATAATTCAAAAGAAAAAAAAATATAAATCTATAATTTTATTTAAATTCTACTTTAATGACATCACTCATTGTATGCTAAGTTTATTAATAATTCATCGTTTCTAATAATAGGATGAGTAGTTTCAAAACTAGAATAATAACATATTTATGCAAAATGAGAAAACAAAACAAAAAACATAAAGAATGAGCAACTACATGGGATCACCCAAAAAAAAGTTGCAAATGAATATTATTTAAAAATTAAAAAATAATCTATCATTTTAACAAAGTTAAGTTTGCATATAACCTCATCTAATAACAAAGTTCAATTTTAATGACATAACTTATTATAAGTCAAATTTGTAGATGACTTATTCTTTCTAAAATTACAAGGTATAATTTTATAGAAAAATTAGAATAATAACATAGCTAAGCGTAATTAAAAAAAAATATAGAAACAAAATATGAGAAATTATGGAGAAACACGTAAAATAAATATTACGAAATGAGAAATAAGGAAATAAGAAAAAAATATAAAAAAATAATAATTAAAAACTGAATTATCATTTTCAGGAACTCACACTTTCCTTTAACCTTTATTTTATAATTTAAACGCATTTGTTAACAAAATATTTATGCGGATTTTTTAAATTATATACTTATTGAAACTAAGTACACGCGGAACGCGCGTAAGCAGATATTAGAATTTATATATATTATATTATTTATATTAAAAGCACGAAGTCCTTAGCGAAATATCGTTCGCCTTTTTTACCTTTAAAAATAAATTTTTTTATTCGACAAAATTGTAATTATAATTAAATTATTTTTCTATTTGTACTTAGAAATTAACTAGAATTTTGGTTATTAAATCGTTCCTTATTGAACTAGGTAAGAAGCTCTAATATTTAGGAATCAATAATTTTTCTCATTTTGAATAATTTAAACCAAGTAACAATTAAGCAATATTTTCGCCTCTGCTTACATAGACACAAAATCTTGTGTTTAGCTTCATGGTTCCTTGTCTAACTTCAATAAGAGATACAAATGTTAGCTTAATTTGATCTAACATTTGTTTCCAAAATTTTCACGACTATTTACTTTAGGATATTTTAAAAGTTAATCTCTTGTGGAAAACTCTATCAATAAGAAAAATAATCTAATTAAAATATTGTTAATACACATGATTTATATAATCAACATTTGCTAATTTAGAATTAGCACTTAATTAGTTAATTAAACTCTTTTTAATGAAGCTTTTATCTTTTTAAACTCTCTAATATTGAGAATTTAACATTTATCAGAAACCATGAAGGTAATAATGATGACATATAAACATCTAAATTTCTATTCAACTATATTGTTTGTTAACAATGTAAGGTAATTAGCTTACGAAAATACAAAGCCTTAGTTTACATAAATACAAGGCTTGATTGCTGATATTATGTTTGATTTGTATTATTTTAAAAAATAAATTAAGCTCAAGCATATTAAACTCGTGACTACAATAATATGAAATCTATTAAATTTTTTTACCATAAGAATAGGTCCAATTAGCTTACCTATAATTTTGATAAACTGCGGAGGAAATATAAGATTTTTATGTACTTAAGTTACCAAAAATAATTCATCATAATATTGAAAACAAATCTATATATACCAGATTAGAGAAAAAACTAAGAACACTTTTCTAATTTTTATCAATCTCTCTTGTAATACTAGAAAAAGTAAAATAGTTTGTGAAAAATATCTTAACTTTATTTTTCTACATAAAACATTTATTTCAGAATCATGACATAATAATAACTGATCTATTATTTATTCTAAAAAAATGCAAACCTTATATTCATAAATTAGAATTAAGTTGAAAGCTGTCTATTGATTTATTATACAATACTTAAAAAAAAATATATGTCATGTACTTCTAATACAACTAATTTAATTTAATTCATCATCATGTTCAAAAGATATTAAGTTTAGCTATTACATATGTTTGTATTTATTTTAACCAAAATTGTTATTTTTCAAATATTTGATCGTTATGTATATATATTTGTTCTTTTTATTAATTGACGCAATACCCACGTGCAACGCACGTACACTAAAACTAGTATATATATATATATATATATATATATATATATATACACGTCACTACTAAAATAATGCATGCAAAAGAGATCCATTTCACCACTGCTTGTATTTTGCTTGGTATGCTTCAATTTTCAAGTCATAATTTACACCAAACATATTAAACAAATTTTAAAACAAATTCATGAAGTAGGCGTTGGGACATGAATTCCATTTTTTTTTTTCAAATTTAGAATTTCACTAAAATTTGGATTGAAGTTGTGTTTGGTTATAATTTTTGCAACATATATGGATGTCTTTTTTTTCAAATCATGAAACATAATTTATACCCTATAACTTGAAAAAAAATCAAAACCACCCCAATTGATTATCCTACTTGAAATAAACAATCAAAATGCTATTATTTAACTGTTATCATATTTTGTTTTACTGAAATATATAGAAGATGCAAAATCAATATCACATTTTCTAATTCTATTAACACACACAGAAGGTGCAAAAGCAGGCATAACCACATATTTCTCATAACCTAATAATCAAACTTCCAGTAGGCAGAGTTCAAGTATCAACTAGGACTGCTGTTCCACCATTAGTCGCCAAAGATGTATCTGCTAAAGATGAAAAACTGATGTGATCATTTTATAAATTTTAAAATATAGGGTAAATTTGTAAAACTAAAAATTAGCAAATTCTCACTTTCAATTGAGAAACGGGTGGGAATCAATTTTTTAAATTTGAAAATGAATTTTCAAGTAAAAAAGGAAAAATTGGTAAGAATAGAATAACCAAATATTGTTTACAAAAAAAATTCGAAAAAAAAAAGAAAAAATTTTGTATGTCTAAACGGGTTCGAAATTTTAGTTTTATAATTCAGTTTTCGAATTAGAAAAAGAGATTTTTTCTTTCCTATACCATATATGAAACATTATTACCAAAAATGTGCATAATTTCTAATTTACCCGTCATGTCCACATTTTTTCTACAATTATTATACCAATCATTAAATACTAATTAATAGTAGCTGAATCTTCCTAATTTGTCGAGCTAAAATTCAGGAAAAAAATCTACTAAAAAGATTTGGTGTAAATCAGATCAAATCATATCACGGAAATCCTTTATCTTCAATTTATAATCAAATTATGTTCTTCGATATTCTCACAATCACTACAAATCAAAATCTCATTTCGTCATTAAATCAAAATCACTACAAATCAAAATCGCTACAAATCCATCATTAACAGCCATTAAAAAGCTTGAAAGCTTTAAATTCAAATTTGGGTTTTCAAAAATCATTATTTGTTTGGATTGGGTGTTGTTGAAAATATTTGAGAATATGGTTTGGAGTTTATATCTCAATTTTTAGAGAGGTTTTGGTGAAGATTAGACTTGATTTTGACTGAATTTCAGATTGAAACTCGAAGAAGAAGAAGACATATTACAGAAATTGTAGACAAATTATAGATATTTTGTAGATAAATTGTAGATTATTTGTATTTTGATTATAGATGCTTTATTTTTTGTTTTCACAAATAAGAAAACGACTAAAACTTCTACAAATCTTCTGAAGAAACGCAATTATGTCAAAAATCTCAATTATGCTACAATTGAATGAGAATTGGGATATTAAAATTCAATGTACCCAGTTCGTAGATATTTTATAGATAATTTATAGATTTTCAACATAGATTGTAGTTTAATTGTAGTATAAATGTAGTAATTATACAGATACCCTTACAAATAATACTGCTTTATACATACTTAAACTGATTTGTAGTATATTTGTAGAATTTTTGTAGAAAATTTGTAGATGAAGAGAAAAAATTTGTAGTCAACATTTTTTCAACATAGATTGTAGTTTAATTGTAGTATAAATGTAGTAATTTTGTAGATAATTCTGAAAATAATATTGCGTTATACATCCTAAAACTGATGTGTAGTTTATTTGTAGATAAATGTAAGAATTTTATAGATATTACCGTAAAATCAGATTTTCATAGAATTTGAAATATATGTGGCATAGGAATATAAAAATCTCTTTTATTTATTTCAAATTCTGATCAATCCAACTGTAACTACTTCATATTTTTGTTGTATCAAATGTGTGTATAAAGTGTGCGAAATCAAGAAACTCAGATTAGAAATAGAAAACGTAAAACAGAAGTAAAAATAAGAAATGGAGAAGTAGAGAATAGAGGAGTTTCCTTGTCGGAAACCGTCAACGGCGGCGAAGATGTATTTAGTTCAAATTTTGATCAATCCAACTATTGTCGCACCTCCTATTTACCGCGCCCGCGGGGCGCGTGGGGAGTTTTCTCCAATTAAAGGACAGTCGAAACGGGATTTATTTGTTTGTTTCAGAGTCGCCACCTGGGAATTTTAAGGCGTCCCAAGTCACCAATTTTAATCCCTGAATCGAGGAGAATATGACTCTGTTTATTATTCTACGAACCAGAAATCCTGAGTAAGGAATTCTGTTAATCCGGAAGAAGGTGTTAGGCATTTCCGAATTTCGTGGTTCTAGCACGGTCGCTTAACTGTTTTTATTATTGGCTTAATTATCTTGATTTTATTAAATATATTTTTGTTACGTGATTTTACTACCGCTTTTACTTATTGTGATTAAGGATCCTTCTTTGAATCGAATTACGCGTACGTATATTCGTGTTATAAATTTAAAAATGCGGAATTGTGTCACGCGTACGTGTACACGATAACTTTTGATAATATATTTATTAAACAATCATTTTTTCGAAATTGTGTCGAATCAAGAATATTTGTTTTTCTTAAATAGTGAACCGCACATCTCGGGTTTTTATGAAATTAATTTAACGTCCTCGAAGAAATCCCTTATATTACATATTCACTCGAAATTGCGCGTACGCATAATTCGAATTGCTTTTATTGGTATAATCAGATTACGCGAACGTATCCCTAATTACACCAAATATTCTTAATGATATTATGAATTTTTCACAAAATTGTTTGTTATATCTACACATTTTATATGAAAATACTGAGAAATTCATATTCAAGGGATGTCTTTGAATTCTTTTAAAAGAAATTCACAATTTATTAAATGTTGCCCGTCGATTATAATTTCCGGATATAAATTATATTCAGCCCAACTATTCAAGTTCAAAGAAAAAAATAAAAATATGATTCTAGCAACTACAACATATATATGCCAAAGGATGAATTGTATATGAAATTAACAAACATGATTTATGAAGGGAAGAAGTATTTTTGAACAAATTTTTCATTATTTAATTAGTGCAAATCCTATTTCTAATTGTCATTGATATAAAGTGTTGCAATTTGTATATCTCATCTTATTCTCATATACTTGCTTTTAATCTAATAGGCCTAATTATTTATTTAAGATGGTAAATAGGCATCAATTTGATAAGAAAGGGAATTATAAATCGATTAATAATATTGCCTTACATGCAACATAGTTGTATGTCTAAAACATTCATAGCATTTTAACATCATAATGAGATACATCAACTCATCATCCCTTAATGGTTATATATATACCTATTATCACGCCATATATGAACGTATAACTCACATCATTCAATCCATAACTAAATCAGGTAAAACTAGCAATATAGTTTTTGACATTTTTATATTACTCTTTATTCAACTATCAACATCTAACCTTAATCCACAACCAAACAATCGAAATACACTAACCATGCAATTTCTTGATATTTCAGAATACTCTATACCTGACTAACAATGTCATAGGACTTAACTAATAGCCAACTTCATGCCATGTTCCCTATCTTAACAATTCAATCATAACTATACTTTAATGAAAATTTAGAATGGAAAACATTATTACAAAGTTTTACATGAATTTCAAATAAAGACAATTAACTCATAACTATCAAATTGAATTCACTACTAGTTAACTAACATGAAACAAAAAATGAAGTTTAAACTAATGAACTTGAACAAATGAAAAATAGAATTTTTGCAATTCAAGCTTCATTGATTTGTCATGCTGAATCTTTTTTCCAACATAGAATTTAAGAGATAAGTACCTGGAAACGAAGGTAGAAGAAGTAAGTTTTCAGCAGTTGCGGCAGTAACAAAATCAGCAGAATAGCAGTCTTTCCACAGACTTAAACAATAATGAGACCCGAGAAACCCAGATGCACAGTAATAGTATTTTAAAGAAAACTTCATATTTTAACTGAACTATGGATTCAAATAAATCCGAACAGATTCAATAAAGGGATAATATTTCAGATTTCAGTTTCTTTTCTGTTTCAAATTCCTGTTTTTGATTTATTTATTTTTTTCTGTTTCTTCTTTCTTCCAATCTGATTTTTTCCTTCTCGGATTTCTGTTTCTCTCAAATGTATATGTATTTCTGTGTGTATTTTCTATGCTTTAGAAATCAGCCTCTCTTTTCTTTCTTTTTCTTTCCTATCTTTTCTTTCTTTTTCTCTGATCTTTTTTCTTTCTTCAATCTCCTAAAGTCTGCCCCTAAAAGTCTATCCAGCTTCCTGTATTTATACAGGGTTGGTCCTATCTTTTTTAAGTGCTTCTTGGACCTTTTTCTCCTTTTAAAATCAGAAAGTTTTCCATTAAAACTGCTTTTGAATACTTTAAATCTAAGTGCTCTTATCCTGATTTTTCAGCAGCCCCATTATCCCTTGTTCCCCATTATTACTTAAATTATAGCGACTATCATTCCATTATAAGCACACTATCACATTACCCTACTGTTTCAATCCAAAATAAACCTGAAATACTACTGTATTTACAGCCTTTAAACTAAAGTCAGAATCTGTTACAAAACAGATTTTAAAGTCTGTTTTAACAGTTATAACCATTCCTAGGATTAACCTCCTAATACAATTGTATTTAACCAACCTTTGTAAATTCGAATTCAAAACTAACATCACAACAATATTATACTGAATTCAGCCTAATAGTTCAACTGAATTTCAACATTGGACGAAAAATTAAACAAACACAGGAGCATTGTCAATATACTGACAATGCCCTGTTCAAAAAACAATATATACACATCATACATTTTAATTTACTGATTTGTAAACAAACATGATTTAATTGACGAGTATTAATCAGTTGACTATTTACAACATTTGTCCATAATCAGTCTAAAATAATAGAAGCAGACTATTTCAATCAGCATTATCATAAATGAGAATTCATATTATAACTAATCGACGAACTTAATCGAGTCGATTACTTACATTGTAAATAATCACAACCAACAGAAATAGTTTCATATTTGATCATATAGACGGGCATGAGACAAAGATGACAGAATTAATCAAATAAAATCATGAAAAATTAACAGGCTATTAAGACAAACAACAATACACGTAGAATACACAAAAGAAATAGAAAAATACCTCTGAATCTTCAAACTTCATACGGACTCGAACTCAACTTGGATTCGGACTTTGTTTGAAATCAAACAGACCTTAGTCGAAGTATTTTCCACTGAAAATACTTCGACTAAGGTCGATTAAACATCAATCTTTATTTAATTTGGGCAGAATCCAAAAGTCTGGTATTTCTAGTTTTTTTTTGAAGATTCGATTTGGGACTTAACCATTTCTGGTCAGATTCGAGGGGGACCAAATACGACACAAGGGTGAGGGTAACCTAGGGGTCATTTGGTGTCAATTTAGAACAGATCTGAGTTTGTTCTTGTTTGGTCCGAATCTTCAAAAGAAGATTCGAGAAGCTCGGAAGTGATTCGAGCCAAACAAGCAACAGATCCATACCTAGGGTGGTTAGGGGAAGCTATGGTGTTATTTTGGAAGCCATTGGAAAGGTTGGAGTTTTCAGACCCACCTTCGATTTAGTATTCGAAGAGTTGGGGTCTGATTCGAAGAAAACTAAGGTCAGATCTGTGTAGAAGATGTTCAGGGGTTCTAGGGTGTTATTTTGGTGACCGGTGGCGTTGATGCCGCCGGGTTTCAGGCGGTGGGATCCTAGGGCGGCTAGGGTTAGGGGTGAGTTTCGGAAGGGATGATGAATAGGTGAGAGGAGGGGGGGTGTTCAGTTAGGGGCCGGGGTAGGGATTTGGGATTTATATAGGGGGAAGGTGAATTGATACTAACCGTTAGATCAAGTAGAATGAAGGGCCAGGATCAGTTCATTAAACCAAACGATGTCGTTTGGTTTAATGCCAGGGTCGGTTGAGTCGGGTCAATGGGTCGGGTTACGGGTAAGGGGGGTGAGATCTTAACCGTTGGTTGGATTTGATCCAACGGTCCCTGAGAAGCTACGACCAAACGCTGTCGTTTTGGCTCGTCTGGATTGAATCGGACTTGGGGTTGCCTGGATTGGGCTAGGGGGGGGGGTAATTTGGTTTTGGGCCTGGATTTTAATCCAGGTCCGATTTTCACATTCTATTTTATTTTATTTTATTTTTTATTTCAATTTTCTAATTTAAATTCCTAAATTTAATTATAAAACAATTTTAACTTCTAGACAATATTAATCACTTTATAACAACTGTTCAACATACAGACAAAACATTAATCACATAGTGGAATATTTAAAATAGAACAAAAATGCATATTTTTGTGTTTTTATTTTGAATTAATGCATAATTAAATCCTAGATATGCATGCAACATATATTTTATTTTATGTTTCATTTTATTAGGACAACGTAAATATTTACGGACATAAAACAAATATTTAACAAACACCACGCAAATTCACAAATTGCATACTAACAGAAATTTATTTTATTTTTGATTTATTTTTGGAGTAGTTTTCGTAAGGCAAAAATCACGTGCTCACAGCTGCCCCTCTTTGTGCGGAAACTCGAAGAGTTTTCGTGCAAAGATAAAGTGAGCGGATACGAACGATTTTTGCCCGTTCAAATACTCCGTGGGAAGCATTTTTTTGGAAAGATTTGACCGAACCTCTGCTTCAAAGGTTTCCTACATATCCTTGGCTATAAAGGAATCAGGTCAATGTAGTTCGGGAAGTTTTGGGGTAGCTGGGACTACCATGAGACTGTGATGTTACTGCTGCTTCGTGCTGTTTTTACTGCTTGCTGACCTCCTTATTACACCTTACTTCCAAGGTAATACAAAAAGCTAAACTAGACTATGATACATGAATTATAAAAATCTTATCTAGATCATGCCCTTGCGTTTCTTGTTGTCTTGATATCTTGGTGACTCTTGGGCATTTGGCTTATTCTGTATTCCTTTTCATTGTGTCCCGTATTTCTTTCATCTGTTTGGGACTCTTGTTGTTTCTTGCTGGGGATTTTGTTGGATTCCTCTGCTTTATTGATTCTAAGTGTGCTCCTTTTTCATATGAGCGGGCTTTTGATTTCAACACTTCAATTGCATTCCCTCGTTCTCCAGGTGGGTGCCTTGACTGCTTCTTTTCTTTCTTCATCCTCATTCTCCAGGTGGACGCCTGACTTCTTTTTAACTTCTTCATCCTCATTCTCCAGGTGGACGCCTGACTTCTTTAATTCTTATCCTCGTTCTCCAGGTGGACGCCTGACTTCTTCAATTCTCCATCCTCATTCTCCAGGTGGACGCCTGATTTCTTCAATTCTTCATCCTCATTCTCGAGGTGGACGCCTGACTTCTTCTTTTCTCATCCTCATTCTCCAGGTGGACGCCTGACTTCTTTAATTCTCATCCTCATTCTCCAGGTGGATGCCTGACTTCTTTAATTCTCATCCTCATTCTCCAGGTGGACGTCTGACTTCTTCTTTTCTCATCCTCATTCTCCAGGTGGACGCCTGACTTCTTTAATTCTCATCCTCATTCTCCAGGTGGACGCCTGACTTCTTTAATTCTCATCCTCATTCTCCAGGTGGACGCCTGACTTCTTCTTTTCTCATCCTCATTCTCCAGGTGGACGCCTGACTTCTTTAATTCTCATCCTCATTCTCCAGGTGGACGCCTGACTTCTTCTTTTCTCATCCTCATTCTCCAGGTGGACGCCTGACTTCTTTAATTCTCATCCTCATTCTCCAGGTGGACGCCTGACTTCTTCTTTTCTCATCCTCATTCTCCAGGTGGACGCCTGACTTCTTTAATTCTCATCCTCATTCTCCAGGTGGACGCCTGACTTCTTTAATTCTCATCCTCATTCTCCAGGTGGACGCCTGACTTCTTTAATTCTCATCCTCATTCTCCAGGTGGACGCCTGACTTCTTCTTTTCTCATCCTCATTCTCCAGGTGGACGCCTGACTTCTTTAATTCTCATCCTCATTCTCCAGGTGGACGCCTGACTTCTTCTTTTCTCATCCTCATTCTCCAGGTGGACGCCTGACTTCTTTAATTCTCATCCTCATTCTCCAGGTGGACGCCTGACTTCTTTAATTCTCATCCTCATTCTCCAGGTGGACGCCTGACTTCTTTAATTCTCATCCTCGTTCTCCAGGTGGACGCCTGACTTCTTCTTTTCTCATCCTCATTCTCCAGGTGGACGCCTGACTTCTTCTTCTTTACCAGGTATTTCCTGACACAAATATTGTCTTTGCCCCTGTTTTAAATCAAAGAAAACTTCGTTAGTTTAAAGCAGGGTGGTTAACTGGGGTATTCTTGCCGATGGTGAGGCTTCTCTTCGTCTCTTTTTTATTGCCTTGGAATGGTTGAAAAAGACCGTTTTGTCCTTGTAATTGATCCTTGACTATAGGATTTCCCTCTGTATGTTTTCCTTCAAATCCTTTTAACTGTAATCATATGTCCCTTCTGACTTTGCTGATCCACTTTTGATTTCACTTTTCTTACACCAATATCTTTTTATCTCCCGCCTTTCATGGCCGTATTTTGCATCATGTAACCTTGAATCTTGGTAGTATACCTTGACATTCCTTCTTATTTGTTTGGAATAAAACTTATCTCAAAGCTTTAGAAAAGTAAGATTATTAGTGACGAAACGCGCTGATTATGACAATTATAGAATGAAAAGAAAAATCCAAATTTGGATGACTGTCGGAGAAAGAATAAAACTTATCTGATTGGAGTTACTGACGCCAATGATCAGGGTATGCATTTCGGATTAATCAACCCAGTCTTTTAATCAATCTCTTCTCAATTGTCTTATTTTCGTTTTCCCCAAAATTTCCATAATCCAACTTCATTTTTCATTTCACAGACATGTTGGACTTGCAATATCTCAAAGAGTTTTCACCGATAAACCTTCCTCATTTGTTCATTTCTCACTTCCTTTTCGCCTTATGGTGCCTACGAAGGTTTTCACCAATAAGACTCTCTCATTTTTACTTTTCTCTCAACTTTCGTCGCCTTATGGTGCCCGTGTGGGTTTTCACCTATAAGACTCTCTCATTTTTACTTTCTTTTCTTGTTTGTACCAGAGTGTTATGAACCATCTTCATTTGCTTGTCTCAACATTTTTCTAAGATTGATCGAAAGGTCTTTTTGGTATGGGGTTAGAAAAGGGAAAAGGTATTAAAAGCTAAACAGTTCTTGGTATGGGTTAAAAATTACAACTCTTGAGATCTTTTTCTTATTTGCAATACAGTTTCTTTGCCCCAGTTTTTGATTGGGGTCGCTTGACATAACTTTTTGTGCACATTATGTATATTGTGCACCCTATGACCGAGCCGTGAGGCGCCTACGTATCCTTCTTTTGAGGAATCAGGTCAAACGTAGTTCACTAAATAATAGTGTTTTTTTTATTATTTATTATTACTTCAATTTGATTTTCATCGATTCCAAGAGAGGGTAGGAACGAAACAAATATGGCTCAAAAGGGGAAGCAAAGGGTATAGTGTTTGGATAGCAGAATAAATTGCCTTTGTCATTCCAATCTTCGAAATAATGCTAAATACAAACATTCAAAAGTTATGCATAATATCTTTTTACCGCGTCAGAATTGATCGCCATGTCTATGCATTTGCCTTCAATATCTGTTAAGCATAGTGCACCATTCGATAATACTCTGGTCACAATGAATGGTCCTTGCCAATTCGGGGCAAATTTGCCTTTTGCCTCAACCTGATGTGGAAGAATACGTTTCAGCACATGTTGACCCACTTCAAACTTCCGTGGACGCACCTTTTTGTTGTATGCTCTTGCTATTCTTCTTTGATATAATTGACCATGACATACTGCGGCCAATCGTTTTTCATCAATCAAGTTTAACTGTTCCAGACGGGTTTTGACCCATTCATCATCATCAATCTTTGCTTCGGCGATGATCCGAAGGGAAGGAATCTCAACTTCTGCAGGAATTACTGCTTCAGTGCCATATACCAACAAATAAGGAGTTGCTCCTACTGAAGTGCGAACAGTAGTGCGGTATCCCAATAATGCAAATGGTAATTTTTCATGCCATTGTTTTGAACCTTCTACCATTTTCCGAAGTATCTTCTTTATGTTTTTGTTGGCTGCCTCTACTGCTCCATTCGCCTTGGGCCGATATGGGGTAGAGTTGCGATGTGTAATCTTAAATTGTTGACATACTTCCTTCATTAAGTTGCTGTTAAGATTAGCACCGTTATCTGTGATGATCACCTTCGGGATTCCGAATCGACATATGATATTTGAGTGGACAAAATCGACCACAGCTTTCTTGGTCACTGATTTGAATGTCTTGGCCTCAACCCATTTGGTAAAATAATCAATAGCTACCAGAATGAACCTGTGCCCATTGGATGCTGCCGGCTCAATTGGTCCAATCACATCCATGCCCCAGGCAACGAAGGGCCATGGTGCCGACATTGTGTGCAACTCGGATGGTGGAGAATGAATCAAATCTCCGTGTATCTGGCATTGATGACACTTGCGCACAAAACTGATACAATCTCGCTCCATGGTAAGCCAATAGTAACCAGCTCGGAGGATTTTCTTTGCCAACACATATCCACTCATGTGGGGTCCGCAAACTCCTGAATGTACTTCAGACATGACAGCTGTAGCTTGTCTGGCATCTATGCATCTTAATAATCCAAGATCTGGTGTTCTTTTATACAAAACTCCTCCGCTTAAGAAGAATCCATTTGCCAATCGTCTAATGGTCCTCTTTTGATCTCCTGTGGCTTGTGCGGGATATATCCCCATCCTGATATACTCCTTGATGTCGTGGAACCATGGTTCACCATCAAATTCTTCTTCAACCATATTGCAATAAGCGTGCTGATCGTGGACTTGAATATGTATCGGATCTACATAAGCTTTGTCCGGATGGTGCAACATTGATGCCAGGGTAGCCAATGCATCGGCAACCTCATTATGGATTCTTGGAATATGTTGGAATTCCACTGATTGAAACCGCTGACAAAGATCATGTAGACATTGTCGGTATGGTATGAGCTTCAAGTCTCGGGTTTCCCATTCTCCTTGAATTTGATGTACCAAAAGATCCGAATCTCCCATGACTAAGATTTCTCGGATACCCATGTCTGCGGCTAGCCTTAACCCCAAAATGCAAGCTTCATATTCACCCATATTATTGGTGCAATAAAATCGCAATTGAGCCGTAACAGGATAGTGATGCCCTGTTTCAGAAATGATTACAGCTCCTATCCCGACTGTAAGCACGTGATTTTTGACCCTCCCCGAGAATTTTCACATTTTTAGCATGAATATGTGAAATTGGGTCCAATATAGCTATTTTAACTATTTTTACTTTATTTCGTTGCAAAAGAAAATTTCAAAAATATATATATAAATTTTAGTTTATGTATCTCTCATAAACTTGAAAAATACAAAAATTGTACTTTATTTTGGTACTTTATATAAATTCAAAAATTACAAAAAAAAATATAGTTCTATTAATGTTTGCAGTCATTATAATTTTGAAAAAATACAAAAATATTACTTCATATTTTTACCTTTATTAAAGAACGAAAATTACAAAAAAAAGTAGTTTTATTAATATCCTATAGTCATTTTAACTTTGAAAAATACAAAAAATATTACCTCATATTTTATCTTAATATTTAAAACGAAAATTACAAAAAAAAATAGTTTCATTAATATTTTGTAGCTATTTTAAACCTTGAAAAATATTTAAAAAAGATATAGTTTTGTTTAAATACTAGTCTTATTTTTGGTAGTTATTTTGCTTACATAGGACTAGTTAAGCAACGTGTTCCTATTTCTCGGGTCCGGGCAAAAGAATAATATTCGGGTTTAAACTACCCGGTTTTAGGCCTAATTTTCGGACCTAGCCCATAATAAACCGTGTCCAGGACACGTGGGGAACCCCACCACGCGTGGGGGACATATGCCTCGAACCCCACCACGCGTGGGGCTCATTTTCATGGGCATTGTATTACAAAAACACGGACAAACACATTTTTAAGGGGGACTTTTGGAATTTTGAAAGGGTACTGTTCATCATCTTCTTCTTCATAAAGAAGAAGAAGAAAAACCCTACAAAGAGAGAGGAGACCCCGTCACCTTCCCCTCCATTTTCCCTACTCCCCCAGCAACGAAAACCACCCTCAAACCTAACCCAAAACCACCAGCGACACAGTCCAAATACCACCCTCTCTCACGTCGGACCCCAGCTCTTCGACCTTACGTCCAAACGACCACCGGCTCCGACGACACCATCTCCCTCGTCGTCTCAAAAACCAGTCCGTCAAACCTCCATCCATAACCCAGCCCGACGAGCAGCAACAACGTCGTCACTGTCCAAACACCATATCCGAAAACCACCCTCAAACCTAACCCAAAACCACCAGCGACACAGTCCAAATACCACCCTCTCTCACGTCGGACCCCAGCTCTTCGACCTTACGTCCGAACGCCACCACTGACGACGCCCAGTTGCTGCTGCATCGTCACTACACGAACGACCCTCCATAGCTGCTCCTTTCATCACCTCCAACGACCCCTTTGTCGCAGCTTCACGCAACAGTTGATGCGTCGAAAAAATACAGCAATTGTTGCTGCGTCGCTGCGTTGCTGAGTAGCTCAGTCGTTGCTTCAGTCCGGTGAGGTTGTTTTGTTCGTCGAGGTCCGGCGCGTCGAGTTTGTTCGTTGAAGTCGATGTAGGGGTTCGGTCCATGGCTCTACGTGTTTCTGTTTATGCAGGTTAGTAAGCCTCGATGTATTGGTTTAAAGAAATTTTACGTTCAATGTTTGAAGTTGCAATATATCAATTGATATGATAATTTTCTGCTTATGTTTTACCGTATGCATTTTAGTTCATTTTTGTGTTATGTTATTATTGTTTACTTGATGTCATTTGATTTAGTTGTATTAGTAGTCCTAAGACACAGTTTGACGTTGATTCGCTCGTCCCTTCATTGTCTCAGTTTATTTGGACAAGATTAGTATTAGTACCTGTTGTTACTACGCCCGAAATACTCATTCGCTCAACTCCTTTTATTAAAGCTTGACAAGTTATGAGATTGTATTTGTAAAGAGGCTGTAGGGTTTAGTATGGTTAAAGGCGTAAAAATGGCATCCCTTTAAAAATAAAAATAAAAAATAATAATAAAATAAAATAAAAAAATAATAATAATAAAAAAATAATAAAATGAAACGAGCCTCACCAAATAAAAGGGACAAATTGCGGGGCCCTCACAAAATATATGTATTAAATACTTAGATTCCGGGATGGGTCGTTTAGCAAATTTCACGGCCCTACCCAAAATAATAATGCGCTAGTTGCTTTAGGCGCGCCTTTAATAATGTTATCTCCCTAAACTCGGGTGCACATTTATGTGACCCAAATCCAAATCTCAACGGAGTCGAAATATGTCTCTAGTCACGGGCACATTGATTGTGACGTGGCCCGAGATGCATGTCCATGACGTTGCAAATTCCTTTTAAAAAATAAGAATGAGATGAGCCTCGCCGAATAAAAACACAAATTGCGGGGCCCTCAGAATGTATATATATTAAAACACTTAGAATTCGGGACAGGCCGTTTAGCGAATTTTACGGCCTTCCCCAAAAATGACAATACGCTAGTTGCGTTAGGCACGCCTTTAATAATTTAATTTCCTTAAACTCGGGTGCACATTGATGTGACCCAAATCCAAATCTCAACGGAGTCAAAGTGTGTCGACAACCACGGGTATATTGATTGTAACATGGTTCGAGATACATTTTCACAACGTTGCAATTCTTGATAAAAACAGTAAATGATGAAAGCGGTTAAAAGTTAAAATTTTGCACATGGTTCATAATTGTATTAAAAATCAGATAAATAAGCCGAATATAATAATTGAGCGACCGTGCTAGAACCACGGAACTCGGGAATGCCTAACACCTTCTCCCGGGTTAACAGAATTCCTTATCCGGATTTCTGGTACGCAAACTGTAATATAGAGTCATTCTTTTCCTCGATTCGGGATTAAAATTGGTGACTTGGGACACCCTAAATCTCCCAAGTGGCGACTCTGAAATAATTAAACAAATCCCGTTTCGATTGTCCTTTAATTGGAAAAAACTCCCCCTGCGCCCCCCGGGCGCGGAAGAAGGAGGTGTGACAGCTCTGGCGACTCTGCTGGGGATGGAACCCAGAACCACTGGTTCAGGGTTAAGAATTCGAGCTTAGATAAATTGTTATATTTGGCTTTATCTGATTTTCACATGTTTTGAGCCTAATGTGCTAAATGCTGCTTTTACCGCTTTGATATTACTTGAACTGTACATATAAATTGTGCTGAAACCTTTCTCTCCTTACCTCCGGGGGGAAGCTCGCTGGACGAGACTCCCTATTCTGTTAGTGTCAATACCTGAAATAAGAAAGAGGTCGGACAAGTTACAAAGCCGGATGATCTCGCGGGTCCCCGGTACGTAGCCCCCTCCTCGGCTCGAGTTGTCCGCTCGGGTACACAGTCTAGAACGTATACCCAGGTTATAAACCCAGTATGACAAAACCGCTGCTGGAAATTAAACCCAGAACCGCTGGTTCAGGGCTCAAGGATTCAAGCTTAGAATAATTGTTATATTTGGCTTTATTATCTGATATATATTACATGTTTTGACATAACATACTAAATGTTGTCTTTTATCGCTTTGATATTATCTGAATTGTATATAAACTGTGCCGAAACCCTTCTCTTCTTACCTCCGGGGATGTGCTTACTGGTTGAGACTCCCTATTCTGTTAGTGTCATACCCTAAATAAAAGAGGCTCGGAAAGTTTCTAAGCCGGCTGGCCTTTTGGTTCCCGGAAAGGAGCTCCTTCCTCAGCTCGAGTTGTCCGCTCGGGTACACTGTCTAGAACACCGACCCAGGTTTTTGAACCTAGTATAACAAAGCCACATGCCGGATCCCTAGTAGGAACGTTTATTTGCATCATGTGCATTTGACTTAGGGGACTCAACATAGGGGTTGGGTCCGTCTAGGACAAGCAACCTGAAAATAATAGACAATCTTTCGGCATCCTATGTGCTACATGTTGTATTTAGTCAAGGGCGTATGGGTCATTTGGTCATTTCCAGCATGATGTTATTTTAATCAAAGCATGGGGAACATTTGTGGAATCCAAGAAGCCTTGGAATTCCCTATGTCCCCCACGCTTGCTTTTTGGGAAAGCACATGGGGAACATTTGTGGAATCCAAGAAGTCTTGGAATTCCCATATGTCCCCCACGCTTCATATGTTGGGAAAAGCGCATGGGGAGCATTTGCGGAATCCAAGAAGCCTTGGAAATCATTATGTCTCCCATGCCACATTTTTTGAAAGAAATAATAAATATAAAAAATAAAAATACAAATAAAAACAAAGCATGAAAATTCAAAAGATTTGTATGTTTTCATTATTTTCCACAGGTTAAAAAAAAAAGAGTCGTGAAAAAGAGGAGAGAAAAAAAATGACAGTGTAGAGATATAACTACTTATTTTTAGAGAAAAATCAATGTCCGAGTAGTATCGAAACTATGCCGAAATTTTGAGAAAATGAAAAAAAGGTCTTATTAGTTTGTTATATTAAAAGCAAAGAAAAATAGAAGAAAAAAATCATCATTGTTCTGTCTTGTTTTTAAAAATAAAAAAATAAAATAAAAAAAAAAAACGGTTTGTGTTGCCATTAAATGAAAATGAAAAGTCTGGTTTTTTTTAAAATATTTCTTTTTATTTTAGTTTGCTTGTCTATGAAACTGATAAAAATACAAAAAAATAAAAAAATATAAAAAGAGTCGGGCGTTGAACGTGATTTTATTATTTGTTCCAAAATAAATATATATATAATCCAAAAAAAAAGGTTCAAAAGAAAATCCGAAAATATTTTGATTCTTCTTTCAAAATTGAAAAGAAAATTCAAAATTCAAAAAAATATTTTTTTAGAAGCATTTCTTTTATTAAAAGTAAAATTCCCAATATATTTTCTTTTTCTTTAGAATAAAAAAAAACAAATGAAAATTCAGGAAAACATATCCTCCTTTTACTTTTGAAATTCTCAAAGTGAAAATCAATAGAAAAGGAATTTTTACAAGTCTTTCTTTCAAAAAGAAAGCAATCAAAAAATATATATATACTTCCTTTCTTCTTTTGAAGCAGTTCTTTCACAAATTCCAATTAAAAAAAATGTTGTTCATTTACTTATTCACGATGCCCGAACTACGCGGGTTTGATTCTCACCGGATGTGAGATACGTAGGCAACCCTCATCGGGTCCAACCCCACCTTTTGCTAAAAAGCCAAAAACAAATAATAATAATAAAATAAAAAATTATGTCAAATTTTAATTTTTTGTCATAAATAAGTCAGGTGATGTTGTTTTGTCATAAATAGCCGAATGTTCCCGAAAGGGACGCCAGAAGGCTGACTTGGCATAAACATCCACCTTTGGGTCATTTTTGAGATATGGACCCGCACAGCCTTAAGAAAGCTTCGTCCCCGAGACGCTGAAGGGCCGTGTTTTGCAACACCAAGTTTTTATTATAATTTGAAAAAAGAGTCGACGGTCAGGTGAATACCGTTTGAATTTTGTCATAATAAGCCGAGCCAGCTTCGGCCGCGTCTTAAACCGCTCTTGCCGAAATAGCCTTAGAGTATCTTTCAGTTGTCGAAAGGTTATTTTCGTAAAAGAATGGACAAGTTTGTAAAGTGTCAAAATAATCCTCCCCGGCCTCAAAATTCATGTGAGAGTTGGAAAGGGCCACGTTTGCAAAAAAACAACCATTTGGTTAAAATTAGCAAATGGAAGAAGGAAGTTGGCCATTTGTTTTGAAGTTTGTAAACCTTTTGATTAAAATAGGCGAGTTGTTTGATTTTCAAGTTTGTAGGTCATCTTTAAACCTTTGAAACCCAGTTTGTTTTAATATGAAAAATGAAAAATGTTGAGTATTGTTTATCTTTTATTGGCCGAACTACGCAAGGTCTGATTCATGCGGGGTCATGATACGTATGCAATCTCCATAAGATTCGACCACAACAAAAAAGAGATGAAAAAAAAAAGAAATGAAAAAAAAGAAATGAAAAAAAGAATGAAAAAGAAAAAGCGAAAAAAAAGAAAAAAAAAGAAAAACATCGGAAAAAGAAAAAGAAAAAAAGATGTTGTTAATAACGAGGACCGACTGAGTCCATTCTAACCTGTTTGTTTTGCAAATAAGTTAAGGTAGTTGGTTTGTGGTAAGCCGGACAATGACACCCGGAATCCTTTACTTGCACCTCATGATGCACACTCTGCGAGGATCAGGCCTGATGACAGAAGCATTCGAGTCCTATTGGGAGCTTGTTGACTAGGGGTAATGATATTGAAGTTGGCAATGGTCATTGCAGTACTAATGCAAAGCTCAGTGGCTACGATGCCAAGTTTGATAAAATGGGAGGACGCTCCCTTCCTTGGTTAACAAGAAAGAAGCAACTGGTGGCTTATTTTGTTGTCATTTCTGTTGTCCGGATTATTAAGGTTGTAATTTGATTTTTGTCCTGTGTCAAACCTTCTTATCTTTCCATTTTGTCATAGCAGTTTGTTTTAAATTTTGTCCAGTTTGTTTTAGGATTTTGTTCTGGATTGTTTTGTTTGTTTTGTTATTTAAACCATTTCACCGGTAGTCTAATACAAAATCCGGTCTTTTATTATTTTCAGTCATCTTTTTGTTTAGTCCTTTTATCATTTCGTTCAATGCCGATTCTAGGGACATGACATGCACCCAGTTTGGGCCTAATCTTAAAAGTTAATCATAAAACCCTGGGAAGGTGATCAAACCATTTAAAGGAAATAAGGACGGTTGAAATTATTCGGAGCTCGAGTCATATGGAACTGGGGCAAGTAAAATATGAAGAAAAACCGTTAAAAGCAAGATTCGCCAAATTGGCATGAGGGTCGTTCATGATAATGAGAGTGTCGCCCAACGGTGCTTTAGAAAGGACCAATGAAAAAGCAAATGTTGAATATAATTGTCAAGTCCAGCACCATCGGAAGAGGCTATAAATCTATTGTTTAATTGTGTTGTTTGCACTTGGCATGTCTTGAAGACTGGAATGACGAAGGCATTTTGTTCTGCTACCCAAACACTCTATCCTTCGTTACCCCTTTTGAGCCTTATTTATTTTTCTTTCATACCCCTCGTTCGGAATCAGTAGCAACGAAGAAGAAAAAAAATAATAGAGAAAGAAAGAAAACAACAACGAAAAAAAAAAGAAAAAAAAAAGAAAAGAAAAGAAATTGATAACAAAGAAAAAAAAGAAAATCAAATGAAAAGAGGAATTGGGAACTACGTTTGACCTGATTCCTCAAAGAGGATACGTAGGCGCTTCACGGCTCGGTCATAGTTTTGAAAAATGAAAAAAAAAACAATTAAAATATCCCCAAGCAAGAAACTGGGGCAAATGTTGCGTTTGATGTAAATAAATCTAATTCCGAAGGTTGTAATTAATAACCCAAAATTAATGCATTTTTGAGCCTGTTATACCCTTTCTTTCTAGCCCTATCCAAAACCCACATTACGGTCCAAAGAAAGACCTTCTGACCAGTCTTCAAAAGATGCCAAGTCAGACAAATGAAGAGTCTTACCGGCGAACATAACATTCTGTTCCACAGCAGAAAGGACTCTAATCTCCAGCAGAAAGAGTCATACCGGCGACACTCCAAATCCCCAGCTGGAAAGTGATACAAATGAGAGAGTCTTATCGGTGAAAACCTTCACAGGCACCATAAGGCGATGAAAGCTGAGAGAAAACCAAAATGAGAGAGACTTGATAGTGAAAACCCTTCGGGCACTACAAGTCGAATAAGATTGAGAATCAGAGGGGGAATCGCCAATGGAAGATCTTAAAAGATGATTGACGGCAGAGGATAGGCCACATACGCATGTCATGGCCATTAGAGTCGGTATCTGCGTTTGATAGGTTTTTATTTATAGTTTCTTTTGTAAAAGAGTCATCGTTTCCTTTGTCTTTTATTTTGTTTCTGTTATCTTTCTCCTTTCATAAAAAATTTCCCCAATAGAGTCTGTCCGGTCAGAACAAGTATGAAATGACTTCAAAATATGCCATCAGCTTTCCAAGATGAGATCTGACTAGTATATCCGAAGAGGGATACCGTTGCCTTTATCAAAAGTTATAAACCTCAAGGCCAAGGCCCATGGACAAAGCAAGGAAAGCAATGAGCATGATTTGGCGAAATCCATACTAGACTAAAAGGTCGGGGAAATGCCAGTTTCCGAGCTATGCCACAAAAGAAGAGGGATATCCCCCAGCAGGAAGGGATTATCCCCAGCACATAAGATCATCCCCAACAAGTTGTTGAACGCAGAGCAAGGAAGGAGAAAGGGAAAGTCATCCCAGTAGGAGTATCACAACCAACCACCATGTTTTAAGCTAACAATTTTGTTTGATTTGAAACAGGTAAAGGAAATGGCATTGATGCCAGAACTGCGTGCCACAAGGGATATTATCAAACTGGGGCAGAAAATTTTCCTTCCATTTAGAAAATTTTCTGGAAGTCAGGTACCCCCAGCTGATAACATTTTACCCCTCAACGGGTAAGTAAATCAAGGGAGGTAGTCTTTGAAGGAAGAAGCTATGCAAAAACAAAACAAAAACAAAAAAGGTAATAAAAAAAAGAATAATAATAAAAATGGGGAAGGTAGAAAAGGAAAATTCATCCCAATCCCCATCAAGTATTCGAGGCAAGACATTTTCAAGTCTTAAGGATATTTTGGGTCCATCCGCCCTCAAATAGGATATGTTGGGTTCATCCGCCCTCAAATAGGATCTGTTGGGTTAATCCGCCCTCAAATAGGATCTGTTGGGTCCATCCGCCCTCAAATAGGATCTGTTGGGTTCATCCGCCCTCAAATAGGATATGTCGGGTTCATCCGCCCTCAAATAGGATCTGTTGGGTTCATCCGCCCTCAAATAGGATATGTTGGGTTCATCCGCCCTCAAATAGGATATGTTGGGTTCATCCGCCCTCAAATAGGATATGTTGGGTTCATCCGCCCTCAAATAGGATATGTCGGGTTCATCCGCCCTCAAATAGGATCTGTTGGGTTCATCCGCCCTCAAATAGGATATGTTGGGTTCATCCGCCCTCAAATAGGATATGTTGGGTTCATCCGCCCTCAAATAGGATATGTCGGGTTCATCCGCCCTCAAATAGGATATGTTGGGTTCATCCGCCCTCAAATAGGATATGTTGGGTTCATCCGCCCTCAAATAGGATATGTTGGGTTCGTCCGCCCTCAAATAGGACATGTCGGGTTCATCCGCCCTCAAATAGGATCTTATTTTCAAAGTTATTGTTAAAGACAGGCACCCACCTGAATAACGAGATGAATACATTTCTGTCTTTTTATTTTTTGTTCTAGGTCACCCACCTGAATAACGAGAGGAATACATTTCTGTCTTTTTATTTTTTTGTTCTAGGTCACCCACCAGTATAATGCGGGAATACTTTTCTGTCTTTTCATTTTTGTTCTAGGTCACCCACCAGTATAACGCGGGCATATCATTTTTCATATCTTTACCAACAGGCGCCCACCTGAATAACGAGAGGAATACATTTCTGTCTTTTTATTTTTTGTTCTAGGTCACCCACCAGTATAATGCGGGAATACTTTTCTGTCTTTTTATTTTTTTTGTTCTAGGTCACCCACCAGTATAACGCGGGCATATCATTTTTCATATCTTTACAACCAGGCGCCCACCTGTATAACGAGAGGCATACATTTCAGTCTTTTATTTTAAGTGTTGAAATTGGGAGCCCGCCCAGATAACAGAGGCATACATTCAGTCTTTTATTTCAAGTGTTGAAATTGGGAGCCCGCCCAGATAATAGAGGCATACATTCCACGTCTTTACCCATAGGAGATGCATTTCCTCCTAAGTTTTAGTTTTACCCATAGGAGATGCATTTCCTCCTAGGTTTGTTTAGTTTCACCCATAGGAGACGCATTTCCTCCTAGGTTTGTTTCAGTTTCACCCATAGGAGATGCATTTCCTCCTAAGTTCAGTTTTACCATGGGAGACGCACTTCCTAAGTTTATTGTACCCATAGGAGACACACTTCCTAAGTTTATTGCACCCAATAGGAGACGCACTTCCTAAGCAAGTTTTATCAGTAGGAGACGCACTTCCTAAGATAAGTTTCACCATAGGAGACGCACTTCCTAAAGCAAGTTTCACCATAGGAGACGCACTTCCTAAAGCAAGTTTCACCAGTAGGAGACGCACTTCCTAAGCAAGTTTCGCCAGTAGGAGACGCACTTCCTAAATCCATTGTACCAGTAGGAGACGCACTTCCTAAAAAGTTTCACCAGTAGGAGACGCACTTCCTAAGTTTATTTCACCCAATAGGAGACGCACTTCCTAAGCAAGTTTCATCAATAGGAGACGCACTTCCTAAGTCAGTTTCACCATAGGAGACGCACTTCCTAAAGTTCAAGTTTCACCATAGGAGACGCACTTCCTAAAGCAAGTTTCACCAATAGGAGACGCACTTCCTAAGCAAGTTTCATCAATAGGAGACGCACTTCCTAAGTCAGTTTCACCATAGGAGACGCACTTCCTAAAGCAAGTTTCACCAATAGGAGACGCACTTCCTAAGCAAGTTTCATCAATAGGAGACGCACTTCCTAAGTCAGTTTCACCATAGGAGACGCACTTCCTAAAGTTCAGTTTCACCATAGGAGACGCACTTCCTAAGTTCATTTCACCCATAGGAGACGCACTTCCTAAGTCAGTTTCACCATAGGAGACGCACTTCCTAAAGTTCAGTTTCACCATAGGAGACGCACTTCCTAAGTTCATTTCACCCATAGGAGACGCACTTCCTAAGATATGTTTCACCATAGGAGACGCACTTCCTAAAGTTCAGTTTCACCATAGGAGACGCACTTCCTAAAGCAAGTTTTATCAGTAGGAGACGCACTTCCTAAGCTCAGTTTCACCAATAGGAGACGCACTTCCTAAAAATATTTCACCGATAGGAGACGCACTTCCTAAGTTCAGTTTTACCATAGGAGACGCACTTCCTAAGTTCAGTTTCACCAATAGGAGACGCACTTCCTAAAAATATTTCACCAGTAGGAGACGCACTTCCTAAGCAAGTTTCACCAGTAGGAGACGCACTTCCTAAATCCATTGTACCAGTAGGAGACGCACTTCCTAAAAAGTTTCACCAGTAGGAGACGCACTTCCTAAGTTTATTGCACCCAATAGGAGACGCACTTCCCAGGCAAGTTTTACCAGTAGGAGACGCACTTCCGAAGAATAGTTCACCAGTAGGAGACGCACTTCCTAAGACAAGTTTTACCAGTAGGAGACGCACTTCCTAAGTTGATTTCACCAATAGGAGACGCACTTCCTAAAAATATTTCACCGATAGGAAACGCACTTCCTAAGATAAGTTTCACCAGTAGGAGACGCACTTCCTAAGTTCAGTTTCACCAATAGGAGACGCACTTCCTAAAAATATTTCACCGATAGGAGACGCACTTCCTAAGTCCAGTTTTACCATAGGAGACGCACTTCCTAAGTTCAGTTTCACCAATAGGAGACGCACTTCCTAGAAATATTTCACCCCTAGGAGATGCACTTCCTAGTTTGATTCATTTTAAGTTCGACCATAGGAGACACAATTCCTAGTCCAGTTTTTTTGAAGTTTACCCGTAGGAGACGCACTTCCTAATCGAGATTTTATTCATAGGAGACACACTTCCTAGTTCTAGTCACTGAAGTTTTCACCCTTAGGAGACGCACTTCCTAGTTTAGCTCATTCCGATTCAACCATAGAAGACACACTTTCTAGTTTGAGTCATTGAGGTTTTTATTTTAGCAGACACATTTGCTAGCAAGAGTTTTGGTTTTACTCATAGGAGATGCACATCCTAGCCTAGTCTTTAGTTTACTCTCATCATTGCATCAGTAGTGCAAGTGAGTTACGATTTTGCTAACGACTCACAAATCTTCCCAGTACAAACTGGGTTAGGAAATTTTGTTTGTTTTGTTTGTTTTGATTGTCAGGAACCCGCCTGTAGAACGGAGGTTGTTGCGTGTCAAAGATAGAAGAAGTCAGGAGTCCGCTTGTAGAACGGGAAAACATTTTTCAAGATCAAGCAGTGACCCACTGGAAAACAGAAGGTTACAACAAAAATCCCCAGCACTCAATCCAAGACAGAAGCAACAAGAAGCTCGCCCCAAGAATGTAAGTCCACAGTCTGGGATGATCAACAGAAGCTGGTCACCAAAAAACAAAAACAAAAAAAAACAAGAAGAAAAAGAGAAAAAAAAAAAGAACCCAAATTACGGAAGTGGAGAACAAATGTGGTCTGCTCAAGAACTAGCACCTACAACTAGCAAGTATCAAGGTTCAGATCCAAAGTCTGTGTGAAGCACCATTCAAGACTCAAGACCAAGTTTCAGGAGACTTAAGAGATAGGAATCCTTGTAACTAGTAGCTGATAGGCTTAGTTAGTCTTTTTCAGTTTTCATTTTTGTTGTAATGACAGGACCGCGGACCGGAACCTCGACGGAACGGCACCTCGATCGGCTCTCCACCTCGGTACACTTCACTATCTCTCTCATTCCCGAACTACACGTGGCCTGATTCCTGTATAACCAAGGATATGTAGGCAGCTCAGATACCAGGGCTCGGTCACATTCCCTCCCTTTCCTTAAGTGTAGTCCGTCCAAGTAATGGTCGGGTCAAAAACACGTCTAGTCGTTCTTTGTCGGAAAACTCTTCGTGTTTCCAGTCAAAGAGGGGCAGCTGTAAGCACGTGATTTTTGACCCTCCCCGAGAATTTTCACATTTTTAGCATGAATATGTGAAATTGGGTCCAATATAGCTATTTTAACTATTTTTACTTTATTTCGTTGCAAAAGAAAATTTCAAAAATATATATATAAATTTTAGTTTATGTATCTCTCATAAACTTGAAAAATACAAAAATTGTACTTTATTTTGGTACTTTATATAAATTCGAAAATTACAAAAAAAAATATAGTTCTATTAATGTTTGCAGTCATTATAATTTTGAAAAAATACAAATATATTACTTCATATTTTTACCTTTATTAAAGAACGAAATTTACAAAAAAAAAAAGCAGTTTTATTAATATCCTATAGTCATTTTAACTTTGAAAAATACAAAAAATATTACCTCATATTTTATCTTAATATTTAAAACGAAAATTACAAAAAAAATAGTTTCATTAATATTTTGTAGCTATTTTAAACCTTGAAAAATATTTAAAAAAGATATAGTTTTGTTTAAATACTAGTCTTATTTTTGGTAGTTATTTTGCTTACATAGGACTAGTTAAGCAACGTGTTCCTATTTCTCGGGTCCGGGCAAAAGAATAATATTCGGGTTTAAACTACCCGGTTTTAGGCCTAATTTTCGGACCTAGCCCATAATAAACCGTGTCCAGGACACGTGGGGAACCTCACCACGCGTGGGGGACATATGCCTCGAACCCCACCACGCGTGGGGCTCATTTTCATGGGCATTGTATTACAAAAACACGGACAAACACATTTTTAAGGGGGACTTTTGGAATTTTGAAAGGGTACTGTTCATCATCTTCTTCTTCATAAAGAAGAAGAAGAAAAACCCTACAAAGAGAGAGGAGACCCCGTCACCTTCCCCTCCATTTTCCCTACTCCCCCAGCAACGAAAACCACCCTCAAACCTAACCCAAAACCACCAGCGACACAGTCCAAATACCACCCTCTCTCACGTCGGACCCCAGCTCTTCGACCTTACGTCCAAACGACCACCGGCTCCGACGACACCATCTCCCTCGTCGTCTCAAAAACCAGTCCGTCAAACCTCCATCCATAACCCAGCCCGACGAGCAGCAACAACGTCGTCACTGTCCAAACACCATATCCGAAAACCACCCTCAAACCTAACCCAAAACCACCAGCGACACAGTCCAAATACCACCCTCTCTCACGTCGGACCCCAGCTCTTCGACCTTATGTCCGAACGCCACCACTGACGACGCCCAGTTGCTGCTGCGTCGTCACTACACGAACGACCCTCCATAGCTGCTCCTTTCATCACCTCCAACGACCCCTTTGTCGCAGCTTCACGCAACAGTTGCTGCGTCGAAAAAATACAGCAGCTGTTGCTGCGTCGCTGCGTTGCTGAGTAGCTCAGCCGTTGCTTCAGTCCGGTGAGGTTGTTTTGTTCGTCGAGGTCCGGCGCGTCGAGTTTGTTCGTTGAAGTCGCTGTAGGGGTTCGGTCCATGGCTCTACGCGTTTCTGTTTATGCAGGTTAGTAAGCCTCGATGTATTGGTTTAAAGAAATTTTACGTTCAATGTTTGAAGTTGCAATATATTAATTGATATGATAATTTTCTGCTTATGTTTTACCGTATGCATTTTAGTTCATTTTTGTGTTATGTTATTATTGTTTACTTGATGTCATTTGATTTAGTTGTATTAGTAGTCCTAAGACACAGTTTGACGTTGATTCGCTCGTCCCTTCATTGTCTCAGTTTATTTGGACAAGATTAGTATTAGTACTTGTTGTTACTACGCCCGAAATACTCATTCGCTCAACTCCTTTTATTAAAGCTTGACAAGTTATGAGATTGTATTTGTAAAGAGGCTGTAGGGTTTAGTATGGTTAAAGGCGTAAAAATGGCATCCCTTTAAAAATAAAAATAAAAAATAATAATAAAATAAAAAAATAATAATAATAATAAAAAATAAAATGAGACGAGCCTCGCCAAATAAAAGGGACAAATTGCGGGGCCCTCACAAAATATATGTATTAAATACTTAGATTCCGGGATGGGTCGTTTAGCAAATTTCACGGCCCTACCCAAAATAATAATGCGCTAGTTGCTTTAGGCGCGCCTTTAATAATGTTATCTCCCTAAACTCGGGTGCACATTTATGTGACCCAAATCCAAATCTCAACGGAGTCGAAATATGTCTTTAGTCACGGGCGCATTGATTGTGGCGTGGCCCGAGATGCATTTCCATGACGTTGTAAATTCCTTTTAATAATAAATGAGACGAGCCTCGACAAACAAAAATGTAGAAGCTGCGGGGCCCTCTAAATGCATATATATTAAAAATACTTAGAATTCGGGACATGCCGTTTAGCAAATTTTACGGCCTTCCCCAAAACAACCATACGTTAGTTGCTTTAGGCGCGTCTTAAATAATTTATTTTTCTTAATTCGGGTGCACATTTATGTGACCCAAATCCAAATCTCAACCGAGTCGAGATATATCAATAACCACGGGTGCATTGATGTAACGTGGTTCGAGATATGTTTTCACGACGTTGCAAGTCCTATAAAAATAACAGTGAATGATAAAAGCGGTTAAAAGATAAAATTGGCACATAAGTTCATACTTGTATAAAATCAGATAATCAAGCCGAATATAACAATTGAGCGACCGTGCTAGAACCACGGAACTCGGGAATGCCTAACACCTTCTCCCGGGTTAACAGAATTCCTTATCCGGATTTCTGGTACGCAGACTGTAATATAGAGTCATTCTTTTCCTCGATTCGGGATTAAAATTGGTGACTTGGGACACCCTAAATCTCCCAAGTGGCGACTCTGAAATAATTAAACCAATCCCGTTTCGACTGTCCTTTAATTGGAAAAAACTCCCTACGCACCTCGCGGTGCCGGAAAAAGGAGGTGTGACAGCTCTGTCATGTTAGCGGCTCCATCAAAGAAAAGTTTCCAGCCACGTTTTTCAATTCGCTCCATCTCATCGATATGCATTGTTTCTTCATCAGGAAAATAAGTTTTCAACGGCTCATATTCCTCATCGACCGGGTTTTCGGCTAAATGATCGGCCAGTGCTTGAGCCTTCATTGCAGTTCGAGTCACATAGATGATGTCAAATTCTGTGAGCAATATCTGCCACTTTGCAAGTCTTCCCGTTGGCATAGGCTTTTGAAAAATGTATTTCAATGGATCCAACCGAGAAATGAGGTAAGTAGTGTAGGATGACAAATAGTGTTTCAATTTTTGAGCTACCCATGTTAGGGCGCAACATGTCTTTTCCAGATGAGTATACTTAACCTCATAAGCTGTGAACTTCTTGCTAAGGTAGTAGATGGCCTGTTCTTTTCTGCCAGTGAGGTCATGTTGCCCCAATACACAACCAAATGAATTTTCCAAAACCGTCAAGTAAAGAATCAAAGGTCTTCCTGGCTCTGGCGGGACCAACACGGGTGGGTTTGACAAGTACCCTTTTATTTTATCGAACGCTTCTTGACACTCATCGGTCCATTTGACTGCAGCATCCTTTTTTAACAATTTGAAAATTGGCTCACAGGTTGTTGTGAGCTGAGCAATAAACCTGCTGATGTAATTTAACCTTCCCAACAAACTCATTACTTCAGTTTTGTTTCTTGGAGGTGGCAGTTCTTGGATGGCTTTGATCTTTGATGGGTCTAGCTCGATGCCTCGTCGACTGACTATGAATCCCAGCAACTTTCCAGATGGAACTCCAAATGCGCACTTGGCAGGGTTAAGCTTGAGGTTGTACCTGCGAAGTCTTAAGAAGAACTTCCTCAAATCCCCAACGTGGTCGGCCTGATGCTTTGATTTTATGATCACATCGTCCACGTATACCTCAATCTCCTTGTGTATCATATCATGAAACACTGTGGTCATTGCTCTCATATAGGTTGCTCCGGCATTCTTTAAACCGAATGGCATTACCCGGTAGCAATAAGTTCCCCATGGTGTGATGAATGTCGTCTTTTCTGCATCTTCTTCATCCATTAGAATTTGATGATACCCGGCATAACAATCCACGAAAGACCCTATATCATGCTTGGCACAATTGTCGATCAAAATATGGATATTGGGTAATGGGAAATTATCCTTTGGACTTGCTTTGTTGAGATTGCGATAGTCGACGCATACTCTAATTTTGCCGTCTTTCTTTGGCACAGGAACGACATTAGCCAACCAAACAGGATATCGAGTGACTCGAATGACCTTTGCTTCCAATTGTTTGGTGATTTCTTCCTTAATTCTCACACTCATATCGGGCTTGAATTTTCTCAGCCTTTGCTTGACAGGAGGCACCGTTGGATCGGTGGGCAATTTGTGAACCACTAAATCAGTGCTCAGGCCCGGCATGTCGTCATACGACCATGCAAAAACATCTTTGAATTCTATGAGTGCTTTAATTAACTCTTCTCGGATCTTTGGTTCGAGATGGACACTTATTTTAGTTTCCCGGATATTACTCGTGTCCCCTATATTGATGTCCTCGGTATCACTCAAGTTAGGTTTGATTTTTTCCTCAAAGTGAATTAACTCTTTACTAATCTCTTCAAAAACCTCATCTTCATCATATTCTGATTCATAATCACAATATATTTCTTGAATTATTACTTCGGAACTAGATTGATTTTTAAGACTGGGCTGAGGATTCCTCATGCATGCCATATCACTAGAGCCATCGTAAAAAGAACTGTACAGAAAAAAGAAAAAGAAAAGAAAATTATCAGGAATGATAATAAAAAGGAAACTGCTTTTTATTGGATGATGAAAGATAACAAGGTTTGCACACTTCAAACAAACTGTAAGATAAGCTTTGGGATTACAACCCTGAAGTAACCCAAACAAACTTGAAAGAAAATCAAAATAAACTACCAAGACTCCTTTCGAATGGGGAGAGGAGTGGCTTTCCAATTATTAAGCTTTGTTTCTGGCCCAATGAATTGAACTTCTGCGTCGCTACACCCTTCTCCGTTTTCCAACATATTCACATCATCAAACAATTTCTCGAATCTTTCAATTAATTCTTCCTCAGGATTGACCCGGGATTTAGGAATTGTTGTTATCGGGCGATTTTTAGCACCGGTCTTGACAAAAGACTTTGACAGATGTGGGACTGGTTTTGGAAGAACCCATGCCTTGTGTTTCAACTTTCTGGCCTTTATCACGTCATTTACGGTGGGTATGAACCCCAAACCGAATGTTCCCCAGTTCTCGGGGAGAGATACTGGTTGTATAATTCCTTGCAAAGATAAGCCCAGACCTTTGCCGGGTATAAAACCATTCTTTAACATTTCATAAGCTACCATGACTGATGCAGAGGATATCTTTGGATTCGGAAGGTATTTCCCCTCTGGAATTTTCTCTAGCGACACTGTGTCGGACACTTGGTATACCCATAGTCCCTGGTCATTTTCTATTCCCTCGACCGGTACAATGGTACTGCTGCGAGCATTTAAACTTTCTTCCCCATGCACAACTATTTCTTGATGATCCCATTCAAACTTGACAACCTGATGTAGTGTTGACGGGACTGCTTTAGCAGCATGGATCCATGGTCGGCCCAACAACAAGTTGTAAGAGACAGTTATGTCCAACACTTGAAATTCCATTGTGAATTCAACTGGCCCTATTGTTAGTTCCAACACTATGTCGCCAAATGAATCTCTGCTTCCACCGTCAAACCCCCGTACGCAGATACTATTCTTCTGGATCCTCTCCTCTTTAATTTTTAATTTGCTTAAAGTGGAGAGAGGGCAGATGTTTGCACTTGACCCATTGTCAACCAATACCCGGGTTACTACGGAGTTTTCACATTTCACGGTGAGGTAAAGAGCTCTGTTGTGCTCGGTACCTTCCACAGGCAATTCATCATCAGCAAATGTAATTCTGTTTGTCTCAAAGATTCTGTTGGCTATTCTTCCCAAATGATTTACAGAGATTTTTTCAGGAACATGAGCCTCATTCAGGATTTTCATCAAAGCCAGACGGTGCTCCTCTGAATGGATCAGTAATGACAACAATGAAATTTGAGCGGGCGTCTTCTTCAATTGATCCACAACAGAATAATCATGGAGTTTCATTTTTCTTAAAAACTCTTCCGCCTCTTCTTCCGTCACAGCTCTCTTTATTGGTGTTGGATTATTTTTAGTTTTTCTTAACTCTTCGGGCGTAAAACATCTTCCCGAACGAGTCAAGCCTTGCACCTCACACACTTCTTCCTTGACTTCTTTTCCCTTGTACATTACAGTCACCCGTTCATAGTTCCATGGGATGGCTTTGTTGTTGATGACTGGCAGCTGGGTTACAGGTGTGATAATAACCCGATCTGTACGGGCTCCTTCCACGAATACAATGGGTTTGTTAGCAACCCCTGGTACTATCACTTTCGGCCTTTCTTGTTTTGCGGCAACTTTGCTCGATGATCCCTCCTCGATTATCATAGATGGTCCATCACCATTTCTGTTCTGCTTAGATACCGGCTTCTCCTCTGTTAACTGCTTATCTGGCTTGGCTTCATGAGACTTGATCATCATGACAGTTTGTGACGGCTTCTTTGTCTCCCCATCAGCTTGTATGATTTCTATCATATTGGCCTCTTGATGGGCTGGCATTGGATTTCTATTGATATTTGGGGCTTCGGGGGTTTGAACCTCGATTTTATTAGTATCAATCAACTCTTGTATTGCATTTTTCAAATGCCAGCATTTCTCCGTATCATGGCCTGGTGCACCGGAGCAATATTCACAGCTAATGGTGTAATCAAGATTCTTTGGCGGAGGATTGGGTAGCTTGAATTGTATTGGTCTTAGCATGTCTAGCTGTCTCAGCCTGTGGAACAGACTAGTGTAAGACTCTCCCAATGGAGTGTAAGTTTTCTTTTTCTGTTCCCTTTCTCCCCTGAATGCTGGCCTAGGCCTGAAACCTGGTCCGGGATAGGCTCGTGGGTAAGTATTTGGTGTGACAGGAGCACGCCAATTGGTGTGAACAGGTGGCTGATTGTATGCTTGAGCATGGTTAATGGAAAAATGAGGCTCTGAAGGGTGATAGTAGTGTTGGGATGAATCATGGTGGTAAGCTGATTGGCGAGGTCGTTGTTGATTATAGTAAAGCGGTGAACCTCTGGGTCCCGGCCAAATTCCTGAATCAACTACCGCTGCTTCCTCCCTCTTCTTTCTTCCAATTCCTCCTACCCCGCCTTGAATAGCTTGAGTAGTTGCCTTAATTGCTGAATAGCTCATAATTTTATTTGTTTTGAGGCCTTCTTCCACCATACCTCCCATCTTCACCACTTCGTTGAATGATTTCCCAACCGCTGAAACTAGATGGGCATAGTAAGTTGGTTCCAAGGCTTGGAGGAAGTAGTCTACCATTTCACTCTCCTTCATAGGAGGATCCACTCGTGCTGCCTGTTCTCTCCATCGGAAGCCATACTCTCTGAAACTTTCATTGTGTTTCTTCTCAAATTTTGTCAAAGATAATCGATCTGGGATGATTTCCAGATTGTATTGGAAATGGTATGCGAATGCCTGTGCCAGGTCATCCCAAGTGTACCATCTCCCATGGTCCTGGCGTGTTATACCACTCCAAAGCTGATCTGCTTAAACTTTGACTGAAGTAAGCCATCAATAATTCATCCTTTCCCCCAGCTCCTCGCATCTTGCTACAGAAACCCCTTAAGTGGGCTACTGGGTCGCCGTTCCCATTGTATAGGTCAAATTTGGGCATCTTGAAGCCAACTGGTAATTGTACATTGGGGAATAAGCACAAATCTTTGTATGCTACACTGACTTGTCCACCTAATCCTCGCATGTCTCTGAATGATTGTTCTAGACTTTTGACCTTCCTGAACATCTCTTCTTGTTCAACATTTTTGGCTGGCTTGTCAATTTCTGTTGGGAGATCAAAATGAGGAGCAGTTGAATTAATTTCAGAGGCTTTGAGGGTGGGCTCCGGGGGGTAATTTTGGTTGTCCTGGGCCTGGAATGTAGGCTCACTAGGAGATTTGTGAAATGTAGCAGGGGGAGGTGCTACGAAAACAGGAGTCATAGGTGGAGGAAAGTATGGAACTAGTTTCGGAGGTGGAGACTGTGGTGTCTGAGAGGTGGTGCCTCGGTAGTGCTGGTAAATGGGGAAGTTTGGGGATAATTCAGTGGTAATATTATCCTGAGTTTGGGTCATTGATGGAGCAGGGTTATTTGGGTAAGATGGGGGTAACTGTCCTGTAGACCAGGCTTGGTACATCTCAGCCATTTGCTGCTTGAGTTTAAACATCTCTTCTTTCATTTTCCCGACATCCATCTCCTCTAGCTCCATACCTGTGTCAACATCTGGGATAGACATACTTTCGGGTATTGGTCCTTTTGATCTTGTGTGATAGTGATAATATGCCAGTATACTCTTTAGAGAAACTAACTGCTTGAATTCTGAAAATGAACAAACTTGTTAGTTTTGAGAGTTTAACACATATATAATCACACGTTGAGATGCAATGCTCCTAGACAAATAATCCCTTTCTATTATGCATTTGCTCGGCTGCTTGTGTCGTCCCAGCTTTCTTGAAATTTTTATTGTTATTCACTTTTATTTATTATATATGTCTTTTATCGTGGTGGTCGAATCTTATAGAGATTGCCTACGTATCATGCCCTTACATGAATCAGACCTTGCGTAGTCGGACTAAAGGCAATCACTTTTATTCATTATACAAAGATGGAATTACATTTGAAAACTTTTAAGAAAATGGTTTGAAACACACACACTTAAATCAAAATAAAAGATACAATTCTTAACATCTCACAACATGCCCCACTTTCCATTTTTGTTGTCAAATATTGGATTATCTGCTCAATGCGGGGCTTGACCTGGATGGCCTCCCAGCGTACGATACATCCTTTCCAACTCCATTGCTAGATGACGAGCAAAAGTGGGCGCATGCTCTGTAAACCTTTCATAATCCATTCCTTGGCAATTTACATAACTTTGAGATGTGAAGACTGCCAGGTCGTGGATTTGTGCCCTGAAACCTTGGAAGACGTTGGTCTTGGTCTTGCAATTGCTGCTGACGAGTGGTGGCTATATCTCTGACACGGTTTTCACGATCTAGAGCTGATTCTAACAGAGCTCGGAGTCTGGCCTGCTCTAATCTTGCTTGCGCTCTTTCTCTGTCGAGGTCTGCTTGTTGATGTTCTCTGTTGCATCTTCTTGCCTCTTCTAGTTGTGCACGAAGCTGGTTTTCTGATCGTATCCAATGGTCTTTTTCCTTCTTGAATTGTGCCCTGTCTTTTTCGGATTGCCTATCTTGGCGTTCCTTATTAGACATGGCTTCTTCGTTTAATCGTTGGATCCTTTCTTTTGCTTTGCTCAACGTCCTTTCGTTTTCTGCAAGAATAGAATCATAATCTTGCATTCTTTCAAAAAGATTGGCGATGGTTTTTTGATCCTTCCAGCTCCTCTTTGGTGTTTCAGAAACTCTTTTCATTTTTTGGAATCGAGCATGAAGATTTTCATTCTCACAAGCTAGACTCTTCTTGTCGCCTTCGGCTTCTTGTGCTTGCAAATCTTTCTCCAAACTGAGGCTTCTCAGATTTTCTTTTAGGGCATGGATAGTTGCTTTGTACCCTTTTTCCTTTTCTCCCCAGATCAACCGCTCTTGGATTTTATCATTGAAGTTTTGAACATGGGGTCTTTTTGTTGGCCTTCTTAGCTCAGGCTCTGGTACATCATCCACGCGAGACCGTTTTTCAAACCACCTTGCATATCCAGGATTTATCTCACCCTTTGTAGTGTCTGGGACTTGAGTATCACTTTTTAAGTATCGACATCCATTCCACATCTGCTGAAGTAGAGCCTCGGGAATAGTGGCTTCTGGGTGTAATTCGATTACTTGCATACTCAAATCTTCATCATCAGGAACTACTTGATATCTCCCTAGTTGCCTTAAGACTCTTAGTGGCGCATACGGCTGAATGCTTCTCAATCCCAATAGTAGTAGATAACTATTTGAGGTTGACATGTGTATTACTTCCCTCATCGGGAGCCATCCCAAAGTCCATTCAATCTGATTTGCCGTTAAAGCCTTTAGATGAGATACCCATGCTTCTATTCCTTCTGGAGCCTGATAATTTTTTGTTCTTTCCTCATAGCTCTCGATGCAATTATCATTGTTTGACCCATACTGTATGATCTTGGGCTGTTGTTGGAGATGTTCCATTACCCACATTTGCAACAAAATTTTGCATCCTTCGAAGACCTTTGCTCCTGATTTACATAAAGTCAAAGCCCGATAAATGTCTGATAGAATGATGGGGACAAGGGTGTGATTTTCTTTGGTGGTGAGGATTTGCACAATTTTTGCGGTGCGAATATCAATTGTTCGCTCTTTGTTTGGGAAGATCACGATTCCTAGAAAAGCCACCATGAAGGCAAAGCGACGGTGAATCTGCCAAGTGTCTTTGTTTTGCTTGTTAGTAAGGCCTTTCTCATGAATTTCGAACCCATCTGACTTTCCGAACCTTGAATACAAAAAGTTGAAGGAACAACATCCATTGATGACATTGCTTTTCCTGATTTGACTGCTGATGTTCAGAAGACCGAAGAATCGAAGTACCGAAGGAGCCTTTGTGAATATCAGGCTTTGATTTTTTAGACTTCCGTCAAAACCAGCATATCCAGCTATCTCCTCTAATGTAGGAGTTAACTCGAAGTCAGAGAAATGAAAGACATTGTGAACAGGGTCCCAAAAAGTTATTAACGCCGCAATCAGATCATCACGGGGTTTAACTTTCATAATGTCCGTGAGATTTCCCAAATGCTTGACGACCCATTTTTGACCGTCTTCGCCTAAATCATACCACCACATTTGAAGCTGAAAGAGAAATTCTTTTGTACTCGTGGATGAGAGGCTTTGTGTGGTGCTCATTTTGTATCTGAAGTTTAATTTAATAGAGTTAAGACTCATTTTGAAAATAAAAAAAAACTATTTTCAGAATTTTATATTTTTTTTGAAAATTTACACTAAAAAAATCATTTTATTTATTAAATATCTTTATTTAAAAAAAAAACAACCCATTTTATTCCTCGGTTCTCACCATGATTTCATTTAAACTGGTCAACAAGCATGTTCGAGGCAAATGAATGCACAGGTAGCAAGTAGGATGCATCAGGATGGTCTTTTTGTTTCGGGTTCACCTGTCCTAGACAGACCCAACCCCTGTATTGAGTCTCCAAGGCCAAATGTACATGATGCAAATAGACGTTCCTACTAGGGATCCGGTTCATGGCTGAGTTATTCTAGGTAAAAACCTGAGGTTGATTGTTCTAAACCTGGCTTACCCAAACGGACAGTTTGAGCCGAAGCGGTGGCAACGTACCGGGAGAACGAAAGTCTATCCGGCCTAGTTACTTGTCCCAACTTCGTCTTATTTGGTATGACCTTTAACAAAAAGGTGGGCCACGCGCACATGTGCACCATAAATTTAGAAGACTCAGAAAGAGGGGGTTTCGTAGCAGTTGTATATATTCACAATTCAAATAATATTAAAGCGGTAAAAAAAACATTTAGCATGTTAATCATATAAACAGTTGAAAAATCATATAGTAAATAAAGCCAATTATCGCAGTTATTTTAAGCTCGAATTCTTTAGACCCTGAACCAGTGGTTCTGGGTTATAACACTCAAAGTCCCCAACAGAGTCGCCAGAGCTGTCGCACCTCCTATTTACCGTGCCCGCGGGGCGCGTGGGGAGTTTTCTCCAATTAAAGGACAGTCGAAACGGGATTTGTTTGTTTGTTTCAGAGTCGCCACCTGGGAATTTTAAGGCGTCCCAAGTCACCAATTTTAATCCCTGAATCGAGGAGAATATGACTCTGTTTATTATTCTACGAACCAGAAATCCTGAGTAAGGAATTCTGTTAATCCGGAAGAAGGTGTTAGGCATTTCCGAATTCCGTGGTTCTAGCACGGTCGCTTAACTGTTTTTATTATTGGCTTAATTATCTTGATTTTATTAAATATATTTTTGTTACGTGATTTTACTACCGCTTTTACTTATTGTGATTAAGGATCCTTCTTTGAATCGAATTACGCGTACGTATATTCGTGTTATAAATTTAAAAATGCGGAATTGTGTCACGCGTACGTGTACACGATAACTTTTGATAATATATTTATTAAACAATCATTTTTTCGAAATTGTGTCGAATCAAGAATATTTGTTTTTCTTAAATAGTGAACCGCACATCTCGGGTTTTTATGAAATTAATTTAACGTCCTCGAAGAAATCCCTTATATTACATATTCACTCGAAATTGCGCGTACGCATAATTCGAATTGCTTTTATTGGTATAATCAGATTACGCGAACGTATCCCTAATTACACCAAATATTCTTAATGATATTATGAATTTTTCACAAAATTGTTTGTTATATCTACACATTTTATATGAAAATACTGAGAAATTCATATTCAAGGGATGTCTTTGAATTCTTTTAAAAGAAATTCACAATTTATTAAATGTTGCCCGTCGATTATAATTTCCGGATATAAATTATATTCAGCCCAACTATTCAAGTTCAAAGAAAAAAATAAAAATATGATTCTAGCAACTACAACATATATATGCCAAAGGATGAATTGTATATGAAATTAACAAACATGATTTATGAAGGGAAGAAGTATTTTTGAACAATTTTTCATTATTTAATTAGTGCAAATCCTATTTCTAATTGTCATTGATATAAAGTGTTGCAATTTGTATATCTCATCTTATTCTCATATACTTGCTTTTAATCTAATAGGCCTAATTATTTATTTAAGATGGTAAATAGGCATCAATTTGATAAGAAAGGGAATTATAAATCGATTAATAATATTGCCTTACATGCAACATAGTTGTATGTCTAAAACATTCATAGCATTTTAACATCATAATGAGATACATCAACTCATCATCCCTTAATGGTTATATATATACCTATTATCACGCCATATATGAACGTATAACTCACATCATTCAATCCATAACTAAATCAGGTAAAACTAGCAATATAGTTTTTGACATTTTTATATTACTCTTTATTCAACTATCAACATCTAACCTTAATCCACAACCAAACAATCGAAATACACTAACCATGCAATTTCTTGATATTTCAGAATACTCTATACCTGACTAACAATGTCATAGGACTTAACTAATAGCCAACTTCATGCCATGTTCCCTATCTTAACAATTCAATCATAACTATACTTTAATGAAAATTTAGAATGGAAAACATTATTACAAAGTTTTACATGAATTTCAAATAAAGACAATTAACTCATAACTATCAAATTGAATTCACTACTAGTTAACTAACATGAAACAAAAAATGAAGTTTAAACTAATGAACTTGAACAAATGAAAAATAGAATTTTTGCAATTCAAGCTTCATTGATTTGTCATGCTGAATCTTTTTTCCAACATAGAATTTAAGAGATAAGTACCTGGAAATGAAGGTAGAAGAAGTAAGTTTTCAGCAGTTGCAGCAGTAACAAAATCAGCAGAATAGCAGTCTTTCCACAGACTTAAACAATAATGAGACCCGAGAAACCCAGATGCACAGTAATAGTATTTTAAAGAAAACTTCAGATTTTAACTGAACTATGGATTCAAATAAATCCGAACAGATTCAACAAAGGGATAATATTTCAGATTTTAGTTTCTTTTCTGTTTCAAATTCCTGTTTTTTTTTTTCTGTTTCTGATTTTTCTGTTTCTTCTTTCTTCCAATCTGATTTTTCCCTTCTCGGATTTCTGTTTCTCTCAAATGTATATGTATTTCTGTGTGTATTTTCTATGCTTTAGAAATCAGCCTCTCTTTTCTTTCTTTTTCTTTCCTCTCTTTTCTTTCTTTTTCTCTGATCTTTTTTCTTTCTTCAATCTCCTAAAGTCTGCCCCTAAAAGTCTATCCAGCTCCCTGTATTTATACAGGGCTGATCCTATCTTTTTTAAGTGCTTCTTGGACCCTTTTCTCCTTTTAAAATCAGAAAGTTTTCCATTAAAATTGCTTTTGAATACTTTAAATCTAAGTGCTCTTATCCTGATTTTTCAGCAGCCCCATTATCCTTTGTTCCCCATTATTACTTAAATTATAGCCACTATCATTCCATTATAAGCACACTATCACATTACCCTACTGTTTCAATCCAAAATAAACCTGAAATACTACTGTATTTACAACCTTTAAACTAAAGTCAGAATCTGTTACAAAACAGATTTTAAAGTCTGTTTTAACAGTTATAACCATTCCTAGGATTAACCTCCTAATACAATTGTATTTAACCAACCTTTGTAAATTCGAATTCAAAACTAACATCACAACAATATTATACTGAATTCAGCCTAATAGTTCAACTGAATTTCAACATTGGACGAAAAATTAAACAAACACAGGAGCATTGTCAATATGCTGACAATGCCATGTTCAAAAAAACAATATATACACATCATACATTTTAATTTACTGATTTGTAAACAAACATGATTTAATTGACGAGTATTAATCAGTTGACTATTTACAACATTTGTCCATAATCAGTCTAAAATAATAGAAGCAGACTATTTCAATCAGCATTATCATAAATGAGAATTCATATTATAACTAATCGACGAACTTAATCGAGTCGATTACTTACATTGTAAATAATCACAACCAACAGAAATAGTTTCATATTTGATCATATAGACGGGCATGAGACAAAGATGACAGAATTAATCAAATAAAATCATGAAAAATTAACAGGCTATTAAGACAAACAACAATACACGTAGAATACACAAAAGAAATAGAAAAATACCTCTGAATCTTCAAACTTCATACGGACTCGAACTCAACTTGGATTCGGACTTTGTTTGAAATCAAACAGACCTTAGTCGAAGTATTTTCCACTGAAAATACTTCGACTAAGGTCGATTAAACCTCAATCTTTATTTAATTTGGGCAGAATCCAAAAGTCTGGTATTTCTAGGTTTTTTTGAAGATTCGATTTGGGACTTAACCATTTCTGGTCAGATTCGAGGGGGACCAAATACGACACAAGGGTGAGGGTAACCTAGGGGTCATTTGGTGTCAATTTAGAACAGATCTGAGTTTGTTCTTGTTTGGTCCGAATCTTCAAAAGAAGATTCGAGAAGCTCGGAAGTGATTCGAGCCAAACAAGCAACAGATCCATACCTAGGGTGGTTAGGGGAAGCTATGGTGTTATTTTGGAAGCCATTGGAAAGGTTGGAGTTTTCAGACCCACCTTCGATTTAGTATTCGAAGAGTTGGGGTCTGATTCGAAGAAAACTAAGGTCAGATCTGTGTAGAAGATGTTCAGGGGGTTCTAGGGTGTTATTTTGGTGACCGGCGGCGTTGATGCCGCCGGGTTTCAGGCGGTGGGATCCTAGGGCGGCTAGGGTTAGGGGTGAGTTTCAGAAGGGATGATGAACAGGGAAGGAGGGGGGTGTTTGGCTAGGGGCCGGGGTAGGGATTTGGGATTTATATAGGGGGAAGGTGAATTGATACTAACCGTTAGATCAAGTAGAATGAAGGGCCAGGATCAGTTCATTAAACCAAACGATGTCGTTTGGTTTAATGCCAGGGTCGGCTGAGTCGGGTCAATGGGTCGGGTTACGGGTTACGGGTAAGGGGTGAGATCTTAACCGTTGGTTGGATTTGATCCAACGGTCCCTGAGAAACTACGACCAAACGTTGTCGTTTTGGCTCGTCTGGATTGGACCGGACTTGGGGCTGCCTGGATTGGGCTAGGGGGGGGGGTAATTTGGTTTTGGGCCTGGATTTTAATCCAGGTCCGATTTTCACATTCTATTTTATTTTATTTTATTTTTTATTTCAATTTTCTAATTTAAATTCCTAAATTTAATTATAAAACAATTTTAACTTCTAGACAATATTAATCACTTTATAACAACTGTTCAACATACAGACAAAACATTAATCACATAGTGGAATATTTAAAATAGAACAAAAATGCATATTTTTGTGTTTTTATTTTGAATTAATGCATAATTAAATCCTAGATATGCATGCAACATGTATTTTATTTTATTTTTCATTTTATTATGACAACGTAAATATTTACGGACATAAAACAAATATTTAACAAACACCACGCAAATTCACAAATTGCATACTAACAGAAATTTATTTTATTTTTGATTTATTTTTGGAGTAGTTTTCGTAAGGCACTTCTTCTTCTTCTTCTTCTTCTTCTTCTTCTTCTTCTTCTTCTTCTTCTTCTTCTTCTTCTTCTTCTTCTTCTTCTTCGAGTTTCAATCTGAAATTCAGCCAAAACCAAGTCTAAATCTTCACCAAAACCCCTCAAAATTGAGATATAAACTCCAAAATATATTCCCAATTATTTACAACAACACCCAATCAAAACAAATAATGATTTTTGAAAACCCAAATTTGAATTCAAAACTTCAAAGCTTTTTAATGGCTATCAATGGTGGAATTGTTGCTCTCTTATCTCTTTGAAGGTTTGTTCTTCTTCATTGAGAAAATTTGAAGCTGAAGGTAAATGTGTGTATGAACTTTGAAGATTTGACTTCAATTTTGATGAACTTCCACTAGAGTAAAATGGGGAACCAACTTTGTTAAAGGGTTTCTTCAATTTTCTTTGAATTTAGAGGGAGAATTTGGTTTCAGAAGATGGAAAATGGTAAAAGGAACGCGGGTATAGGTAAAACGTAGGTGGGACTGAGGGGTTAGGAGAGAGAAACGTGCAGATTCCTTTAATTAAGGAGTAAAAAATGTACAATTAATTATACCCTTAATTAATTATGGTATAGAATTGGTAATTTGGTATACTAAGTGTAATTAAGTCAAACCTTAAACATTGAGGATAATAAGGTTTACTATGTGGCATAGTAATGTAAAAATTCTTTCGAAAAAATCAAAGGTTCCACAAAAAAATATAGCGTCGTTAGTTTTACTTCCCTTTGGGCTTTGACTCCCCTCGAAATTTGGATTAACCCTCCCACAAAATCCACCATTTATGATAAAATCCGCCGAGAAAATAGTACTTTTAGTCCCTTAGTTATTGCAATATTGTGGTTTTGGTCCCTGTGTTAAGTGGCTAATCACATTAAACCTTTAATTAATATAACCGAGTGATTTTAGTCCTTTAAACCAGAAAATTAATTTTAAAAAATTTAAACTAACAATATTTTATAAAGTTGAACTTTTTATTAAGTTTTTAAAATTAATACATGTTCTTCTTTTTAAACTAATAGAGAGTTAAAAACTTAATAGAAAATTTAACTTAACATGGACGAGAGAGTGGTAGAAGTATTTTCCTCTAACTAATTAAATATTGCTCTTTCAAAATCTCTCCCGTAAGAAAGATGAAAAGTTGAAGAAACTAATTTTTAACTTTTTGTTAGTTTAAAAAGAAGAGACAACAATAACAACAACAACAACTCAGTATAATTCTACTAGTGGGGTATGAGGAGGGTAGTGTGTACGCAAACCTTACCCCTACCCTGGGGCAGAGAGCCTATTTTCAAATAGACCCTCGGCATCCTTAACTCCAAGAACTCCCTACCTTGCTCTTGGGGTGACTCGAACTCACAACCTCTTGGTTGGAAATGAGGATATTAATTTAATTTTCTATTAGTTTAAAATTTAAAAATTTCACAGAAAGTTTAACTTAATAAAATATTGTTAGTTTATTTTTTTTTTAAATTAATCTAAACCACAATATTACAATACTATTAAGTTTTAACTTTCTGTTAGTCTAAAGGACTAAAATTACACGGTTATATTAATTAAAGGCTTAATGTGCTTAGCCAAATAACACAGGGATCTAAACCACAATATTACAATACTATTAAGTTTTAACTTTCTGTTAGTCTAAAGGACTAAAATTACACGGTTATATTAATTAAAGGCTTAATGTGCTTAGCCAAATAACACAGGGATCTAAACCACTTCCGACGACTGTAAAATATTTCATTTATGCTGATCTTTGCCTTCCTTTGTCCTCTTTGCCTTGCTTTGTTCCTTTGTCCTCTTACACCATTTCTCTCAACTTTTTCGTTGGGATTCTTGAAAATTTTGTCTTTGTTGAATGTGTCGTATGATGTCTTTTTATTGGTTTACACAGTCCACTGAATTGGAAAAGCTGCCTTTGCTGTCAGTAAATTCCACTAAAAATCATACCTTTCAAGTTTATCATACCTTTCAAGTTTAACTTACCAAATTATTGCGTCCCAATGAACAGAAGTTACACCTTTCAGTATGTTATTCACAAAAAAACAGAGTTAAACAAGAGATATATACTTGGCTTCCATGAAAATCCCTCCAAAGAAACCTCATTTTTTCAAACCAATTCTGCCTGGTTTCAAGAATGGTCTTGTGAGTATGATATGCATTTCATCTTTTCTTTTGTTTATTATATGCGTGTATGACACAGAGCTAAAAGCACGGCCGGATTTAGAACGAAAATTATGGAACTCATCAGTCTTTTATAAAATTAGATATTTTATGTATATATTTTTTAAAATTGGTCCACCTAATATATTTTTTCCTCCTTTTTCTGAATAATGCACTCATATACTAGAAATTTTAAATCCGCCTCCGAGTAAAAAGCCCCTAGAAAATAAAAAGCATGGTCCATATGAACAATTTTTAATTGTTTATTGTTTGCATGTATGATAGTTAGTACAATTTCCTGCCCAAAAGTTTGGGAAAAGGCTAATCTAAGTTTATATTGTACTTCAGAAAATTCCTGTTGGTTTCTTGAAGTATCTAAAGGGACATGACCATATTGAAAATGCAATATTGAGAAGGGATGGTAAGAAGTGGTTGGTCAAGCTGAATGACTATCGATTCGAAGCGGGTTGGTCTGATTTTGCAGAACATCATGATTTGCAATTGGGAGATATGTTGGTGTTCAGACATGAAGGAAATATGGAGTTTGAGGTTGTTATATTCGATTCAAGTCATTGTGATAGAGAATATGTAGAGTATCTGCAACAACAAGAAGAAGCCAATAATGTTGAATTCAAAGGTAAGATCTTTACAGCTTGTTTGGATGTTTATTATCCGTCGTATCATAATTTTGCATTTTACATTCTACTGTGGATACAATGTTTGGATAAATTGTATGTTTGTTGTGGTTTAGTAACATCTTTATTGTTTGAATTCAAAGGTAAGATCTTAGTGTCCATTAGTGTATACTTGATGAATATGCAAATGAATTCTTTTAGTCTTAAAATTAGAGTTTAATTTTTGTTTAAAAGTTAGCCAAAAGAGGGGGTGGATGTTTACACGTTACTCAACTATAAGGGATCGTTTGGTACATGGGGTAAGAATGATAATCTAGGAAGAAAGTTTGGGATTAACTTAATCCCATGTTTGGTTTGAGGTATTAGCTAATCCGGGATAACTATTACACTAAAAGGGTGGGATTAGCTATCCCATATATAGCAGGTGGATAACTAACCCCGTGGGATATCCCACCAGTATACCAAACGACTCCTATAATGGTAACTCTCTTTTGTCATGCTATGATGTCTTGGCATGGATTTGCTTATAATTAACAATATAACAGACAAAGCAAAGCCCTGCATTCTGTCATCAAGCCAGGATTTTCCCAATGCAGAAGCTGCTAGTCACAGCCCTTTTAGTCAATCTCAGTTTGTATACACTGCTAAACCATATGCCTGTCAAACAGTTACTTTGTAAGTCTCCAAACTCATTTCCCTATAACCCTTCAAGAATCCTTTTTTTTCCTCTTTTTTTTTCTTCAGTCGGAGTTATTTATGGTGAAAATGTGATGCATAAGTGATGAAATGTGCAAATTATTATAAATGATTTCAGCGTATTCCTACTCAATTTGCATTGGCAAATGGTCTCACCAACAAGAATTGTGGTTTAATTATTAGAGACGAAAAACAAAGGTCATGGAATTTAAGGCTAACTACCTACGGTTCTCAAGTCTATCTTGGAGGTAGATGGCGTGAATTCCATGCCGCAAATGACTTAAAGGTGGGAGATCATATGATTTTTAAGGTTGTTACTGATGGAGAAAACCAATCTGGAAATTTTGTCGTAAATTCTCTTATTTAAGCAACCTCTTAGGAGTATTTTTTATGATCGAAGTTTCATCATAAGTTTTCTGATTTAAGCAACCTCTTAATTTTTATACGATCCTTTTACTTTGTTATATACTCCAGAATCCTACCAATTAAACTCTGCTGCAGTGTATTATCCTTTCTCTGTGTATTATCCTTTCTCTGTTGGCTTGGCATTGAATTTCTTCATTTCTTTTGTAAGTTGAGGGACAGTGGCGATTTAGAATATGTTGTAACTTTTATTAATGTATGCATTGACAGCATAATGCAGTTAATACAGCTCTACTTGTTCTGGAATCTTGTCAAACTAAATTTTAAATCATTAAACTTCATTTTTGTTACACCATTCTTGCTTTTTTAGCCGTTTCCTTATTATTTGGAAACCTTATGTAATATGATCTTGCTTTTATCTTAATTGTAACACTTACTCATTACGTTCTCTTTCTTTTGCTATTTTCTTTCTTTATAAGGAGCAACAAACATTAGGAAAAAGCCCTCAAACATGATTCCTCTCAATGCACAAGTATCTACTCCAACTTCCGGTGACGATGATCCTCCGTATTTTGTTGCAATCATTAAACCTTATTGCATCAGCAAGCCAGTTTTGGTAAGTGATTTGAACTGATTTTGTTGGAGTTTAAGTTAATTATACACACTAACAGTGTAAAGAAAGCGTAATTTAACTTATTATAGCAGGCTATTCTCTATTTTCTTGGTTACAACATTTACCTGTTATTGTAGGCAACTTAACCTAATGGTGTAAAATTTATACACTATCAGTTCACAGAACTTAAACGCTTTTGATTGTTGTCCTTTTCTTTTTCTTCTTTTGGTGATGACTGAACTTGTTCTACATATTTGAATAACTTTTATGGCAGTATTTTCCACGACATTTTGCAAAGTCAAGTGGGTTGATGAATAGAAAGTGTGAGATGATTCTGAAAGATGAAGCACAGAGATCTTGGTCAGTACGATTAGGGCCGCTAGCGGGTAGACGTCATTTTGGAATTACAAGTGGATGGGCAAAATTCAGAGCAGCAAAAGGTCTCCAAGTTGGAGATGCTTACAAATTTGAACTCATCAAGAATGAGAAAATACCTATAGCTCACTTCCATTGTAAGTGTTCTTCCAATTTTATTATATTTTTGTCGAGCTTAGATTGTTGCTATTATTTTTCTGGCATTTGTTGTTGATATTGCTTGTTATTATTATTTCTTTTCATCTTCCTTTAGCTGAGGGACTATCAGAAACAACCTCTCTACTTTCGTAGGGTAGGGGTAAGGTCTGCATATACACCACCCTCCCTGGACCCCACTTGTGGGATTCCACTAGTTTTTTTTTGTTGTTGTTGGTATTGTTGTTGTTGTCTTGTCGAGTTTAAGTTCTATGAATTGACGCTGTAAAAGAATATTCACACAATCAGGTCGGTAATTGCAAATTGATTTTTACAGTTTCATGGCTTCTATTTAATGTTTCTCATAATTGTGTTATTATTTCTTGCAAATAGTTATTTTAAAAGGTATTTACATGTTTGCTATAGTGTGAAATTATGTAACATTACTAAGGATGTTATATTGAAAACATTGTAATGGGCCTCCCTAGCTGATGTTGTAACAACTTTCATGGTAATATATGTTGCAGGCAGATATTCTGGAATAGGGGAGGAACATTGAAGCAACTTGACTTTTGGTTAATTTTGTTGATCCAATATATGTGCATAACCTCAAAAAGTATGTATAATGTTTTCTTATAAAAATTTCCATGTAAGGTAAGTAAATGTCTGAAAACTACTACTCCTAAAAAGACTTGGAAGTAATGACTGGCCTAGCCAGCTTTTGTTCCAGGTCCCAATTACTCAGTAATAGTATGTCTTGGTTCTGGTTGTATAAACTATGTGGAATATTTGCGCTGTATGACTTTTTCTTTAAGGTTGCTCTTTAAAGTTTGTCCTTATAGTCTAGTGTGCTAAATTTCATCTTTAAAAGTAATTTGGCTGAATTTTTCTTTTTACCGACAGATATAAACCACTGAGTCTACAACATACATACAGCTTCTGTTCAATTCTCTATGAACTAAGTGATTAGAATAAATTTCAGTTAAAATGTTACTACTAGTTTCCTTTTTTGTGACAACGAGGCATTGATCTCTATATTGGGATAAAATTTGAGCAGTATTTTCCATTGGCTGTTGCAAAATCAACTGGCTTGATGAATAGACACTGTGAGATGATTCTCATAGATGAAAAACATACATCATGGTCAGTGTGGCTAGGGCCGATAGGACATCACTTTGGAGTTAAAAAGGGATTGCCACAGTTCATGAAAGCAAATGGTCTTCAAGTAGGAGACGTATAAGTTTGAACTTATAAACAATGGCACAATTGTTTTAGGTCATCACTTGTTTTAAAATGAATTCTACTTTTCGAGGTCTTAAAAAGCTCTTTTAGCATCACCTCGATTTGCGCGCGCAGTCCGGGTGTGTAGCCGGAGAGCCTATATGTGAAAATCTGTGAAAAATGATAAATTTTGACTATAAAATGAATTAATTTGACTTCGGTCAACGTTTTGGGTAAACGAACCCGGACCCGTGATTTGACGGTCCCGGAGGGTCCGTAGGAAAATATGAGACTTGGGCGTATGCCCGGAATCGAATTCCGAGGTCCCAAGCCCGAGAAATGAATTTTTGAAAGAAATTGTTTTATGAAATTGTTTAAAAGATTTGGAAATGAATTTTGATTAGAGCATGTTGGTATTAGGCCCGTAGTTTGGTTCCGGCGCCCGGTACAAGTCTTATATATGATATAAGATAGATCTGTGAAGTTTGGTAAGAAACAGAGTCCGTTTGACGTGATTCGGACCTTAATTGGAAAATTGGATATTTAAGAAGTTTTGATAAATTTCTTTGATATTGAGGTCTAATTCGATGCTTCTGATGTTATTTTGGTGATATGAGTACACGAATAAGTCCGTGGGATGTTTTTGAGGTTGTGTGTATATTTGGTTTGGAGCCCCGAGGGCTCGGGTGAGTTTTGGATAGGCCACGGAGTGCATTTTGAACTTAGAAAAATTGCAGGTTTTCAGTTAAGCCTGGATCGCAAATGCGAGACCTCCATCGCAAATGCGAAAATGGGACCTGGGCAGGCCTGATCGCAAATGTGACCAATTGGCTCGCAAATGCTAAAGGCCAGTCGCAAATGCGACGTTTATGATCGCAAATGCGAAATTCCCCTAATCAGCCTTGGGTCGCAAATGCGACCCTGTCTTCGCAATTCCCAAGTCGCAAATGCGAACCCTGTTTCGCAATTCCCAAGCCAGTAGAGGTTGCGAACCCCTGTTCGCATTTCCCATACCTTGGACCTGCAACCTGCAACTTTATACTTAGGCGATTTTAAACCCATTTTTCATATCTTTTCAAAACACAAACTCCTTTGGGTGATTTTCCAAGAACAACTCTTCTTCCAAATCGATTTTAAGTTAAATTTTACTCATTTCCTTCAATCATTAACATCTTTTAACATGATTTCAACTTAAAATCAATGATTTTCATGGGGAAATTGAGTGTTTTGGGTAGAACCTAGGTTTTTCAAAAATTGGGGATTTGGACCTCGATTTGAGGCCCTATTTCAAAACAAATTATATATTTGGGTTCGTGGGGGAATGGATAATCGGGTTTTGGTTCGAACCTTGGGTTTTGGCCATGTGGGCCTAGGGGCGATTTTTGACTTTTTGGGTAAAACTTTAGAAAACTCATTTTCATGCATTGGGGTTGATTCATTTAGCGTTTATTGATGTAATTAAGTAACTTGTGACTAGATACAAGCGAATTGGTGGTGGAATCAATGGGTAAAGCTATAGTTGAATCGTGAATTGTGTTCGTGACATCGAGGTAAGTGTTTGGTCTAACCTTAGCTTGAGGGATTAGGAGTTGTGTCCTAGTTGCTATTTGCTTCTTGTTGAGTACGACGTATAGGCATGGTGACGAGTATCTATACGTTGGTGTCAAGCATGCCCGTGAGTTTTATATTGTGATTTTCCTGACTTCGTTGTATTATCCATGCTTTAGAGGTGATTTCTATTTGTTGTGAAAAGTTTGTGGAAGGAATTGTGACCTTTGAACATCGAGGAGCATTGGCTCAAGTTATATTATGAATTGTGTAAATATATGAGTTGATTGAACCCTTTGGAGCATTGGCTCAAGTGGTAAAGTGAGTTGTGAAGTAAAAGTAAATAAGAGAAAGAAGTCATTAAATTGTTCCCTTGCCGGGATATTGTTGCTTTATTGGTTATCTCCCTTGCCGGGATGTTGATATTATTGATGTTGCTCCCTTGCCGGGATTCCTATTATAATCTTGTTTATTCCCTTGCCGCGAGATTCCTATTATAATCTTGTTTATTCCCTTGCCGGGATTCCTATTATAATCTTGTTTATTCCCTTGCCCCATTGTTTGTGATTGTTGTTTGGGTGAGGAAGAGTATTAAAACACAAAGGGTGATGTCGTGTATTGCTTGTTTTTGTGAGGAAAGAGTGTAAAGCACGAAGGGTGATGCCGTGTATTGTTTGTTTTGTGAGGAAAGAGTGTAAAGTACGAAGGGTGATGCCGTGCTGCACGATGTACCATTCCGTGCCGATTATATTGATTATATGGTGAGGAAAGAGAGTAAAAGCACGAAGGGTGATGCCATGTACATTTTTATTATATGATTGCTTTGGTGAGGACGAAGGGTGATGCCGTGCATTTGTTGATTTTTGATTATTCGTTGATATCCGAGTTATGCTGTTCTTTCATTACTTGATGTCTTTCTATTCGGAATTGTTATCTCCCCCACACCATGCTCCCCCTCCCATATTGACTGATTAATTCTGTATTTCTTTTCCGCTGTATATATATTTGAACTGCACATGTTTATTTAGTAGTCTGGTCCTAGCCTCGTCACTACTTCGCCGAGGTTAGGCTGGACACTTACCAGCACATGTGGTCGGTTGTGCTGATACTACACTCTGCACCATGTGCAAATGCCGGAGCAGCTTTTGGACCGTAGTGTGGAGGCTACCTTCAGTCCATGCGGAGATCCAAGGTAGACCTGCAGGCGTCCGTAGGCCCTGGCGTCTCCCTCTATCCCTACTTTCCTGTTTCATTTTCCTTACAGTCAGAAACAATGTATTATTATTTCTTCAGACTTTGTATGTAGTAAATCTTAGACCGTCTGTGACACTGTGACACCAGGTTTTGGGTAGTTGAGACTTAAGTAATTGTAATAGACGCAGATGTCAGATGTTTAATTGTTATCTTCCGCTTAATTATTTAAGGTTCCGCAGTTTTTCATGTTATCGCCTTACAACAACAACAACAACAACAATGACCCAGTATAATTCCACAAGTGGGGTCATGTTATCGCCTTATATTTGTTAAAAAGAAGTAATTTGATAATGAAGTAAGTAGTTAAGGATTGACTTGCCTAGCTCTCATTAGTAGGCGCCATCACGACTCCCGAGGATGGGAAATTCGGGTCGTGACAACAATACCGATAGCGCATGTCCATTGTGAGTATTTCTTTATCTCCTTTTGAGTTTCATGACCATCCTGTATGTTAGTATATATGTTGTTGTTTTTCCTCTTTGTCCCTTCAATTATTAGAATATGGAAGTTGGAACCAGAAAACAATTTTTCACTGAGATTTTAAAATATTATGTTAACTTTTGAAGATACACAAAATCTTAAAGGTTTCAAATAGTGTCCATTGCACTTTTATTGGTAAATTTTTAGCTGACCGTGAATGGTGAGAGAATAAAGAAGGGAGTTGGGGAAGTAAGTTTAGGTAACTTCTATTTGACTATATCTGATATGAAAGTTGAGTTCAACTTTTAGTGATAAAAGATAACTATATCTCTCCAAGTTGCGTTCTGTTCCCTACATCTCAAAAAACTTTGATGAATTTGTATTTAGATTGTGAAAAGACTAGATCTGTTTCCCTGCGAAAATTTGTGGGACTTGCAGTCAGTTTCTTATTTATCCGCTGCAAAAGGTACCAAAATTTCTCATTTTATTTTATGTCCATGAGATTTTGGTCCTCTTTCAAATTGCGTAAGGATTGCTTTATGACATTTTCCATATAAATGATCTTCATCAGACTTATATGATTATATAATGTTTTGTTTAAAAATAATTCAGGTAAGTATTCTGGTAAGGATGTCAAGATTCAGAGAAGCTAAGAAATCGAAGCTTTTGGTGATGGGCAAGGAAATCAGCACTGAAGCTAGTGAAATGTAAGCCTCCCAGGTAAATATTGAAGTTTGCGTTTTCTTCATGTTGCTGTAGTCTGATACGCCCAAACTCCATCACCCTTTTCGACGATCCACCATCTTTTGTTGTGAATTTACTCCGGGAAGGAGGATCTGTTGGGCAAGATACATCTTAGCCATGTACTAGGTAGTAGCAATCTTCCCGGCCCTACTTTTTGTAACGACCTATCTATGGGTCCACCACCCACCACTGTGTAGTTCCACTAGTTTGTACTAATGTAAACCATGCACTAAATATGACATTGCAGCACATTACTCCTTGTATGTCTAATTTTTTTATATATATACCTAGTTTTCTTTCTGACCGGGGAGAAGAGAGTTCATGTTGCTAAATCTCACAGAAACCTACTTTCTATATATGGTGTATTCTACTTCTGTTTTGAGAATATCCGTTCATGCATGATTAGTAATTAGATTAAGGTAGCCTTTTGGATTCTTGTCTATTGCCATTCGTATCGTGGAACGTTCATGAAACCTCTTTCAGTCTAATTACATCCAGAATTTGGCTATGCTGTAATCACATCTCTAATTTAACCATATTATTAGGATACTAGTTAGTCTGATAAATGAAAAAAGATCTATTATATGTAAAATCTTGATAAAAGGCACAACATCGTCCCGTAAGTTTGGACTTTGATTCAAAATGGCACTTAAATATAAAGTGGTGCAGTATTAGTCCTTCAAGTATGTTAAAGTGCACTATTAATGCTGCATTTATTGGTATTGGATTACACTGTCCTCTGAATATGAAAAGGCCATCTGACATATTAATTCCATTAGTAACTTTTAAGTTCCCTTGCAACTATTTAGTTTCCCCTGAATTCTTTCATTCTATCTAAGGAAAAACAAAAAGAACACCTCTTCTCCTCTGTAATTACATATTCTTGGCAGCCATGAAAATCCCTCCAAAGAAACCTCATTTTTTCAAACCCATTCTGCCAGGTTTCAAGAATGGACTTGTGAGTAATACGTTAAAACTTCTTTTCATCTTTTGTTATATATATATCTGCTTTATGTATGATATAGAGCTGAAGGTAGGGGATGTTAGATGTTCTAAATGAATACTCTTTCATTGATTAATTGGGTAGATAATAGTATTGTCACTTTTTAGAAATAGATATTAGTCATTTTGGGACAAGGCTATACTAATTATACTTATTGTTGTACTGCAGAAAATTCCTACTGGTTTCTTGAAGTATCTGAAGGTACATGAACACATTGAACGTGCAGTATTGAGAAGGGGTATTAAGCAGTGGCGGGTGAAGGTGAATGGCCGATATATAGAAGAAGGTTGGGAAAAGTTTGCAGAGGAGCATGATTTGCAGTTAGGAGATTTATTGGTGTTCAGACATGAAGGAAACATGGAGTTTGAAGTTTCCATATTTGATTCAAGTCACTGCGACAGAGAATATTCGGAGTATTTGCGACAACAACAAGAAGAAGCCAATAATGTTGAAGAGATTTCCAAGAAATTTGAATTCAAAGGTGAAGTTTTTTATGGAAATTATTTTCTTGATTAATTATGAAACTTGTACAGGAAACAATACATAAACACTAATGATGCTTATTTTCTAACAGAAACCTAAAGGTTGGGTGGATATATAATGCTATTATAATTTTTTATGTGTAATTTAATTTGTCATATTTAATTTCTTGTCAATGTGACAGAAAAACCGAGTCGCGGTATCAAGTTGTCAATAAACGAGGATTCTTCTCATGCAGAAGCAGCTACTTATGAAAAGCCTTTTGGTCAATCTCATTTTGTCTGCACTATCCAACCTTATTGCCTTTTCCGTGGTTACTTGGTAAGTCTCAATACTCATTTTGTATGCACTATCAAACCTTATTGAATTTTAGGCTAAAGCAATGGTGTGAGCATGAATTTATGTAAACAGTGTTGATTTATTGTCGAAATTCGGCTTGCATATACTGATTTAGCTCTGGGGCGATGGCCGAAGGGGGTCTAATGCGTTACTTCTTAACCAAAATTAGCTTACTTTGCATTATTTATCAAGATTTTTCAAGTGATGGATGTCACATTTGATTGAAAGTGTTTCTACAACTGGGATAAAGGTAGTATGTTCTTATTTTTCTCATTGTTAATTGGTGTTATATAGTCGAAGAAACATGAAGAATAAGAACTGTTTATTGATGTGTGCAAATGGTTATACACCATGTCAGTCCCTTCCTCGACAATTTGCAAAAGCAAATGGTCTCAGCAACAAGAAGTGTGATTTGATTATAAAAGATGATAGACAAAGGTCGTGGAAATTAAAGCTAAGTTCTTCCAAAAGTCGAGTCTATATGGGAGATGGATGGCGTAAACTTGTTACTGATAATTGCTTAAAAGAGGGAGATCGTATAAGGTTTGAGATTGCTACTAATGGAGAGACGCCAATATGGAAATCTCAAGTTCTTACTGATGAAACTCCAATCAGGAAGTTTCAAGGCAAGTTTCTCATCTTATAGCCAGCCCCCCTTATTTCTTTGTTGATCTCTTTTATTGTCATATGCATTTCCATATTCTGCGTAACGTCTTGGATGGAAAAACTTCTATTTTTTGTCTTAAGTGTGTAAAAGTTAATTTTACAATTTTCATTTAATAGAAACAGGAAATTGTGGTGTTACTCCGTTATTGTTCGTATTTCTTATTTCTTATAACTTGCTTTCATCAACATATTAGTCTTTGCCGCTATAGTAGTTTCTTATGTCAAGGAGATTCAACAAAAAAACCTTTGCTCCGCCCATGCTAGAAATGAATTATTCATCAAATGAATTGTTTTATAAATTTTTTTATGAAAATTAATTTTTTTTACATACATTTTAGATCATACAAAACATAGTTAGTGCAAATTAAGAAAATAAATCTACACATTTCTGTTTCCTCCCTGTATTAATAGCATAGCAAAGTCTTATATAAAGGGTACTTTTTAGCTACTTGTTATAACAACAATACTGGCTTAAAACTCTTAAATCAATATCATATTAAAGTACAGTTTGTTTTATGGATCCTCTCAACTTTATAGGTTGGAAACTTTAATGGCCAGTTCCAGTCCTCAACTTTTTTTTTTTCTGTAATTTTTTGGAAATTATTTTCTAGATTAATTATGCGACATGTAAAGGTAATAATACATTCAGACCTACACGGCGAGTAGAGGGGTCACCTGAACTCGTTAGCCTCGGCCAAAACCATGTATCAATATTTGTATATACATCAAGGATCCATAAATAATTTTGATGTGCCCCCTCAATAATAATTTAGCACTACTACATGGTAGTCAACTTAGTATAACTATTTTTTCTTCAAATCTCTCTCAAAAGCCTCAAACCAAGCTTCTCTCCACAAATAGTTCTTCAGAACTTCTACACAAAATAGTCCAAAACTTTTTTTGAGAAACATCCTTCTAGATGTCGAAAAGGTGATAGAGAGAGACATAAAAAGATTAAAGGAAATTGGAAGGGGGATAAGATATTCCATTAGCAATAAGCCAGTCACGGCCTTCTTTATGACTAAGTTTATAAACATCACCATTTTCTTGACCGGTATAAAAACAAGTAATTCAGCAAAATTTCCCCCTAAAAACAGCCATAGAGAAACTCCAAAAGTCCTTCTGCCTTCAAAAATCACTTCGCAAAGAAGCAAAAGTTCGTCGATTCAACGACAAAGACTCTGCTTGGACTGCTTAACAAACCTTTAATCTTGATCTTAGTTGAGTAAGTTTTTGAGAATTTTGAACATCCTTTAGGTCACTGACTCATAATCATTAAGTTTTCAAGGAGTTAGCACGCCAAATTTTGTCGCTACTAGCCGACATATCTATTTTAAAAATTGTAAGTGGTATCCTCGCTACGCTCAAATCCTGGATCCGTGTCTGAATATATAAACAAAATGCTTAATTTACAACGAAAACTTATATTGTCTTAACCAAAAGGTGCGGTGGGTATCTAAATTCCCTTCATCTTTTAAGTATCATTATTTATCATACATAATTACTTGACAATGTAACAGATAAACCGAGCCCCAGAATCAAGTTGTCAAACAAGGCTTCTTCCCATGCAGAAGCTTCTACCAAAAAGCCTTTTGGTCACTCTTATTTTAAATGCACTCTTGGGGAATATTGCCTTTCGAGTGGTTTCTTGGTAAGTCTTAGAACTCATTTCGTGCAAACTCTTCAAGAATCTTCAGGCTAAAGGAAAGCTTATGTGCACCATTTTTTCATATTCCTCTGTTAATGGGATTCAAATATGAATTGGTTTATGATGTGTACAAACGGTTATACACCATTTCAGTACCTTCCTAAACAATTTGCAATCGCAAATGGTCTCGCCAACAAGTGCAGTTTGATTATAAGAGATGAAAAACAAAGGTCGTGGAATTTAAAGCTAAGCTCTCGGAAAAACAAAAATGAAGTCTATATTGGAGATGGATTTCATTGTTGATAATTGCTTAAAGAAGGGAGATCGTGTAATGTTTGAGGTTGTCACTAATGGAGAAACACCAATATGGAAATTTCAAGTTGTTACTGATGGAGAAACTCCAGTCTGTGATCAAGGCAAGTATTCTCTTCTTTGGGGATAATCTTTGTTTTGGTCTTTTTGTTTGGTTGCTGTAGTGTACAAAACTTATTTTTACATTTTTGACTTAATAGTCAAAACAAATTGTGGCTAACTTTGGGGAGTGACTTCCTAATATTATGGAAAATATGCTAAGAGAATGTTGGTTACATGCGTAACAGATCGAAAATTATTAACACTTAAAACAATGTCACTTAATATAGTTATCATTTTAAACCCTTTGGCTTCCCAGAAATTTTTACGTTGACTTACATAATCTAATGTTTTGTAGGTAATATAGTTATCATTTAAAACCCTTTGGCTTCCCAGAAAGTTTTGTCGTTTCAATTTGTGTGAATTCATTTGACTGTGCACAGAGTTTAAGAGAAGAGAGAAGAGAGAAGGCTTTTAAACTTGTGTAAAATGAGGCACATATATTTTGTGTGGCTATAATCATTGCATAAAGGTAAATTGTTTCCAAACAAGGAAAGGAGTCATTCTTTTTGGCACGGACTAAAAAGGAAATAGGTTCACATAAATTGAAATGGAGGGAGTATATTTCTCCTATTTTAATTGGGTTATTATTTATTAAACTGAAAGTAAAAAATAAAAAACTTGAAATAAGAAAATACTACCTTAAATTTGTGTTTGCCGGTCACTATGATTTTTGTGTGATTTAGTGAAAGTTTTATGATTTTATGACCGTTTATGAAATTTACCCGTACTTTATCTCAGCTGGCTCTAAACTTTTAAATCAACGTCGTATTAAAGTGCAGTTTGTTGTATGTATTCCCTCAAGTTTATAGGGTGGAAACTTTAATGGCCAGTTCCGGTCCTCAACTTTTTTTTTTATGCTATTACTCTTGAAATTATTTTCTAGATCACTTATGCAACCTTTAAAGGAAATAATACATTCAAACCTACATTTCGAGTAGAGGGTTCACTGGAACTCGTTAGCCTCGGCAAAAACAATATATATATATATATATATATATATATATATTTGTATATACATCAAGGACCCCCTAAACAATTTTGATGTGCCCCCTCAAACGCAGAAGCTGGATTGTTGTGGTGGTTTAGCATGCAGCATTATCTCCTCCCTCACTAGATGAACGGAGATTGAGACCTACACCAGCGTAATTCTGCACTTTTTCATTTTAGTTTTTTCCTCCTTGAATTCAAGATAGTTTAGTATTCTGTATTTAGTGCTTAACTTGTTTTTTTTCCTTTATCTTTTCTAAGTTCAACAATAATTTAGCACTAGTATATAGTAGTCAACTTAGTATAGCTTTTTTCCCTTCAAATCTCTCTCTCAATACCCTCAAACCAAGCTTCTCTCTATAATTATTGCTTCAGAATTTCTACACAAAATAGTCAAAAACTCTTTTTGAGAATCATCATTCTAGACATCGAAAAGCAATAGAGAGAGACAAAAAGATTAAAGGAAATTGGAAGGGGATAAGATATTCCATTAGCAAGAAGCCAATCACCTTCTTTATCCTAATAATAACTAAGTTTATAGGCATCACAATTTTCTGGACCTGTATAAATTCAAGTAATTCAGCAAAATCATCCCCCCCCCCCCCGAGTAATAGAAAAACTTCAAAAGACCTTCTGCCTTCAAAAATCATTTCCGCAAAGTAGCAAATGTCTGTCGATTCAACGACGGTGACCGAGACTCTGTTTGGACTGCTTAACAAACCTTTAATCTGATCTTATTTGAGCAAGTTTTTGATTCTTTTGAACATCTTACGGTCACTGACTCATAATCATTAAGTTTTCAAGGAGTTAGCACGCCAAAATTTGTTGCTACTAGCTGACATATCTATGTTAAAAATAGTGGTTTCCCTCTACGATCAAATCCTGGATCCGTGTCTGAATACATAAACAACATGCTTAATTTACAAGAAAAACTGATATTATCTAGGTGGGGTGGATATCTGGCTTTTGTTCATCTTTTAAGTATCATTATTTGTCATATTTAATCGCTTGACAATGTAACAGATAAACCGAGCCCCAGAATCAAGTTGTCAAACAAGGCTTCTTCCCATGTAGAAGCTGCTACCAAAAAGCCTTTTGGTCAATCTTATTTTAAATGCACTCTTGGGGAATATTGCCTTTCGAGCGGTTTCTTGGTAAGTCTCAAAACTCATTTCGTGCATACTCTTCAAGAATCTAAAGGAAGCATATGTGCACCATTTTTCGTATATTCCTCTGTTAATTGAAGTCAAATATGAACTCAAATATGAACTGTTTTATGATGTGTACAAATGGTTATACACAATTTCAGTACCTTCCTAAACAATTTGCAATCGCAAATGGTCTCGCCAACAAGAGCGGTTTGATTTTTTTATTTTTTTTTATTTGCACCGGGTGTCCGAGTCTCTAAGAGCCCCGACTAATCCCGAGGGTGCACAAGCCCTCGGCAAGGAGTTTCCCGCAAGTGCACCACGGTTAATTCAGGTTTTACCCAGTCCGATGGCCCTCAGAAATTGTTTGCACCTAGTGGGTTTCGAACTTGAGACCTTGAAAGGGAGCAAACCCTAAGGCTCAAGTCAATTGCTACCAGGCCAACCCCTGAGGGTTCAGTTTTGTTTTTCGAAGAGTTTAGCTTAAAATTCCACGACCTTTGTCTTTCATCTCTTACAGAGCGGTTTGATTATAAGAGATAAAAGGCAAAGGTTGTGGAATTTTAAGCTAAACTCTTGGAAAAACAAAACTGAAGCCTATATTGGAGATGGATGGCGTAAATTCATTGTTGATAACTCCTTAAAGAAAGGAGATCGTGTAATGTTTGAGGTTGTCACTAATGGAGAAACACCAATATGGAAATTTCAAGTTGTTACTGATGGAGAAACTCCAGTCAGGGATCAAGGCAAGTATTCTCTTCTTTGGAGATAATCTTTGTTTTGGTCTTTTTGTTTGGTTGCTGAAGTGTACAAAACATATTTTTACATTTTTGACTTAATAGACAAAACAAATTGTGGCTAACTTTGGGGAGTGATTTCCTAATCTTATGGAAAATATGCTAAGAGAATGTTGGTTACATGCGTAATAAGAGATCGAAAATTATCAACACTTAAAGCAATGTCACTTAATATAGTTATCATTTTAAACCCTTTGGCTTCCCAGCAATTTTTACGTTGACTTACATAATCCAATGTGTTTTGTAGGTCATATTTCTTGAGAAAATGCAAGCATCCTTCGAGAGGTCGACTGAACAATGAAGCAATTCGTAGAAAAAAGAAAAATTAAAGCAGTTAAATCTCTCTCTCTCTTGGATGCCCCTGCGCATAAACATATGGATAGGGATGCCGATTCAAATGCAGCTAGAAAGGCTCGTTTGAGTGATTCATAAACCCCTTCTCTCTCCTTTGATGTCTACTCAATCTAAACGTTGGGAACGACTAAAAGCGGTTGCTTCTAAACTCTATGGTTCACATCGATTACCCTTAGAATTCAGGTTGGGTAGGGGAAAGTCTCTCAATCCCTATTTGAAGGCGAAGATGATCGATTCTCTTTTTCGAAGGGATTTAAAGCCCAAGGAGATAGGGCTCTTTCCAGACGAGCTGGTATTCGATGGAAAAGAAATTTTACATTAAACAATATTTTGTCCATTGGATCATCAAGAGTGTGTTATATTCATGTATTGACTAGCTTAAAAATTGCTAATGGGGCAAAAAATCAATTGAAATTGGGTTGTTTTAAGTTCATTTTTTTACCTGCCAAATTTTTATAAAAAAAATTATCAGTTCTTCTAGTTCAGTGCCATTTCCTATATCAAATCACGCATTAATTTTTAAGATGATTTATTTTGAATTGTTGATCAATTTTAGCTTTTTGATATATATGTTGAACATAACCAGCAATATTTTCATTTGAAACAAAGAAAGGAAAAACTTTGCATGTGGCAGGTTTCATAATTTCTATTACCTTAAATACTAAGGGGTCGTTTGGTAGGATGCATTAGATAAATTAATGCATGCATTAGCTTTGTGTATTAATAATACATTATTTGGTAGACATTTTGAACTTATGCATTAGTTATGCAGACATTAGTTATACATCTTATTTGGTATTATCCTATGTATAACTAATGCATAGAAAACAATGATATTAGCAATGTAATGGATTTTAATGCATGTATTAGCTTAGTTAAAGACAGAATTGTCCTTCAAAATTTATGTTTTATTAAAATATACTAGTTAGTATATTAATGCAAGTTCAAAATAATCCAAATAGTGAGAAATAAAATTATATCCCTAGTAAATAAATAAATACTTAGCATATTTCCTTTTTTATAAATAAATATTTAATTTTATTTTACAACATAGGTAGACAAATAAAATAATTTTTTTAAAACTTTTTCATATAAAAATATTTCTCAACATATATTTCTTTTAAAAAGTTAGAGTGTGGACTAGATTTGAGGGTATTTTTGTAAATAAATAATTCTTTTAGAAATTGTGCAATACTTTAATACATCAAACCAAACAATGGATAAGAAATATGTCAGCATAACTAATACCAGCATAACTAATACTAGCATTACTAATACACCATATTTAGCATTATTCTTATGCACCCTACCAAATGACCCCTAAAGGTGTTATTGTTGGTTTTTAACCAAACAAAACCATCAATCTGGCAATTGTTGAGCTTGCTTGTTGAAGAGACAAATTGAATCTATTGTTTTTGAAAGTTTGAGTTAAATCTAACCTTTGGGAATTGTCGTGATTGGTATTAGAATGTTGGATATCAAATTTGGAGTTGACTTGGATTATCTATGAAGTAAAAACATGTTGATGATATTTCTCATAAACTTACGGTAAAACGCTAGGAATTGTGAACTATTTGTACTAAAGTCCTGACAATCCATCAAGACTCGTGGCAAGTCCATCTATCAGAAACTCATGACGAATTGCCATAACTTGTAGCAAGAGAAGTCTTCTGGTAATTCGCCAAGAACTAGACTCCTACTTATGATCTGAACACTATTTCTACAGAGCTTATTTAAATGGAGTTAAAACTTAAACAATGGCTCGAAGAAATTGGGGATAAAGGCGGGGACAAGAAGTTGTACAGGCTGGCAAAGGTGAGGGAGCGGAAAGCCCGGAATCTGGACCAAGTGAGGTGCATAAAAGGCGAGGAGGGTAGAGTTTTATTGGAGGGGGCACAGATTAGGCAGAGATGGCGGTCTTGCTTCCATAAACTCTTAAATGAAGAGGGAGATAGGAGCATTGTGCTAAGGGAGTTGGAGTACTCTGAGCGGCAGCAAAATTTTGGGTACTGTAGACGCATACGAGTGGGGGAGGTTGTAGGGGGTATGCGCAGGATGAGTAGGGGTAGAGCGACTGGGCCGGACGAGATCCCGGCGGAATTCTGGAAGAGAGTGGGTAAGGAAGGCTTGGAATGGCTTGCTAGGTTGTTTAACGTCATTTTTAGGACGAAGAAGATGCCCGAAGAGTGGAGGCGGAGTATGATGATCCCGTTGTACAACAACAAGGGGAATGTCCAAAACTGCAACAACTATATGAGTATCAAGTTTTTAAGCCACACGATGAAAGTGTGGGAGAGGGTGATTGAAGGGAGGTTGAGGAGGTGTGTATCCATTTCCGAGAACCAGTTTGGTTTCATGCCGGGACGGTCGACTACTGAGGCCATTCACATTATGAGAGGATTGATGGAGCAGTATAGGGCAGTGAAGAAGGATTTGCATATGGTGTTCATTAACCTGGAGAAAGCCTATGACAAAGTCCCGGCAGTTTCTATGGAGATGTTTGGAGGTTAGAGGACGGGGTTGCATCAGGGATCAACACTTTGCCTGTTTTTGTTTTCCCTGGCTATGGATTCTTTGACGCGACACATTCAAGGGAAGGTGCCTTGGTGCTTGTTATTTGTGGATGACGTAGTCCTGATTGATGAGACGCGAGGTGGCGTTAACGAGAGGTTGGAGGTCTAGAGACATACTCTGGAATTTAAGGGTTTCAAATTGAGCAGGACCAAGATGGAGTACTTGGAGTGCAAGTTCAACGGTGTTACCCAAGAGGCGGACGGGGATGTGAGACTCGATACACAAGTCATTCTCAGGAGAGAGAGTTTCAAGTATCTGGGGTCTATAATTCAGAAGGATGGGGAGATAGATGAGGATGTCATACACCATATCGAAGCAGGGTGGAAGAAGTGGAGGCTCACTTTCGGTGTCTTGTGTGATAAGGATGTACCGTTGAGACTTAATGGTAAGTTCTACAAGGTAGTGGTTAGACCGACTATGTTGTATGAGGTAGAGTGTTGGCCAGTCAAAAACTCCTATGTCCAGCAGATGAAAGTATTGAAAATGAGGATGTTGAGATGGATGTGTGGGCATACTAGGTTTGATAGAATCATGAAAGATGTTATTCGAGACACGGTGGGAGTGGCCCCTGTGGAGGCAAAGATGTGTGAGGCGAGGTTAAGATGGTTCAGGTATGTTAAGAAGAGAAGCACAGATGCCCCAGTCAGGAGATGTGAAAGGTTGGACTTGGGAGGTGAGAGGAGGGGTAGAGGTAGGCTAAAGAAGTCTTGGGGAGAGGTGATCAGGCGAGACATGACGCAGCTTGAGCTAACCGTGGACATGACCCTAGATAGAAGGGTGTGGAGGTTGAAGATTAGGGTAGAAGGTTAGTAGGTAGTCGTGCGTTTCCCTTTGTCTTCTCTAGTTCGATAGTATTAGTGCTAGTACGATACCCTTTTTTCCTTAGTTTGCTATATTCACATGTCTTGTTCCGTTATTACTTGACATCGGTAATTCCGTAGTTTGCTAGCAGTACTTCGTTCATATTCTCGTTTGTTGTCTTGGATTTAGTTTTCTAAATATATTATCTTGATATTACTTGTTATCGGTACCTCTTTCATATTCTCTGTTGCTATCTTCGATTTAGTTTTCTAATTATTTGTCTTGCTATTACTTGCTATCAGGGTTTATTTCACCTTCTTTAGCCGAGGGTCTATCAGAAATAGTCTCTTTGCCCTTCTAGGATAGGGGTAAGGCTGTGTATATCCTACCCGACCCCACTTGTGGGATTATACTGGGTGGTTGTTGTTGTTGTCCTATTTTTAATGTCGTTGATTTCATTTTTATAATTATGAAACTTTAGTCCTATAATTCTATTTTTGTTATGAATAGAATTCTATTTAGAGTGAATGTCTATCTTGTAGAGAGTTTTACTTTGTGGCTAAGTCATTTTTCCCCTATAAATAAAGGGGTCTTACCCCATTGTAAATCATCCCAAAATTCAATAAGAATTTTCTCTCTCTCTTTCTCTGCAATATTGTTCTTCTTCTTTTATTGTTTTATAACACATTATCAGCATGAGAGTCTACCGTCTCAAGAAGATTAAGGTACAACTTTTTTTCTCTTTTAATTATGACTGATATTATGAAAAGAAAGTTCGTTGCCCTTGAAATTTCGGGCAAGAACTATATGACATGAGTGTTGGATACTGAAATCCATTTAGATGCAATGAGTCTTGGAGATGCCATTAAAGACAAAACTAAAGTATCCACCCAAGATTGTGCTAAGGCCTTGATTTTCTTGCGCCATCACCTTGATGAATGGTTGAAAATAGAATATCTCACAGTCAAAGATCCACTTGTTTTGTGGAATGGCTTAAAGGAAAGATATGACAACTTAAAATTGGTCACTCTTCCACAAGCACGATATGATTGGGCTCATCTGAGGTTCCAAGACTTTAAGTCTGTTTCTGAATATAATTCTGCAATGTTCAGAATTACTTCTAAATTGAAACTCTGTGGAGATACTATCACTGATTATGATACGTTTGAAAAAACGTTCACAACGTTTCATGCCTCCAATATGGTCTTGCAACAACAATACAGAGAGAAAGGCTTAAAAAAGTACCCTGAGTTGATTTCTCTTCTCCTTGTGGCTGAGCGAAACAATGACTTGCTCATGAGAAATCACGAAAATCGACCCACTGGGTCTACACCATTGCCTGAAGTGGATGAGGTGTATTCCCATTATGTTAAGCGTGGAAAGGGTCGTGGCCCTATTCGTAGTCGTGGTCGTGGTCGTGGCCGTGGCCGTGGACAAGGAAGAAATATTCCTGGTGTTGATCACCCCCCAAAGAAAAATAACCACCAAAAGTGGAAAGGGAAAGATGAGAAACCAAAGGCAAATGGTACAGAAACCGATTGTTATCGTTGCGGTGGAAAAGGCCATTGGGCAAATAATTGTCGTGTACCAAGACATTTGGTTGAGCTTTATCAAGCATCTCTAGAGAACAAAGGCCCTGAAGCTAATTTTGTCTCTGACAATGATTTTGACATCACCCACTTGGATGTGGCAGACTTCTTTGAGCACCCTGATGGGAAAATAGACCACTTGATCGGTGATGGATCCGTGATTAAAGATGATTGAGTAGTTTAATTTTTATTTTTGCCTATTCATAGTAGTTAGTGAATAAATATCATGTAATCATAGTTCTTTACATGAGTAGTAGTCATTAGTTTTATTTATTTTATAAAATTGTGTTAGTTCGTTTTGATTAAATGTAGTTCTAGTATTCGTTGCAAATGATGTTTCAATTTATTTAGTCTTCAATGATTAATATATTATTTGTTAAAGTAATTGTGATATGAAAAAAAAATCAGTTACTGGAGTTGAACAATAGAAGTTAGTTCTGCCTTGTTAAAGTAAGTCTTTTGAAAGTTAGTTCTGCTTATTTATTTTTATCGAGGAACGAAAAAAAGAATCTAGCGAAAACCGGAACTTACAGATGTAAGATATACGATAGCAACTCAATTAGTGAATTACTACCCTTGTTATCAATTATGTATAATTGATTATGTGTATAAATTAATAGAAAAAAAATTCACAATTGTCCAAGTAGATGCTTTCTCTTTTTTTGATTGTTAAGGTATAAGGCGTCAATCTACATAACTCGACCATGTGAATTTTCGTAATGGTCACGCTAATTTTATTTATTTATTTTCACTTCATTTCATAGTCCTGATTTTGGAAGTTTAGGCTTATTGAAATTATGTGAGATAAAAGAACAACAATGAACAAGCCGATTGTAATTCGGAAAAATATGCTGCACTTTTAATAGTTGTGTTCAAGCAAATTGTTTGTAAGCCTAGTTTATTTCTCTGAAAATACTAATGTTTATTCGTATATTTGTTTTGCATGTAAAACAATGGGAAGAAAATATGGATATTCCACAAAGCAAACTTGGATCAAAGTTCAATTGTAAAAATATTTGTTTAATTGATTCATGTATGACACATACAATATTCAAAGAGAAGAAATATTTCTCTCATTTAAATATGTGTAAGGCAGATGTTACTACAATTTCTGGTAGTAGTAAATTAATTGAAGGCTCTGGAAGAGCTACTATAACTCTGCCTAAGGGAACAATACTTATCATAAAGAATGCAATGTTCTCCTCCAAGTCCAAGAGGAACTTGTTGAGTTTTAAAGATATCCGTCGAAATGGATATCATATTGAGACAATAGATGAGAATAATCTTGAATATCTCATCATTACCAAGAATGTCTCTGGCCAAAAGAGGGTTATTGAGAAGTTCTCATCTTTATCTTGTGGCATGTATTGGACAAGAATTAGTGCAATTGAGGCACATTCTATTGTAAACCAAAAGGTTACTGATTCCAATACTTTTGTACTTTGGCATGATCGATTGGGACACCCTGGATCGATTATGATGAGACGAATTATAGAAAACTCAAATAGGCATCCGTTAAAGAATTTAAAGATTCTTTTAAATGATGAATTTTCTTGCACTTCTTGTTATCAAGGCAAGTTAATTATTAGACCATCACCAACAAAGGTTGGAATTGAGTCCCCTGCGTTTTTGGAACGTATACAAGGGGACATTTGTGGATCTATTCACCTACCTAGTGGGTCGTTTAGATATTTTATGGTCTTAATAGATGCATCTTTTAGATGGTCCCATGTGTGCCTATTGTCATCTCACAACCTCGCATTTGCAAAATTAATGGCACAAATAATTCGATTACGGGCACAATTTCCCGATAATCCAGTTAAGTCTATTAGACTTGATAATACTACTGAGTTATCCCAAACATTTAATGATTATTGCTTATCAATTGGGATAAAAGTGGAACATCTAGCTCATGTTCACACTCAAAATGGTCGTGCAGAGTCGTTAATTAAACGTCTGTAATTGATAGCAAGACCGTTACTCATGAAAACGAGACTGCCAACTTTTGTTTGGGGTCATGCCATTTTGCATGCAGCAATGCTAGTTCGTCTCAGACTGACAAATTATCATAAATATTCCCCATTGCAACTAGTTTTGGGTCATGAACCTAATATATCCCATTTAAGAATTTTTGGATGCGCAGTATATGTGCCTGTAGCACCGCCACATCGCACCAAAATGGGTCCGTAAAGAAGGTTAGGAATATATGTTGGGTTTGAATCGCCTTCCATCATTCGCTACCTAGAAACATTGACGGGGGATTTGTTTACTGCACGATTTACAGACTGTCGATTCGATGAGACACTTTTCCCAAAATTAGGGGGAGAAGTTGGTGAAACCAAACGAGAAATTTTCTGAAAAAATCCATCATTATCTCATCTTGATCCACGTGCTACTATTTGTGAAAAAGAGGTGCAAAAGATTATCTTTTTGCAAAGAATCGCAAATTAAATGCCAGACGCATTTACGGATTTGAAAAGGATGTTTCAATCCATATTGATGTCCCTATTGGATAATCTTCTAGTGTCATAGCTAATGAGTCAAAAGCACGCCTAAAACGTGGCAGACCATTAGGTTCCAAGATCGAAATCCTAGAAAAAGGAAAATAAATGATCAAAATGACACTACGAAAGAATCTCATGAAGAAATCCACGATTTAATAAATTCTCAGATTCATGAGGAATCCACTAAGCCCGAGGCTCAAGAAAATAAGGAACTATCAATAAATCCAATCGATATTGAGAAAAAGTTGAATCGAGGGGATATAGTGGTGGATTATGTTTTTGTATATAATGTTGCATCTAGAATTATGCAAGAAAGTGAGGATCTTGAACCTCAATCTGTTTGAGAATGTCGACAAAGACTTGATTGGCCAAAATGGCAAGAAGCAATCCAATCAGAGTTGAACTCACTTGCAAAATGTGAAGTTTTTGGGCCTGTAGTCCAAACACCTAATGGTGTTAAGCCTGTTGGCTATAAATGGGTTTTTGTACGCAAGAGAAATGAGAAAAACGAGGTACAAAGATATAAGGCACGCCTTGTTGCATAAGGATTTTCACAAAGGCTTGATGTCAATTATGAAGAGACATATTCACCCGTTATGGATGCTATAACTTTCCGCTATCTCATTAGTTTTGTTGTCCATGAAAAGGTTGACATGCATTTAATGGATGTGGTTACCGCCTACCTTTATGGCTCACTTGATAATGAGATATATATGAAAATTTCCGATGGATTTAAAATGCCAAACGCAAATAATTTAAAGTCCCGGAAAATGTTTTCAATCAAATTGCAAAGATCGTTGTATGGTCTAAAGCAATCAGGACGAATGTGTATAATCGTCTTAGTGAGTATTTATTAAAGGAAGGCTATATAAATGATGTCATTTGCCCATGTGCTTTTATAAAGAAAACAACATCGGAATTTGTTGTACCTGCCGTATATGTTGATGACATAAACCTTATTGGAACTCCTATAAAACTCCAAAAGGCAATTGATTATTTAAAGAAGGAATTCGAGATGAAAGATCTCAAAAAGACAAAATTATGTCTTGGTTTGCAAATTGAACATTTGGCAAACGGAATATTTATTCATCAATCTGCCTACATAGAAAAGGTACTGAAACGGGTTTACATGGAGGGAGCACATCCAATAAGTACTCCGATGATTGTTCGATCACTTGATGTGAATAAGGATCCATTCCGGCCTCAAGAAGAGAATGAAGAGCTACTTGGTCCTGAAGTACCATATCTTAGTGCAATTGGTGCACTAATGTATCTTGCTAATACTACAAGGTTTGACATAACTTTTTCAGTTAATGTCTTAACAAGATATAGCTCTGCTCCTACAAGGAGACACTGGAATGGAATCAAACACATATTGCGGTATCTAAAAGAGATTACCGATATGGGCTTATTTTATGGCAACAATTACAGTCCCGATCTGGTTGGTTATGATGATGCTGTGTATTTATCTGACCCACACAAGGCTCGGTCTCAAACAGGTTATGTATTTACCTGTGGAGACACTGTCATATTTTGGCGATCGACTAAGCAATCAATTGTGGCTACTTCATCTAATCATGGTGAGATAATTGTTATTCATGAAGCAAGTCGAGAGTGTGTGTAGTTGAGGTCTATAATACATCTTATTCGAGACAAATGTGGTTTGAAATGTGACAAATTGCGCACAATTTTGTATGAAGATAATGCAGCATGCATAGTTCAATTGAATGGAGGATTCATAAAAGAAGATAGGACAAAACACATTTTTACCAAAGTTATTTTTCACACATGATCTTCAAAAGAATGGTGATATCAATGTGCAACAGATTCGTTCAAGTGATAATATGGCTGATTTGTTCACAAAATCTCTACCAATGTCAACCTTCAAGAAGCTAGTGTACAAAATCGGGATGCGAAGGCTCAAGGATGTGAATTGATGCTCTCATCAGGGGGAGTTAATGCGCGTTGCACTCTTTTTCCCTTATAAGGTTTTGTCCCACTGGGTTTTCCTTGCTAGGTTTTTAACGAGGCAACCAAAAGGCGTATTATTAAATATGTGTACTCTTTTTCCTTTTCTAGAATTGTTTTTCCCATTGGGTTTTATTTTAGTTAAGGTTTTAATGAGGCACATTACTTATCGAGTAGACATTCAAGGGAGAGTGTTATGAATAGAATTCTATTTAGAGTGAATGTCTATCTTGTAGAGAGTTTTACTTTGTGGCTAAGTTATTTTTCCCCTATAAATAGAGGGGTCTTACCCAATTGTAAATCATCCCAAAATTCAATAAGAATTTTCTCTCTTTGTCTGCAACATTGTTATTCTTTTTTTATTGTTTTATAACAGTTTTCGTTTAAATCGAATTTTTCACCATATAAATGTGGCGCCGTTAGTCCACACTCATACGTCACCAATTTGCACTACTGCCTCGCTCTTTTTCTAATTTGATGTGCGGTATTCTTAGTGAAGTTCCATTAAGTTAGAGTTGGAACTCGAGATATATGTTTTTAAAGAAATATTTTATTAATGTATTTGGTTTAGTTTTTTTTTTTGTCCAAAAATAGTTTTTTTTGTCAAATTATATTTTTCAAAGTTAAGGTGTTTTCCTAGCTTTCAGAAGAAAAAAGTATTTTTGAGTAGAAGCAGAAAAAAGTAATTTCTCCTAAAAATCATTTTTTTTGAAAAATACTTTTGAGAAAAGTTACACTTAAAAGTATTTTTTAAATATTTGATCAAATACTAATTATTATTCAAAAATATTTTTTAAATTAGTTAATCAAATACTACTTTTGAAAAACCACTTACAAAATTAGCTGATTTTACTGCCTCTCTTGGACTCCCTTTGGAAATTGAATATTGGATTAAGAGCCCGTTTGGATTAGCTAATCTGAAATAGCTGATAAACATTAGGTGCTGAAAAGCATGGTTAGGTTGATTGAGACAGTGAGTATTGATGTAGGAGTTTTGTTGTAAAATAAATATTTTAAAGATAAAATAGTAAAAATTTTGGTTAAACTTAAAATGTTTTTAAGGTAAAAGTTCATAAGATGAGGTAACCAAATTATGATTTTTAGTTTATTTTTTACTTATAAGTGTCAGGCTTATAAGTATTTTTAATTATACCAAAATGCAAATAAGCCAAAAAATATTTGTAAGCTAGTTTAATCAACTTATAAACTTGGCCAAACAAGCTGACGATCCCTCTTTTATGATAAACTCGCCACTGCCCACGCCTATAAGCTGTAAATATTTTGGCCCTTTTTCCTTATTTTTTTCTCTATTGTCGCAATGACTGTGCCATTCACTCTGATTGACGGTGAGCTTACACCTAATCCGACTATTTCTGTTCAACACAATTTCTTGGGATGCTGGAAAATCTGGTATTTGATTGACAGTGCATAGTGATTTTACTGCTTTACATAGGCCACTGACTTGAAAAATCAGAACTAGAGTATTATCCCAATAAGGTATTTAGACATGTACAATGGTTCTAACCAAGGAAAATGCATAAGAATGTGGGCATGAACATTCCGTAAGACCTTTCAAGTTTCATTTACCAAATTGTTGCAACCCTGACTTGAAGTCAAGTTTCAACAAGGGGCGACCCTGCTAATTTTGTGGCCTAAATCCCAACTTTGTGAAAGATTTTTTTTTTTTAATTTTTAATTTATTTATTTATTTGAAGTCTATTTTTCTAGTTTTTCTGAGATACAAAGTTTTAATACAACAATAACAACAACAACAACAATCCAGTGAAATCCCCACTAATGGGTGTAAGGAGGGTAGTGTATACGCAGACCTTACTCCTACCCCGAAGGGGTAGAGAGACTGTTTCCGAAAGACCCTCGGCTCAATAGAACAAAAGGACAAAAGCAGAGAATATTAGTATCACCACAGAAATAATAAGAAAAAAATATGAACGTGAAATCCAGAAGAAAGATGCAAAGTAAAGCGATAGCTTTTAAATACGTCATGCACTGAAATAGTAAGACACAACAATGGCACTAGCTATCTTAGGTAAAAACTCTACCAGACTAGTCTCGCAAAGGTATAAGTAAGGCAAGACTCAACTATCTCCTAACCTACAACCTTAATACTCGACCTCCACAACTTCCTATCAAGTGTCATGTCCTAGGAAATTTGAAGTCTTGCCATATCATGTCTGATCACCTCTCCCCAATACTTCTTAGGCCGCTCTCTACCTCTTCTCGTCCCCTCCACATCTAGCTGCTCGCACCTCCTTACCGGAGCATCTGGACTTCTCCTCTGAACATGCCCGAACCATCTGAGCCTCGCTTCCCGCATCTTTTCCTCGATGGGAGCCACTTGCACCTTCTCCCGAATATCATCATTCCTAATCTTATCCATCCTAGTGTGCCCGCACATCCACCTCAGCATCCTCATTTCTGCTACTTTCATCTTCTGGGTATGTGAGTTCTTAACAAGCCAACACTCAAGCCCATTCATGATTGTCAGTTTAACCACCGCTTTATAGAACTTACCTTTGGGGATCGGTGGCACTCTCTTGTCACACAAGACTCCAGATGCTAACCTCCACTTCATCCATCCTACCCCAATATGATGTGTGACATCCTCGCCGATCTCCCCTCCGCCCTGGATAATCGACCCAAGGTACTTGAAACTTCCTCTACTTGGGATGACCTGTGATTCAAGGCTCACATCCACGCCCACTTCCCCCAGCTCAGCGCTGAACTTATACTCCAGGCATTCCGTCTTCGTCCTGCTCAGCTTGAAACCCTTAGACTCAAGAGCTTGTCTCCAAATCTCTAGCCTCTCGTTAAGACCGGCTCGCGACTCATCAATCAGAACTTTGTTATCGGCGAATAGCATGCACCATGGTACCTCCCATTGAATATGGTGCATTAACGTGTCCATCACCAAGGCGAATAAGAACGAACTGAGTGCAGAACCTTGGTGTAACCTCATTACAACCGGAAAATATTCAGAGTCTCCTCCTACTGTCCTAACCCGAGTCTTAGCCCCATCATACATGTCCTTGATCGCCATAATGTACGGTATCGACACACCTTTTGCCTCCAAGTATCTCCAGAAAACTTATATAGGAACCTTGTCATATGCTTTCTCCAGGTCAATAAACACCATGTGCAGATCCTTCTTCCTCTCTCTATACATTTTCACCAACCTCCGAACAAGGTGTATAGCTTCTGTAGTCGAACGACCCGGCATGAATCCGAGCTGGTTGTCGGATATAGACATTGCCTTCCTCACCCTTGCTTCAACCACCCTCTCCCACACTTTCATGGTATGACTCAGTAATTTGATACCCTATAGTTGTTACAACTCTGGATATCACCTTTGTTCTTATACAATGGAACTACCGTACTCCACCTCCACTCTTATGGCATCCTCTTCGCCTTAAAAATAATATTGAACAACCCAGTCAACCACTACAAACCTGCTCTCCCCACACTCTTCCAAAATTCAACCGGAATCTCGTCTGGACCGGTCGCTTTACCCCTACTCATCTTACGCATAGCTTCTACGACCTCCTCAACCTTGATACACCCACAGTACCAGAGTCACGGTGACTCTCGGAACGTTCTAATTCGTCTAGCACAATATCTTGATCCCCTTCTTCATTAAGAAGTTTATGAAAATAAGTTTGTGATCTTCTCTTAATCTGCGTATCCTCCAACTCTACCATCTTCATCCTTGATGTATCTCAATTGGTCCAAATCTCGAGCTTTTCTCTATCTCAGGTTGGCCAATCGGAATAACTTTTTCTCCCCGCCTCTTTCCCTAGTTCCTCATACATACGAGACCATAAGCCGCAGTTTTAGCCTTCGTGACCTCCAGCTTATCTTCCTTCCTAGGTACCTTATACCTTTCTACGCACGCTCTTATTTCCTCCTCACCTATACTCCCCACTAACTTTAGCTACGCCGCCTTCTTCGCTTCTACTTTACCTTAGACCACTTCATTCCACCACCAGTCTCCTTTGTGCCCATCAGAGATGCCCGTCGAGACCCCTAACACCTCTCTCACAGCCTCATTTATACATTCGGATGTTGCTGACCACATAGTGCTTGCGTCGCCACTTCTCCTCCAAGCTCCCATAGCCGACAACTGCCCCGCCAACTCTTGGGCTTTATCCTTAGTTAAGGCTTCCCACCTAATCCTCGGTCTTCCTCGAGCAGACCTTTTTCTCCTCTTTAACATAATACCAATCTCCATCACCAATAACCTATGCAGTGTCACGAGTATCTCATCCGGAATCACCTTGCAATCCTTGCACAACCCTCTGTCACACCTCCTGATAAGGAGATAGTCAATCTGAGTATTTTCCACCGCATTTTGAAAAGTAACCAAATGCGCCTCTCTCTTCGGGAAGCTAGAGTTCGCAATCACCAACCCAAAAGCCTTAGCGAAGTCCAAAAGTGAGGTACCTCCTCCATTCCTCTCCCCAAAACCGAAGCCTCCACGCACCTCGCCATAACCACCTACGGTCGACCCAATATGACCACTGAAATCCCCTCCTATGAATAGCTGCTCAGCAGGCGGAACGTGGTGCACAATCTCACCTAACCCCTCCTAAAATCGTCGTTTAACCTCCTCATCTAGGCCCGCATGAGGCGCATAGGCGCTAACGATGTTTATGGTGCACTCTCTGACCACCAACTTAATACTCATTAATCTATCATTCACTCGTTTAACCTCAACCACTGACTCTCTAAGTTCCCTATCCACCAAGATACCCACTTCATTCTTACCTCTTTGGACTCCTGAGTACCAAAGCTTATACAAAGTTATTAATAATTTTCTTATAATCAATAACTCCTAATAAGTATTTCTCAATTGATAATACAACTAATCCACTTAACCTTTCTTGAGACATTGTTGATCTTTGGTAAGATTTTATCAATTTTAATTTTGAAAACTTCTTTCAACTGAAGCACCGGTAAAAGGAGTTATTAACATTATTCCATAAGCAATATAGGCATTTGGAAAAGAATCACATCTTTTTATTTGATTGAGTGTATCAATTAAACTGTTATCGTCTAATTGTACTATTTTACTTAATACTTTTAATTTAGAAAATAAATCTAAATCATCAATATCAAATTGATTATTATGCTTTAAGGAACATTTAAGATTAAGTCAATATTTTTTCAAATTTTCATCATCTAGTGATCTTAGTTTTTACCGGCTAAATAGAAAACCAAAAATATTTTTATATGCTTCGAATTGCTCAAATCTATTTTGAGTAAAAAAATAACCTTGTCTACTATGTATAAAAGTAATCAATGGGTAATGTAGGAGAGATATCTATTTTTTTCCCAGGGAATCTTTTGAATTTCCACTGCTTAGCTTTTACTTAGCTCCATCAAATAAAATGTGTATAACCCCTCCTCTAAAGTACTCTTCGAAAGATTTTGAGATTTTATTATCAACATTCTCATCAAATTATTACTTCATATATATCACACGTTTCTTATGAAATTTGGATTCGATATTCATTTCAAGTGCAAATTCCTTGGCAAAAATCTTAGCAGTTGCAAATCCTTCTTCTCTATATTTGTTAAAGAAAGAAATCGAATTTTTTCACTTCACAAAACTTTTTTTTAAAATTATACATAATCTATTAGGTGTAACAAAAAATGCCCCCCCCACTAATGTGGGGCCTAAAAGCCGTCCCTCATTTCAACAACAACAACAAACCCAGTGAAATTCCACATATAGGATATGCGGAGGATAGTGTGTATGCAGTTTTTACCTTTGTCTTAAAAATTCCATATGTAAGGTTTGAGAAAGGTAATATATACGTAATTTTTGCCTCTACCTTGATGAATCTCATATACGGGGTCTAGAGAGTATAATGTGTATGTAGTTCTTAGCCCTACCATGAGAAAGTAAAGAGGTTGTTTTTGGTAGACCGTCGGCTGAAGTCTAAGTTTCAACTACCAATTATATCAAATACAAAACAGAAGCACATAAAAGTACAATTTTTTGGCTGCCATGAAAATTCCTCCAAAGAAACCTCATTTTCTCAAACCTATTCTGCCAGGTTTCAAGCATGATCTTGTAAGTAATCCTTTATTTATAATTCCGTTTTCTGTTATTATATGTATTAATTATGTGTGTGTATGCATGGTGGAAGAATTTATCCCATAAAAGGAAAACACTCAAAAATCATAACCATAGTGCATGTGCATATGATCATTTTTTATTGTTTAACTGAGTAGATATTACAATTTCATGCCCTAAACAAACCAGCATACTGATTTGAAACAGCGTTACCCTAAGTTTATGTTGTATTGCAGAAAATTCCTATAGGTTTCTTGAAGTATCTGAAGGGGTGCGACCATATTGAACATGCAATACTAAAAAGGGACGGTAAGAAGTGGCTGGTGAAGGTGAACGGCCGTCGATTCGGAGATGGTTGGGCAGAATTTGCGGAGGAGCATGATTTGCAATTGGGAGATATGTTGGTGTTTAGACATGAAGGTAATATGGAGTTTGAGGTAATCATATTTGATTCAAGTCAATGTGATAGAGAATATGCAGAGTATGTGCAACAAGAAGAAGGAGAAGTCCATACTGTTGAAGAGACTTCCAAGAATTTTGAATTTAAAGGTAATTAAGATCTTTATAGTCCATTAGTTGTTCTTGATGTATTTCCAAGTTAATTCCCTTAACTTATAGTAATATGTTTTAATTTATTTAAATGAAGAGTTAGCCAAAAGTTGTCTCTCTCCTGTGACCTATAGGCCACAGATTCAAGCCGCGTAAGCAGCCACTAATGCTTACATTACGGTAGACTGTCTACATCACACCCTTGTTATGCGGCCCTTTCCCGGACCCTGCTTGAAAGCGGGATACCTTGTGCACGGGGCTGTTCTATTTTGAAAAGTTAGCTAAAAGATGGGATGGATGTTTAGATGATATTCATGTTTTATTTTAAATTATTTTGTCATATTTAATTTCTTGATATGGATTTGTCTAAAATTAACAATGCAAGACTTTTCCCAATGCAGATGCTGCTATTCACAACTCTGTTGGTCAATCATATTTTATATGCACTGTTAAACCATATTGCCTTACAAATGGTTTCTTGGTTAGCCTTTTCCCCTCTTTGTTTATTGGAGTTTTTTTTGCATTGAAAATATGAAGCATATGAATGTTTGATGATATGTGCAAATGGTTATAAACATTTCAGCGCATTCCTAAAGAATTTGCACTGGCGAATGGTCTCACCAACAAGAAATGCAATGTGATTATCAGAGATGAAAGACAAAGGTCATGGAATTTAAAGCTAACTACCTATGGTTCTCAAGTCTATATGGGAGGCAGATGGAGTGAATTCCGTGCTGCAAATGACATAAAGGTGGGAAATCATATAATGTTTGAGGTTGTTACTAATGGAGAACAACCAGTGTGGAAATTTCATGGTATGTTTTCTGATTTAAGAAACCTCAACCATCTTTATACTTATATACACCAAGAAATTTATATTTGTGTTTGACTGTTCAAAACTGTAAAATGAATATTATTCATAAACAACTACAGTTTTCAAAAGTTGCCCAACCAAACAGTTGGAAAATGATTTATGAAACATAAAATGTTTCCTATAAGTAGAATACATTTGGTTGGAATTATTTCAGTTGTACCATGAGGAGTCTAAGTTACAAACCCCACTTCGTAATACAATAGTGTTTTAATGCGTTACATAACATTGTCCTTTCTTTTATAGGGTTCTCTTTTAGTTGCTTATGCTTGTTATAAGAAGTGTACTTCATTTTCAAGTGTCATAAATCATAGTAAAGGGGCAGTTTGCTCTATTTATTCACTCAAGTTTATATATTGAGTGTTCTAAAGGTTCTGGCTCAGCTTCCATGAGGATAAAGTTTCATATTTTGATATTTTAATTTGTGATCTCTTTGTCATATTTAGTTTATTAATATGGTTTTGCATGTAATTAACCGTGTAACAGGCAAACCAAACCCCAACATCAAGTCATCAAGCAAGGCATTAACGCATTTTGTATGCACTATTAGACCCTATTGCCTTTCAAATGATCTCTTGGTAAGTCTTTGCTTAGGCTAAAGTAATCATGTGTAGCATTTTCTTCTTTTCTATTTGTTTTGGTATTATTTTTGGTGACAATATGTAGAGCTTAATAATTGTTTTGATAATTTGTTCAAATGGTTATGCAAAATTTCAGTGCATCCCTAAACAATTTGCATTGACAAATGGTCTCATCAACAAGAAATGTGATTTGATTGTTAGAGATGAAAGACAAAGGTCGTGGAATTTAAGGTTACGTTTCTTTTGGTACTGGCGCATGTATTAATGGCGGATGGCACGAATTCCGTGATACAAATTGCCTAGAGGAGGGAGATCACGTAGTGTTTGAGATTGTTACTAATGGAGAGAAACCAATATGGCAATTTCATCATAAGTTATCTCATTTAAGCAGCCTCTTACATATTTTTTCTATCATCCGATTAACACAGAAACTATAACTCTGTTTAGACAATCATTTATGGGCACTCTAAACATGCTTTTAGCTTAATTCAACTTCAAACCTAAGTCATTAAAGTTCTTTTTTTTCTCCTTTTTATCAAGTAAATGAAGTTTCATTAAAAATGCTTCAAGAAGATGCTGAATATTACAGAAGTGAGCAAAATTTCAGTGAGCTCCTCTACAATGATGTCCTATATGTATTATAAAGAGCTAACAAAGTCAAAAAGTTAAGTATAGTTATTTATACTATGAAGCCTACACTAGCAAAAAAGGTTTATAATGCATCTAGTTTTCGGCGCATATGTGGGAGTTAATACTCCATTAAAGCATCTGCGATTTCTTTCAGTTTATATACTCCAACCGGGGGAAGTCACCTTTTGCTAAGGGCCGAGATATTATGAAGTCTTTTACTGTGTAATAAGTAAAACTAGTAAATTTGTTCGCGCTTCGTGCGGTTATTAAAGAAAAATAAATACGACTAAATAATAATAATAATTATTATATATAAGATCAATCAATTTTTACCTTGGTAATTATTCGAAGAACTTGATGTGCATGCTGTATAATCTTTTTATACACGGTAGGAATCACATATGATAAAAGATAATTGCATTTTAAAGATATGAGCATATGTAAACTACATTAATTAGTACAAAAATTGAAAAGGTTAATAGTGGTACCTTTTACCAAATCATATCGTGTATTACATAGGTTCCCTAGCTCTGGAATGTCGATAAACATGCCTCCAATCCTCGTGCTAATGTTCAGCAGGTTTGCCCGCCTGTTGATAACACGATGTGAAAAGGTGATTGTTGACTTTTTCAATATCTTTTCATGATCATGCACTCATCAGTTTTTGGAATTGTGAGCACGTGATTTTTATCTACACGACAATTGCTCCAAAAGAAATCGAAAAATAAAAAACAAATGGTTTTGTTGTACAACTTTTTGGAATTTGCGTGACATTTTTGGTAGTTATTTGTAGTTTTGTCTCTGATTGTTTTAGTTTTATCAAATAAATATATAAAAAAATATATGTCGCGTGTAAGTTTAGGATATCGTTCTACTATTAGAAATTAATCAAACCATAATTTGGTTTTAAGGAAAATCACAAAAATATGTATCTTTTATTCTATTTGTTGTCATTGAGTGATTTTATTTTAATTAAATGTTTAATGTGTGTGCTAATTGTTGTTTAAATAGTAACTAATATTTGTATAAGTTTTATTTTTATTTTACAACTTAGTTAGGATTTTTGTTTAAATTAGAAATTAAAAGAAGGAAAAGAAAAGAGTTCAAAATTGAAGAAAATCTGGAATTGGGCTCAAATTTGAGACCAAGAAATCAGGCCCAATAATGGCCTGACCCAGTCCGGTCCCTGATCCCTACAGCCTCACCAAACGGCGTCGTTTAGTGCTAGTCAAATCTGGACCTTTGATTTAAACAAATCTAACGGTCCAATGCAACCCCTCATTAAACCAAACGACGCCGTGTAGGATATGCAATCAGAACCGTTCATCTCCCTTGATCCCACGGTGTTAAACGCCCCTCATGGACCGACCCGTTCCCATTTCAGACCGACCCAGTCCCACGTTTTAAACCACACGACACCGTTTCCCATTGACGAAAGGTTCCTGGCCATTTATCCCACTCGATTCAACGACCAGGATCAAACAACCCACCCCGTATATAATCCCTCATCCCTTACCCCCACGCCCCCTAAGCCAGACCCCCCCTTCCTTTAGGTCGTTTCCCTCACCAGACCCAAACCCCACGAAACCCTAGCGCCGCCCCCCTTTCCCTTCACCGTAAACCTGGCGGCAACAACGCCGGTGACCCCCAGACTAACACCCCTAGGCCACCTCGACCCCCTGAACACAGATCTACTAACCGTAGGTCTCGAATCTTCCCCCACCATCTCGAATCTTCATTTGAAGATTCGAGCCGGACCCCAACCCATGCCAAACCCCCCCAAATCCATGACAGGCACTCCCCTGACCTCCCTCATGACCAAACCAGGCTTGGTTTGGTCCGAATCTAACCAGAAAAACTTGAATCCCAAATCTACCCTAGGAACCCTAGAAGTCCAGAATCCGAGTTTTTGTCCGTTTAAACAAGAAGTTTGAGGTCTAATAGATTTTAATCGAAGTATTCTCAGTTGAGAACACTTCGATTAAAGTCCGTTCAACCCCAAAAGAGGTTCGAGTCAAAATCCGAGACATGGTCATCTGATTTTCAATTCTTTAAGGTATTTTCTTCTTCTTTTCCTTGCCAGTTCATGTTGTTTGTTTTTCTCAATGTTTGTTCATGTGTTTAAATGTCATTTCGATTTGTTTTTATTTTGTGTCGACTTTTCTGTCCACTTTGCCCGGATCTTTCATTTGGTCGAGTTTTTCTTCATTTACTAATTGGGTGTATGGTTGTAAACTATACAACTGACTGAAATTGAATTTGGTCGATTAATTAGTTTTCAGGGCAACCTTTTTGTTTTGGTCAGTACAATTCGAATCACATGTTAATACTGTTGGATTCTGATCATTGGCTTTGATTGTATGTGTTGTGATTCGCGTAGTCGATTCGATATATGTCGTCAATTAGTTTCAGTCTGGAATGATAGTTAATTTGACTCATGCTATTTAATTTGATTTACTGAGGCATTGTTGAATCAGCTGAGAATTGATTGTCAATGTGTGTTAGTCTGTTAAGTTAAATCAGAAAACATTTAAGGATTGATTTATAGCTGCAGTCTAGGATAGATTTCAGACTTTGGTTTAAATTGATAGCATGTTTACTCATTTTAGGCTTTGGGCAGCATGTGTTTTGTCAGCTGTTAATGAATTAGAGTAAATGGACAGCATGTGCTGTCAGGACATACTCATGCTGCCCATATTTGCTAATTTAATAGAGATAGACCACTTTAACAATGAAAAAGGGGCTGTCAGGGGAATCTCATGGGAAATGCTTTTTATTTTAATTTGTTGAGTGGAAAGAACAGGAGGAGAACATGGGAGGGGTTCAGTTGTTTTAACAGGCTGTTGAATGGGCTGATGCTAGGCTATAAAAACAGAAGGTTTCCGTTAGTTTTGGAGACATTAGAAGTTCAGAGAAAAGAGAGGAAAGAGATCAGAAAATAGGGAGGCAGAATAGTTCTAAAAATCAGAAAAGAGAGAGTTCTGAAATCAGAAAGGGAAGAGAGAAAAACTGGAAAGGAAAAGGGGTTTGGGACCAAAAGAGATTTGAGAACAAAAGAAGAAGCTGAAAATTCTACTTTTATTCACTTTTTCTGTTTGAAATCAGCATCAACTACTTTATTCTATCAAAACTTAGGGTCCTTCTTTTGAGTGTTTGAGAATCAGAAACTGTTTTCTATTATTGTTTCGGTTTCACCTATTTATTGCCTGTTGGTTAACATTGGAATTCCCCGGTCTCAACTGAGTTTGTTTGAGTCTTTTGCTTGGATATTGGGTACTGTTTTATTGAGCTACTTCTGGTTCGTTCACTGGGGTTTACTCTTCTTTTGCTGCTGCTGCCGCCATTCCTTTTACTGCTGCTGATTCTTCTACTTTCTTCCCGTGGTTGTTTCAACATCCAGGTACACAGTTTAAGCTCACCCTGATGTAACCTTGAACTTGAATGAAATGAAGCCACGTTCCTGATTTGAGCATATTCCACACGCTTGTAGTTATGGGCATTCGACTGATTTGTAGTTGTTCAATATTTAGTTGGTTAGGAGGTGTTTTGCTGTGAACTTTTGGTATCAGTAACCTATTACGGACTGAAAATTGATTTTTAGTTTGAATTCATGTTAGATGTTGTAGTTAAACTTAGAAGAGGAAATCAACATTCATCTACTTGTCTCCACATTTATAGCCCCTATACTTTTAGCTGTTAAACATCAAAGGTTAACCGAAACAGGCAAATGATTTCGGAATCCGTAATTCTGACGTATAATGACGTATCAGTAACGAAGTTGATATATAGCTTCGCTTTGTTAAAATCTCAATGCCAACTTAAAATGATTTTAGTCGTTTTCTTACTCTCAACAACATTACGAAACCCATAACTAAATAATCAGGAAGGAAGCTTTGTACGCGCAGCTAGAAATAAACAATCAGTATTTCTTAATTTGAATAGACACACACTACCCTTTTGGATGATTACTAAATGCATGACATAACTGCTTAACATATCGTCATTTCCCGTAAATTAGAATTCCATTAGGGCTGGGTGTAAAGGTTTGTGACTGACTATCTTTTGTACCTATTTGAGCGCAAATTTCACGCTTACGTCCGTCTGGATCTAAATGACTAAGAAGTTACACCCTTTTTAAACTTGCAATTAAGTAGGATCTCGCCCTGTCTAGAGACAAACATAACTGAAAATGTAGTCATTGTAGGTGTTATCCTTTCAAAAAAAAATGAGACGAGCCTCGCCAGGTACGGATACAAATTGCGGGCCCCTCAGAAATGTATATATTAAATACTTAGAATCCGGGATGGGTCATCTAGCGAATTTCATGACCCTCCCCAAAGATAAAAACGCGTTAGACTCTTTAGGCGCGACTTAATTAAATTACATTCTTAAATTCGGGTGCGCATTTATGTAACCCAAATTCAAATCTCAACGAAGTCGAAATGTGTTAACAACTATAGGTGCATTGATTGTGACGTGGTTCGAGATGCATTTTCACGATGTTGCAATTCTATAAAAAATAAATGATAATAATAAAAGCGGTTTAAACTTAATAAAAGCACATAAGTCACAACATGTATTTAAATCAGATATTTAGCCATTATAACAATTTAAGCGACCGTGCTAGAACCACGGGATTCGAGGGTGCCTAACACCTTCCCTCGGGTCAACAGAATTCCTTACTTAGAATTTCTGGTTCGCAGACTTCATTTGGAAAGTCGAAAATTTCCTCGATTTGGGATTCAAGATAAACCGGTGACTTGGGACACCAAAAGCCAAACCTTTCCCAAGTGGCGACTCTGAATTAAATAAATAATCTCATTTCGAACATTGTCACTTAAATTGGAAAAACTCTCTCGCGCATTTACCCTTCGGGGCGGGCGCGCAAAAAGGAGGTGTGACAGCTCTGGCGACTCCGCTGGGGATTGCAACCCAGAACCTCTAGTTCAGGGTTCAAGAATTCGAGCTTAGAATAATTGTTATATTTGGCTTTATTATCTGATCTTTATTACATCTTTTGGCATAACGTGCTAAATGTTTTTTTACCGCTTTGATATTATCTGAACTGTATATAAACTGTGCCGAAACCTTTCTCTTCTTACCTCCGGGGAGAAGCTCGCTGGTCGAGACTCCCTATTCTGTTAGTGTCAATACCTGAAATAAGAAAGAGGTCGGACAAGTTACAAAGCCGGACGATCTCGCAGGTCCCCGGTACGTAGCCCCCTCCTCGACTCGAGTTATCCGCTCGGGTACACAGTCTAGAACATATACCGAGGTTATAAACCTAGTATAACGAGACCTCATGCCGGATCCCTAGTAGGAACGCTTATTTGCATCATGTTGCATTTGACATAGGGGACTCAACACAGGGGTTGGGTCCATCTAAGACAGGCAACCTGAAATGAAAAGACCATCCTGCTGCATCCCGTTTATTTTGTGCATTTATTTGCTTCGGATCTGCATGTTGACCAATTTCAAAAAAAATTTAAAAAAAAAAGAGAAAAGAAAAAAAAAACGAAAACAAAGTTTGTCTTTTAGTTTGATTTATTAAAAAAAACATATATAAAAAAAATTTCCTTGTAATCACTTTCAAAATCCAAAAAAATATATATTTAAAAGTAAAAAAAAAAGAAGGGAAAATTCAAAATTCAAAAAAAAAATATTGTTTCTTTTGTAGTATCTCTTTTATAAATTCAGACTAATAGTCCAAGTACTTCCTTAAAAGATTTTCGAAATTTCAAAAAAATAAAAATGAAAAGTCTTAAATTCAAAAAAAAAATATTTCTTTCTCTTTTAAAAAAAAAATCCAGAAAAATATTTTCTCCTTTTCTTTAAAAGATAGTATTCAGAAGGGGTTTAGTTTATTTACTCTACGCCTGATCGGCCCGAACTACGCCGGTTTGATTCTCACAGGGTGCGAGATACGTAGGCAATCCTCATCGGGTCCAACCTTCCCTTTTCAAAATAGCCAAATGTTAGAACTTTAATTTCATCATGACTGAGTCGGGTAATGCCGTTTTGTCAAGGATAGCCGAACGTTCCCGAGAGGAACGCCGGAAGGCTGACTTTGCACAAACGGCCATTATTGGTCATTTTTATTTTTTTTGACCAAATTGCCCAACAGCCTTAGGATCCTCGTCCCCGAGGCTCTGTGAGGCCGTGTTCCCCATGTGGTTCATTACTAGAAAGAGGGTTATAAATAAATCAAGTGATTGTTTTTGTCAAAAATAGCCAAATGTTCCCGAAAGGGACGGCGGAAGGCTGATTTTGCATAAACGGCCACTTTCGGTCGTCTTTTAGAGTTTTTGATCGGTTGACCCTCACAACCTTAAAATCTTCATCCCTGAAGTGCTGAAAGGCCGTGTTCGAAAATCGGATCTTCTTTTTAAAAAAAATATAGTCAAAATATTTTTGAGTCAAATCATTTTTGCTTAAAGTCACCTTAATTAATGTGCAGGATGAACACAATGCAAAATGAACGCTTTTCGATAATGACTAAAATCCCTGTCAAGTTACGGCTATGATGGAATGATCTAGGTGCTGAAGGGCAAGATGAGGTCAAGAAATATCTGAAAGGTCTCACGGGTTTATTGGAAATCCAGCCTCGGGGAGATATCATAAGAGCTTTGGTCACCTACTGGGACCCAGCGCACAATGTTTTCCACTTCTCCGATTTTGAACTCACCCCGACTCTGGAGGAAATGGCTAGGTACATCGGAAATGTTGAACTTCCATTAAGGCAAAAATACCTGGTTTCCCCAAGAGCTGTCACGGTGCATCGATTTCTAGACTCACTAAAAATACCCAGGATGGTCCATAACCCAGATCTGACCGCCGGTTTTTGTAATCCATGCTTCATATACGACAAGTATGGTCATGTAGGAGGATTCAACAATCCGATTAACAAGCTATACAACAAAGGTAGTTGTCAGAAGTGGGATAAGCACAGACGGGTGGCTTTCATGATAACATTTTTGGGCCTTCTGGTATTTCCGAGGAAAGATGGAAATATTGATCTGAAAATATCCGGGGTCGTCAATACTTTGCTCACTCAGAATGACAGTACTCTCGTGCCTATGGTGGTAGCAGATATCTTTCGAGCTCTCACAGCCTGCAAAGCCGGGGGAAATTTCTTCGAAGAGTGTAACTTGCTGCTACAAATATGGATGACTGAACATCTCTGTCATCGTTCCGAGCTTTTGAGCCATGGTTCCTCGGAGAAAACTTGCATAAAAGAGTTTTACACGAGAACCAAGGAGGTCAGTCTGCCCAAAGGAGTTATGTCATGGACTTCATTCTTTCAAGCTCTCACTGCCAGCCAAATACAGTGGACACTGGGATGGTTGCCTGTTGATGAGGTCATGTATATGACAACAACTAGAACTCATTTCCTACTGATGGGACTTAAGAGCATTCAACCTTACGCGCCCTGCCGAGTCTTGAGACAACTCGGAAGATGCCAGATAGTACCACACGAGGAAGATCTTAGTGCTCAAACAATTGAGATAAGCCCTGACGGACAATTTCCTGAAGCAAAAATCTGCCAGATCTGGAATGAATGTCAATATTTGAAAGCAGATACTTGTGTGCAGGATCGGGCCAAAAGTGAAATGGCGCCAGGTTACCTTGCATGGTACAGAAGAGAACTCGAACACGAAAGGACGGCTAAAAGACCTCACATCCTGAATTTTGCCGAGTCGTCGCAAAGGGAGTGAGATTGGTTAGCAAAAGAAAGAGGCTATCGAGCCGAAATCAGCAAATTGAAGCAACAAGTTGAAGGTCTGAAATATGAGCACAACGTGCAAGTTGCTACCAATCTGGGAGAAAAGAATAGGTTGACTCAGGAAAACGAGATGCTCAGGGCCCAGATCAAACAAATGAGGATAGATGTTGATAACCAGCAAAGGAGCCGGTCGGATGAACGATTGATAAAAGCTTTAAGGATGGAAATTGGGGAGTGCCGGAGTGAGTCAGAAACTACCATAGTAGGGCTCAAATCACGCTGGGCAAGAAGGGCAGAAAAGCGTAACCGGCACCTGCAGCAGTTGGAAAGGGATCACGAGCGAACCATTGCCAATCTGAAGGGAAAGGTGGACAGAGCGTTTGAACAAACCCGAACCCTTGGAGTTGAAAATAGACATTGCCGCAAGCTTTTAGCCCAGATGGAAGTAGAAATTCAGCAGTGGCAAAATCAATGCCTCCAGAATTCTCAGTTTATGACATCCCGTAAGGATCAAATAGAGCACCTACTCAAAGAAAGAAGGCAAACCAGGGATAAGATTAAGACCATTGCCCATGCCATTATCAAAAGGTGTCTACGATGTGAAAATATGACCAGCATTACCGTTCTCTCGGCAGTGATGATTTATGTCAAGCAGACCATGCATGAGCTGGAACAACTTGAAAGGGACCTCACACCTAAGACCGCGGCAAGGCCGAACGATGCCCCGCGGGCACCAATTCTCGGAACATTAATGTATTCATAGGTCGAGTCGGTCCGTCTTTTGCATCAAGGTGTATTAGTCTGTTGAGTTTGTACTTATTTCAAGGCTTGTTATTTCCTTTTCTCGAAAATGTTAGTTTGTAATAGATTGTTTCAGTAATAAAATGTGTGCTTCTTTTACACTCATCTGTTTTGAATTACGTAATGATCTGATTCACGCGGCTTCGTGATACGTAGGCAATCCTCATCGGATCCGGTCACATTTTTAACTGCAAATAACGAAAACGATAATAATAGGAAATAATAAAATAATAATAAAAATAATAATAAATAAAGGAAAGCCTAAAGAGAAGCCGGAATGACGCATGTCTTCGTTGCAAACATGTAGAAATCCACTTAACTGTATAGGTGCATCACGCCCCAACGTGCGATTACCTATCTATTATTTGTTTCAAACTAACCGTTTGCTTGCTGCTGAGTTATCCAGGTTTTTAGAAAAGGTGGTTTGGTTCGGTGGAGGTCTGGCCTCACATTCATACTTCACGAGGTCTAAAGGAAGTGTTCAGTTACCCGTCGTTAAGTCGAGAGGGAGTATTCACACGTACTTCACAAGATCAAAGGGAAGCATAGAGATGTCTTCAGAAATTCCTTTGCCGACAGTTCCTGTTTCCGAGGAGAGTTCAATCTCGGCCGTCCTGACGCCCGAGTCAGCAACTGCTGAGGAAAACAGAATCCTGCGGTTCCGCATATTGGAAATGTTGGATGACTAGAATAACGGAAAAGAACCACCGAGTGTAATCCCTGGGTTCCCTGAGTTGTTCTCCAGGACAAGTGGGACTTCCAACGTCTCCATAAGCTATCCAGCTACCCCATTCAGGTACCCAGCGATTTCAGCCCTCTCTGCTGGATCGCCCTCTGATTCTTATCCCCGGATGTCAACAACGGACCTAGCTACGAACATATTCACTGCACCTCCCTGTCCAATCGTGGCACAACCTGCTACACACAAGCCAAATTTTGACTCATCCTCACTCACATTCCAAACACCATCCTTCTCACTGGAACCGACTCGGTTCACCACCAACACTCATCCTCAACAACCTCAATACGAGTTTTCTCCTGGGCAGGATCAAAACTCCAAAGCTGTTGAACAAGATGAGATGGCGAAAAGGATGAGGAGCCTCGAGCAGAGTTTGAAAAACATGCAAGGTTTAAGCGGACAGAAGAGTGTCTCCTATACCGATCTATGCATGTTCCCTCACGTGCACCTACCCGTGGGTTTCAAAACCCCAAAGTTTGAGAAGTATGACGGGCACGGCGACCCCATTGCTCATCTCAATAAGTATTGCAACCAGTTGCGAGGAGCCGGCGGCAAAAAAGAGTTGTTGATGGCATACTTCGGAGAAAGTCTGATAGGAATGGCTTCAGAGTGGTATATGGACCAAGACATATCTCGATGGCATATATGGGATGATCTCGCCAGAGATTTTGTGAGACAATTCCAGTATAACATCGACATTGCACCAGACAGAAATTCTCTGTCAAACTTGAAGAAGAAACCTTCAGAAAGCTTCAGAGAATATGCTATCAAATGGCGCGAGCAAGCATCGAGGGTAAAACCTCCCATGGACGAGATAGAAATGGTCACTACTTTTCTCCAGGCTCAAGAATCAGACTATTTCTAGAATATGATGTCAGCCATGGGAAAGCCTTTCGCGGAAGCAATCAAGATCGGAGAGATGGTAGAGAATGGTTTGAAAACGGGTAGAATCTTAAGTCAAGAAGCCATAAGGGCAACCTCCCAAGCCGTCCAAAGCGGGTCCGTAGGAATGGCAAGAGTAAAGAAAAAGGAAGAAACGTCCATGGCAGCATCAGAAGCGAGGGAATATCGTAATCCCAGGCCCCGTTTTCCAGAAAGAACCCCACAACATTACTACCCCCACCAAAATGTGGCTTATGCTCCTCAACCCTACATGGTCATGAATACCCAGCCCTATGTCCATCCACCACAGCAAGCCAATCGAGGCCAAGCTCCACCTCCTAGAAATTAGCCTCCCTACCGGAACCACTATAATCCACATCCCCTCAAAATAACTTCCGCCCTCAGGAACCACCTAGAAGATGGACTTTCACACCCATCGGTGAACCATATTCTACCTTGTTCCCAAAGCTAGTCCAGATGGGTTTCCTGCAGCCAGTCCCTTAGACAAGGCATAATCCGACATCACCTGCTTACAAAGCCGGTGTTCGGTGCGCCTATCATTCAGGAGCAGAAGGGCACGATACAAATGATTGTTGGGCTTTGAGAAGGGTAGTTGAGAATTTAATAGAGCAGGGGAAGATAGTACTAAGGGACGAGGAGGTCCCAAATGTGACTAACAATCCGTTGCCCGCTCACAATAACGGGCCGTTGATTGGAATGATTTGCGAGGACAAAGAATTTGATCCTGCTTTAAAAGCTATAATCGCCATCGTCGATGCAGGGAAAAAGCTTAAAACCACCCCGAAGCTAGAAAAAGGGGAAAAGAAGGACAGTACTGTCAAGGTTGAGCCCAAAAAGAAGGTCGAGGAAAAGACAGTGATGATGGTGCTTGTAAGGAATGAAGTTTTTTACGTTCCACGAGGTCGAGCAGAGAAGCCGCAGAGATTCGAAGTCAAAAGGGCAAAACCAATGTACGTACCAAAAGGGGCATATATGGTCCGGGGGACGATTCAACCACCTCGGCTGAATGAGCCAGTGTTTATCGGACGCGTGCCACAGAAGCCAATGACAGACCCGTCCACAGTACCGTGGAACTATCAAAGAACATTGGTTACGTACAAAGGCAGAGAAGTCATGGGAGAACTTCCGGAGAATACTTTCATTGGAAGGTATTCGAACACTCAAGAGTTAAACAATGCCACACGGAAACGCTTCCCACCCAAGGAGCCTGTAAGCGTTGAGGAAGCGGAAGCTTTCTTCCAAAAGATGAAAATGCTAGACTACAAAGTGGTGGATCAGCTACGCAAGTGCCCCGAGCAAGTGTCCATGATATCTCTGCTGATGTGGTCGGCCGAACACCAAAAGATCTTGCTCAAGACCCTGAACGAAGCGTACATACCAGTTGAAACCTCAGTCGAACAACTGGAGCAAATGACGCAGAGGTTCTTCGCCGTTAACCAGGTTTATTTCAGTAAGAACGACTTACCTCTAGAGGGAGAAGCTCACAACAAAGCCTTACATATAACAGTTAAATGCGAAGACTACTACGTCAAGCAGGTAATGTTGGATGGAGGTTCAGGTGTTGACATTTGTCCGCTCTCCACCCTGCAGAGAATGGAAATTGGGACCGGAAGAATCCGCCCCAATAAATGTCTACGTAAGGGCTTTTGATGGCGTCAAGAGGGACACCCTCGGGGAAATAGACTTGGTGTTAACTATAGGACCAGTGGAGTTTGAAATAACTTTCCAGGTGCTTGACATGGATACGTCTTACAATTTTCTCCTCGGCAGACCTTGGATTCATGCGGCAGGGGTTGTGCCTTCCACTCTTCACCAGATGGTGAAGTTTGAATATGAAGATCGGGAAATTGTGGTCCACGGAGAAGACGAACAGTCTATTTATCGGGACCCATCCATCCCATATCTTGAATCAAGGGAAGGGAGCGAGCACACGGTTTATCAGGATTTCGAAGTTGTGCTAGCAGAGCAGTACGAAGAAGGAAGGCCTTGCCCCCAACCTTTCTTGTCCAACGTCTCAATCATAGTAGCTAAAGAAATGATCCGACATGGATTTAGGCCAGGGAAAGGGCTCGGACGAACATTGCAAGGAATAACGGAACCCATCACCCTGCCTTCCACCAAGAAACTTTTTGGGATAGGTTTTCAACCAACTCCAAAAGATGAAGAGTGGGCAAGGAAGAGGAAAAATGAGGGTTGGAAACTGCCTCGGCCATTTCCAGATTTATACGAGACTTTCGTCGGACCGAAATATATCGAAGAAGAAGACGATGAGGTTTTCATGGCTGAAGAGATCGAGGAGATATGTGGGTAAATGAGAGGAATGCTCTACGAAGCTCACATGGTTCAACCAGGAGAAGGCACAAGCACCGCTGAGATGTTATATGTGGGGCCAAACGCCAAGCTTCGAAACTGGGAGGTCATGCCATTCCCAACTAGACAGGAGTCCGGGTAGACCTTTCCTGCATCACGAGTTATCCCCAGGATGTAACTCGGATGTTTTTCCTTCAGTTTCTTGTTTTTGAATTCCTGAAATATAAACCTTGTTATCTTCCAAATTCCAAGAAATAAAAATCAGTGTTTTCTCATTTTTTCCTTTTATCAGATTTCTGTTATTTTTTCCTTTATCTGTCTTTTCAGTTATAATAATGCAGCTTTAAATAATATGACATGCTTGCGGACTTTACGCCCAGATCACAACGATCTGTTTAATTGTGAAATAATGAACCAAGAATCAGAATATGACGAAGAAGATGCTTTTAGAGAGATAAATCGAGAATTGGAACACTTTGAGAATAAACCTAAGCCGAATATGAATGACACTGAACCGGTTAATTTGGGAAATCCTAGAAATCCGAGAGACCAAAATAAGCATTCACACGGACGAGAAAACACGAGACGCGATAATTTAACTCCTTTTTGAATTTAAGATGTGTTTGCTTGGTCATACGATGACATGCCAGGATTAGGTGTTGATCTAGTGGTGCATAAATTGCCAATTCACCCTGATTGTCCTCCAGTTCAACAAAAGCAGAGAAAGTTCAAAACTGATGTCAGTGACAAGATTAAAGAAGAAATCACCAAGCAGTTGAAAACGGGAGTAATTCGGGTAGTCCAATACACCACGTGGTTGGCGAATGTAGTTCCAGTGCCGAAAAAAGATGGGAAGACTCGAGTATGTGTGGATTATCGATACTTGAACAGGGCGAGTCCCAAAGACAATTTCCCATTGCCTAACATCCACATCCTTGTTGATAATTACGCCAAACATGAGATACAGTCTTTCGTAGATTGTTACGCTGGGTATCATCAGGTGTTGATGGATGAAGAAGACGCCGAGAAGACTGCCTTCACTACACCTTGGGGCACTTACTGTTATCGGGTTATGCCATTTGGTCTGAAGAATGCTGGGGCAACTTACATGAGAGCCATGACAGCCATTTTTCATGACATGATGCATCAAGAAATAGAGGTGTATGTGGACGACGTGATAGTCAAGTCCAGGACTCGGGACAGTCATATCCAAGATTTGAGGAAATTCTTCGAGAGACTGAGAAAGTACGACTTGAAGCTGAACCCGGCCAAATGTGCCTTCGGAGTCCCATCAGGCAAGCTTTTGGATTTCATAGTAAGCAGGAGAGGTATCGAGTTAGATCCAACAAAGACAAAATCTATCCGAGATCTACCTCCCCCAAGAACGAAGAAAGATGTGATGAGTCTATTGGGCAGGTTAAACTATATCAGTCGATTCATTGCCCAGCTGACTAGCACATGTGAGCCCATATTCAAGCTATTGAGGAAAGATGCAGCGATCAAATGGACGGCTGAATGTCAAGAAGCTTTTGACAAGATCAAAGAATATCTTTCAAATCCCCTAGTTTTGGTCCCGCCAGAGCCAGAGAGACCTCTGTTCTTGTATCTGACAGTCTTGAAAAATTCTTTTGGTTGCGTCCTTGGGCAACATGACATAACCGGAAAGAAGGAGCAGGCGATCTATTACTTGAGCAAGAAATTCACCGGCTACGAGGCCAAGTACACTTTGCTGGAAAGAACGTGTTGTGCTTTGACGTGGGTTGCTCAAAAATTGAGACATTATCTCCAAGCTCACACTACTTACCTCATAAGCAGGTTGGATCCTTTGAAGTACATATTTCAGAAACCAATGCCTACTGGAAGACTGGCCAAGTGGCAAATCTTGCTTACTGAATTTGACATAGTCTATGTCGCTCGCACGGCAATGAAAGCCCAGGCGTTAGCAGATTATTTGGCCGAAAACCCGGTTGATGAGGAATACCAACCATTGAGTACTTATTTTACAGATGAAGAAATAAACACCATAGAAGTAGTTTCGGAAAACGCTCATATTTGGAAGATGTTCTTTGATGGGGCCGTAAACGCCATAGGTGTAGGAATTGGGGCAATCTTGATCTCACCCTCTGGTCAGCACTATCCTGCTACAGCTAGACTGCGTTTCTTTTGCACGAACAATACAGCTGAATATGAAGCCTGCATCATGGGCATGCATATGGCGATCGATCAGGATGTTGAAGATTTATTGATTATGGGAGATTCTGACCTGATTATCCGGCAAGCCCAAGGTGAATGGGAAACTCGGGATGTCAAGCTTATTCCTTACCGACAGCACGTGGAGGACCTCGGCAAGCGTTTTAAATCAATAGAGTTCAGGTATATCCCGCGGTGTCACAATGAACTAGCGGATGCACTTGCTACCTTAGCTTCAATGTTACCCTACCCAGGCAACGCCCATGTCGATCCCTTGGAAATCCAAATCAGGGAAAGACACAGTTACTGTAACGTAATCGAGGCAGGATCGTGTACACAGCCATGGTACCATGATATCAAGAGGTTCTTGAAGACACAAGAATAACCCGAACATGCTACTGGAGATCAAAAGAGTACCATTAGGCGGCATGCAAGTGGTTTCTTTTTGAGCGGCGAGTTATTGTATAAAAGGACCCCGGACCTCAATCTGTTAAGATGTGTTGACGCCGAGGAGGCGGGGAGAATCATGCATGAAGTACACGCAGGAGTGTGTGGGCCCCACATGAACGGGTATGTTTTGGCAAAGAAAATCCTTCGAGCAGGTTATTACTGGATGACCATGGAAAAGGACTATTTTAGCTTCGTTCGAAAGTGTCATCAGTGTCAGGTGCACGGTGATTTGATTCATGAACCTCCCACAGAATTGCATCCCATGTCTGCACCGTGGCCATTTGTTTCCTGGGGCATGGACGTCATTGGTCTGATCGAGCCGAAGGCCTCAAATGGACACAGATTCATATTGGTTGCTATCGACTACTTCACGAAATGGGTAGAAGCTGTCACTCTCAAATCAGTTACTAAGAAAGCTGTGGTGGATTTTGTACATTCAAATCTTATCTGTCGTTTCGGTATTCCTGCAACTATCATCACAGATAACACAGCAAACCTGAATAGTCACTTGATGGGAGATATATGCGAACAGTTCAAAATAACGCATATGAACTCCACTCCTTATCGGCCCAAGGCCAATGGCGCTGTTGAAGCAACAAACAAGAACATCAAGAAGATTTTGAGGAAGACGATCCAGAGTTCCCGACAATGGCATGAACAGTTACCCTTTGCATTGTTGGGATACCGTACTATGGTACGCATATCAATAGGGGCAACCCCTTACTTGTTGGTTTATGGGACCGAGACTGTGATACCAGCAGAGGTAGAAATTCCTTCGCTCCGAACCATTGTCGAAGCAGAAATTGAAGATAGCGAGTGGGTTAAGACTCGATTGGAGCAGTTGACTTTGATTGACGAGAAACGAATGGCTGCAGTTTGTCACGGGCAGTTGTACCAACAAAGAATGGCCCGTGCTTACAATAAGAAAGTCCGACCCAAGAATTTTGAAGTGGGTCAACTGGTATTAAGGCGCATTCTGTCACACCACCAGGAAGCGAAAGGAAAATTTGCTCCTAATTGGAAAGGCCCATACATCATCAGGAAGATATTGCCGAGAAGAGCATTGTATCTGGGCGATATTGAAGGAAATGATCCTGAAACAGCAGTGAATGCGGATGCAGTCAAAAGGTACTATGTTTGAGTTTACTTCGGCGATATTGTGGCACATTTGAGATGATGAAGGATTCATCCCCACTGCCCAAACACTATCAACTCTCTCCACAAGCCCTTGAGCCAGTTACGCTTCTTTGGCTACCTTAAAAAAAAGAAAAAAAAATTGATTGAGCCTGAACTACATCTGACTTGATTCCGAAAGGATACGTAGGCAGCCTCTCTCTGGGGTTCAGTCACACCAAAAATAAAATCCAATTTACCCTGAAATTGAAACCGGGGCACACCAAACGGCTTAGAAGTTGTAGTTTCATCTACCATTCTTTTACCAAGCACAAGTCCTTCGGATCAATTGCCAAAGGCAGGGGAAGCCAAGAGATATCATGATTAGAAGCCGGTACATTCAGAATTGAGAGAAATAAAACGAGAGAGTCTTGTCGGTGAAAACCTTCGGGCACTGTGAGGCGACAGGAGTAGAGAAATCAAAAATGAGAGAGCTTGTTTAGTAAAAACTCGCAAAGAGTGCTATCAAGCGACAACAAGAAGAGAAATGAGAGAGGTCGACTAGCGAATCCCCGCAAAGGGCGCTGTCGGCCGAACAGATAATTCCACCTCAAGAAGTCTTGGCAAAGTTTCACCGGTTTGGAAACATAGATCCGTTTTGGTTCATGAGGAAATGCAAGTTCGTTGAAGGTCAGACGTCCAGTCCAAAAAGCATGTCATGTCAATTTAAAGTCAACATGTTTTCCTCAGATAAGTTTTTCTTGTCCCAAAAGAGACATTTCTCTTCTAAAATTTGTTTTCTCCGTTCTTTGTTTTACTTTTCTTCGAATCCCTTTCATTTTTAACCCCAAGTTCCGAATATACTGGAAAGAATAGGTGGCAGGACCGGTTTCGCGGAGCTCCGTTTCGTAAGAAGTAAATACCCCGCTTCAGTGGTATGTTTGTCAAATCCCAATTGATCATGATGTTGGTTGCATTCGAAATAAAGCCACACACACCCACACAAAATATATATATATATATAAAATAAAAAAATAAAAAATAAATAATAAAAAAAAATGACAAATCCCCACAGGGTCTCCCTTTGTAAAAATCCACAAAGAGTCTACCCCAGCTAATCCCCAACGAGTCTGCCTTGTACAAATCCCCACAGAGTCTTCCCAATAAAAATCCCCAAGCAGAATGGGATGGAAGAACCAAAGCCTTACACGGGCAAATCATCACAAATTCGGGAATGCGAGTCTGAGCAGTTTAAAAGGGTTTCGCCTGTGAATCCAATCAATGGCAGAGTTTCTCAACAGGAATTAGGCCAAGACCAAGCAATTGAAATGATCAAGGCCATCGAACCAACCACCATTTCCAAACTGACAATTGTTCTTTGTTTGGAAAATTGAAACAGGTGTGATCCAAAGCAACCGTGCAAGAAGCAGGTGTCGCCCAAAAAGAAAAAGAAATACATGAGTGCAAGAAACAGCTTGACAATAAGGAATCTACTCAAAAGGGAAGTTTCCCCAAAATTCTCTCTTACACTTTACTGAAAGAAGAAAACTCAAAAAAAGAGGGTCAGTTAGAATCCCCGACATTTTCCATTTAGCCAGCATTAGGGCTCCAATCCCTGAATTGAGCGTTTTGTTTTAGCCAGCATTAGGGCTCCAATCCCTGAACTGAGCACTTTTTCATTTAGCCAGCATTAGGGCTCCAATCCCTGAACTGAGCACTTTTTCATTTAGCCAGCATTAGGGCTCCAATCCCTGAACTGAGCGTTTTCCTATTAGCCGACATTAGGGCTCCAAACCCTGAGTTGGGAATTTTGTTTTAGCCAGCATTAGGGCTCCAATCCCTGAACTGAGCACTTTTTTTAGCCAGCATTAGGGCTCCAATCCCTGAACTGAGCGTTTTTCTGTTTAGCCAGCATTAGGGCTCCACTCCCTGAACTGAGCACTTTTCCGTTTAACCAACATTAGGGCTCCAATCCCTGAACTGAGCGTTTTTTCTGTTAGCCAGCATTAGGGCTCCAATCCCTGAACTGAGCGTTTTTCTGTTAGCCAACGTTAGGGCTCCAACCCCTGAACTGAGCATTTTGCTGTTAGCCAGCATTAGGGCTCCAATCCCTGAACTGAGCGTTTTTCTGTTAGCCAGCATTAGGGCTCCAACCCCTGAACTGAGCATTTTCTGTTAGCCAGCATTAGGGCTCCAATCCCTGAACTGAGCGTTGTTCTGTTAGCCAGCATTAGGGCCCCAACCCCTGAACTGAGCATTTTTCTGTTAGCCAGCATTAGGGCTCCAACCCCTGAACTGAGCATTTTTCTGTTAGCCAGCATTAGGGCTCCAACCCCCGAACTGAGCGTTTTTCTGTTAGCCAGCATTAGGGCTCCAACCCCTGAACTAAGCGTTTTTCTATTAGCCGACATTAGGTCTCCAATCCCTGACTGAGCATTTTTCATTTAGCCAGCATTAGGGCTCCAATCGCTGAACTGAGCGTTTTTCCTTTAGCCGACATTAGGGCTCCAATCCCTGAGTTAAGCAACCTTCCTTCAGCCGACATTAGGGCTCCAATCCCTGAGTTGTGCATTTTTACCTTTGACGACATTAGGGCTCCAATCCCTGAGTTACGTTTTGTAGGCTAGAGTTTTTTCTTTTTTCCAATCCCTGCATCAGTGCTGTAGATTATTATGGCGATTGACTAACGAAATTTTCCTGGTGAAACTGGGGCAGAAAAATTTCGTTCGTTTGTTTTGTTTGTCTCAGCAGGTCTGACCTCGAGGCGCATGGATCGAGATGACCTACGGGATGAGACTCAATCTTGAATAAAGAAAAGAAGAAAAGAACAAAAAGAGAAGATGTTCCCAAATACTGGAACAAACAAATGGCGGGTCGCTCCAAAATTTGATCAACGTTTCGAGCTCCGCCAATCCCGTCTCCCTCAATACCGCAGAAATAAACATGCGCCTACAACTTGCAAGCATCAAGATTCGGATCGAAGTTTACAAGCAGAATCAGCTAAGACCCAAGATCAAGTTGCAAAAGAATTATCGATAGGAATCTTGTAACTAGCGGTTGACAGACATAAATAGTTAGTTCAGTTTCAATTTCCTTTGGTTGTAATAAGGAGGTCGGTAAAGCAGTAGTGGCAACAACAACAGCAGTAACAACAAGCATTGCAATCCCATGGTAGTCCCAGCTACCAAGGTTTCCCGAACTACATTGACCTGATTCCTGTTTAGCCCAGGATATGTAGGAAATCCTTGAAGCAAAGATTCGGTCAAATCTTTCAAAAAATGTGCTTCACACGGAATAGTCCAACGGGCAAAAATCGCTCATATCCGCTCACTTTATCTTTGCACGAAAACCTCGTATGTTTTCGAATAAAGAGGGGCAGTTGTGAGCACGTGATTTTTGTCTACACGACAATTGCTCCAAAAGAAATCGAAAAATAAAAAACAAATGGTTTTGTTGTACAACTTTTTGGAATTTACGTGGCATTTTTGGTAGTTATTTGTAGTTTTGTCTCTGATTGTTTTAGTTTTGTCAAATAAAAATATAAAAAGATATATGTCGCGTGTAAATTTAGGATATCGTTCTACTATTAGAAATTAATCAAACCATAATTTGGGTTTAAGGAAAATCACAAAAAATATGTATCTTTTATTCTATTTGTTGTCATTGAGTGATTTTTTATTTTAATTAAATGTTTAATGTGTGTGCTAATTGTTGTTTAAGTAGTAATTAATATTTGTATAAGTTTTATTTTTATTTTACAACTTAGTTAGGATTTTTGCTTAAATTAGAAATTAAAAGAAGGAAAAGAAAAGAGTTCAAAATTGAAGAAAATCTGGAATTGGGCTCAAATTTGAGACCAAGAAATCAGGCCCAATAATGGCCTGACCCAGTCCGGTCCCTGATCCCTACAGCCTCACCAAACGGTGTCGTTTAGTGCCAGTCAAATCTGGACCTTTGATTTAAACAAATCTAACGGTCCAATGCAACCCCTCATTAAACCAAACGACGCCGTGTAGGATATGCAATCAGAACCGTTCATCTCCCTTGATCCCACGGTGTTAAACGCCCCTCATGGCCCGACCCATTCCCATTTCAGACCGACCCAGTCCCACGTTTTAAACCACACGACACCGTTTCCCATTGACGAAAGGATCCTGGCCATTTATCCCACTCGATTCAACGGCCAGGATCAAACAACCACCCCGTATATAATCCCCCATCCCTTACCCCCACGCCCCCTAAGCCAGACCCCCCTTCCTTTAGGTCGTCTCCCTCACCAGACCCAAACCCCACGAAACCCTAGCGCGACTCTCCTTTCCCTTCACCGTAAACCCAGCGGCAACAACGCCGGTGACCCTCAGACTAACACCCCTAGGCCACCTCGACCCCCTGAACACAGATCTACTAACCGTAGGTCTCGAATCTTCCTCCACCGTCTCGAATCTTCATTTGAAGATTCGAGCCGGACCCCAACCCATGCCGCCACCCCCCCAGACCCATGCCAGGCACTCCCCTAACCTCCCTCGTGACCAAACCAGGCTTGGTTTGGTCCGAATCTAAGCAGAAAAATTTGAATCCCAAATCTGCCCTAGGAACCCTAGAAGTCCAGAATCTGAGTTTTTGTCCGTTTAAACAAGAAGTTTGAGGTCTAATAGATTTTAATCGAAGTATTCTCAGTTGAGAACACTTCGATTAAAGTCCGTTCAACCCCAAAAGAGGTTCGAGTCAAAATCCGAGACATGGTCATATGATTTTCAATTCTTTAAGGTATTTTCTTCTTCTTTTCCTTGCCAGTTCATGTTGTTTGTTTTGCTCAATGTTTGTTCATGTGTTTAAATGTCATTTCGATTTGTTTTCATTTTGTGTCGACTTTTCTGTCCACTTTGCCCGGATCTTTCATTTGGTCGAGTTTTTCTTCATTTACTGATTGGGTGTATGGTTGTAAACTATACAATTGACTGAAATTGAATTTGGTCGATTAATTAGTTTTCAGGGCAACCTTTTTGTTTTGGTCAGTACAATTCAAATCACATGTTAATACTGTTGAATTCTGATCATTGGCTTTGATTGTATGTGTTGTGATTCGCGTAGTCGATTCGATATATGTCGTCAATTAGTTTCAGTCTGGAATGATAGTTAATTTGACTCATGCTATTTAATTTGATTTACTGAGGCATTGTTGAATCAGCTGAGAATTGATTGTCAACGTGTGTTAGTCTGTTAAGTTAAATCAGAAAACATTTAAGGATTGATTTATAGCTGCAGTCTAGGATAGATTTCCGACTTTGGTTTAAATTGATAGCATGTTTACTCACTTTAGGCTTTGGGCAGTATGTGTTTTGTCAGCTGTTAATGAATTAGAGTAAAATGGACAGCATGTGCTGTCAGGACATACTCATGCTGCCCATATTTGCTAATTTAATAGAGATAGACCACTTTAACAATGAAAAAAGGGCTGTCAGGGGAATCTCATGGGAAGGCTTTTTATTTTAATCTGTTGAGTGAAAAGAACATGAGGAGAACATGGGAGGGGTTCAGTAGTTTTAACAGGCTGTTGAATGGGCTGATGCTAGGCTATAAAAACAGAAGGTTTCCATTAGTTTTGGGGACATCAGAAGTTTAGAGAAAAGAGAGGAAAGAGATCAGAAAATAGGGAGGCAGAATAATTCTAAAAATCAGAAAAGAGAGAGTTCTGAAATCAGAAAGGGAAGAGAGAAAAACTAGAACGGAAAAGGGGTTTGGGACCAAAAGAGATTTGAGAACAAAAGAAGAAGCTGAAAATTCTACTTTTATTCACTTTTTCTGTTTGAAATCATCATCAACTGCTTTGTTTTGTCAAAACTTAGGGTCCTTATTTTGAGTGTTTGAGAATTAGAAATTGTTTTCTATTATTGTTTCGGTTTCACCTATATATTGCCTGTTGGTTAACATTGGAATTCCCCGGTCTCAACTGAGTTTGTTTGAGTCTTTTGCTTGGATATTGGGTACTGTTTTATTGAGCTACTTCTGGTTCGTTCATTGGGGTTTACTCTGCTTTTGTTGTTGCTGCCGCCATTCCTTTTACTGCTGCTGATTCTTCTACTTTCTTCCTGTGGTTGTTTCAACATCCAGGTACACAGTTTAAGCTCACCCTAATGTAACCTTGAACTTGAATGAAATGAAGCCACATTCCTGATTTGAGCATATTCCACACGCTTGTAGTTATGGGTATTCAACTGATTTGTAGTTGTTCAATATTTAGTTGGTTAGGAGGTGTTTTGCTGTGAACTTTTGGTATCAGTAACCTATTATAGACTGAAAATTGATTTTTAGTTTGAATTCATGTTAGATGTTGTAGTTAAACTTAGAAGAGGAAATCAACATTCATCTACTTGTCTCCACATTTATAGCCACTGTATTTTTAGCTGTTAAACATCAAAGGTTAACCGAAACAGGCAAATGATTTCGGAATCCGTAATTCTGACGTATAATGACGTATCAGTAACAAAGTTGATATATTAGCTTCGCTTTGTTAAAATCTCAATGCCAACTTTAAAATGATTTTAGTCGTTTTCTTACTCTCAACAACATTATGAAACCCATAAGTAAATAATCAGGAAGGAAGCTTTGCATGCGCAGCTAGAAATAAACAATCAGTATTTCTTAATTTGAATAGACACGCACTACCCTTTTGGATGATTACTAAATGCATGACATAATTGCTTAACATATCGTCATTTCCCGTAAATTAGAATTCCATTAGGGCTGGGTGTAAAGGTTTGTGACTGACTATCTTTTGTACCTATTTGAGCGCAAATTTCACGCTTACGTCCGTCTGGATCTAAATGACTAAGAAGTTACACCCTTTTTAAACTTGCAATTAAGTAGGATCTCGCCCTGTCTAGAGACAAACATAACTGAAAATGTAGTCATTGTAGGTGTTATCCTTTCAAAAAAAAATAAGACGAGCCTCGCCAGGTACGGATACAAATTGCGGGGCCCTCACAAATGTATATATTAAATACTTAGAATCCGGGATGGGTCATTTAGCGAATTTCATGACCCTCCCCAAAGATAAAAACGCGTTAAACTCTTTAGGCGCGACTTAATTAAATTACATTCTTAAACTCGGGTGCGTATTTATGTGACCCAAATTCAAATCTCAACGGAGTCGAAATGTGTTAACAACTACGGGTGCATTGATTGTGACGTGGTTCGAGATGCATTTTCACGACGTTGCAATTCTATAAAAAATAAATGATAATAATAAAAGCGGTTTAAACTTAATAAAAGCACATAAGTCACAACATGTATTTAAATCAGATATTTAGCCATTATAACAATTTAAGCGACCGTGCTAGAACCACGGGATTCGAGGGTGCCTAACACCTTCCCTCGGGTCAACAGAATTCCTTACTTAGAATTTCTGGTTCGCAGACTTCATTTGGAAAGTCGAAAATTTCCTCGATTTGGGATTCAAGATAAACCGGTGACTTGGGACACCAAAAGCCAAACCTTTCCCAAGTGGCGACTCTGAATTAAATAAATAATCTCATTTCGAATATTGTCACTTAAATTAGAAAAATTCCCTCGCGCATTTACCCTTCGGGGCCGGCGCGCAAAAAAGGAGGTGTGACAGGAATTAATATTTTTAGATTTTGAAAGATGATAAAGTTGACAAAGGAGTTCTATCTGGAATGAAAAAAGAGTAAAATAATAAGATAAAATGACTTTTAAAGGCAACTGTTAGTAAGTTTTAAAAGGTGATGTTGGCTACCAACAACAATCTATGGAATTGTAAAAATAGTACTTCCAATTAACAACCTATAACGAAAAGATAATTTGGATTAGTTTACTGCTTTTTGCTTGTTTTATTTGGAAATAATAATAATAAAAGAAGAAATAAAAGGTTTTATTTGTTCTATCAAAAAAATACAAAAGAAAGGATAAAAACATACAATGTTGATTGTGCGGACGTGCCACATCACCTTAATATTGACCAATTTTAAATATTTAGTCCGTAAAATACATAGGAAACTGAAGTTTGTCAAAATTTTCCTTAAAAGATATCATTAGATATGTTGTAAAATAGATTATAACATAATGATTCAAATATTTCTTAAATGATTTATATATAATCCATTTTATAATTTTTTTGTTATATTAAAGAAATAGTTGTCATATTCCAATTTTTTACTGAATAAAATTTACTTATACTTTCTATAAATGTGTTTATACCTACCCTAATATCTGATATTTTTTTTACACATTAATTTCGTTTATTTAACCTAATATCTATTTACTGTAAAGGATCAAGTGGTAATAGAAAAAGGGCAAATTAAGTAACTCAAAACTTCCAATGCTTTGAAAATATAGATCATACTGCATTTGAATCATATTTAATTATTTACCAATGCTTCAATCTCGGTCTGACTTTGTAAATGGAACTTTCCTTTTTATATTTCGTTGTTCCTTTTGTTGCGGAAGCCAAATGTATATAGTGTGAATAAGTCATAACTACTATACCAAAATTATGGCAGCCACCAAATAATAAATAAGACAATAAAGCAACAATAAAAGGAACACCAGAATTTACGAGGTTCGGCTAATTTTGGCTACTCCTCGGACACAACCAATATTTTATTCCACTCTAAAAATACAAGTGAAATAATACTAAAGAGAGAAGATACAAATGCCTTAAACAGATGAGAAGGCAAATGAGAGGTGTATTTAAATCCTAAACATTAGGCCTTCTTTTATAGGGAAAATTTCCCAACTAAATGGCTAACCCACCGATGTGGGACTTTGCCAAATTCCACAAATCTCCACCTTGGCAAAATTCCACATCTTTAATCTTCTCTCAATAACAAATTTTGGTTGTGTCTTCATCTTCAATCTTCAGTGTTCAACAATGTTGATCAAATCCAAACAATGTTGAAACTTGACCGCAGTCACCACTTTTGTCAGCATATCAGCAGGATTCTCTGTAGTATGAATTTTCTTCATCGTGACTCCACCTTCTTCTATGATTTCTCGTACAAAATGATACCGAACATCAATGTGCTTCGTCCTTGCATGATAAACTTGGTTCTTCGCTAATTGAATAGCACTTTGACTATCACAAAAAATTGTGATACCTTTTTGTTCAACACCAAGCTCCTTTAGCAATCCTTGAAGCCAAATTGCCTCCTTCACAGCCTCTGTAATAGCCATATACTCTGCCTCTGTTGTAGACAAAGCAACTGTTGACTGCAAAGTAGACTTCCAACTAACTGGTGCCTTTGCAAAAGTAAACACATAACCAGTAGTTGATCTTCGTTTGTCCAGATCACCCGCAAAATCTGAGTCACAATATCCAATTACAGACTGATTATCTTCCTGCTCAAAAACTAACCCGACATCTACAGTATTATGAATAACCGTAGAATCCACTTCACAGCTTGCCAATGCTCCTTTCCTGGATTATGCATATATCTGCTAATAACTCCAACAGCTTGTGAAATGTCAGGTCTCGTACAGACCATTGCATACATCAAGCTACCAACAGCATTTGCGTATGGTACCTTTGACATATACTCTCGTTCAACTTCATCCTTTGGCGACATAGTAGTACTCAGCTTAAAATGGGGAGCAAGTGGAGTACTAACTGGCTTAGTCTTGTCATCTATGCCAAAACGTTGAAGTACTCTCTTCAAATATTCCTTTTGAGATAAACAGAGTTTCTTTGAACGTCTATCTCTTATTATCTCCATGCCAAGAATTTTCTTTGCCTCACCTAGATCCTTCATCTCGAACTCCTTCTTTAGTTGAATCTTCAATTTATCAATTTCTTCTGAATTCTTGGAAGCTATCAACATATCATCAACATATAGGAGAAGATATACAAAGGAACCATCTTTAAGCTTGCGCAAATACACACAATGATCGTATTTGCTTCTCTTGTACCCTTGCCGCAACATAAACTCGTCAAATCGCTTGTACCATTGTCTAGAAGATTGTTTCAATCCGTACAATGATTTTTCAAGTTTGTACACCATATTTTCTTTTCCAGCAACTTTGAATCCTTCTGGCTGAGTCATGTAGATTTCCTCCTCCAAGTTTCCATGTAAAAACGCAGTTTTTACATCCATCTGAACTAGTTCCAAATCCAATTGTGCTACCAAAGCCAACATAATTCTAATGGAGGAATGTTTTACAACTGGAGAAAATACTTCATTGTAATCAATTCCCTCCTTTTGAGCATATCCTTTGGCCACCAATCTTGCTTTGTAGCGAACATCTACTTGGTTAGGAAATCCTTCCTTCTTTGCAAATACCCATTTGCACCCAATTGCTTTCTTTCCCTTCGGGAGATTGGCCAATCTCCATGTATGATTCTGATGAAGGGACTGTATTTCATCATTCATGGCAATCCTCCACTTATCTTCTTCTGAACTTTGGACAACGTCTTTATAAGTAGTAGGAACATCATCAGCTACAATTGAGGTTGCACAAGCAACCGTCTCTATGAGACGAACAGGTTTTGTTATTGTTCTTTTTGGCCTGCTGGTTGCTATTGATTCAAGTTGTTGTTGAGGTTCCTGAGTTGGAATCTCCTCTACTGGCTCTCCTTCCAGAGGGTAATCTTCATTTGTTTCCTCCTCTGCTTCTTGTGTAGGAAAAATAAATTTTCCCTCAAACTCCACCTGCTTAGAAGCACCTTCATTTTGTTTGGTATCTTCTGTTACCTTATTTACCATAGCAGATTCATCAAAGGTAACATCCCTGCTGAATATTACTTTCTTTGTCATAGGACACCATAAGCGATATCCTTTGACTCCAGAAGTAATTCCCATAAAAATAGCCTTCTTTGCCCTTGGATCCAATTTTGACTCTGTCACATGATAATATGCAGTTGAGCCAAACACGTGCAAAGAGTCATAATCTACAGCAGGCTTTCCATACCATTTTTCAAATGGTGTCTTGCCATCAATAGCAGCAGATGGTAAGCGATTAATGAGGTGGCATGCATATGTAACTGCCTCAGCCCAAAATTCTTTGCCCAAGCCAGCATTGGACAACATACACCGTACCTTCTCCAGCAAGGTCCGGTTCATACGTTCTGCCACTCCATTCTGTTGTGGTGTATGTCTAACAGTGAAGTGTCGGACGATGCCATCATTTTCACAGACCTTATTGAAATGATCATTTTTGTATTCACCTCCATTGTCTGTGCGAATACACTTGATCCTCTTGCCTGTTTGATTCTCCACCATCGTCTTCCATTTGAGAAAAATTCCCAACACTTCATCTTTGCTCTTCATTGTATACACCCATACTCTTCGGGAAAAATCATCAACAAAGGTTACAAAATAGTGCTTCCCACCCAATGAAGGTGTTTTGGAAGGACCCCAAACATCAGAGTGTACATAATCCAAAATGCCTTTAGTATTATGGATCGTTGTACCAAATTTAACCCTTGTCTGTTTCCCTTTAACACAATGCTCACAAAACTCCAAGTTGCAAGCCTTGACTCCTTTTAACAATCCTTGATCTGATAGAGTTTTCAAGGATTTTCCTCCAGCATGTCCCAAGCGCATGTGCCATAGCTTGGTTGCTTCTGCCTCTTTGTCGTCACTGGATGTCACTGTCGCTGTCCCAATAATTGTACTGCCACGATAGCGGTACATATTATTATTCTTCCGATTAGCCTTCATTACCACTAGTGCACCGGAGCATACTCTCATCACTCCATTTTCTGCAATGATTTTGAACCCTTTTGATTCAAGGGCTCCCACAGAGATGAGATTCTTCTTCAAATCTGGTACATATCGAACATCTGTTAATGTTCTGATCATTCCATCGTGGTTCCTTAATCGTATTGAACCAATCCCATATGAGGTAAGAGGGCTGTTATCCGTTGTGTGAATAATTCCATATTCTCCTTCTTGAAAATCCACGAACCAGTCCTTGTTGCGACACATATGATAGCTACAAGCCGAGTCCATCAACCATATGTCTGATGATGTTGATGACTCTGTTGTAACTAATGAGAAGTCTGAATCATCACAATCAGCTACATTTGAATCCATAATGGCCTTTCCATTATTATATTTGGCCTTATTCTTCAACTTCGGACAGTCTTTCTTCCAGTGCCCTTTTTCTCGACAAAAGGCACATTCATCTTTGCTGGGTCTGGATCTTGACTTGGATCTTCCCTTCTTTGTCCTCGTTTGATTTTGAGGACGACCCCTCACAAATAGTGCTTCTCCTTCTCCGCCCTTCTGTTTTTCTCGCTTTCTTTGTTCATAGCTGTACAAAGCTGAACAAACTTCTCTGAGAGAAACTTCGTCATTTCCATGGAGTAGAGTAGTTTCAAGGTGCTCGTACTCATCAGGAAGTGACGCCAACAACATCAAGGCCAAGTCACCATCATCATAAGTTGTATCCATATTTTGCAAATCTGTGACCAACTTATTGAAACTGGTGATATGTTCATTCATCGTGGTACCAGGAACATAGGTGAAGTGAAACAGTCTCTTCTTCATGTACAATTTATTTTGACTGTTTTTCTTCAAAAATTTATCCTCCAGTGCTTTCCATAATTTACTTGCAGAAGTTTCCTTTGTGTATGGATATTTCTGCTCTCTAGCAAGGTAGGATCGAATGGTACCGCAAGCAACACGGTTGATAATTCTCCAATCTTCTTCTCCAATAACATCTGGTTTCTTTTCTTCAATGGCCAGATCTAGCCCTTGTTGAAAAAGGACATCTAGAACCTCGCCTTGCCACATCCCAAAATGTCCGGACCCGTCAAAAATTTCTACCGCAAATTTCGCATTTGACACAATTCTTGTCATAAGCGAAGATGCCAATGATGACGTATTGTTGACACTTGATGTAGATTCTTCTTGTTTATTGTCTCCCATATTTGACACAAATATTATTTAATAGCTGACGACACAAATCAAGATTATTTCCTTTCTGATGTAGAAGATCAGACTAAGCTGCAACTACAGAGCATACTCAGACAGAACCTTGACTCAGTTACCAAGATAAATCTTTTCTGATGTGGAAGATCAGACTATGCTGCAACCACAGAGCATACTTAGACAGTACCTTGGCTCTGATACCAATTGTTGCGGAAGCCAAATGTATATAGTGTGAATAAGTCACAACTACTATACCAAAATTATGACAGCCACCAAATAATAAATAAGACAATAAAGCAACAATAAAAGGAACACCAGAATTTACGAGGTTCGGCTAATTTTGGCTACTCCTCGGATACAACCAATATTTTATTCCACTCCAAAAATACAAGTGAAATAATATTAAAGAGAGAAGATACAAATGTCTTAAACAGATGAGAAGACAAATGAGAGGTGTATTTAAATCCTAAACATTAGACCTTCTTTTATAGGGAAAATTTCCCAACCAAATGGCTAACCCACCGACGTGGGACTTTGCCAAATTCCACACCTTTACTCTTTGTTTGTTTTCATTTTCCTTTTCTATACCGATATATATTCCTCCTACAATATTTACTCTTTGTTGCTTGAATGAAAGAATTTCTACAATGCTTCTGACCCCCTGTTTCCTTTCTACTTCGCTTGCTTCTACCCATGATATTAATGGAAGCTGCCTGACTCCTTCTGCCATGGGTCAAGGAAGAGCTTTTTCTATATATATATATAGTATGATATAGTGCGCTGATCCAAGAGGAGTGCCAGATAGTGATGGTGTTGATGCCGTACGTGAAATTAGAAAATGACCTTGGATTGCTAATGGCTTGGTCCCTTGAATTCATCTTATCAATAAACCTATTTTTGCTAAACTTTACTGCACAATGTGTGAATATATATATATATGATGTCTGCTTATATAGTGGTTTTCAAAATATAATGGTGAAGATTCCATTCAAATTCTGTAATTAAGGGATGCATCTATAAAGGTGTAACTGAAAGAATTTGGAGAAATCCATGATCACAAAAGCTGTAACCGAAAGAAAAATCAATTTTATAACTGAAACCTTTTATTAAGGCTTTAACATCACAATGGAAAATGAATAGAAGATCGAGAAAACAGAAAATAATTGTAAATATCTGAGGAAAAAGATAAATAGGAATGATGGCTTAGGAGGCATGCCACATAAGCTTCTTGATTGCCCACATTTATATTAATATATAGATTTTTACTGATGTATAGTTTTTTTCGAATAAACTCATGTAAAATTTTGACAAGAAGTTAGAGCCAAATTTGATATAACTTTTTCCAACATGAAATCTTATGTGAATGTATTTTTTTTTTGTCTTGGTATTCCTCCCTTTTCTCCATTGAAGCCCTTTGAATTTATAAGAGATAATGATAAGGGTACTTTAACGAAAAAACTAATTTTTAGGGATTTTTACATAAAATTAGGAGGAGATATTAAAGGAAAAATATAGGCAAAAAAGGTAACCAATATGTGCAGTAACGGGAGGGAAAAACATATGAAAACAAACAAAATAGAAAAATAAAAATTACAAGAAAAGAAAATTGATATTGTCCGATCTTTGAAAGCAAAACAAAAAATGAGACAACAATTGCAATCCAACAAAATGGAAAAATGACATTATTTAATGGCATAAGATATAATTCTATGAATTAAATCTGTCAACTTAACTGTAACTTACTCTAGGATTTCATCCCGCATGGCTGGTTTTGTTCCAAAAATAATGTATTAACACTGTTGTTTTGCACCTATAAAAAAAGAAGATCGTCATTATATCTGATGGAGCGAACAAAAAATTACATACCGTTGATATTTTTAGAAGAGCAAGCACGTAAATTTAATAATAACAAATTAACAATGAAATTGAAAACATGAAGCCATGAAATCCACTAACATATACAAAGTCAAGGTAAAGGATGAATCTATATATATATATATATATATATATATATATATATATATATATATATATATATATATAGTGGTGTATTGGTGCATTATGTTTAATGCTGAAAAACCTATTGAAATTCCTTAAATGGAGCGTTTTCAGTTTCAAAATTAATTCTGATATGTAATAAAGAACAATTTTAGTGGAAGGTGATTAATTGCATTTAAAGACTTTTTGAACTATTAAAATAAGATAAATGGAGAAATAAAGAGAAAAAAGTCAAAAAAAGGAGAAAAAAGATAATTGAGTTTCTTGGCCAAAGAAAAGTGTCAAGTCAGCATTCTTTTTCCCTCCTTTATATATAGATATATAGATATTAAATTTTGGACGTATATAATATATATTGAATACTCTTTATCAAGAAATATTTTTACTTCTTCCAAGTCTGGACACCATTGGAAAAATTTCTCACTTCGCCATTTACTCCAACAAATGCAAGTTGACACCATCTCCATCCTCCATGTCTTCCGATTGGTTAATTTTAACTTTCCGCTGACACGAATTCTTTTAGGCTTCTCTAATCTGGCCCCAAAAAGGCAAAGGAACATACTCCATATTTCTTTTGAAGTCCTTAAACTTTATTTTCATGACATAGTTCTCGTCCTCTTAATCCTTTTTTATTTATGGCTGAAATGAGCTTAAATAGAACGGCATGGACAGTGAAGATTTATATTGCCGACCACAACCTGCTTGAGTTTGAGCCATAGTTGTTATAAGCCTAAAAATCTTCAAGAAAGTTGTGTATAGGGAGAGCCAGTCCCTTCTAATTTTGAAAGTATTCCGATGGTCTTTTTCCTTTCTCCTAATTGTTACCCTTCACCGTATCTTTTTTCTTTCTTTTATGTCTTTTTCCTTTTTCATATTTTCTTATTTTTCTGTGTACCAAATAAAAGTGTTAACGTATATTACACAACATTGGATATAAATTTCTGGAATTTGCCTATAGTGCCATAATAAGAATTCTATATGTTAGCATAGTGTGATTATATGGTGTTTTTTCACAAGCAAGTTTGTGCTAATTAATACTAAGAGGATGGTAAAGTTTTGGTAAGAAATCTTTTGCTAGACCAGTTTTTCTTCCTACTTGATTCTAACAATTTTATGTTTGACGTCTCATCTCCGATCATAATTGTGTACATTAAAATAGTATTTATTAATTACATGCATAAGGGCTTGAACATTTTGTAACGATTTAAAGAATGTCCACACAATATAGGGAACATTTTAAACTCTTTGGCTTCCTAGCAGATATTACATTGACTTGCATAAACTAATTTATTTTGTAGGCAATATTTCTGGAGAAAATGCAAGCATATTATTCAAGGGGTTGACTGAACAGTGAAGCATTTGGTAGAAAAAGGAAAATTGAAGCAATTGAATCAACATTTGGTGCACCAACCTTAATTGTTATATTTTCTTCCAGAAAACTCCATGTAATGAATCTTTCTCGAGAGGTTTGGAACCTTAAGTACAGTGGTCGGGGAGTGGTCTGTGTACAACGGGAAAAGAGATCGTACGTAAAACAGAAGACGAAAGTGCTATTTCTTGGCCATTGGATCGATAAGGATGTGATATCTTCACGAAGAAGCTACTTTTTGCAGCATCTCAAAAATAGTTTCTACATTTTCTCAATTTTTTTTTTTTACTTTTAAAAGCTTTAACAAAACCCCTTAACTTTGAAAAAAAAGTACTTTGGCAACAAAATTATAATAATAATAATAGTTTTGGCCAAACATGCTATTTATTTACTTGCAAAAATCTATCAAGTGGAATGTTTGGCATGCTGGGCTAGCTCAACCCGACCCGTTATTTAGTAGGATTGGGCTAGGATTTTCTAACCCATTTAAGAATGAGATTTTTTAGCCAAGCCCAAGTAAGCATGTGGCTCGTGAGGTTTGATTGATGCTAGATTTGGTTGGCCTGTGGGCCTAATAAAAACATATAATTAAAAATATAAAAATTAAAGTTTCCTAAGCTTATCATATTAATAGATCAAGTCTTAAAATTTATGTATTGCAAGGATTATTCTAGAAAATATCTCGATCTTTCAGTGATAGCGCGTGATATACTTAGTATTCCTATTACTAATATAGCATCGCAATTAACATTCAATTAGTGGGCATGTTCTCACCAAGTATATAAGTTGCACCCTCATGAAACTGTCCAAACACTTGTTACTACTCGAATTGGTTGCACGACTTTTTTCAAACTCAAATTGGTATTATTTTTATGTGAATTTGAATATTATTAGTTTTTGAAATTTAGTTATGTTTAATATTTAACTAATTATTGACATTATGAATTATAGATATAGATGACAAATGAAGATGTTAAGACAAACCTGTCACAATCGGATTTAAATTTATTTCAAGAAGGTGATGTGTTAGTGTTGAATATGTCATAAGCGCCACAGATATTTTCTTCAATAGTTTATTTTGAGTTTTTACTTTTAATGAATGAAATATTACCATTTCTTTTCTAGTATTTATTATGATATATTAGAACACTATCAAAAGTTATTAAGTTTATAGGATATTTTTGTCTATAAGATATTTTTGACTCGTAAATATTTTTACTTTTGTTTTTTTAGGTTAGAACTTCAATTTAATAATATAAAAATTATATTAAAAATAATAATTGACCAGCCCATGAGGCCCACGATCATTGTATGACTGGGCTAAGATGATTATTTTAACAAAGAGATTTTTTCTTTCTTATACCATATATGAAACTTTATTACCAAAAAAGCATAGTTTCTAATTTACTTCCACATTTTTTCTACAGTTATTATACCAATCATTAAATACGAATTAATAGTAGCTGAATCTTCCTAATTTGTCGAGCTAAAATTCATGAACAGAATCTTCTAAAAAGATTTGGCGTAAATCAGATCAAATCATATCACGGAAATCCTTTATCTTCAATTTATAATTAAATTTTGTTCTTTGATATTCTCACAATCGCTACAAATCAAAATCTCAGTTCGTCGAAATCAGAAGCTCAATTTCAAATTGTAGAAATCAGTTCTGCAAATCTCAGTTTGTCGACTTTTTTCTTCAATCCACTAATAAAAAAAGCGACAAAATATTCAACAAATTCAAGTCAAATTGTAGAAATCAATTCTGCCGATTCTCTGTTCTTCATCTTTTTTTCTTAATCCAAAAAATTAAAAAAACGGCAAAATATTGAACAATACCTCAGTAACGACACGCAATCATGTCCAAAATCCCAATCATGCTACATTTTAATGGCAATTGGGATAGCTATGACAGATTTAGAGATTTTCAAGTTGATGGCATTGTGCTTAATGAGGATGCAAGTTACACTATGTTGATTTCTACAATTGCAGAGCAATTAATGATTGATACTTCGGAAAAAATTATAGAACAAATACATTGTGAATGAGAATTGTCCTCCAATTGAGATTAGGAACAATATGGGGGTTAGTGTGTATATGGAGACAAAAAGGAGAATAAAAACTTAGGATCGTATCCGTCACTCATAAGTGTACGAGATTTCAATATGGAATTGACTATTACAAATGAGAACACAAGTGCAGGTTTGTTATGTTTCAAATTCTATGGAAGTCTGATTTTACGATAATATCTATAAAATTCCTACATTTATCTACAAATCAGTTTTAGGATGTATAAAGCAATATTGTTTTCATACTTATCAACAAAATTACTACATTTATACTACAATTAAGCTACAAATCATGTTGAAAAAAAATTGACTACAAAAATTTCTATTCACCTACGATTTATCTACAAAGATTCTACAAAATTGTATATGACATTGTTTATCTTTATTTTCATGCAGGTTCGTCTGGGACAATACAGTTACTTGATATGCCAGCCTCTCCCGTCATAAAGGAATATCAAAGTGAAATAATAACCGAAGGTACACAAAGTGTTATCGAAGAAGGACAGTGTATCAAGACAAGCAAACAATTGCAACTGCAATGAGGCACTATTCTGTCATGCACAAGTTCCAATTCAGGGTTAAAAGATCTAGCCACAGATGGTATGAAGATATTAATTGTGAAAAGACCTTTATAAACAATATTTTCCTTGTGATATGTGGATGAAAAGTAGTTATATTGTATAGTGTATTACTTTATGTTAAAACAGTCATTTTGTTAAATCTACATTGATAACATGTATTATAAATGTATTTTTTTGTAGCTACTGGCTCATATGCGTTGCAGAAAACTGTAATTGGCACTTCAAGGCAGCATCGATTAATGATTCTGCAATGTTCAAGATCACGAGTTTCAATCGACAACACACATGCACCTTAATGGACGATACATTCATATGGCGCAAACGTACTGCAGTTGTAGTTGGTAGCATGGTCATGCCAAAGTATTGTGATCCTAAGACAGTTTACACACCAAAGGACATACAAACTGACATGTTTTCCCAACACTGAGTGAACCTAAGCTACATGCAAGTATGGAGGGCAAAGGAAAAGGCTTTACAGTTATTGAGAGGTCATCCGGCTGACTCATACAACAAATTACCAAAATATTTTTATATTCTTGAGAAGACGTATCCTGGTTCAGTTGTTAAATTAAAGAAGACAACAGATGAATGCTTATTATACGCATTTGTTGCTCTTTGTACATCAATAAGTAGTTGAGAATATTATAGACCAGTAGTAGTGGTTGATGGGACATTCTTAAAGATAGCCTACAGGGGGATTATGCTGACAGCAAGCACAATGGATGCAACAGGTAAAATTGTAGTTATTTTGTAGGCAGTTTATAAATTGTAGATATATTGTAGATATTTTGTATATGTATATTGTAGTTTATATGTATTTGTGTTTTCATATGCATTTTCAAATCTGCCAGTTAATTATTTTTTTACTAATAATATAGGTACAATATTGCCTTTGGCATATGCTGTGGTTGATTCGGAAAACGACGCATCGTGGAAGTAGTTTTTTGAGCAATTCAAGCAAGCATATGGTGAAAGAACTTCAATGTGTGTTGTTTCAGATAGGAATGAGAGTATCCTGAAGGCAACATCAATTGTCTATCCGGGCGTGCCACACTACTCTTGCGTGTGGCATATTTGGACAAATATAAGGGCAAAGTTCAAGAAGGGTCATCTACAATTAAATGAATTGTACTTTGCTACAGCAGGGTCATACACTTTGGATGAATTTAATGAAAGGATGTCGAAGATTGAAGAGATAGACCCGCGTGTTAAATCATATCTCTATGATATTTGCTATCATAGATGGTCAAGAGTACATGCAACGGTGAATAGAACTTGGACTATGACATCAAACATTGTCGAGTCGTTAAATGTTGTAACAAAAGATGCAAGAGAGCTGCCAATATTTAACCTATTAGAGTATATGAGGACACTTCTTGAACGTTGGACGAAAGAGAAGTTATTGAAGGCAAATGGTACTTTCACATACCTTGGGTACAAATTCAACAAAGAATTAGAGAAAAACAGTACATTATCTCAGAAACTTAGGGTAAGATCTGTTTATTTGGTGCAGAAAATTAAGTAATTAATATACATTATTTCCAGATTGTAGATAAATTGTAGACAAATTGTAGTTAATTTGTAGATTGTAGATAATTTGTAGATATAATTGTAGATAAATTGTAGATAATCTATTTTTATGATTGTAAATATTTTTCTTTCTGTTTGTTATGTAATTGTAGGTGAGGGCTTCAACAAATCATATCCATACTGTGATAGATGGTGTGAAGCGGTACATTGTGTGTCTTGAAAGTAAGAAATGTAGTTGTGGCCAGTTCCAACTTGATGAACTTCCATGTCTGCATGCTTTGGCAGCTCTAAGGCACATGAATGAAACTTATGAAAACTATTGCTCTCCGTATTATACAAGGGAGAGTCTGCTGCGTACATATGAAATACCAGTAAATCCCCTTCCTGATGAAAGTAAATGGAATGTGCCACAACATATATCTAATGAAGTAGTAAATCCACCTACGGGAGAGAAAAAGCAGTCAGAAAGACCACAAAAAGAAAGATACAAAACATATGATGAACTAAAGTCAAAGAAGTACAAGGTGTCATGTGGCAACTGTGGATGTGAAGGGCATAACAAAAGATCTTGCAAGAATGCACTCAAAAAGAAATAAATATCGTGTAGTTAGAATAATATTTCAAACTAATTGTTAGTGTGTTTAAGTTAACAGAATTTTGTGTGTAATCGTTTAAGTTTTGAAAGATCATAATGTAGTTATCTTCAATTTATTTCTGTGTTTGTTAACATATTTTTCTGTATTGTGTCAATCATCTACCTCCATTTTTTACATTTTGTACATAGCAGTTAATATTTATTATCTACAATATAACTACAAGTTAAAAAAAATTAATGTAACTTGAACTGACAATTATATACAGAAAGTAAATACAACTGGAGGTATTCCCTACAAATTATATACATATCAACTATAAAATTATATACAATCTCAACATTCAGTGTTTCTAGATTGTGGATAATTTGAAGTTTTTTTTGTAGATAATTTGTATTCTAACAACATAATAACTACTTTTAATATAATGAAGAACAAGTGCTATAAATATTAAACAATTGGAGATAAAACCACCAAGTTATTTTCAAGTGAACTGCTAAACTGGATAGAAATTAACAAAACAAAAGGTCTGCTACAATAAAAATACAAAAGAAATATTCAGAAAGTTTTGTACTATACTTCTCCTACAAACTAGCATCAACTAAATTACATAGACATGACACTACTTCTTCTTTCTCTGGACTCTTGTTTTCTCATTCAATGAAGGTGCACCCTTCCTCCTTGCTAGTATGCCTGTAACCTCACTTTCACTGATTGACCCATCTTCCTGCTTCTTTGTAGCATAGTCCCATAGGAGCGCTCGATAGCGTCTATGATGTTGGTCAATATCAGAAAGGTCTTCTGCAGGAATTGACAAATCTCCAAGGCTAACATACTCCGCAAATGCAACAACAAATACACCACAATCGCTGCAGAAACACAATTTTTTTTAAATATTTACCAAATAATTAGAAATAAAAAAAGAATTAAATGCATAGAAAGAGAGAATAGATCTTTTACAGTGATCCTTCATTTTGTTGTGGAATCTCTGCAACCATCCACTGAATGTTAAGAGGGTCGGTAACATGTTTCTCGATGTATGCCTTTGTATTCATGAAGTTAATGTCCTTACGCTTCCCATAAAAATCAGTGCATGATAAATGCAAAGGGATAATAACAGAAAACTTTTTGACACGGGATTCAACAACATGATGGTTGTGTGAAGAGACCATGGAATCATACGCATAAAGTTGTCTGTATGCAATGTCGAAAAAGACCAACACCCAATGGATTTTTTCTTTAATATTGACGGGCATGATGACATAGTCAACTTCATCCCATGCAACATTGGCAAGTAGTCTATACCCCAAAATATATTCTGCAACAACATCTTGGGGTTTAACAACCGAATACTTCTCTTGTGGAGGTGAATTTATGAACTTTTCATAAATTTGTTCTATCCAGGTCTTGAACACACAATCCGTTGTGGTAAACCTGGTCTTGTTATTGGGGCCATACTTGCCTCTTTTCCTCAAGTAATACATTATTACATTAATGTGCTGCACCCAAAAATAGTTGGCATATAAACAGCAACTCAACTTCAAATAATCTACATGAAACCTACATTATAACTGCAATTAACTACAAAAACAGAAACAAAAAATATCTACAATGATGTCTAAAAACAGCTCTACAATTTAAACAAATTTACCTACAGTTTACCTACAGTAAATGTACAATTTACCTACAGTTTAAGTACCTAATCTAAAAATAACTACAATTTACCTACAGTTACTGAGCAAACACGTAACACAACATCTACAATCATGTCTACATTATATCTACATTTTAGACTACAATTAATCTTGTAATGTTCTACATAAACTACAAAATAACTACAATTACACTACAAACAGTAAATACAACAATAAAACAATTCTGTCCACAAAATACATATAGAATTTATACTATAAATAATCTTCAAATATGATACATAACATGAAACCTAAATATTAATTACACTACATACAAGAAAGACAACATTTACAATCATGTCTATATCATATCTACACTTTATACTACAAGTCATCTTCATATATTATCTACAAAATAGAAGACAAAATATCTACAAATCATATCTTGGGAATAGACTCCTTGATACTTACCGAGTCATTGAGGACTTGTCCGGGGTGAGCCAGCGAAAAGAATCATTCCTTATTATCAACCTTTTCCACTCCAAGGCTTAATTTGGTTATCCTTTATGGAAAACAGAGCCTTCCTCATGTAACAACAAATAAATGACAAAAACAATTGTAGATTGAATTAGATATGTAAAAGATAAATGCTGAAATGAAAGTGTCAAATTATGCATTCATACCTCTTTGAACCTTTGTCGCTAGACTGGTATAACCACTTGTTGAAGTTTTCTAAAACATCCGGATCTACATTTTCACTAATAATAGCAGTAAAAGAGTGCTTGAGGTAGAAAATTTTAGGTCCAACCGAGCTCCTGCCCCCATAACTATATAGAGGGATAAATGGTGATCGGGCATGCTTTCCCGGATGCCTTGTTCTCCCCGGATGCATAGGTGTTGCATCATCTTGTATGGGCTCGCCAAACATAACCAATTGGGATAAGTTGTCAGGAAACTCAAAATCATCTAGTGTGACCCCATTCTTCTCAACTCCCGATCCTTCTAAATCACCTAGATCTACATACTATGCATCTGTACCTTCATTGTCATGTTCCTCAATGACCTGTTCTGACTGAGATGCTACTGTCACTCCGTGAATTGGGGACTGTGCATTGATATCTTTCGTAACTGTAACACAATTCATATCAATTTTAACAAGAATGTTAAAATTTATAAACAACAAGAAAATATCTCTGAGTGACAGTATGATACCTGCTTTGTCTTCATCAGCTGCAACTTGAAAATATGTATCTAAATCACCATGTGCTGGAAGATTTTCTTGACCAACTGCACCTTCAACATGTTCTGTTTTATAATTAAAAATGGTAAATAATATTGGATAATGGTGGCTTGAAAGGTGTAGCATATGTGTAGCAAAATTGTAGATACTTTGTGGATAAGTGTAGATATGTTAATTATACACTGACACAAATTGTAGATATTTTGTAGGTATTTTGTAGATACCTATTTTGCTGGTGCTTTCCTGCACTTGTTCCCCAATATTGAACTGAAAATGCTGATTGTTCAAGTCTTTTTGTTGAACTGCCAGCAAACTGAATGTTTTATGTTTGTTTGTATATATATTTTTTCATTGTCTAAATTGTTTTGCTATAAAAATAAAAGTCAGATCTTACCTTTGCATCATCTTGCACATTTCTAATGTTTATCATTTGCAAAACAGACTGCACATAATCATTTATAAACACTCGAAAGTTATCGAGTTCTACAAAGACAACTTTCCTAAAATCTTCAAGTTTTGTATCAACCTACAAGTTACAATATAGTAAGTTGTTAACTTCATAATATGTCCTAACATACAATGCAAAAACATATGCAATTATATAAAGATATATATTAGAATTTACAAATTTGTAGATATTTGGTAGACAGTTTATGAAATATAGATATAATGTAGATAAAATGTAGATATATTGTAGTTTATAGTATTAACTGCTCAATTCCTTTTTCTAATTTACTGATTTTCTCAACAATAGACTCCTTGTCCTCTTCTCCATCTGTTTTTTTGGGTTCCAACGTAGGAGGATCAGCATTGGGAACCTCAGATGTTTGTTCACCTTCTTGAACTTTATACTCAAATTTATCGGGCAAAATAAGCACTACAATCTCTTCTCTAAATTCAACTATATTGGTAAACTGAATGAGGAAAAATAAATTAGTTTGATCAAGGCAGAAAATGTAGAATACTTGTAGATATGTTGAAGGTAAATGTATAATCGTAATAAAAGAAACTATACCTTTATCCACTCAGGCTTTATCATCTTCTCTTCAAAGGCAGCTAACCAAATCTGCCCCTTAGCAGCTGACCATCTTAGTATGCGAGGTATTGAGTTAGAACACCTTGTATCTAGATCAGTGATGACAGTTGAGCAACACTCATAAAGCCATACTTGCAATGCTAGTGAGCATCCCCGTATGAGATAAGAATGTACATACGGATTTAGTCTGTGCCTAACAGATTCCATCATCTGGGTGAAAGATTTAATACCCCATGGGTATGACTCATACTGCCTAGATTCTACCAAATAGAACCTAAAGTGATCTACAAAAGAAACATGATCTTTGTCCGAAGGACAAATGAAAAATTCTAAAAGATAAAGGATGCACAACTTCACCGCATCCTCATCGTTTACCCAGGATCTAGTGATTACTATCTGTTTCAAATAAGACTTCTCCCCTCTTAATTTGTTAGGAAAATAACTGCTCATTATTTTGCTAACATAAGTGGGAGTATAACCAAAATCAGTAACCTGGGTAACACATCTTAGACCAGTAATTAATGCAAACTCATGCAATCCAAAATTTAATGTTTCACCCTTTAACTGTACAGAAAAATATGATTCATTGGATTTGGTCAATTCATACTTCATCAGAAGATGAATGACTTGGTTTTGCATGCATATGGTGGGAAGAGACAGTAAGTATCCAAAACACGTCTTTTTGAAAAGATTCAAACCATTTAAGGATAGAAGCTCTTTAATCTGGCTAGGAATACTAGGATCACACAAAGTGTAGAATCTAAGCACCCCATAATCAACATTATGTGGGGCAAAAAACTGTCCATTCTGCACAAATAATAAATTAATTCACATTAATAAAATGCATAAAAAGGATAAATTCATCTACATTATATCTACAACATAACTACAAATGATTACATAATATCTACAATTTAAAGCATTTTCTACAAAAAGGCAGCAACAAAAGATAACTACAATTCTGCTTCAAATATTACAAGTTACCTAACAGTATAACTACAAAAAAACTACAAAATATCTAAAACTATAAAAACAAAACATCACAATTACAAATAATCTTCAAAATTAAGACAATTAATCTACACTTGTCTAAAACACGTAGAACACAGATTTAACCATCCTAAACCAAACAAAAAAATTAGAAACGAAAATAATAAATGTTTACCTTCGCCAATGATTGGTTCCGAACAATTTTAGGGTGTTTTTTTGAATGTTTCTTCATTTTTAGATTTTTCGAACCAGGAGACACCTTGCTTTCTTTCCTGTTCGAAGATTAGGGACCTCTTCTACAAAGTCGTTGTCTACAGAAATTTCTTTTCCTTTTCGTTTGACTTGTTTGACTGGTGTAGAAGTTTCTCCAGCATCTACATCGTGTTATTGTTTGGCTCTCATCTCGGCTCTGATTTTTCGGGGAGAGGAACTATGAGTAGTCTCTACAATTGCATGTGAAGATTTGCCTTGCTTTTTGGGTGATTTTGGGGATAAAACACCCAAATCAAAGGAGGGTATATCAGCTATTGCTGATTTTTTAGGACTCTTTTTCGAAGCTTTGTTGTCCTTCATTGATGAACTTCAACTGGAGTAAAATGGGGAACCAATTTGTTTGAAGGGTTTCTTTAATTTTCTGTGATTTTAGAGGGAGATTAGGTGGTTTCAGAAGATGGAAAATGGTAAAAAAAACGTGGGTACGGGGCTGAAGGGTTAGGAGAGAGAAAGTAAGGGATGAGTGGAGATACTGGAATTAAACGAAAATCCTTTAATTAAGGAGTAAAAAATATCTCATTAATTATACCCTTAATTAATTATGGTATAGAAATGGTAATTTGATATACTAAGTGTAATTAAGTCAAATCTTAAACATTGAGGGTAAAAAGGTTTCCTATGTGGAATAGGAATGTAAAAATTCCTTTAACAAATAACCTGTCATATTTATTGTTTACTTTTTCTAACTAGTATACATAAATTATACATATATTATATATGGATTATACATATTTTATACATATGCTAGCTATATTTAATTTAAGCAGTTGTGTAGGCGACTACTTAAGTTAAATTTTCTTTTAAATAAGGATTAGTTACCCTCCTGTAGCAAAAGGCTGATACCTTATTTATTTTAAATAAATATCCTTTTAAAAAATTATATTCCATAGTTACCTTCTGATTTTTATAGCCATATATCTATTTATGATCACCTCCTACCCTTAAGCTATAAAATAAGCTTTGTATTATTTTTCTCTCTCATATCTGTGAGCACGTGATTTTTGTTTTCGCACGACAATCGCTCCAAAAAGAAATAAAAAATATAATTGGCCCTGCTGTACAATTTCGGATTTCTGTGCGGCACCTTGTTGATTTATTTGTGACTTTGGCCCATTTTTATTTATTTACTTTATTAAAATGAAATTCAAAAAATATATGTGTCCTGCATAATTCAAACCGTAATCCGGTCGTTAAATAGAAAATCATGAATAGGCATTTTCGTCCGTTGATTTTATTTGGTTTGACTTTACCTGTTTTGAAATATTTTAGTGTGTGTGCAAATAATTGTATTGAGTGTGTATTTAATTTTAATTTGATTTTTTGGCTTAGTTTTGTTTTTAAAATAAATAAGAAAAAGGAAATAAATAAAATAAAATATAATAAAAAAAATAAAGAAAACAAAATTGGCCCAAACAAACTCAGCCCAAACCCAGGCCTGCCCGGTCCAACACCAGTGGATGCCCAGGGTGTCTAAACGACACCGTTTTAATCCAGTGTGGTCTGGGCCGTTGATCTCAGATTGATCAACGGCCAAGATCATTTCCCCACAACCCACTGAGGAACCCGACCCGTTTCCACCCGGACCAACCCAAACCCCTTACCCTCGAAACGACACCGTTCCACTTAAGCCATCAGATCCAGACCGTAGATCTAAATTGATCTAACGGTCGAGATCCGCCTACTCATTCCATATATAAGCCCTTAACATACCCTACCCCCCTATCCAATACCCCGACCTCCGTCTTCAACCTCATCCCCCATCAAACCCCTAGAGCCGCCCCTGTATCCTTCACCATGGAAGCCGGCGGCATGAACGCCGGTGACCCTCCCCTTAACACCCTAGAACGCCCTTGCCATCCTGAACCCAAATCTATCAACCATGTAGTTCGAATCCCTCCCCACCTTCTCGAATCTTCATTTGAAGATTCGAGTCAAAACTCGATCTATTCAGTTTAACCCCAGTTTCATACCAGACACTCCCCAGACCCCCCTCGTGACCAAACCATACTTGGTTTGGTCCGAATCTGATCAGGGAAGCATGAATCCCAGATCTGAGTTTTGGAATTTGTTGGTTCTTCGTCACTGGTCCATATCCGTTCGAACCGAAGAGGTTAAGGTCTAATGGACTTTAATCGAAGTGTTTCTCATTTTAAAGTTCGTTCAGCCTTAAGAAAGGTCTGTCCGAGTCCGGTTTGAGGATTTGATTTTTCAAGGTTTAAGGTGAGTTCTTTCTTTTCTTATTTGTGTTGGTTCATCTGATTGTGGTAAAGGTCTGTTCATGTTTTGTTTGTGTCCTTGACTTTTAGCAACTGTGCCTTGACCACTTTGCTTGAACCTCTGCTGTTTGATTGAGTCTTTCCATTTGTTTTGATAATGTGTATGTAAGTGTTGGGCAACTAGCTGATTTTCAAATTTGGACTGACTAATTGATTCCTCGGGTACCACTTTGCTTAGTCAGTGTAATTCAAATCATGTGTCGATACTGTTAAATGTCTGATTTTTGGTTACGATTGTATGTGTTATAACTAGTATAGTCGAGTCGACATATGTCGTCAATTAGTTTCAGTTGTCCGAACGATAACAAATCAATGTACTTTTGATAAGCATGGCTTGAATCACTTAGGAACTGAGTTTAGTGCTTATAATTAGTAATTTGAAATCAGAAGTGTAAAAGAGCAATGTTCTGTTTAGTCACAGTTCTGAAATTGGAGAGCATGTGCACTTATGCACAACATGTGCATTTTGTGCACAGCCTGTGCCCTGCCTAAATGTTTTTGAATTAAATAGTTTGACAGCATGTGCTGTCAGACTACATTCTGCTGCCCATTACCTTACTTTAGTTCAAAAATATTAAACCTTGCCTAAAAGTAAGTCTGCCAGGGAATATCATGGGCTGGTGTTCTTATTTAAATAGTAAGTGGAATCTGAAAATAAGGGAGCACATGGGAGGATGTTCTGATTGATGATGGGAGGCTGATATAAAATGGGGGATTGGGATAAGAGAATGGACAGAGACAGACAAACAAAAAAGGGAGGAGAGGAAAAGGATACCATCTGATAATAGAGGTCAGAGAGAGCATAGATAGAGGAGAGTTGAAGTTCTGGAGATACAGACAGAATTAGAGACAGGATTGAGAGATAGAAATACATACACACACACACAAAAGGATAGACATTGAACCTTAAGAGCTGAATAGGAAAAACACAAACAGAGATAGAGAGAGGTTAAGGGATAGAAGCTATACAACCAACAATCAGAAACCTTCTTCCTCCTATTGTTATTGGGTTTTCAGTTGTTTCAATTTGTTCAAGCCAATTCTGATCCTTTGAAATCTCAGTTGTGTCTATTAGTTGAGTGCTTTCATTGGTTTACTACTATCTGGAGTTCTGATTCTACTCCACTGGGTGTTGCTGTTATTTGGCTATTGCTTTCTAATGGCTATAGTTGCATCTCTGCACTCGAGCTGGGTTCTTGCTGTATTGCTTTGTCTGCTGCTATTCTGCCCTGTTGCTGTTGGTGCTGTTACTGCTGCTGCATTTGTTCATTGTTACTCTACTGATTGCCCTTTTTCTTCAATTGCAAATATTCCCAGGTACACAACCTTTGAACCTTGTATTGTTGAAAGTTTGAAGTTGAAGCAGAAATAAAGGAATGAACGCCAGTTTATGTTATAGCATTGGTGTAAAAAGATAGTTCGAATGTTGTTTGGGCCTGTATTCTTACTGTGAACTGCAAATATTCTGTAGGAACTAGCATACATTTTGTTTAAGATGAACTGTTAGATAGCATGGCTCAATAGTAATGACAGTATGACATGGACAGCATGTTTTGATTTAGTATACATTCAGTTCAAGTATAACACTTGTTTGATTTAGTATGACTGTATAACATAGAGTCATGGTGAGCATTGTATGTATTTTGCCTAGACCACTGAATTGACAAAACTGCGATACTGGGGTCCGGGATAAATGTATCCCCAAACAAACTCCCATACAGTCACACTAAGAGTATGGCTATGAATGCCAGTTCTCTTGTCAGTTCATTCGTTCCAATACAGGTTCGATACTGGGTTTCGTTACAGATTTTTATTTCGAAATGATGTAATGATTGTTGAGAAAAACTGATAATCATTTTTGAGTTCAATTAGTAGTAATTTTTCCTAATAAAACAGCCGATTTCTTTATCAATTTCGAATAGGTTAGAGTGTTAAGAATAGAACTTGGAGGTCGTTAAAACATAACTCAACATATGTTGTTAGTTTGTTTGCAATCTCACTTAGCGAATTAATAAGCATATTCACTTGTTGAAGACAAAGCATGCCGTAGCTCTCACCTCATGAACAATCAATCAAGTAATCAAACAAGTTTAGGTTCGGCAAACATAATAAGGATTCAGTCCGTATTTGTCTAAACCAGCAAAATTCGGCATCATCCTTCCCTTAAAAGATAAATGTAGTAAAATGTAGTTCTTGTAGGGTACCCTTCTAAAATAATGAGACGAGCCTCGCCAAATCAAAAGGCAAATTGCGGGGCCCTCAATAATTGGTCATAATAAATACTTAGAATTTGGGACGGGCTGTTTAGTGAATTCCACTGCCCTCCCCGAAGACAATAACGTGTTAGATTCTTTAGGCGCGACTTAATCAAATCACATTCTTAAATTCGGGTGCGCATTTATGTGACCCAATTTCAAATCTCAACGGAGTCGAAATGTGTTAACAACTACGGGTGCATTGATTGTGACGTGGTTCGAGATACATTTTCACGACGTTGCAATTCTATAAAAGTAAATGATAATAATAAAAGCGGTTAAAACTTAATAAAAGCACATAAGTCACAACATGTATTTAAATCAGATATTTAGCCATTATAACAATTTAAGCGACCGTGCTAGAACCACGGGATTCGAGGGTGCCTAACACCTTCCCTCGGGTCAACAGAATTCCTTACTTAGAATTTCTGGTTCGCAGACTTCATTTGGAAAAGTCAAAAATTTCCTCGATTTGGGATTCAAGATAAACCGGTGACTTGGGACACCAAAAGCCAAACCTTTCCCAAGTGGCGACTCTGAATTAAATAAATAATCCCATTTCGAATATTGTCACTTAAATTGGAAAAACTCCACCCGCGCATCTTACCCCTCGGGGCGGGGCGCGCAAAAAGGAGGTGTGACAGCTCTGGCGACTCCACTGGGGATGTAACCCAGAACCACTGGTTCAGGGTTCAAGAATTCGAGCTTAGAATAATTGTTATATTTGACTTTATTATCTGATCTTTATTACATGTTTTTGCATAACGTGCTAAATGTTGTCTTTTACCGCTTTGATATTATCTGATCTGTATATAAACTGTGCCGAAACCCTTCTTTTCTTACCTCCGGGGAGAAGCTCGCTGGTCGAGACTCCCTATTCTGTTAGTGTCAATACCTGAAATAAGAAAGAGGTCGGACAAGTTACAAAGCCGGACGATCTCGCGGGTCCCCGGTACGTAGCCCCCTCCTCGACTCGAGTTGTCCGCTCGGGTACACAGTCTAGAACAAATACCCAGGTTACGAACCTAGAATAACTTGACTTCATGCCGGATCCCTAGTAGGAACGCTTATTTGCATCATATTGCATTTGACTTAGGGGACTCAACACAGGGGTTGGATCCGTCTAGGACAGGCAACCTGAAATGGAAAGACCATCATGCTGCATTCTTATCTGTGTTATGCATTTATTTGCTTCGGTTCCGCATGTCGACCGGTTCTTAAAAAAAAAAAAGGGAAAATAGCAGCGCAGGGGAGATAATTACTTATTTTTGGAAAATAAAACCAATGTCCAAGTAGTGTCAAAACCTCGCCGGAATTTTTCTAAAAAAACTGTCTTGTTTATTGAGAGTTGTTAAAAAAAATATATACAAAAATTTTTCTTTTATCACTTTCAAAAATCAAAAAAAAAGAAAAGGTATTTATTTTAAAAGTAAAAAAAAATCGAAAATTCATAATTCAAAAAAATGAGTTGTTTCTTTCGTAGTACTCCTTTTATGAATTCAGACTAATAGTCCAAATTTTTCTTTAAAAAAAAATAATATAAAAAAAAATAGTTTCTTTAATCTTTATCTCTTTTCAAAAAAAAAATGTAAAAAATACGCATTCCTGATTTCTAGGTTTATTCGATTTTTTCCTATTTTACGATATCCCGAACTACGCCGATTTGATTCTCACCGGATGTGAGATACGTAGGCAACCCTCGTCGGGTTCAACCCCCATTTTGCTAAAATAGCCAAAATCAAAAAAAATATGTTTCAAATTTTTAAAGAGTCATAAATAAGTCAGGTGTGACGCTGTTTTGACATGAATAGCCGAATGTTCCCGAAAGGGACGCCGGAAGGCTGACTTTGCATAAATAGCCACTTTTGGGTTTTGCTTAGCATTTTTAGACCCACACAGCCTTAAAATCTTCGTCCCCGAAGTGCTTAAAGGCCGTGTTCAAAGCTTGGTCCCCTCTGTAAAATATTTTGAGTCAGTCATTTTTGTTAAAATCACCTTAATAAATGTGCAGGATGAGCACGATGCAAAATGAACATTTTTCAATAATGACCAAAATCCCTGTCAAGTTACGGCTATGGTGGAATGATCTAGGTGTTGAAGGGCAAAATGAGGTTAAGAAATATCTGAAAGGTCTTGTGGGTCTGTTGGAAATCCAGCCTCGGGGAGATATCATAAGAGCTTTGGTTACCTATTGGGACCCGGCGCACAATGTTTTCCATTTCTCTGACTTTGAGCTCACCCCAACTTTGGAAGAAATGGCCGGATACATCGGGAATACTGAACTTCCGTTGAGGGAAAAATACGTGGTCGCCCCAAGAGTCGTCACGGCACATCGATTCCTAGATTCATTGAAGATACCCAGAACAGTCCACAACCCGGATCTAGCAGCCGGATTCTGTACTCCATGCTTCATATATGATAGGTACGGTCATGAGGGGGGATTCAATAATCCAATCAACAAACTGTGCAGCAAAGGAGTTCGGCAGAAGTGGGACGAGCACAGACGGGTAGCATTCATGATGATGTTCCTGGGCCTTCTGGTATTTCCCAGGAAAGATGGAAACATTGATTTGAAGATATCTGGGGTCGTCAGCACTTTACTCACGCAAAGTGACAGTACTCTCGCGCCTATGGTGGTATCCGACATCTTTCGAGCTCTCACAGCTTGTAAAGCTGGGGGAAATTTCTTCGAAGGTTGTAACTTGCTCCTGCAGATATGGATGACCGAGCACCTTTGCCATCATTCCGAGATTTTGAGCCATGGTTCCCCGGAAAAGACCCGCATAGAAGAATCTTACGCGAGAGCCAAAGAGATCAGTTTGCCCGAAGGAGTCCTGGCTTGGACCTCGTTCTTTCAAGCTCTTACTGCCAGCCAAATACAATGGAAGTTGGGATGGTTGCCTGTTGATGAGGTCTTATATATGTCGGCGGCTAAAACTCATTTCTTGCTGATGGGGCTTAAGAGCATTCAACCTTACGCACCCTGCCGAGTTTTAAGACAGTTCGGAAGATGCCAGACAGTACCTCATGAGGAAGATCTAAGCACTCAAGCAATTGAGATAAGTCCTAACGGACAGTTCCCAGAAGCAAAGATTCGCCAAATCTGGAATGAGGGTCAATATTTGAAATCAGATACTTGCGTGCGGGATCAAGCCAAAGGAGAAACGGCGCCAGGTTACCTTGCATGGTACAGAAGGGAACTCGAGCATGAAAGGCCAGCTAAGAGACCCCACATCCGGAATTTTACCGAATCATCACAAAAGCAGTGGGATTGGTTAGCAAAAGAAAGAGGCTATTGCACCGAAATCAGCAGGTTAAAGCAACAAGTGGAAAACTTGAAATATGAACACAACGTGCAAGTTGCTACCGATCTGGGAGAGCGGAACAGGTTAATTCAAGAAAATGAAATGCTCAGAGCCCAGATCAAACAGATAAGGTTGGATGCGGATAGACAACTAAGGCGTCGATCGGACGAGCAGCTGATAAAAGGGCTAAAAGGTGAAATCAGGGAATGGCGAGATGGTTTGGAGAAATCTGAAAACATCATAGCAGAGCTCAAAGCACAGTGGGATACAAGAACAGATAAGCATCGCAGGTACCTGAATCAATTGGAAAGCGACCATGAGAAGACTGTTGCTAAGATAAAGAGAGAGATGGCTGCACTTGAGATCAAAGCAGCTAATCAGGCCAAGGATTTCCAAATTGAGAGCAGATACTGGTATGACTCAATAGCCCAGATGAAGTTGGAAGTACGACGACTGAAGCATCAGCATGTACAAGATGCTCAAGTTTTCAAGATATGCAGCGATCAGACAAAACGCCTGCTCGTAGAGAAGAAGCAAACCAGAGATAGGATCAAGGCCATTGCCCATGCCATCACCAGACGATGCCTACGATGTGAGAACATGTCCAGCGCTACCGTCCTCTCGGCAGTAATGGGTTATGTCAAGCAGACTATGCACGAGCTGGAGCAACTTGAGAGGGATCTCACGCCTAGGACCGCGGCGAGGCCGAACGATGCCCCGCGGAAACCAATTTTTAAAACCATAATGCATTCATAGGTCAAATCTGTATTTTAGCATCTTCTGCCTGTTTTTTCATCAAGGTGATTTTCAGTCTATTTTGAGTCTAGGTTCATTTTCCAAGTTTGCTTTTTCTTTTGCAGAATGTAGCTTGTAATAGAACATTTCAACAATGAAGAGGTTGTTTCTTTTACGTCCATTTGTGTTTTTCGAACTACGTAATGATCTGATTCACGTAGGCATCGTGATACGTAGGCAATCCTCATCGGATCCGGTCGCATTTCTTTTACTACAAAAATAAAAATATATATATATATATAATAAATAAAATAAAAGGAAAACAAAAGAGAAAAGGAAAGAAAAGAAAAAAAAAAGGGGTGGGGAAAAACTAATAAGAGAAAAAATGCCGGAATGACGCATGCTCTCGTAGCAAACATATAGTAATCCACTTAACTGTATAGGTGCATCATGCCCAACGTGAGATTAACTATCTATTATTTGCTGCAGAATTAACCGTGCGTTTGTCATTGAGCATTTTTCCCAGGGTTTTTGAAAAGACGGTTGGTTTGGTGAAAGTCTGGCCTCGCACTCATATTTCACGAGGTCAAGGAGAAGTATTCAACTACCTGTTGTTAGGACCAGAAGCAGTACTCACACTTACTTCACCAGGTCAAAAGGAAGTGTGGAAATGTCTTCGGAAATTCCATTGCAAACAGTCCCCGTCTCTGAGGAGAGCTCAATCTCAGCCGTCCTCACACCTGAATCCGCAACTGCGGAGGAAAATAGGATCCTACGGCTCCGCATGTTGGAAATGCTGGATGACTGGAACAATGGGAAAGAGCCGCCAAGTGTCGTCCCCGGATTCCCTGAACTATTCTCCAGGTCAAGTGGGACTTCTAATGTTCCCATAAATTACCCTGCTACCCCATTTGGGTACCCAGCCACCTCCGCCTTCTCTGCAGGATCACCTTCTGAGCCTCATCCCCGAATGTCGGCCAATGATGCAAGCATGAACATCTTTACTGCATCGCCTTGCCCAGCTACGGCACAGCCTGCCACATACAAGCCAAGCCTTGACTCATCCTCTTTTACATTCCAAGCACCGTCGTTCTCAATGGAACCAAATAGGTTCGCTACCAGTACTAATCCTCTACCGCCTCAGTGCGAGCTTGTACCAGGGCAGGATCAGAACCCCAGAGTTGTAGAACAAAACGAGATGGCCAAAAGGATGAGAAGCCTTGAGCAAAGTCTGAAGAATATGCAAGGATTGAGCGGGCAGAAGAGCGTCTCTTACGCCGACCTATGCATGTTTCCTCACGTGCACCTGCCAACGGGTTTCAAGACCCCCAAGTTTGAGAAATACGATGGGCACGGTGACCCCATTGCACATCTTAAGAAATACTGCAACCAATTGCGGGGAGCCGGCGGAAAAGAAGAACTGCTAATGGCATACTTTGGGGAAAGTTTAGTAGGGATAGCTTCGGAATGGTATATGGATCAGGAAATGTCCCGATGGCATATATGGGATGATCTCGCCAGAGATTTTGTAAAACAATTCCAGTATAACATCGACATTGCGCCAGACCGAAACTCTCTGTCAAATTTAAAGAAGAAGCCTTCGGAAAGCTTTAGAGAGTATGCTATTAAGTGGCGTGAACAGGCATCGAGAGTGAAGCCTCCCATGGATGAAGTGGAAATGGTCACTACCTTTCTCCAGGATCAAGAGTCTGACTATTTCCAGAACATGATGTCAGCCATGGGTAAACCATTCGCGGAAGCGATCAAGATTGGAGAGATGGTGGAGAACGGCTTGAAAACGGGAAGGATTTTGAGTCAAGCAGCCATAAGGGCAACCTCCCAGGCCGTCCAAACTGGGTCTGGAGGAACAACAAGGGGAAAGAAGAAAGAAGAAACGACTATGGCAGCCTCTGAAGCAAGGGAGTATCATCATCCCAGGCCCCATTTTCCGGGAAGAGCCCCACAACACTATTACCCCCATTCAAATTCGGCATATGCTCATCAACCTTATATGGTCATGAATGCCCAACCTTATAACCATCCACCACAACAAGCCAACCGAGGCCCAGCTCCACCTCCCAGAAATCAGCCTCCTTACCGCAACCACTATAACCCACAACCCCCGCAGAATAACTACCGCCCCCAGGAGCCACCTCGACGGCGGACTTTCACGCCCATCGGTGAACAATACTCTACATTGTTCCCTAAGCTAGTCCAGTTGGGTTTCTTGCAACCAATTCCCCAAACGAGGCAAAACCCGACATCTCCTTCTTATAAAGCCGGAGTCAGATGCGCCTATCATTCAGGGGCCGAAGGACATGATACAAACGACTGCTGGTCATTGAAAAGAGTGGTCGAAAATTTGATAGAGCAGGGAAAAATAGTGCTAAGGGACGAAGAGATCCCAAATGTGACTAACAATCCATTGCCCGCTCACAATAATGGGCCGCTGGTCGGCATGATTTGTGAAGACAAAGAGTTCGACCCTGCCTTGAAAGCCATAATTGCCATTGTCGACACGGGGAGGAGGCCTGAAATAGACCAGAAATCAGAAAGGGGGGAGGAGGTTAAGGCTGCAGAAAGCAAGCCTGAAAAGAAGGTGGAGGAGAAAGTGGTACCAGCAAAGGGTGGAGTTCTTTACATACCGCGAGGTCAAGCCAAGAAGACGCAGAACTTCGGGATCAAAAAGACAAAACCTATGTACGTGCCAAAAGGGGCCTATGTGGTCCGGGGGACGATTCAACCACCTCGGCTGAATGAGCCAGTGGTTATCGGACGCGTGCCACAAAAGCCAATGACCAACCCGACCACAGTGCCGTGGAATTATAAAAAGACTTTGGTGATGTACAAAGGGAAAGAGGTCGTGGGAGAACTTCCAGAAAGTACTTTCATTAGAGGGTACTCAAATACCCAAGAACTGAACAACGCCACACAAAGGCGCTTTCCTCCAAAGAAGCCTGTGAGTGTTGAAGAGGCGGAAGTGTTCTTCCAACAAATGAAGATGCCGGATTACGAAGTGATAGATCAGTTGCGCAAGCACCCTGAGCAGGTGTCCATGCTATCATTATTGACAAGGTCGGCCGAGCATCAAAAGATCTTACTGAAGACCCTGAATGAGGCATATGTGCCGGTTGAAACCTCGGTGGAGCAATTAGAGCGGATGACAGAAAGATTCTTCGCCGTCAACCAAATCTCCTTCAGCAAGAACGATCTACCCCCGGAAGGAGCAGCACACAACAAGGCATTGCATTTAACAGTCAAATGTGAGGACTACTATGTCAAGCGGGTAATGCTGGATGGGGGATCAGGTGTTGACATTTGCCCGCTCTCCACGCTGCAAAGAATGGAAATTGAGACCGGAAGAATCCGACCCAACAACGTCTGCGTAAGAGCTTTCGATGGTATCAAGAGAGACACCATGGGAGAAATAGACCTGCTGCTGGTCATAGGACCAGTCGAATTTCGAGTCACTTTCCAAGTGATCGACATGGACACATCTTACAATTTCCTCCTTGGCAGGCCTTGGATCCATGCGGCAGGAGCCGTGCCTTCTACTCTTCACCAGATGGTGAAGTTCGAGTATGAAGACCAAGAGATCGTGGTCCATGGAGAAGACGAACATGCCATTTATCGGGACCCATCTATCCCGTATCTTGAACCAAGAGAAGGGAGCGAGCATACGGTCTATCAAGCTTTCGAGGTGGTATTGGCAGAGCAGCACGAAGAGGGAGTACCTTGCCCCCAGCCTTTCTTGTCTAACGCTTCGGTTATGGTGGCCAAAGAGATGATCCGACACGGATTTAGGCCAGGGAAGGGGCTTGGACGAACCCTTCAGGGAATGACGGAACCCATTACTTTACCAGTCATCAAGAAACCTTTTGGACTAGGTTTCAAACCTACTCCAGCAGACGAAAAATGGGCAAAGAAAAGGAGAAATGAGGGCTGGAAGTTGCCTCAACCACTGCCGGATTTACATGCGACTTTCGTCAGGCCAAGGTACGCTGAAGAAGAAGATGATGAGGTCTTCACAGCTGAGGAAATCGAGGAAATATGTGGGGCAATGAGGGAAATGCTCTACGAGGTCCACATGGTTCAACCAGGCGAAGGCACGAGCACTGCTGAGATGATGTACATGGGGCCAAACGCCAAACTCCAAAACTGGGAGATCACGCCATTCCCAACTAGACGGAAGTCCGGGTAGACCTGTCCTGCCACCTTTCCTGTATCACAAGTTATCTCCGGGACATGACTTGAACGTTTTCTTCTTTTCAATTGTTGTTCCTAGTTGTAAACGTTGTTGTCTTCCAATTTTCCAAGAAAATATACAAAAAAAATCATCATTGCTTTCCTATTCTTTCTTTGTTCTGATTTTTATTAGTTTTCCTTTCATCTTCCTTTTCAGTCCTAATAATGCGGCTTTAAATATGACATGCTTGCGGACTTCACGCCCAGATCACAATGAGCTATTTAACTGCGAATTAATGAACCCAGAACCAGAATATGATGCGGAAGAGGCTTTTAGGGAGATAAACCGAGAGTTGGAATATTTTGAGAATAAACCTAAGCCGAATCTAAATGACACTGAACCGGTAAATTTAGGAACCCCGGAAGAAATCCGGGAGACCAAGATAAGCATTCACACGGACAAGAAAACGAGAGAGGCGATAATTCAACTTCTTTTCGAATTCAAAGACGTGTTTGCTTGGTCATATGATGACATGCCGGGACTAGGTGTCGATCTAGTGGTTCACAAATTGCCGATTCATCCTGATTGTCCTCCGGTTCAACAAAAGCAACGAAAGTTCAAAACCGAGGTCAGTGACAAAATTAAAGAGGAGATCACCAAGCAACTGAAAACAGGAGTGATCCGGGTAGTCCAATATACAACATGGTTGGCGAATGTGGTTCCAGTACCGAAAAAGGACGGGAAAACTCGGGTATGTGTAGATTACCGAGATCTGAACAGAGCAAGTCCCAAAGATAATTTCCCGCTGCCCAACATCCACATCCTCGTTGATAATTGTGCCAAACACGAGATACAGTCTTTTGTAGATTGTTATGCTGGGTATCATCAGGTACTGATGGATGAAGAGGACGCCGAGAAAACCGCTTTCACCACGCCTTGGGGCACCTACTGTTATCGGGTCATGCCATTTGGTCTAAAGAATGCTGGGGCTACTTACATGAGGGCCATGACCGCCATTTTCCATGACATGATGCATCAGGAAATAGAGGTGTACGTGGACGATGTAATAGTCAAGTCCAGGACACAGGATAATCACATCCAAGACTTGAGGAAATTCTTCGAGAGGCTAAGGAAGTATGACTTGAAGCTAAATCCAGCCAAATGCGCTTTCGGAGTTCCGTCAGGTAAACTTTTGGGTTTCATCGTAAGCAGGAGAGGTATCGAGCTAGATCCGACTAAGATAAAATCTATCAAAGATCTACCTCCCCCAAGAACGAAGAAAGACGTGATGAGTCTTTTGGGCAGGCTGAACTACATCAGTCGGTTTATTGCCCAGCTGACAAGCACGTGTGAGCCCATATTCAAGTTGTTAAGAAAAGATGCGGCGATTAAGTGGACAACGGAGTGTCAAGAAGCCTTTGATAAAGTCAAAGAGTACCTTTCGAATCCCCCAGTCTTGGTCCCTCCAGAACCAGGGAGGCCACTTTTCTTGTATCTGACAGTCTTGGAGAACTCTTTTGGCTGCGTCCTCGGGCAACACGACGTAACCGGGAAAAGGGAGCAGGCGATCTACTACCTGAGCAAGAAATTCACCAGCTACGAGGCCAAATACACTCTGTTGGAAAAGACATGCTGCGCTCTCACATGGGTTGCTCAAAAGCTGAGGCATTATCTCCAAGCCCACACTACATTCCTCATAAGCAGGTTGGATCCCTTGAAATATATATTTCAGAAACCAATGCCTACTGGGAGACTGGCTAAATGGCAAATCTTGCTTACGGAATTCGACATAGTTTATGTCACTCGCACGGCAATGAAAGCCCAGGCGTTAGCAGATCATTTGGCCGAAAACCCGGTCGATGAGGAATACCAGCCATTAGATACCTACTTTCCAGATGAAGAGGTAAACACCGTAGAAGTGATCTCGGAGGAAGCTCATGTTTGGAAGATGTTCTTTGACGGAGCCGTAAACGCCAAGGGTATAGGGATCGGGGCAATTTTGATCTCACCTGCCGGTCAGCATTATCCCGCCACAGCTAGACTTCGTTTCTTCTGCACAAATAATACAGCTGAATATGAAGCCTGCATTATGGGCATACATATGGCAATCGATCAGGATGTCAAAGACTTACTGATTATGGGAGATTCTGACCTGATCATCCGGCAAGTTCAAGGCGAGTGGGAAACTCGGGATGTCAAACTTATCCCATACCGACAACATGTGGAGGACCTCAGCAAGCGCTTTACCTCAATAGAGTTCAGGTATATTCCGAGGTGTCACAATGAACTGGCAGATGCACTTGCTACTCTGGCTTCTATGCTACCCTACCCGGGCAACGCCCACGTCGATCCTTTGGAAATCCAAATCAAGGAAAGACACGGTTACTGCAGTGTAATCGAGGCGGGATCAAATACGCAGCCTTGGTACCATGACATCAAGAGGTTCCTGAAGACGCAAGAATACCCAGAGCATGCTACTGGAGATCAGAAGAGGACCATTAGGCGACATGCAAGTGGTTTCTTTCTAAGCGGTGAATTGTTATATAAGAGGACTCCGGACCTCAATCTCTTAAGATGTGTCGATATCGAGGAAGCGAGAAAGATCATGCACGAAGTACACGCAGGTGTGTGCGGACCTCACATGAACGGGTATGTCTTAGCGAAGAAAATCCTCCGAGCAGGTTATTACTGGATGACCATGGAAAAGGATTGCTTTAGTTTCGTTCGGAAGTGTCATCAGTGTCAGGTGCACGGTGATTTGATTCATGCACCTCCCACGGAACTGCATCCCATGTCCGCACCATGGCCATTTGTCGCCTTGGGCATGGACGTCATTGGACCGATTGAACCAAAGGCCTCAAACGGACACAGGTTTATACTAGTTGCCATAGACTACTTTACGAAATGGGTAGAGGCTGTCACTCTCAAGTCGGTCACCAAGAAAGCTGTAGTGGATTTTGTACACTCAAATCTTATCTGTCGCTTCGGTATTCCTGCGACTATCATTACAGATAATGCGGCAAACTTGAACAGTCACTTGATGGGAGATGTGTGCGAGCAATTCAAGATAACACACAGGAATTCCACTCCTTATCGGCCAAAAGCCAATGGTGCTGTGGAAGCTGCAAATAAAAACATCAAGAAGATTTTGAGGAAGACAATACAAAGTTCCCGACAGTGGCATGAGCAGTTACCTTTTGCATTATTGGGGTACCGCACTACGGTACGCACATCGGTGGGAGCGACTCCTTATCTTTTGGTTTATGGGACCGAGGCTGTAATACCGGCAGAAGTAGAAATTCCTTCGCTTCGAATCATTGTCGAAGCAGAAATCGAGGACAGCGAGTGGGTTAAGACTCGGTTAGAGCAATTGACGTTGATTGATGAAAAGCGGATGGCTGCAGTTTGTCACGGACAGTTATACCAACAAAGGATGGCCCGTGCTTACAACAAGAAAGTCCGACCCCGGAATTTCGAAGTAGGTCAGCTGGTACTGAGGCGTATTCTGCCGCATCATGAAGAAGCAAAAGGAAAGTTTGCCCCAAATTGGAAAGGCCCATACATCGTAAGGAAAATATTGCCAAGAGGAGCATTGTATTTAGGTGATCTCGAAGGAAATGACCCCGACACAGCAGTAAATGCAGATGCGGTCAAGAGGTACTACGTCTAAATCATACTCCAATAGTCCTGACACGTTGAAAATGGCGAAGGTGTTTATTCCCCACTACTCCCCAAAAAGAAAAACTACCCAATTCTCTCTACCAACTTTTGAGCCGCTTACAAAACAAAAAAAAAAAACAAAACAAAACAAAACATTGATTGAGGCCTGAACTACGTTTGACTTGATTCCGAAAGGATACGTAGGCAGCCTCTCCCTGAGGTTCAGTCACACCAACAATAAAATCCCATTCACCCTGAAATTGAAAACCGGGGCACGTCGAGCAGTTGAGAAGTTAGTATCACTACCTCTCTTTACCAAGCACAAGCCTTCAAATCAATTACCAAATATGGTGGGGAATCAATAAGCGTCACAAACGAAGACCATCACACTCTGAATTGAGAGAGATAAAATGAGAGAGTCTCGGCGGTGAAAACCTTCGGGCACCACGAGGCGACGGGAGAAGAGAAACCAAAATGAGAGAGCTTGTTTAGTAAAAACTTGTAAAGAGTGCTATCAAGCGATGACAGGAAGAGAAATGAGAGAGGTCAGCCAGCGAAAACCCGCAAAGGGCGCTGTTGGCCGAAAAGAATGACGCCATCCCAAGAAAGTTTCGGCAGAATGCCACCAGTTTGGAATCACAGATCCGTTCTGATTCAGGAAAACGCAAGCTCTTAGAAGGTCAGACGTCCAGTCCAAAAAACATGTCATGTCATTGAAAGCCAGCATTATCTTCCTCAGATAAGTCTTTCTCATCCCGAAAAGGTTACTCCTTTTCTGATTTGTTTTCTCTTTTCTTTGTTTCTTTTCGAATCCCTTTCGCATTTTAACCCCGAGTTCAGGACACACCGGAAAGGACAGGTGGTAGGTTTGTTTGCACGGAATCCCGTCTCATGAAGGAAAGCACCTCATCTCGTTGATATGATTACCCAAGCATGATGAATCATGACGTTTGATGGTGTTCCGGAGTAAAGGAAAAAGAGAGAAATCTTGAAATCTTCCCCAGCAAGTCCACCTTCGGACAAATCCCCACAGAGTCTCCCCCTGTACAAATCCCAACAGAGTCTTGTACAATCTCCCACAGAATCTCCCCAATATATATAAAAAAAATGGAATCTCCCCAGCACATCCCAGCGAGTCCTTTTGTAAACATTCCCCAACAAGCTTACCCCAACAAATCCTAGAAATCCCACTTTGAAATAAATCCCCAGCATGCCCATTGTACAAAAATCCACACAAAGAATCCACTTTGTAAATATTCCCCACAGAGCTTCCCTTTTGTACAAATCCCCACAAAATACCTCCAATAAAATCCCCGTTGAGAACCTCCAAGCAAAACGGGACAAAAAAAAGAAAAAAAAGGGGGGCCTTACGAAGCAAGTCATCACAGAATCCGGAAATACAAGCCTGTGTAGTCTAAAGGTTTCGCCATTCGAATCGAATCAATGGCGGGACTTTGCAACAGAAGTAAAGACGCAACGAAGCAATTGGGAACGATCAAGGTCACCGAACCGACCGTCATTTCCGAACTAACAGCTGTTCTTTGTCTGAGAAGTTGAAACAGGTTTTAATCCAAGACAACCGTGCAAGAAGCAGGTATCGCCCAAAGAAGAAGGTACGCGGATACAAGAAACATTTTGGCAATAAGGAATTCACTCAAAAGGTAAGTTCCCGCAAAACCCCCTTTTATCTTCTATTAAAACAAGAAAACTCAAAAATAGATCGTGTAGTATTCTCGAGCTTTATCCCCAGCCAATCAGCATTAGGGTTTTAAACCCTAAACTGAATTTTCCTTTTTAGTCAGCATTAGGGTTTTAAACCCTAAACTGAATTTTCCTTTTTAGTCAGCATTAAGGTTTTAAACCCTAAACTGAATTTCCCTTTCAGCCAGCATTAGAGTTTTAAACTCTAAACTGAGCTTTTTCATGCAATCAGCATTAGGGTTTTAAACCCTAAACTGAATTTTCCTTTTTAGTCAGCATTAGGGTTTTAAACCCTAAACTGAATTTCCCTTTCAGCCAGCATTAGAGTTTTAAACTCTAAACTGAGCTTTTTCATGCAATCAGCATTAGGGTTTTAAACCCTAAACTGAATTTTCCTTTTTAGTCAGCATTAGGGTTTTAAACCTTAAACTGAATTTCCCTTTCAGCCAGCATTAGAGTTTTAAACTCTAAACTGAGCTTTTTCATGCAATCAGCATTAGGGTTTTAAACCCTAAATTGAATTTTCCTTTTTAGTCAGCATTAGGGTTTTAAACCCTAAACTGAATTTCCCTTTCAGCCAGCATTAGAGTTTTAAACTCTAAACTGAGCTTTTTCATGCAATCAGCATTAGGGTTTTAAACCCTAAACTGAATTTTCCTTTTCAATCAGCATTAGGGTTTTAAACCCTAAACTGAATTTTCCTTTCAGCCAGCATTAGAGTTTTAAACTCTAAACTGAGCTTTTTCATGCAATCAGCATTAGGGTTTTAAACCCTAAACTGAACTTTTTCCTTTCAGCCAGCATTAGAGTTTTAAACTCTAAACTGAGCTTTCCCATGCAATCAGCATTAGGGTTTTAAACCTTAAACTGAATTCTTCCTTTGTTCGGTGTTAGGGTTTTAAACCCCAAACCGAACCTCTCCCCAGCTAGCTGGTGTCAGGGCTCCAGCCTTGAACTGAGCATGCATATCCTCTCTCATCAATTTTATGAACTTCCTGGTGAATAATTAACGAAATTTTCCTAGTGAAACTGGGGCAGAAATTTCGTTCGTTTGTTTGTTTTTTCCCGCAGGTCTAACCTCAAGCCACACGGATCGAAATGACCCACGAGATGAGTCTCAAATCAAAATCAAAGAAGAAAAAGAGGTGTCCCAAGATTCGGATTAAATGGAAGGCGGATTGACTCCAGCATTTAATTAAGGTCCTTAACCCTGCCAGTCGCGCCTCACTCAGTATCCCAGAGATTAAACGGGTCACCACAACTCGCAAGCATCAAGATTCAGATCGGAGTCTGCAAGCAGAATCAGCTAAGACCCAAGATCAAGTCGTAAAAGAATCATAGATAGGAATCTTGTAACTAGCAGTTGACATACACATAAGTAGTTAGCTCAGTTTCAAATTTCCATTTGGTTGTAATAAGGCGGTCAGTAACGTAGCAGTGGCAACAGCAGCAGCAGTAGCAGCAAGCATTGCAATCCCATGGTAGTCCCAGCTACCAAAACCTCCCGAACTACATTGACCTGATTCCTGTTTAGCCCAGGATATGTAGGAAATCTTTGAAGCAAGATTCGGTCAGATCTTTCAAAAAATGCTTCATACGGAGTGTTCTATAGGCAAAAATCGCTCATACACGCTCACTTTATCTTTGCACGAAAACCCTTCGGGTTTCCGAACAAAGAGGGGCAGTTGTGAGCACGTGATTTTTGTTTTCGCACGACAATCACTCCAAAAAGAAATAAAAAATATAATTGGCCCTGCTGTACAATTTCGGATTTCTGTGCGGCACCTTGTTGATTTATTTGTGACTTTGGCCCATTTTTATTTATTTACTTTATTAAAATGAAATTCAAAAAATATATGTGTCCTGCATAATTCAAACCGTAATCCGGTCGTTAAATAGAAAATCATGAATAGGCATTTTCGTCCGTTGATTTTATTTGGTTTGACTTTACCTGTTTTGAAATATTTTAGTGTGTGTGCAAATAATTGTATTGAGTGTGTATTTAATTTTAATTTGATTTTTTGGCTTAGTTTTGTTTTTAAAATAAATAAGAAAAAGGAAATAAATAAAATAAAATATAATATAAAAAAATAAAGAAAAGACCCCTTCCCTTCCGGACTTGGGCCAATTTTAACAAAATTGGCCCAAACAAACTCAGCCCAAACCCAGGCCTGCCCGGTCCAACACCAGTGGATGCCCAGGGTGTCTAAACGACACCGTTTTAATCCAGTGTGGTCTGGGCCGTTGATCTCAGATTGATCAACGGCCAAGATCATTTCCCCACAACCCACTGAGGAACCCGACCCGTTTCCACCCGGACCAACCCAAACCCCTTACCCTCGAAACGACATCGTTCCACTTAAGCCATCAGATCCAGACCGTAGATCTAAATTGATCTAACGGTCGAGATCCGCCTACTCATTCCATATATAATCCCTTAACATACCCTACCCCCTATCCAATACCCCGACCTCCATCTTCAACCTCATCCCCCATCAAACCCTAGAGCCGCCCCTGTATCCTTCACCATGGAAGCCGGCGGCATGAACGCCGGTGACCCTCCCCTTAACACCCTAGAACGCCCTTGCCATCCTGAACCCAAATCTATCAACCATGTAGTTCGAATCCCTCCCCACCTTCTCGAATCTTCATTTGAAGATTCGAGTCAAAACTCGATCTATTCAGTTTAACCCCAGTTTCATACCAGACACTCCCCAGACCCCCTCGTGACCAAACCATACTTGGTTTGGTCCGAATCTGATCAGGGAAGCATGAATCCCAGATCTGAGTTTTGGAATTTGTTGGTTCTTCGTCACTGGTCCATATCCGTTCGAACCGAAGAGGTTAAGGTCTAATGGACTTTAATCAAAGTGTTTCTCATTTGAGAAACACTTCGATTAAAGTTCGTTCAGCCTTAAGAAAGGTCTGTCCGAGTCCGGTTTGAGGATTTGATTTTTCAAGGTTTAAGGTGAGTTCTTTCTTTTCTTATTTGTGTTGGTTCATCTGATTGTGGTAAAGGTCTGTTCATGTTTTGTTTGTGTCCTTGACTTTTAGCAACTGTGCCTTGACCACTTTGCTTGAACCTCTGCTGTTTGATTGAGTCTTTCCATTTGTTTTGATAATGTGTATGTAAGTGTTGGGCAACTAGCTGATTTTCAAATTTGGACTGACTAATTGATTCCTCGGGTACCACTTTGCTTAGTCAGTGTAATTCAAATCATGTGTCGATACTGTTAAATGTCTGATTTTTGGTTACGATTGTATGTGTTATAACTAGTATAGTCGAGTCGACATATGTCGTCAATTAGTTTCAGTTGTCCGAACGATAACAAATCAATGTACTTTTGATAAGCATGGCTTGAATCACTTAGGAACTGAGTTTAGTGCTTATAATTAGTAATTTGAATCAGAAGTGTAAAAGAGCAATGTTCTGTTTAGTCACAGTTCTGAAATTGGAGAGCATGTGCACTTATGCACAACATGTGCATTTTGTGCACATCCTGTGCCCTGCCTAAATGTTTTTGAATTAAATAGTTTGACAGCATGTGCTGTCAGACTACATTCTGCTGCCCATTACCTTACTTTAGTTCAAAAATATTAAACCTTGCCTAAAAGTAAGTCTGCCAGGGAATATCATGGGCTGGTGTTCTTATTTAAATAGTAAGTGGAATCTGAAAATAAGGGAGCACATGGGAGGATGTTCTGATTGATGATGGGAGGCTGATATAAAAGAGGGGATTGGGATAAGAGAATGGACAGAGACAGACAGACAAAAAAGGGAGGAGAGGAAAAGGATACCATCTAGAGGTCAGAGAGAGCATAGATAGAGGAGAGTTGAAGTTCTGGAGATACAGACAGAATTAGAGACAGGATTGAGAGATAGAAATACATACACACACACACAAAAGGATAGACATTGAACCTTAAGAGCTGAATAGGAAAAACACAAACAGAGATAGAGAGAGGTTAAGGGATAGAAGCTATACAACCAACAATCAGAAACCTTCTTCCTCCTATTGTTATTGGGTTTTCAGTTGTTTCAATTTGTTCAAGCCAATTCTGATCCTTTGAAATCTCAGTTGTGTCTATTAGTTGAGTGCTTTCATTGGTTTACTACTATCTGGAGTTCTGATTCTACTCCACTGGGTGTTGCTGTTATTTGGCTATTGCTTTCTATTGGCTATAGTTGCATCTCTGCACTCGAGCTGGGTTCTTGCTGTATTGCTTTGTCTGCTGCTATTCTGCCCTGTTGCTGTTGGTGCTGTTACTGCTGCTGCATTTGTTCATTGTTACTCTACTGATTGCCCTTTTTCTTCAATTGCAAATATTCCCAGGTACACAACCTTTGAACCTTGTATTGTTGAAAGTTTGAAGTTGAAGCAGAAATAAAGGAATGAACGCCAGTTTATGTTATAGCATTGGTGTAAAAAGATAGTTCGAATGTTGTTTGGGCCTGTATTCTTACTGTGAACTGCAAATATTCTGTAGGAACTAGCATACATTTTGTTTAAGATGAACTGTTAGATAGCATGGCTCAATAGTAATGACAGTATGACATGGACAGCATGTTTTGATTTAGTATACATTCAGTTCAAGTATAACACTTGTTTGATTTAGTATGACTGTATAACATAGAGTCATGGTGAGCATTGTATGTATTTTGCCTAGACCACTGAATTGACAAAACTGCGATACTGGGGTCCGGGATAAATGTATCCCCAAACAAACTCCCATACAGTCACACTAAGAGTATGGCTATGAATGCCAGTTCTCTTGTCAGTTCATTCGTTCCAATACAGGTTCGATACTGGGTTTCGTTACAGATTTTTATTTCGAAATGATGTAATGATTGTTGAGAAAAACTGATAATCATTTTTGAGTTCAATTAGTAGTAATTTTTCCTAATAAAACAGCCGATTTCTTTATCAATTTCGAATAGGTTAGAGTGTTAAGAATAGAACTTGGAGGTCGTTAAAACATAACTCAACATATGTTGTTAGTTTGTTTGCAATCTCACTTAGCGAATTAATAAGCATATTCACTTGTTGAAGACAAAGCATGCCGTAGCTCTCACCTCATGAACAATCAATCAAGTAATCAAACAAGTTTAGGTTCGGCAAACATAATAAGGATTCAGTCCGTATTTGTCTAAACCAGCAAAATTCGGCATCATCCTTCCCTTAAAAGATAAATGTAGTAAAATGTAGTTCTTGTAGGGTACCCTTCTAAAATAATGAGACGAGCCTCGCCAAATCAAAAGGCAAATTGCGGGGCCCTCAATAATTGGTCATAATAAATACTTAGAATTTGGGACGGGCTGTTTAGTGAATTCCACTGCCCTCCCCGAAGACAATAACGCGTTAGATTCTTTAGGCGCGACTTAATCAAATCACATTCTTAAATTCGGGTGCGCATTTATGTGACCCAATTTCAAATCTCAACGGAGTCGAAATGTGTTAACAACTACGGGTGCATTGATTGTGACGTGGTTCGAGATACATTTTCACGACGTTGCAATTCTATAAAAGTAAATGATAATAATAAAAGCGGTTAAAACTTAATAAAAGCACATAAGTCACAACATGTATTTAAATCAGATATTTAGCCATTATAACAATTTAAGCGACCGTGCTAGAACCACGGGATTCGAGGGTGCCTAACACCTTCCCTCGGGTCAACAGAATTCCTTACTTAGAATTTCTGGTTCGCAGACTTCATTTGGAAAAGTCGAAAATTTTCCTCGACTAGGGATTCAAGATAAATCGGTGACTTGGGACACCAAAAGCCAAACCTTTCCCAAGTGGCGACTCTGAATTAAATAAATAATCCCATTTCGAATATTGTCACTTAAATTGGAAAAACTCCACCCGCGCATCTTACCCCTCAGGGCGGGGCGCGCAAAAAGGAGGTGTGACAATATCCCCTCAAATTTCTCCCATCCCCTACCCCATATCTATTTTCCCTCTTTCTCTCTCTCTCTCTCTCTCTCTCTCTACTTCCCGATGTCTTCTCCTCCGCCGGATCAAGTCTGAAGATGAACTCTGCTATTTCGCCCAACTCCATCTAACAACTCAATTGCTCTTTTGCGTTTCTTGATTTCACGTCAACCATGGCCGGACCCTATCTGAACGGAGCATATTACAACCCATCAATTATGCCGCCGTCCAAGACCTACCATCGCCCAGGCCATGGCAGCGGGTGCTGTTGCAACCCATTCAGCTGTTGTTGCGGCTGTCTCTTCAACTGCATCTGCACTTGCATCTTCCAGATACTCTGCACTCTTTTGGTCATCGTTGGTGTTGTAGCCTTTGTCCTCTGGTTTATCCTCAGGCCCAACAAAGTCAATTTTCTGTTAATATATTTCAATGTATCTCGTTGTATTTCATTATATTCATTTTCTTTTCTTTTTTCATTTTATTTCAATGTATCTCGCCGTATTCTATGTATTTCATTGTATTCATTTTTTTTCATTGTATTATATGTATTTTATTGTATTCACTGTCTCGCTATATTCCATGAATGTATTCATATGTTTTTTTAATTAATATAATTTATGTATTCAGATGTATTATATAATTTCTCTGAAGATTGCTATGTTTTTGGGATATTTTTCGGTTGAGAATCTTTTTTTATAACTGAAAATACAAATTTTGTGTGTTATAATTGAGTTTGTTGAGTTATATTAGGAGTCTATTATGTTAATTGATTCAATTTCCGTTTAAAAATAGTGTAATCCCCTGTTTCACGCCGTGAATACAGTCGAATACAATAAATTGTCCAGCTGTAATCCCATATTTCACGCCATGAATACAGTCGAATACGGGAATACAAAAATCTGTCTAGCTGTAATCCCATGTTTCTCGTCTAGAAATGCTACTATATTCATGAATACAATAGTTTAAATACATCGAATACACTCTAAAAAAATCTGAAAACATAGCTATAGGAAGTAATATAGTAAATGATAGCTACAACTAGCTAATAACCACTAAAACATAGTGGTTTCTGAAAGTTTCTCTTTAAATAATGTGTCAGTCCAGCCCGACTAGTCAAATGCCAAAGCCCACTTCAGTTGGGCTGCGGGGGAAGTGTACGGTTAGCCACTAATAACACATGTATTTACTTTTAAGCCACTATTTAAAATGTCTTTATCTTTAGCCACAACTTTAATAAACTTTACATGCCCAGACGAAAACACCCTTCTGCTCATAAAAGTTCGGGATCAAGTGTCCTTAACTTTTGAACTTGCAACTCTAAGTTTAGGACTTCAGGACTACATGTCCTTAACTTTTGAACTTGAAACTCGAAGTTCAGGACCAACTGTCCTTAATTTATGTGCTTGTAACTCTAAGTTAAAGACTACTTGTCCTTAACTTTTGAACTTGTAAGTCTAAGTTCATGACCTATTGTCCTTAACTTTGAGCGTGTTAGTCTGAGTTCAGGACCAAGTGTTCTTAACTTTTGAACTTGTAACTGTAAGTTCAGGACGAAGTGTCCTTAACTTTTGAGCTTGTTAGTCTAAGTTCAGGACTTCAGGCCCTATTGTCCTTAACTTTTGAACTTGTAACTGTAAGTTCAGGACCTGTGGTTCTTAATTAAGATCTCTTGTTTACCTTATTTCTTTTTTTAATTGCTACTAATTAAGACTCTACTTTAGAGTCTGTTCTTGTTGTTCCTCTGAACTTGTAAATAATGATTCTGGAAATTAGAACGTTAGCTTATAAACGTAAATATAAATAAAAAAACAGAAATTAATTCGAGCCCACTGAATTCACAGTGTTTCCTTAAGGAATTTAATCCCCTCCTAGTACCCAAGGTTATAGATTATTTCCTCCTAGGATAGAACGAATTACACACTGGTGTAGCGGTACTTCAAACCCCAGTGTTTCAGCGAACACAAAGTTCGGCAACAAATCACATTTATGGATGCTTTGTTTGTAGTTAAAAACAATGCAGAATAAGGAGGACAACTCAGAAGTCGAATGGAAATTCTGAGAGGAAGGAATGCAAAGTATAGCCAATGTTGAATTCTTACTGAAGAGAATATCAAATTGCAATTCGTTTTTCCAGTGTATACGCAGTGTATACAGAGTGTATATCCAGTATATGCAGAGTGTATATCCAGTGTATACAGAGTGTATATTAAGTGTATACAGAGTGTTTCAAGTGTTTTTTCCGATGTGTTCTTCTTTCTCTCCAACTTATGCTCTATTTATAGCAGTTATTTGAGAGAAATCCGCCCCTTCCATGGTGCAACAAGCACTAGATCATGGAGAAAGCACTTACATGGTGGTATATACACTTGCTTGGTGGGAGGAACACTTGCACCATTGTGGGAGGTGCACTAGGCTGCATTGTTGCTTAGTGTTGCAACACAATACACGGATTGGAAAACATCCGTTACAAACACGGATTATATCACGTTAATATTCACTATTAACAAATAAATTTGGTCCAAAAAATTAATCAATCGATCGATCATTTGACCAAATCCGAATCCAAATCCCATTTCCCATTCACTCTAATTCACTCTAATTTTAAGACTATTTCATCTTAAACAAAAACTCAACAATCCCCCACATGAATGGGGAATGGCTATATCACGGAAGTATGCATGAAAAACTTGTGTGATTTGCAAACAAGAATTAATTGCATCTGGATAAGTAGGTTTCCCTTTGAACTTTCCGTAGTGAACTTATGTCGGATATACTCGGTCAATCGGTAGATTTGATATCTTTGAACCGTCGAACTTTAGTGTATACCTAGACAACCATAAGTCACACAATCAATCCCTTAACCGTCTTTGGTTCTCATTGTTGTGTTCGTTTCAGCCATGAACACTGCCTGGTTTCATAAGTGCGTAGAGAATTGGCCTTGCAAAATTCTCTTTGAAGCGGCTAACACTTCACACTTACATAGGTGATTCCTAAACGTGTCATCCCGTAGATACACTATTTGATATACCATGTATCAAATTTAGAAATCATTAAAAAGCCTTAATGTTTTATCCTTGGTACTGAACATTGTCTCATCACGAGAATGGACTAAAACAAATTTTGTTGACAATGTTGAACCGTCATTAATGACTTTGTTTGATCTCCTTGAACCTAGATCTTGGGATCTCCAGTCTTCTAGGTAGAGTTACCGCCACAATGACTTGTTCTCGGCCATAGTCCCATTCCCCTCGATGATTTCTCAACTACCTCTCTAGTTAGGCCTTTTGTAAGTGGATCTGACACATTATCACTTGACTTTACATAGTCAATCGTGATAATTCCTCTAGAGAGAAGTTGCCTAACGGTTTTATGTCTTCGTCGTATATGACGAGATTTACCGTTATACATAACGCTCCCAGCCCTTCCAATTGCCGCTTGGCTATCACAGTGTATGCATATTGGTGCCAACGGTTTGGGCCAAAATGGAATATCTTCCAAGAAATTCCGGAGCCATTCAGCTTCTTCACCGGCTTTATCTAAGGCTATGAACTCAGCCTCCATTGTAGAGCGGGCAATACATGTTTGTTTGGACGACTTCCAAGATACCGCTCCTCCACCAATAGTGAATACATATCCACTTGTGGACTTCGAATCAGTTGAACCGGTGATCCAATTTGCATCACAATATCCTTCAATCACCGCAGGATATTTACTGTAGTGCAAATCAAAGTTTTGGGTATGTTCTAAGTATCCCAAAACTCGTTTCATTGCCATCCAGTGAGATTGGCCTGGATTGCTCGTGTATCGACTTAGTTTACTTATAGCACAAGCTATATCTGGTCGTGTACAATTCATGATGTACATTAAGCATCCCAACACACGAGCATAATCCAATTGTGATATGCTTTGGCCTTTGTTCTTTGCTAGTGCAAGATTCACGTCAATTGGAGTCTTTGCAACTTTAAAGCCCAAGTGCTTGAATTTTTCAAGTACTGTCTTAATATAATGAGATTGTGACAATGCCAGGCCTTGAGGAGTCTTTTGGATCTTAATCCCCAGAATTAAATCCGCAACTCCCAAGTCCTTCATATCAAACTTGCTAGTTAGCATACACTTAGTAGCATTTATGTTGGCAATGTTATTACTCATTATCAGCATATCATCCACATATAGGCAAACAATGACTATGTGATTTGGAACATTTTTAATGTACACACATTTATCACATTCATTTATCTTAAAACCATTTGACAACATTGTTTGGTCAAATTTCGCATGCCATTGTTTGGGTGCTTGTTTTAGTCCGTAAAGGGACTTAACAAGTCTACATACCTTATTTTCTTTACCTGGAACCACAAACCCTTCAGGTTGTTCCATGTAAATTTCTTCCTCCAACTCTCCATTTAAGAAGGCCGTTTTAACATCCATTTGATGAATTTCAAGACCATACACTGCAGCTAATGCTACTAACATCCGTATGGACGTAATCCTTGTAACTGGGGAGTATGTATCAAAGTAGTCAAGACCTTCTCGTTGTCTATACCCTTTGACAACAAGTCTTGCCTTGAATTTATCAATAGTGCCATCATCTTTCATTTTTCTCTTAAAAATCCATTTAGAACCCAAAGGTTTATTTCCAGGAGGAAGATCAACCAATTCCCATGTATGGTTGTTCAATATGGATTCTATTTCACTATTGACTGCCTCTTTCCAGAACAATGATTCCAAAGAAGACATAGCTTCTTTAAATGTTCGAGGCTCATTTTCCAATAAGAAAGTTACAAAATCTGGTCCAAACGAAGTCGACGTTCTTTGACGTTTACTACGTCTTGGATCCCCCTGATTAAATGTACTTTCTTTTGTTTCTTCCCGAGGTCGTTTAGATCCTTCACCAATCGACTCGCATTCCTTTTTATACGGATATATATTTTCAAAGAACTCAGCATTATCTGATTCTATAACCGTATTATTATGAATGTCGGGATTTTCTGATTTATGAACCAGAAATCGATATGCTTTACTATTAGTTGCATATCCTATGAAAACACAATCAACTGTTTTCGGTCCTATTTTTACCCTTTTGGGTTTAGGAACTTGCACCTTTGCCAAACACCCCCACACTTTAAAATAATTCAAGTTGGGCTTCCTTCCTTTCCATATTTCATATGGAATGGATTGTGTTTTACTATGGGGTACTCGATTTAGTATTCGGCTGGCCGTAAGAACGGCTTCCCCCCACAAGTTCTGTGGCAAACCAGAACTTATCAATAATGCGTTCATCATCTCCTTTAATGAACGATTCTTTCTTTCCGCAATCCCATTGGATTGGGGCGTGTAAGGGACTGTTGTTTGATGAATAATTCCATATTCTAAACATATTTGTTCAAAAGGAGATTCATATTCACCACCCCTATCACTTCTTATCATTTTGATTTTCTTGTTAAGTTGCGTTTCAACTTCATTTTTGTATTGCTTGAATGCGTCTATTGCTTCATCTTTACTATTAAGTAAGTAAACATAGCAATATCGAGTACTATCGTCAATAAAAGTTATGAAATACTTCTTTCCACCGCGAGATGGTATTGACTTCATGTCACAAATATCTGTGTGAATTAAGTCTAAAGGATTTGAATTCCTTTCAACCGACTTATAAGGATGTTTAACATACTTAGATTCCACACATATTTGACATTTTGATTTTTCGCATTCAAACTTAGGCAATACTTCCAAGTTTATCATTTTTCGCAAGGTTTTATAATTGACATGACCTAAACGTACATGCCATAAATCATTTGACTCAAGTAAGTAAGAAGAAGCTGAAGTTTTATTATTAGTTTCAACAACTATTACATTCAGCTTGAAAAGGCCCTCAGTAAGGTAACCTTTTCCTACAAACATTTCATTCTTACTAATCACTACCTTGTCAGATACAAAAACGCACTTGAAACCGTGCTTTACAAGAAGTCCAGTAGAGACTAAGTTCTTCCTAATCTCGGGAACATGAAGGACGTTGTTCAAAGTCATGACCTTGCCAGAAGTCATCTTGAGAAATATCTTACCGTATCCTTCAATTTTTGCTGTAGCAGCATTTCCCATAGAGAGCGTCTCTTCGGGTCCAGCAGAAGCATATGTAGAAAATGCTTCCCTCACAGCACAAACATGGCGAGTGGCTCCAGAATCAATCCACCACTCCTTTGGGTTTCCTACCAGGTTGCATTCAGAAAGCATGGCGCACAAGTCATCAACATCATCATGCTTTTCTACCATGTTTGCTTGACCCCTTTGCTTGTCTTTCTTCCGAGCACGACACTCCGTAGATTTGTGTCCGGTTTTCCCACAGTTGTAGCAGTTTCCACTGAACCGCTTCTTGCTTGGGTTGTATTTCGGACCAGAAGCCTTCTTTCTCTTTTTGTTATCTTCAACAATATTTGCTCCCATTATTGTTGAATTTCCACGGCCTCTTCTCTCAGCAGCTTTGTTGTCCTCTTCGATTCTCAATCGAACAATGAGATCTTCAAGGGACATCTCCTTTCGTTTGTGTTTCAAATAATTTTTGAAGTCCTTCCACAATGGAGGCAACTTCTCAATTATTGCTGCTACTTGGAATGCTTCATTGATGACAAGACCTTCAATGAAAATTCCGTTAGTAAAATTACTAAAAAATTTACTTTCAATATCAGTATTTATTTGAAACATACCTTCAGCAAGTAGATCATGAATAATCACTTGCAATTCCTGGACTTGGGTAATAACAGACTTGCTATCTACCATTTTGTAGTCCAAAAATTTTGCGGCGATGAATTTCTTCATCCGGGCATCTTCAGTTTTGTACTTCTTTTCAAGTGCATTCCACAATTCTTTTGACGTCTCCACGCCACTGTATACATTATACAGATTATCCTCCAGTCCGCTAAGAATATAATTCCTGCACAAGAAGTAAGAATGCTTCCACGCCTCAATCACGAGAAAGCTATCATTCTCTGGAGTTTCATCTGGAAGATCAAGAACATCTTCCTTGATGAACTTCTGTAGACATAACGTAGTCAGGTAGAAGAACATCTTTTGCTGCCAGCGCTTGAAATCCATCCCAGAAAATTTTCCGGGTTTCTCTGCCGGTGCCAACGCCGGAGTTCGACTTGTCGATGCGTTGGCAGTCATCATCGGAACAGCTTGATTTCCGTCATTCGCCATTTTTACTGTAAAAATGACACAATCAAACGTTTAATAAACGTTTAAAACTGGAGTGAAAAATCACGTAGATTTTAATCTCCAACAAAATGCCACGAAGGTTTTAAAACTGGAGTAAAAATCACGTAGATTTTAATATCTAACAAACCGCCACGAAGGCTTTACTCTCCAAACGGGAGTACACAAAAAACCACAAAGGTTATAATTTCCAGAATAATAAAAGTAACACAAATACAGAAATTAAATTATTAAATTCTTAAATTCCTTAAGATTGTTGTTCCTCTGTACTTGTAAATAATGATTCTGGAAATTAGAACGTTAGCTTATAAACGTAAATATAAATAAAAAACAGAAATTAATTCGAGCCCACTGAATTCACAGTGTTTCCTTAAGGAATTTAATCCCCTCCTAGTACCCAAGGTTATAGATTATTTCCTCCCAGGATAGAACGAATTACACACTGGTGTAGCGGTACTTCAAACCCCAGTGTTTCAGCGAACACAAAGTTCGGCAACAAATCACACTTATGGATGCTTTGTTTGTAGTTAAAAACAATGCAGAATAAGGAGGACAACTCAGAAGTCGAATGGAAATTCTGAGAGGAAGGAATGCAAAGTATAGCCAATGTTGAATTCTTACTGAAGAGAATATCAAATTGCAATTCGTTTTTCCAGTGTATACGCAGTGTATACAGAGTGTATATCCAGTATATGCAGAGTGTATATCCAGTGTATACAGAGTGTATATTAAGTGTATACAGAGTGTTTCAAGTGTTTTTTCCGATGTGTTCTTCTTTCTCTCCAACTTATGCTCTATTTATAGCAGTTATTTGAGAGAAATCCGCCCCTTCCATGGTGCAACAAGCACTAGATCATGGAGAAAGCACTTACATGGTGGTATATACACTTGCTTGGTGGGAGGAACACTTGCACCATTGTGGGAGGTGCACTAGGCTGCATTGTTGCTTAGTGTTGCAACACAATACACGGATTGGAAAACATCCGTTACAAACACGGATTATATCACGTTAATATTCACTATTAACAAATAAATTTGGTCCAAAAAATTAATCAATCGATCGATCATTTGACCAAATCCGAATCCAAATCTAAATCCCATTTCCCATACACTCTAATTTTAAGACTATTTCATCTTAAACAAAAACTCAACAGTTCTAGACCAAAGAAAACATAAACTACAAACCAAGTAGCAAACAAGATAGAAAAGCTTGAGATTTCTTAAGAGTGCAGTATCTCTCATTTGGTCGATATTGAATTGTATACTCTGTCACCTAATCCCCAAGAAAGAGAGAGAGAGAGAAGGAACTGGGTTGGTTAGTGAGATGAGCTCACCTGGTCGATTTCGAGGAGGAGAAAAGGAACAAAGAGCAGGGACTTTTGACACTGGAACGAAGAAGATGTGCTGGGCCAAGGCGGGGTCAAGAGATAGAAGAAAGGGTAACGCCATCTTTTCATATTAATTTAATAGATCAGTGGCTAATTTTGCTCCACGCAATTTTTAAAAAATGGTTATACACGCAAAATGGTTACTACTTTAAAATGATTAATAAAAAATAAATACTACTTTAAAATATGGTTACTCCACGCAATTTTTACTTGGCTGCCCTAAGTCAGCCCATAACTTTGTTTACTTGGAAAATCTATCAAATGGATTTTCCACACTAGAAGTGGAAAACACAAAGCTGCTTTGTTCAAAGTGGGACTAAACTTTCCACTTATGTTGTACTTTCTCTCCTTCATATTAAATGAGTATTTTTTGTTGTATGTTCTAAAATAAATGACATATTTTTAAATTTAGAAATAATTCAACTTTAAACTCTTTCATTTTATCCATTTATTAAGTTTTTATAGCCACACAAATATTATGGCCCCATAATTTTTAAGACCACAACTTTTAAAAATTTCTTATGCTATTTATAAAGCCTCACACAGGTTGTATTTGTTGTGTTAATCACAAAATAAAATCCTCAGTTCTCTTCAATTTTACTTTGGGATGCTGGAAAATTTCGTCTGTTTTGCCAAATAATTGCATCCCCTGAACTGAATTGAAGCTTCAATCTTTCAATTATATCAATCACAAAGTAGAAAAAAGATACTTTATCTATAGACTATAGTAACTGCAATTTTTACTGCTGGCTATGAAAGAGAAAGTCCGTCCAGCGAAACCTCACTTTTTCAAGCCAATTCAGCCAGGTTTCAAGCACGCTCTGGTGAGTCAAATTAACCCTTTTAGTTATTTTCATTTGTCATTTGTCTGCTATATGTATGCATGTATGTATGACATGGAGGTGAACAATTTTTCCCAGAAAAAAGAAAAACACTAATATTCTGAAATTAACTATTTGGGCTAGCTGATTGTAAGTGCCCATTTGGGCCAGCTGATTGTAAAGAGCCAAAGGCGGAGCTAAGATTTTGAGTTTATGGGATTCTGGATTCTAAAAAGTGGCTTATTGGCGAGTAAATACATATTAAGGGAACTTTTAATATAGATAAAGAGTTGGAACCAAAACTATTGGGTTATGCTTTACCGGTAAGGACAATGCTGGCCCCGCTCTATAAATAGCTGATAAGCATAAAGTTAAAGGTGAATATGTTTTGATAGAATTGCTGAAGCTGATATGTTTGGCAAAAAGTAGTAATGACCAAAATATCCTTAAAGTTTTGTAAAACACTAATAAAAATAAAAGTATCTTTGTCTGTGTATCAATCTCAAAAAACAGAGTTAAACAAGAGATATATACTTTGTTCACTGTGACCATGGCCGAAGTCACATTGTTATAACTTATAAGATGGACCAGCCTTCGTCGAAAAATTACATTGTTTATATAGGTAAAATATTACATTTTAGAGTTATATAGCACATATTGAACACCCTTTGTCGGAATATTTTTTCAGTTCTTTCAAATTTGAACACCCTTGGCTAAATTCATAGCTTCACCACTGACTGTGACTGCTTGCCATGAGAGTCCCTCCAAAGAAACCTCATTTTTTCAAACCTATTCAGCCAGGTTTCAAGAATGGTCTTGTGAGTATGATATCTATTTCTTCTTTCCTTTGTCTACTATATGCATGTATCATATATAGGTGGAAAAATTTATCCTAGAAAAACCATAGTCCATATGAACATTCTTTTAATTGTTTAACCGGTTAGATAGTTAGTACGATTTCCTCTCCTAAGATTTGGAACAAGGCTAATCTAAGTACATAATGCACTGCAGAAAATTCCTACTGGTTTCTTGAAGTATCTGAAAGGATATGACCATATTGAACATGCAATACTTAGAAGGGGTAGTAAGCAGTGGCGGGTGAAGGTGAACGGTTGCCGATTCGAAGTGGGTTGGGCTGATTTTGCACAACAGCATGATTTGCAGTTAGGAGATCTGTTGATTTTCAGACATGAAGGAAACATGGTGTTTGAGGTTATCATATTTGATTCAAGTCATTGTGACAGAGAATATGCAGAGTATCTACTACAAGAAGAAGATATTGTTGAAGAGGCTTGCAAGAAATTTAAATTCAAAGGTAAGATCTTTAGAGTCCATTAGTTTATACTTGATGAATTTGTAAGCTAATTCCCTTAGTCTTTAGACAAACCAAACCCTGCATCTTGTTTGTCATATTTAATTTCTTCAGATGGATTTCCCCTTGCAGAAGCTGCTACTCACAACCCTTTTGGTCAATCTCATTTTGAATGCACTGTTAGATCCTATTACCTTACAAATGGTTACATGGTAAGTCTCAAAACTGATTTCCCCGTCCCCCCCAACCGTTAAGAATCTTCAGGTAAAGGAAACATAAGCACCATTTTCTTTCTTTTTTTTCCTCTTTGTTAATTGGAGTTATTTACGGTGATAACATGATGCCTATGACATGCAATGTGCAAATGTTATAAACAATTTCAGCGTGTTCCGTCACGATTTGCATCGAAAAATGGTCTCATCTACAAGAAATGTGATTTGATTATTAGAGATGAAAGACAAAGGTCATGGAATTTAAAGCTATATACCTCTTGCGATCACGTCTATATTGGGGGCAGATGGGCTAAATTCCATGCTGCAAATGACTTAAAGGTGGGAGATCGAATAAAGTTTGAGGTTGTTACTAATGGAGAAAGACCAATTTGGAAATTTCATGGTAAGGTTTCTTAATTAAGCAACCTCTTATTTTTCTACGATCCTTTTACTAGGTTATATACAACATGAAATTATATTACATCTTCAATAACATTATTCAGTATTTGGTTGCCCATACTGTAAAACATGTTTTCCATAACCAACTACACTTTTCAAATTTACCGAATCTTTGGTAGGCAGTGTTATCCGGTACTTGTGCTGATGGGAGGTAGCAGGTACCCGGCGGAATGGTCGCGGTGTGCGCAAGTTGGCCCCGACACCACTGTCATAAAAAAAGTCAAAATAAAGGGGTAGTTTGCTCTATCTGTTCATCAAATTTAGATGTTGAGTCCTCTTAATGTCACGTTTTTGTTATTTAGAAAGTTGAAAGTAACATCTATGAAAGTTCTTTTACTTGGAAAGGGTGAAATAGCTATCTACAAGATGTACTTGTTTTTGTGAGCATTTGTCTTTGAGTTAATTAAGATGGTCTTCTTTAAGTTCTTACTCAAGCTTTCTACACAGTCATTTTTGTAACTATACAAACATGTTGCTGAAAGAACAAGGGATCCGATGGTCATTTTAACCCGTAAAAGCACTTTTACAAGTCCTACTAAACTCTACTGAAGTATATTATCCTTTCTCTTGTTTGCTTGGCCCTTGAATTTCTTCATTGCTTGTACAAGTTGAGGGAGGGTGGTGATTTTCAATATGTTGTTCTAATGTATGCATTGCTGGAATACAGTCAGATTCAAATTTTATATCATTGAACTTTATTTTCATAACATCGGGAAGCTAAAAGAAATATCAAGAAGGGTCTACTTTGGGGAGTGAATTCCTGCTAATATCGAAAAATAAGCAAAAGTTAGGGTGGATGTTTGGACAATATTCATAAAATTTAAGTTGTATTCTTTTTGTCATACTTAATTTCTTGACATGGGTTTGTGTTATCACCCTATAACAGTCAAACGAAACCCCAGCATCAAGTCATCGAGCAAGGCATTTCCCTATGCTGAAGCTGCTACTCACAAGCCTTTTGGTCCCTCTCATTTAGATTCAGGGCACTGTAACAGAGAATATGCAGAGTATCTGCAAGAAAAAGAGGAAGAAAAAGAAGAAGCTGCCGGCGATGCTGTTGAAGGGACTTCCAAGAAATTTAAATTAAAAGGTAAGATCTTTGGAGTCCATTAGATATGCAGTTTGGTCCTCAAGCCTTTTGGAGATTTGTTGATGACATGAGTATAATGCAGTAGTTTGTGATCTTATTAAGAAAATTAGAACTTTAAAACAGTAGCACAAAATACTGTAATTACTGAAGTGTGCACATTAATTGCATCACAATAATTACCACATGATAATATCCAGTTTCTACGTATTATAGTACAAGTAATTTATACTTGACGAATTTGCAAGTTAAGTCCCTTCCTCCTAAAACAAGTTCCAATTTATTAAAATGAAAAATTAGCCAAAAGATGGGGTGGGTGTTTAGAGGCTATGCATGCTTTAATTGTAATCATTTTGTCTTATCTAATATTCTTGACATGGGTTTGACTACAATTCACAATTTAATAGAAAAAAAAACTCCAGCCTCATGTTATCAAGAAAGGTCAATCTCATTTTGATGATATGTGCAAATGGTTATTAAACTATTTCAGTACCTTCCTACACAATTTTCACTGGCAAATGGTCTCACCAACAAGAATTGTGGTGTGATTATTGGAGATGAAAGACAAAAGGTCATGTAATTTAAGGTTACCTATCTACGGGTTTAAAGTGTATATTGGAGGTAGAAGGGGTGAGTTCTGTGTTGCAACTAACTTAAAGGTGGGAGATCATATAATGTTTGAGGTTGTTACTATGAAGCGATCTTTGTAAAACACCTCCTATATGTGGAATATATTTTGTAGCAAACAATTTAGCTACACCAAAAAAGGGCCCAATATATACACTCCATTTTGTAATTAAATAGTGTATTATCGAGTCATATGTCATTGTCTCTCTTTTATAGAGGTCTTTTTTAATTGCTTTTGCTTGTTATAAGAAGTGTGCTTCGTCTTTCATAGGTTATAGTTCATCCTAAAGGGGCAGTTGCACTATTTATTCACTCAAGTTTATACATTGAGTGCTCTAAAGGCGACCTTGCCGGTCTTTTTACGTAACTTCACCATGAAATTTATTTTTGTGTTTGTATATTCAAAACTGTAATAAATATTATTTATAAACAACTACATATTCTAAAATTTACCCAACCAAACAGTTTTGAAGACGATTTATGAAAGATCTTTGTAAAACATTTCCTATATGTGGAATCTATAGCAAACATTTTAGTTATACCAAAAAGACCCTAATTTATACGCTCCATATCGTAACTAAATAGTGTTTTTGAAGTGTTAATAACATTGTTCTTTCTTTTATAGGGTTCCTTTTTAGTTGCTTTTGCTTGTTATAAGAAGTGTCCTTTGCCTTTCGTGGTTATAATTCATAGTAAAGGGGGCAGTTTGCTCCATTTTCCAATTAAGTTTATATATTGAGTGCTCCAAAGGCCCTGTCCCAGGTTCCATGAGGATAAATTTTCATATGTTATAATTTTAAAAAGTTTGAAGAAAATTCGTATACTTTAAAACGATATTTGAAGAATAATATCAATACAAGTTCTTTTTCTTGAAAAGAGAAATAGTACTGAGACGGCCCTTTTTGTTGAATGTTTCTATTCGAGTAAATTAAGATGGTCTTCTATCAGTTCTTCCTCTACCTTTCTAGACAGTCTTTTTGTGATTCTACAAACATGTTGCTTAAGGAACAATGGATTCAATAGTCATTTTATCACATAAGATCATTTTTACAACTCCTTCCAGATTCTACCGAAGTATATCATCCTTTCTATAATTTGCTTAGCCTTGAATTTCTTACCTAAGTTGAGGGAGGGTGGTGACTTTGAATATAATGTGTTAATGTATGCATGGATAGCATAACCCAGTAAATACTAGTATACTTATTCTTTTTTGTGTTTCTAGAATCTAGTCATATTAAAATATAAATCATTAAACTTTATTTCTGTAACATCATTCTTGTTTCCTTATTATTTGGAAGCCAAAAGAAATTTCAAGAAAGGTTTACTCTGGAGAACGAGCCCTACTCATTTTGTGGTGGTTGTTTATACACTGTTCATACTTTAACTATAATCTCTGTCATACTTAATATCTTGACATGAAATTGTGTATACAATTACCTTGTAACAGAAGAACCAAACCCCAGCGTCAAGTCATCAAGCAAGGCATTTCCCCATGTAGAAGCTGCTATTCACAAGCCTTTTGGTCATTTTGTATGCACCATTCGACCCTATTGCCTTACGTATAGTTACTTGGTAAGTCTAAAAACCCATTTCACACATACCCTTCAAGAATGTTCGGGCTAAAGTGATTCTGCATTACCATTTTCTTCTTTCTTCTTTGTTTTGGCGTAAATCTTGGTGAAAAATATGAAGTTTTTACTGATATGCGCAAATGGTGGTATACCATTTCAGATCCTTCCTACACAATTTGCACTCACAAACGGGCTCATCAACAAGAAATATGATTTGATTATAAGAGATGAATGGCAAAGGTCGTGGAATTTAATGTTACGTCCTTTTGGTACTAGCGTGTGCATTAGAGGTGGATGGAGTAAACTTCGTGATACACATTGCTTAAAGGAGGGAGATCAAATAATGTTTGAGGTGGTTACTGATGGAACAAAACCAGTATGGAAATTTCATGGTAAGTGTCTTTTATTTTTTTTTCATCTTATATACGATACACTATGACTATATTTGGTAAGATCTTGCATAAAGCAGTTTTTAGCTTAATGGAAGAAAGCACTTAGCGTTCTAGGAGAGCGTAATTCATTTTCATTTGTAGCATTTCAGTTCTTATTCTTATCACTGGTTTCTATCAGTATATAAATATTATTTCTGCTCTTTGATACTCATTTTTATCACCTACTTCCCACAAATTACACCTTTTCAAAAGTTTAATCAACCAAAGTGGAAAATGATTTGAGAAGTGTAATATTTCTCACAAAAAAATCTTTTCCACATTTTACGGTCTATTAAAAAGTGCCTCTGAAACAAAATAATTTATATACTCCATGATATTTCTGTATAGAAAATGTACATAGAGTGTTATATAACATTGTCTTTTCATTTCTCTTAGAGTCCTTTTTATCTAATTGCATTTGTTATAAGAATGGTGCTTCATCTTTCATAATGTGATTCACTCCATTTAGTAACTTAAGTTTGACGATCGAGTTTGTTAAGGTGCCCTGGCCCTAAGTTCCATTGAGATAAATTTTCAAAGAGTAGTTGGGAAAATTCACTTGCTTCCGAACAATACTTGATGAATAATATCTAGAAAGTTTTTTCCTGTTAAAGAAAAATAAGCTGTGTGTTTTCTTGTGTTACTTAGGTAGTCTTCCAACAGTTCTTCTTCAACTTTTTCTAGAAAATCATTCTTTGCCACTCTTCAAAGTTCATTAGACTTTTTTTTCGTTACATAGTTCTCATCTCCTTAAGCCTTTTCTTTCAAAATAACTTGGAAGCCTAAAAAGTTTCAAGAGTTTTATGGTTGATGTATTGTCTCTCAAAACTGTAATTATTTTAAGAAAAACTTTAATTAAAAAACCATGTAAATGTTTTACAAGAGCTTGAAGATCATGTAACCCTACAAAGAATGTGTTATGAACCTCAAACAACAATTAATATTGATTAATAGCAACACTTAGTACATGGAAATAGTAAATAACATGATAACCATTAACGACATTAGGATAGGAACAAAAAGAAAGTAGGGGGAGAGACAGATCCACAGAGAGAAATAGACGAGGGAGAGAGAGACCAGAGAGGGGGGAAGTTTCTAACAACATTCAGCCTACTATACTACTGCTACTATTCCCCTATTTAACTATTCATTACAATGTACCTGACCCGTAACCCGGATCCCAGATATAGGCCAAAAGCCTTTGTGGTGATATTTTAGTTCTTCCGCGTCTCCTAATTGGCCCAATTCTTGCATCTGCAGACAGCCCAATATCCTCTTTGAGCCCAAATTCCTCATCCATCATGACAGAATGTCATAGAATGTAGTCAACATTTTAAACACTTGTGCTTTCTAGCAGGTTTGACATTACTAACTTACATAAACTAATGTACTTTTGTAGGCAAAATTTCTGGAGAATGCAAGAATCAATCAAGGGGTTGACTGAACAATGAAGTTTGTTGGTGACAGAAAAGATATGGAACACTGAAACAGAATCTCTGTTTCTCGGTTGACTCAATATACGGTTCACAACCTCAACAATGCATGTCATGTTTTGTTCCAGAAAACACGATGCAAGGAAGTAACTAATGGCTCATCGGAGGTTTCTAACTGTGAATACGGTGTTTCGGTGTAGCAGGAAAAGAGGTTGTAAAGGTGTTTTGGGTGCTATTTCTTGGCCAGGGCGGATGCAACATAGGAATGTCGGGTTCAACTGAACTAAGTGCTTTCGACGTGGAACATATATTTTTGTGAAAAAGTCCACCAAAAATGCAAAAATTAGTATGTATGAACCCATAGCTTTACCAATACAATGAGTTCAATCCTAAGAACATTGGAGGTTGAACCCATAGAATTCAAATCCTAAATCCGCCCTTGAACAAGGGTGTGATATGTTCATGTATTGTGACCAGCTCGAGAATTTCTCATGGATTGCTAACATCCTTCAGACTTTTCTGCTTCATATTCTTGCACCTAAAGGATTGATCTAGTGGTTAATAAAATGGGTGAGAACTTTGGAGATCAGGATTCAAATTCCATCTGAGATAAAATGCTAGGTGACTTGTTTCTGTCTGTTTAAGTCATGGTAGGCAGAATTATTGGTAAGGTGTATTTGTGGGAGGCAAGCTGACATTATTGAAAAATAAGAACACTTTCTGAATGAGCTGTGTTCATGTTATGACTCGATCCACCGTCATCAACTTCCATGAATTCCTTTGAAAGATTTGGGAACTTATCCATTTGTTTAATGATTTGTTCCATTTTTCCTGCCTAAGTTATATATATAGCTGATTGAGCTGGTTTAACCCATTGGGTGTTCATTACAAAACTCTTTCTCCCAACTGTTGCGAGAAACGGAGAAGTGATCCTTCAAATACCTCAAATATGGCCTTTAATCACCCCTTTATTTTTGTTTCGACATTTATCTTTGGGGGACCAATGTTGGAAATTGCTGACTAGTAGTTGTTCGTGTAGCAAATCAACTACAGTAGTTGTGTTTTAGGGGGAAAGAGTCAAATTTGCCCATTTACTATTTAAAATTGATCAATTTTGCGCCTTTTTAAACTTTTGGTCTAATATTAAATTCACTAGTTCAAAAAAGTCTTATCCTGTAAGCTAGGGCTGCTCGGTGGGCCGAGCCTGAACCGGACCGGATCGGGCCCGCGGTCCTAACGGGCTTGGTGGCCCTGGTGGGCCGGTCCTGGGTGGGCCGGTCTTGGTGGGCCTCCTGAGCCCGTCACGGGCTGGTCTTCATGGTTGAGCCCACGAGCCCGGGACCGTTTAGCCCGGGACCGGCAGGCGGGCCTGCGGCGGGCCTGGCGGGCCCAACGGCTATTTTTCAAAAAAAAAAAAAAAAAAAAATCTCCAACGGCCATATTTAAAATCTAGCCGTTTGGGCTGAAAATATGACCGTTTTTTAAGTTAAAAAAAATGGCCATTTGGCCCCCAAACTTTATTTTAACCCCAAACTTTATATAATTACACTTTTCCCCATTTCTCAACTATAAATACCCCCTCATTCTTTCATTTTTATTCACCAATTCATCAATATCTCTCAATATCTCTCAATCTCTCTCAATCTCTCTACTACAATTACTTAATTTATTGTTGAAATTTCGTGAAAAATTGTGAAGTTGTTGAATTGAAGTTTTCAAGTGTTCAACGATTTTCAATTTTCAAGAAGTTGTTCGGCAATCCGGTAAACTCGTTTCAACTCTTACGTTTTTAGAATATATTTTTGTGTGGTTTAGTTTGCATAATTATAATTAATATGGCATTTACTTTGAAAAAAATGTTTGGTAAAGGAAAAGATAAAACCGGTGAAAGTAGTGGCCAACCAACTACCCTTCCCCCGGCTCCCCGACCTAGAAAAGATAAGCAAGTTGAAAGTAGTCGCCAACCTAGACGTCCTCCTCCTTCCGTAATTCTTGATAGTGATCACCCTTGTTTTCAATTTACCGATAGTGAATTTTATCATAATGTTGCACCAGGTGATAGATTAGATGATGAAATTATGAATGCTCTTTATCCTAATGAAACCATCTTAGAAAATAATGAGGAAAATGAGGATGATGATGAAACTCAAGCACCGGATTTAGATGATACACCTACTAGTCCTCTTAATAACCCAAGTGATGCACCGGTCGACCCACCTGTAGAAACTCCTACTTTTAATAGAGAACCTGCTAAACGCCTAGAAACATCATTAGTTTGGAATTTTTTTACTCAAGTAAGAGAAAAAAATAAGGCTAAGTGTAAAACTTGTGGGAAATTAATGTCGCATAAATATGTAGGAGACCGTAGCGGCACAGGTAGTTTGACTAGGCACATAAAAACACACCCTAGAGATAAGGCTAGATTTTTTCAAATGAAAGCGCAGCTAGAGGGGACAAGTGTAGATTCTGCGGTTAACCCTAGTACAGGTTCAAATCTAGTTCAACCAGGAATTAACACTGTCACTGGAGGTATTTTATATTACGATCCAAATAGAGATCGTGAAGAATTAGCAAAGATGATTACTGTTATGTGCTTACCTTATACTTTTGCTTCTAATCCTAATTGGGTTCATTATATTAGAAGAGTGTTTAATCCTACTTATAAAGGTTGGCCTCGCGCAACAGTTAAGAGTGATATTTATAAATTCAAACATGAATATGAACAATATTTGCGGTATTTATTTACTCATATACCTAATCGGATTTCTATTACTACTGATATTGGTAGAAGTGGTAATGATTGTGATTACCTAACTGTTACAAGTCATTGGATAGATGAGGAATGGATAATGCAAAAACGCATAATTGCATATAGAATAATTAATTCGCGTCACACAGGTAAGTTTATAGCTAACACTGTTGCAGATATTTGTAGATATTTTTGCTTTAGCGATAAAATAATGGCAATTTCAATGGATAATGCTTCTAGTAACACCAGTGCTATAGGCATGCTTACAACAACACTAAATCCTGCATTTACTAATATTTTCCATGTTAGATGTATTTGTCATATTTATCATTTAATTGTCGGTGATGGTATGCGAATATTAAACATAGAAATTGAAAAGGTTAGAATGACTCTTAATTGGCTTTTTTATTCAAACCGTAGAAGTAGACTTAGAGAGTATTTTAGGATATTTATGAACTTGCTATAAATGAAATGAAACAAAAGTTTAAAAAATATTTTTTTCCTATCCCTCCTATTTATGGTCTTGCTGCAATGCTAAATCCTACAATGAAATTGGGAGGTCCTCATTTTTGGTATTCAAATATTTATAAGGCTTTAGATCTTTCAAATGAGGAAATTGCGACACTTGCAGATGCAAAAGCTTCAATTAAGATTAACGCTCAAACAGTTTATAATGCTTATCAACTTGCCTTAGAGCATGCTAGGCCAACTATTCCAACCCCTACTTCGTCTAGCTCACAATCCTCTAAAAGAGTTGCGGGCTTAAAAGCTCTTAAATCTTGGACGGAGTTCAGGGGGTCTCAAGGTGAAAATTATGATGAAACTTCACATCTAAATGAGCTTCAAGTTTATTTATCTCAGGGACTTGAAAAGGAGAATCCAGACGGCTCTTTTGATCTTTTGGAATGGTGGAAGGCAAGGGAAAAACATTTTCCTGTTCTTGCAAGGATGGCTCGGGATATTTTATCAATTCAAGCTTCAACTGTTGCATCAGAGAGCGCTTTCAGTCAAGCAAGACTGCAAATAGGTGATCATAGAGCGTCTATGAGGGATAGCTTGGAAAAATCAGTATTGTTTAGAGATTGGATCCGCTCGGAAAGAAGAAACTTTGGAATTGCAGAAGCACAACCGGCGATAGATGAAGCTTATGAAGAAATGATAGCGGAACTTGCGGAGGATTCGGCTTCGCCCGGAAGTGGTGATGAACAAGCTTCTTTTCCACCACCACCAACGCAACCTCCTCCGAACCTTGAAGGATTTATGAGATTTGTTAGAGATAATACATAGAATAATATGTAACTTGTATTTTGGCACATCTTCCTTAGTTTTTTTCCTTCTAATGGTGGTATTAGTACCTTGTTGTGCTCATTCCATTGGGGGAAGGATGACTAAGAAAGATATGTCATTTTTTGGTAATAAAATTTATTGCTTCTACCCATGAGCTTCTTTTCGCAATATTTCTTTGTCTATACTTAGAATTATTTATAAGCTACAATATATACATAATATACAATATATATACTACAAGAAAATATATAAGAGAATATATATACATAAGATACAATATAATATACTACAAGAAAATATATTATGCGAAAATATATACATAATATACAATATATATACTACAAGACAATATATTATGCGAATATATATACATAATATACAATATATATACTAAAAGAAAATATATTATGCGAATATATATACATAAGATACAATATATATTACTACAAGAAAATATATTATGCGAATATATATACATAAGATACAATATATATACTACAAGAAAATATATAAGAGAATATATATACATAAGATACAATATAATATACTACAAGAAAATATATTATGCTACAATATATACATAATATACAATATATATACTACAAGAAAATATATTATGCGAATATATATACATAAGATACAATATATATACTATAAGAAAATATATAAGAGAATATATATACATAAGATACAATATAATATACTAAAAGAAAATATATTATGCTACAATATATACATAATATACAATATATATACTACAAGAAAATATATTATGCGAACATATATACATAAGATACAATATATATACTACAAGAAAATATATTATTATGCGAATATATATACATAAGATACAATACATATACTAAAAGAAAATATATAAGAGAATATATATACATAAGATACAATATAATATACTTCAAGAAGTGATATTTATGCATGACAATTTAGTGTTTTACTATTGTTTTGTTATTTTCTTTTTCGTCACGCACTTTAATAATTAGATATACATATATACTACATATATATTTTTAATATAGCCATGATACTACAAGAAATTGTCTTAAAAAAAAAACCCGCTAGGCCCGCGAAGCCCACGAGCCCGGCCCGTTAAGCACAGGACCATGTGGGCTTAGGCCCGTCACGGGCCGGTTCCACCCATTAAGCCCACGAAGACCGGGACCGCCAGGCCCGGGACCGCCAGAGCCCGGGACCACGAAGCCCGGGACCGCGAGGCCCGGCCCGTTAGGCCCACTAAGGCCCGGGCCCGGGACAAAATACAGCATTACTGTAAGCCCTACTGGAGCTCCAATTTGAGCTGTAGTTTAAATCATAGTAAAAAATTGTGGGTTAAATTTAGATATTTGAGGAATTTGGGCAGACGGAGTCCACTCATTTTACGTTGGAGCTTCACTAACGATAAGGTCATATACAAGATGATTAACAACTTGTTTCGATGGTTGTTATGTATCGTTTCATAATGTATCGTATCATACTGTATTGTATTGTATCGTTTGATAAATACAATGTTTGGATAGACTTATGTTGTTTGTCATTGTTTCATGATATCACACTGTGATGACCCGGCTAGTCATCTCATGAGTTACCGCGCCGTTTCTCCCATTTCTGCTTCTTACTGCTTTGTCTATTGGTTCTATATGTGATCGGGTTGGTTGACTCGGGTTCGGAAAGGATTTGGTAAGGTTTGAGACACTTAGTCTCTTTTGAGGAAACTTAAGTTGGAAAAGTCAACCGGATGTTGACTTCTGTGTTAGAGGGCTCAGATGTGAGTTTTAATGGTTTGGATAGCTTCGGGAGGTGATTTGGGACTTAGGAGCGTGATCGGAATGTGTTTTAGAGGTCCGGAGTAGATTTAGGCTTGAATTGGTGAAATTGAATTTTTGGCGGTTTTCCAGTTGATAGGTGAGATTTTGATATAGGGGTCGAAATAGAATTCTGAGAGTTGCAGTGGTAACGTTGTGTCATTTGGGATGTGTGTACAAAATTTTAGGTCATTCGGGCGTGGTTTGATTGGGTTTTTGATCAAAAGCGTAATTTAGAGGATTTTGGAATTCTTAGGCTTGAATCCAATGCGAATTTGGTGTTTTGAGCATTTCGAAGGTTGGAACAAGTTTGAATGATGTTATGGGATATGTTGGCATGTTTGCTTAAGGTCCCAGGAGCCTCGGGTGAGTTTCGGGTGGTCAATCGGACCATTTCCTGTTGTTGAGAATTGCAGAAAAACTGTTGAGTATTGCAGAGAAATTTGACATTCGCGTTCGCGAACAGGTCCTCGCGTTGGCAAAGGGTTAGTTGGTGAAGGCTGAGATTTTAGCCTTCGCGTTCGCGAGGAAGGCTCCGCGTTCGCGAAGGGCTGGGTGATTATGCATCGCGTTCGCGAGAAGGGGAACACTTTCGCGTAGAGGAAGTTGGGCAGCTGGGTTTCAAAGTGTTTTGTTCATCGCGTTCGCGAGAGGGTGAGCGCATTCGCGAAGGGTTAGGCGGTGGAACCATCGCATTCACGAGTGGCAGGACGCGATCGCGAAGAAGAATTTTTGGTCAAAGTTGGTTTGTGCTTTGTGAACGCGAGGCGTTGACCGTGTTCGCGAAGAATGAATTGAGGCCTGGGCAGAATGTTTAAATAGTCGTCTTGTCCGCGATTTTGGGGTTTATTTTCACCATTTTTGAGCGATTTTGGAGCTTTTTGAAGAGGATTGAAGAGGATTTAAGGGGAAACACTTGGAGGTAAGATTCATGGACTTAATACTCGATTCTAATGTGAATTCTACCTAATTAATAATGGAAATTTAAGCAAAACAATTGAAGAACTAGGGCTTAATGGGATTTGAGGGGTCGTTTGTGGTTGGATTTTGATGCTTTTGGTATGAATAAACTCGGGGAGTCATAAGGAATCCATTGATGTGATTTTTATCGAAATCCGAGACGTGGGCTCGGGGGTCGGGTTTGGCCAATTTCGGGATTTGTGTTATAATTTGATTATTTTCGTGTGGACTTCGATCCTTTAGCGTATTCTAATGTTATAATTCTGATTTTGGGTAGATTCGGCGCGAGTTGAGGCCGATGAGAGAGGCAAAGGTGTCGCGAAGTCGTATTTTCATCCGGTTTGAGGTTAGTAACCATTGTAAATCTGGAACTGAGGGTACAAACCCCGATATTTCGAATTGTGTTGATAAATGAGGTAACACACATGCTAGGTGATGAGCGTGTGGGCATGTACCGGTAGGGATTGTGACTTGGTCCATCCCGTAGCGACTATTACGCCGCGTATTTGATTTGAAATCTTATAATATTCCGTATTTTAGACATTTACAATGTATTATGGGTTGTACGCCATGTTTGGGGCCTTCTGCCGACCTGTTGAGATCCTTAGGGGCATTTTTACTGTGTTTCCTCACTCTATTTGTTTGAAAGCATATCCTCAGTCATGTTTTACCTGTTTATTGTTTAAAAACTGGTTTTATCACTGTACTTCTTAAAATGTGAGAAATGTTCTGACTGAGTTCCCTGATTCCTACTGTTATGCCTGAGCGTCTGTAAGGTTAATGACTGAGAGAGGTTGAGGACCTAATGGTGAGGATATATGTATATATATATATCTGTACGCCACAACGATACTTATATGGATCGGGCTGCACGCTGTAGCAATATATATATTGGATCGGCTTGCACGCCGCAGCGATATGATGCTTGGTCTGTAGGAGCCCCTCCGGAGTCTGTACACCCCCAATGAGCGTAGTCGACTATAAACTATGGATCGGGCTGCACGCCGTAGCGGTTACTATGATTATTACTATTATGAGATATTATTGAGCCTGAGTGCTGAGAGTGAGTACTGAGTGACTGAGAGGCTGCCCGAGAGGCCATATTCTGAGTGATACCTTGCCCGAGGGGCCCATTTATGATATTTTTACTGATTTCACCATTCTTTTAAAATGAAGCCTCTGTTGAAAAATTGTTAAGTAAATGATTTCAAGTATTCCAATTGAAACTGAAGATTTTATGACGAGACTATTTTTTAAACTGTGGAGTTTGATATGTTCTTCTGTTGTTTACTCCTTTATATGATTTTAACTGCTCGTCACTGCTTTTCAGACCTTATTTACTTTAGTTACTTACTGAGTTGGCGTACTCACTTTACTCCCTGCACCTTGTGTGCAAATCCAGGTGCCCGAGCGGCAGGGTGAGGGTCCTCAACATTATTAGAGTTTGCCAGAGATTGCAAGGTAGATGCATGACGTCCGCAACCCTGATTTCCTCCTTCCTATCTTGTTCTTTTCTGCATTTTAGACTTATGATGTATTTGACAGTCGGTTGTATATTTAGAGGCTCTAGACTCGTGACACCAGATGTTTGGGCTGTGTTGTTTTAATGTTTTATTGATTTCTGCACATTTTTAGTTGTTTTAAACACTTCTTATGAAAATTGTTATTTAAACCCGTGTTAGAAAAATGGTTTTATAAAAGGAATTCGTTGTGGTTATATGGTTAGTTTGGCTTGCCTAGTAATGTGATAGGCGCCATTACGATCGGGCATTTGGGGTCGTGACAAGTTGGTATCAGAGCCTAGGTTACATAGGTCTTGCGAGTCATGAGCCGGTTTAGTAGAGTCTCGCAGATCGGTACAGAGACGTCTTTATTTATCCTCGAGAGACTGTAGAACCTTTAGGGAAAACTTCATATTCTTGAAATTCTTGTCGTGCGAATCTGTTGACCCCAGAACTAAACTTCTGTTATTCCATTCTCTCACAGATGGTGAGGACACGTGCTACCAGGCAGGATGGACGACTACCAGTACCACCAGCTAAGGCCACTAGAGGCCGAGGACGTAGTCAAGGCCATGACAGGGGTAGGGGTGTAACCCGCATAGAAGCTAGGGCAGCACTTGCAGATCCACCCGTCGCCCCAGTTCAGTATCATGTCCCAGTTGTGGACGCTGCAGTAGCACCAGCTCAGGCACCAACTGTGCCTATTATATATGATTCCAGGCCTTCAGGAGGCTTTAGCTCAGATTTTATTAGTGTGTACCGGTCTGGCTCAGGCGGTCTCAGTTACTACGGCCGCAGTTACTTCTCGGGCCGGGAGAGGCACCTAGACTCCCGTTGCTCGCACACCTGAGCAGATTGTGCAAGGACTTCAGACACCGGGGGCACCTCCAACCTAGCCGGTTGCACCAGCTTAGGAGTATGTGGTACTATTTATGCCTTACGACGAGCAGCGTCGACTAGAGATGTTTGGTAGACTCCAGCATCCAACTTTCAATAGCGCAGAGGACGAGGATGCCTAGGGTTTCTTGGATAAGTGCAGAGGATGCTTTGTACAACAGGTATTCTAGAGACTAGCGGTGTAGCATTTACTACCTTTTAGTTTTCTGGGGTTGCCTTTACTTGGTGGGAGGCTTATGAGCGGCGTAGGCCTGTTGGTGCAGCGCCCCTTACCTGACAGCAGTTCTCTGTTCTCTTTCTAGAGAAATATGTGCCACAGTCTCACTGAGAGGAGCTACACAGGCAGTTTGAGCAGTTGCGTCAGGGAGAGATGATTGTGACACAATATGAGATGCGGTTCTTTGAGTTAGCTCATCATACGGTCTGGTTGGTTCCGACAGATAGAGAGAGGATTAGGAGGTTTGTTGATGGCCTCACTTATCAGCTTCGTATTCTCAAGACCAGAGAGAGGGTGACTGGTGCTACCTTTGAGGAGGTTGTAGACATTGCTCAGGAGATTGAGTCAGTTCGTCCCCAGGAGCGAGAGTAAAGGGAGGCCAAGAGGCCTCGAGGATCTGGTAGCTTTGGTAGTGCTCCTTCGAGGGGACAATTTCAGCACGGTAGAGGTCGTCCATTCAGGCAGGCTCAGTCAGCTCGCCCAGCTTATCGTGGGGCATCATCGGGTCATGGTTCTCACAGTTCTCATCAGGGCCATTCATCATTCAGTGCCTTTCCAGCCCAGAGTTCGTCCTGTGCTCCATTAGTTCAGGATTATTCCATGTCAAGTCCTTCTACTGGTCATTTCGGTGCCAGAGGTTCCCTCCAGTCCCTATCTCTAGCACTGGGAAGTTGTTATGAGTGTGCAGAGTTTGGACATATGAGGAGGCAGTGTCCTCGTCTTCTTGAGGGTCCGTCTCAATAGAGGGGTCAGCCCTCGACTTCAGCTCCAGTTACTTCACCACCCGCTCAGGCAGCTAGGGTTGGGGGTTAGTCAGCCAGGGGTCGTCCTAGAGGGGGAGGTCGATCAGGTGGTGGTTAGGCTCGTTTCTATGCCCTCCCAGGTAGACCAGATGCTGTTGCTTCAGATGTTGTTATTACATGTATTGTTTTCGTCTGCCACAGAGATGCTTCTGTACTATTTGATCCTAGTTCCACCTTTTCTTATGTGTCATCATACTTTGCCCGTTATTTGGATACGCCCCGTGAGTCACTTGTTTCACCTGTTCATATATCTACTCTGGTGGGCGATACTGTTGTTGTAGACCGTGTGTACTGGTCGTGTGTGGTGACTATTGGGGATTTGGAGACCCAAGTGAATCTATTATTATTATGTATGGTGAATTTCGATGTTATTTTGGGCATGGATTGGCTATCTTCGTGTCATGCTATTCTGGACTATCATGCTAAGACAGTCACATTGGTATACCGGATGCGCCACGAATTGAGTGGCGAGGTTTGACTGATTATGTTCCTAGTAAAGTGATCTCATTCTTGAAGGCCAACATATGGTTGGGAAGGATTGTCTTTCGTTGCTAGCCTTTGTGAGAGATGTCGATGCAATGACTCCCAGTATTGATTCTGTTCCAGTTGTGAGGGATTTTTCCGATGTGTTTCCTGCAGACCTGCCGGGCATGCCACCAGACAGGGATATTGATTTTGGTATTGACATGGTGCCAAACACTCACCCATTTCTATTCCGCCGTATCGTATAGCACCAGCGGAGTTGAAGGAGTTAAAGTCCCAGCTTTAGGAACTCCTTGATAAGGGGTTCATTCGGCCTAGTGTATCGCTTTGGGGTGCGCCGATCCTATTTGTGAAGAAGAAGGATGGCACTATGAGGATGTGCATCGATTATAGGCAATTGAACAAATTAACAATTAAGAACAAGTATTATTTGCCTCGCATTGATGATTTGTTTGCCCAGCTTCAGGGAGCGAGAGTGTTCTCCAAGATTAATTTCCGTTCAGGTTATCACCAATTGAAGATCAGGGACTCAGATATTCTTAAGGCACCTTTCAGGACCCGATATGGTCATTATGAGTTCTTGATGATGTCTTTTGGGCTAACCAATGCCCCAACAACGTTCATGCATTTGATGAACAGCGTGTTCCGGCCTTATCTCGACTAGTTTGTCATAGTCTTCATTGATGATATTCTGGTGTATTCGTGTAGTCACGATGAGCACGCAGAGCATTTGAGAGTTGTGTTGCAGAGATGAGGGAGGAGAAACTTTATGCAAAGTTCTCCAAGTGTGGGTTTTGGCTCAGTTCAGTGGCTTTCTTGGGGCACGTGGTGTCCAATGAGTGTATTCAGGTTGATCCGAAGAAGATAGAGGTGGTTCAGAGTTGGCCCAAATCGTCCTCAGCCATAGAGATTCGCAGCTTTCTTGGTTTGGGGGGTTATTATCACCAGTTTGTTCAGGGATTCTCATCTATCGCATCGCCCTTGACCAAGTTGACTTAGAAGGGTGCTTCTTTTGTATGGTCGAATGAATGTGAGGAGAGCTTTCAGAAGCTCAAGACAGCCTTGACCACAGCTCCAATGTTAGTTTTGCCATTAGCTTCAGGTTCATATACCATGTATTGTGATGCTTCGAGAGTTGGTATTGGTCGTGTATTGATACAGGAGGGTAGAGTTATTTCTTATGCTTCTCGTTAATTGAATCCCCATGAGAAGAACTACCCCGTTCATGATTTGGAGTTGGTTGCCATAGTTCACACGTTGAAGATTTGGAGGCGTTATTTGTATGGTGTGTCTTGTGAGGTATTTACTGATCATCGTAGCCTCCAACACTTGTTCAAACAAAAGGATCTCAATTTGAGGTAGAGAAGGTGGTTGGAGTTGCTTAAGGATTATGATATCACTATATTGTACCATTCGGAAAAGGCTAATGTACTGGCCGATGCTTTGAGCCGAAAGGCGGTGAATATGGGGTGTTTGGCATATATTCCAGTTGGGGAGAGACCTCTTGTAGTTGATGTTCAGGACTTGGCCAATCGGTTCGTGAGGTTGGATATTTTGGAACCCAGTCGGGTATTGGCTTGTGTGGTTTCTCGGTCTTCCTTATATGATCGCATCAGAGAGCACCAGTATGATGATCTGCATTTACTTGTCCTTAAGGACAGAATTCAGCACGATGATGCCAAAGATGTGACCATTGGTGATGATGGGGTGTTGAGAATGCAGGGTCGGATATGTGTGCCCAATGTGGATGGGCTTCTGGAGTTGATTCTGAAGGAGGCCCATAGCTCGCGGTATCCATTCATATGGGTGCCGCAAAGATGTATCAGGATCTGAGACAGCATTATTGGGGGAGAAGAATGAAGAAGGATATTGTGTGATTTGTAGCTCGGTGTCTCAATTGTCAGCAGATGAAATATGAGCATCAGAGACAGGGTGGCTTGCTTCAGCGGATGGATATTCCGGAGTGGAAGTGGGAGCGGATCACCATGGACTTTGTAGTTGGTCTCCCACGGACTTTGAGGAAGTTCAATACTATTTGGGTGATTGTGGATCGACTGACCAAGTCCGCGCACTTCATTCCTGTGTGTACTACCTATTCTTCAGAGCGGTTGTCAGAGATCTATATCCGAGAGATTGTTCGTTTGCATGGTGTCCCAGTTTCCATCATCTCAAATAGGGACACTCAGTTTACTTTGCAGTTTTGGAGGTCTGTGCAGCGGGAGTTGGGTACTCAGGTTGAGTTGAGCACAGCTTTTCACCCTTGTAAGCACGTGATTTTTGCCCTATATGAGAATCACTCCCAAAAAATTCAAATAAAATGATTTTCCTTGGTGTGCAATTTTGTGATATTTTTTGATAATTATTTGTATTTGTCTGTGTTTGTTTATTTGTTAAATTAATAAAAAATACAAAAATATGTCGCATTTGCATGTAGGATTTAATTCTTTAATTGTTACTAATTAAATTTGTTTACAAAAAATGAAAATTACAAAAATAGACATCTTTTGCATTTTTAGCATTTAATGTCCAAATATACAATTTTATGCTTAATTATTTCTTAATTATGCGTTAATTATTATGGGGAGTTAATTTGCGCTTTTATAGCTTAATTTAGTTCTTAATAATAATTTAAGTATTTTTATAATTTAGTTTTAGAAAATAAAAGGAAAAAAGAGAACAAAAATACAAAGAAAAATCGGATTGGGTCACTTTTTCAAATTTCAACCCCAGGCCCAAATAATTGCCCAATCTTCCCCATGACCCGGTCCACTTCAAACCGGGTTGACCCGGTCCGCCCCATAACTAAACCATCCGCCCAACCCCCTCCCATTTTTCATTTTTCTTGTTGAAACCCAAAAAACAAACCCTAAAAACTAAAACACCCGCCCCCATCCATCTTCTTCTCCAAGCTTCCTCACACCCCATCTATGGATGCCCTTGCATCGTCTTCTTCAAACACCCAGATGCGTTGGTGATCCAAACAAAGGCCAACGAACAGGTCGTCGCCACTGCTGCTCCTTCTGCTTCACATCCATCGCGACTTCATCTTCATCGTTCGACGTCAAGCTCGAGTTTGAGCTCGACGTCCATGGCAGCCCTCAACCGCACGTCCAAAAAGACCAGTTGTTCAAGCTTTTCCTTCTCCGACCATGGATGACCCCAGCTGCGTCTTCATCTTCTCCGTTGAGCTCCCAAGGCCGAAAATCTCACGTTGCTGCTTCTGTTTCCGGCGTCGACCAGTTGCTTCTGTTTGCTGCATCGACCAGTCCACTACTTGCTCCACCATCAAGCAAGCAAGATTTCATGGCTACTGCCCGCCATCAACCAAGCAGGCCACGCTGCTGTGGTTGCTTTCATGGCTACTGCCCGCGCCAGCTTCTTCACGTAACCAATCGCACCCCAGCTTCTTCACGTAACTTGATGCTGCGTCGAACCTCCATCGCTTCTGCCGCATCGACTATTGTTGTTGCTTCAGTTGTCGTTTGGTCGAGCTTTGGTCGAGGTTTGTCGAAACAGTCCGTACATATTCGTGTCATTTCCGGTTAGTTTGATTTTGAGTTTTATTTTGTCCGTATTTTGTTTTGATATTCTCGAATCTAAAATCGGCAAATGTTTGTTTTGTTCATGTCTATCGTTTGAATTAATTTTTTAGTTTGTTCATGTGCTTTGTTAAATTAATTTTTCAGATTTCAAATGAAAGATTAATTAGTTGTTTTTCATGTTTGTATTATTGTTTAAATATTTGTTAGTTTGTTAGATTCAAATTGAAATTTAATTAATTATTTCTTCAATTTGTTTCATGTGTTGTTATGTATTTTCCAGAAAATTATTAATGTTGTTTGAATCGTTTTAATCCGTCATGTTTGTTGTTTAAAAAAATAGATTTAGTTCATGTTCATCTTTGCTTAAAGTTCATGTTTAATACAGTGATTTAATGTGAGTTTATGTTTGTTTTTGATTTGTTGATTTAGTTTGAATCATGTATTTTGTTGTTTCTTTGCTCATTCATTTTTGGTCTAAGTTAACCAGGATTGGTTCCCGATATGGTTAATTTACTTCCATTAATTTTGAGTTGTGTTGTTCATCGTGTTCATATGATTTGTTGTTGAAGATTGTTGAGAAATTGGTCATCTTGGCTATATTTTGGTTAAGTTTTGATTAATTGATTGTTTAAAGCTGATGGGGGTAGTTTGGTAAATTGCAGTATCGTTCAGGGGTAAAATGGTAATTGCAATAAGGTCGGAGAGGTAGTTTGGTAATTGAACATTATTATAATTGTTTATGTAGGTATGGGGGACAAAATATAATGGGGTGGTGTTTGATATAATTGTTTAACATAATGGGGGACAAGACAAAACATAATGGGGAGGAATATTGTATTTATTTAATGTAGGCATGGGAGACAAATTATAATGGGATTGGGTGGAGGTATTTATTTAATGTAGGCATGGGGGACAAAGTTTAAAATAAAGAAAACATTAAGTAGTGGGGACAAAGCATGCCTTGGGGGAATAATTTGGGGTTGAGAATTGAAGACTTGTCTTGCTATATATATAGGGTCATTTGACACATTTTAGAGACTTGAAGATTAAGAGGGAAGATGACCCGATTTGAACATTAAAAAAAAACAAATTTTTACACTCGAGAGCGGACAAACCTGAAACATTTTGAGAGTAAAAGAGAAATGCAATTTAAACTTTCACTCGAATAATTTCCGTTTGCTTTTCTCGAGTGTTATTCAAAAATCATTAAACTACTGCATCTTGTGTCATTTGCTCTTCTGCTTTGACTACGATTGCACTTTGGTATTGCTGAGTTTTCAATCTGTTACTGGGTTATTCTACTGGTTGTTACTGGTTTGCGGTGTTGCTGAATCTGCTGTTGCTGTGGTATTATTGTTGCTGACTTCTCCTTCTTTTGTTCTTGTACTGCTGTTTCCAGGTACACATTTGTATACTCTCGGATTGATGAGAAATGAAATATTAATCAGGCGTCGTTCCTGTTGAATTCCTCCTGTTTAGATTTGTGGTTGAATATAATTTTTCTTTCTTTGTATAAAGATGTAGTTGAATGACTAATGAGTAATGAGGTTGCATATGTATAACTTCTTCATCTAATAATATTAGTTTAAATTAATCGAAGAATAGTTAATCTGTTTTTGATATTATTGTGCGTCAATCTCATGTTCCAGTGTTATTAAAAATAGAATATAGAACGGAAACAATCTCTCTTTGTACAAACTCGATTGCAATTTTCCATTTGCATTAGTCGTAAGTTAATAACTAATAAGTTACGTATTTTTCAGCATGTAATTAATTGAGGGATTTTTTTTATTTTTAGAGACAAACTTAATAGAAGAAATGTAGTCATTGTAGGTTTATCCTTTTAAATAAAATGAGACGAGCCTCGACAAACAAAAATGCACAAGCTGTGGGGCCCTCTAAATGTATATATTAAAATACTTAGAATTCGGGACAGGCCGTTTAGCGAATTTTTATGGCCTTCCCAAAATAACAATACGCTAGTTGCTTTAGGACGCGCCTTAATAAACCTTACCTTCTTAAACTTGGGTGCACATTTATGTGACCCAAATCCAAATCTCAACGGAGTCGAAATGTGTCTCTAATCATGGGTACGTTGATTGTGACGTGGTTCGGGATGCGTGTCCATGACATTGTAAATTCCTTTTAAAAAATAAGAATGAGATGAGCCTCGCCGAATAAAAATATAAAATTGTGGGGCCCTCAGTAAATATTTGCTTTAAAATTGCTTAGACTTCGGGATGGATCGTTTAGCAAAATTCCACGGCCCTACCCAAAGTAAATGATACGCTAGTCGCTTTAGGCGCGCCTTTAACAATTTAATTTTCCTAAACTCGGGTGCACATTGATGTGACCCAAATCCAAATCTCAACGGAGTCAAAGTGTGTCGACAACCACGTGTACATTGATTGTAACGCGGTTCGAGATACATTTTCACAACGTTGCAATTTATTGTAAAAATAATAATAATAATAATTATGAAAGCGGTAAAAAGTTAAAATTTGCACATAAGTTCATATTTGTATAAAACCATATAATCAAGCCGAATATAATTGTTAAGCGACCGTGTTAGAACCACGGAACTTGGGAATGCCTAACACCTTCTCCCGGGTTAACAGAATTCCTTATCTGGATTTCTGGTACGCAGACCGTAATATGAAGTCATTCTTTTCCTCGATTCAGGATTAAAATTGGTGACTTGGGACACCCTAAATCTCCCAAGTGGCGACTCTGAAATAAATAAACAAATCCCGTTTCGATTGTCCTTTAATTGGAAAAAACTCCCTTGTACCCTCTCGGGTACGGAAAAAGGAGGTGTGACAGCTCTGGCGACTCTGCTGGGGATAAATGCAGAACCACTGGTTCAGAGTTAGAAATTTGAGCTTAGATAAATTGTTATATTTGGTTTTATATGATTTTGTTACATGTTTGGGCTCAATGTGCTAAATGATGTATTTTATCGCTTTGATATTATTTGGACTGTATATATAAACTGTGCCGAAACCCCTCTCTTCTCTCTCTTGAGGAGTGCACGCTGGTCGTGACTTCTTTCTGTTAGTGTCATATACCAAAATAGAACGAGGATTCGGAGGAGTTGCAAAATCGGATGACCTTTTGGTTACCGGTACACAGCTCCCATCCTCGGCTCGAGTTGTCCGCTCGGGTAAGCCAGGTCTAGAACAAATACCCAGGTTATGAACTTAGTATAACAAAGCCACATGCCGGATCCCTAGTAGGAACGTTTATTTGCATCATGTGCATTTGACTTAGGGGACTCAACACAGGGGTTGGGTCCGTCTAGGACAAGCAACCTGAAAATAATAGACCATCTTTGGCATCCTATGTGCTACATGTTATATTTATTCAAGGGTGAATGAGTCATTTGGCGGACAAATGATATTTGCGGACAAATGATCATCTTAAATAAGAAAGTTGCACGATTTTTTAGATAAACATGCTATTATGTTAATTAAGCACATGGGGAACATTGTGGAATTCAAGAAGCCTTGGTTTTCCACATGTCCCCCACGCTTCATTTTTTGGGAAAAGCACATGGGGAACATTTGTGGAATCCAAGAAGTCTTGGAATCCCCTATGTCCCCCATGCTTCATTTTTGGGAAAAGCACATGGGGACCATTTGTGGAATCCAAGAAGTCTTGGAATTCCCTATGTCCCCCGCGCTTCATTTTTGGGAAAAAGCACATGGGGAACATTTGCGGAATCCAAGAAGTCTTGGAAATCCTTATGCCTCCCATGCCACATTTTTGAAAAATAATAATAAATATAAAAAATAAAAAAATAAATAAATATATATATAAAAAAATATATATATATAAAAAAAGCATGGAAAATTCAAAAAAAGATTTTGTATGTTGTCATCATTTTCCACAAATTAGAAAATCGTGAAAAAGAGGAGAAAATAACAGTGTAGAAATACAACTACTTATTTTTAGAAAAAAAAACCAATGTCCAAGTAGTGTCGAAACTCTGCCAAAATTTTGAAAAAAAAAAGAGAAAAGAAAGGAAGGAATGTTTTATGTTTTTCGTTAATTTGTTCGTTTGTTATGAATGAAAAATAATAGTCTATTTGATTGTTATAAAAAAAATAGAAAATGGAAAATGGTCTTCTCAAAAATAGTTTATTTGCCCGAACTACGCGGGTTTGATTCTCACCGGATGTGAGATACGTAGGCAACCCTCATCGGGTCCAACCCCACCTTTTGCTAAAATTGCCAAAAACAAATAAATAAAAAAAATATGTCAAAATTTTAATTTTGTCGTAAATAAGTCGGGTGATGCTGTTTTGTTAAAAATAGCCGAACGTTCCCAAAGGGACGCCAGAAGGCTGACCTTGCATAAACAGCCACTCTTTGGGTCATTTTTAAGATTTGGTCCAGTTGACCCACACAACCTTAAAAATCCTCGTCCCCGAGACAAGGAAAGACCGTGTTTGCAATATTGACTTTTCTAAATTCAAAAAACGGTAAAAAGAGTCATAAATAAGTTAGGTGATGTTGTTTTGTCATAAATAGCCGAATGTTCCCGAAAGGGACGCCGGAAGGCTGACTTTGCATAAACAGCCACCTTTTGGGTCATGTTTAGGATTTTTGGTCTAGTTGACCCACACAGCCTTATAAATCTTCGTCCCCGAGGCGCTGAAGGGCCGTGTTTGCAACACCAGGTTTTTATTGTAATTTGGAAGAGAAAAAAAACAACAAAGAGTCAGCGGTAAGGTGAATACCGTTTGGATTTTTAGTCCAAAAATAAGCCGAGCCAGCTTCGACCGTGTCTTAAACCGTTCTTGCCGAAATAGCCTTAGAGTGTCTTTCAATTGTCGAAAGGTTATTTTCGTAAAAGAATGGACAAGTTTGTAAAGTGTCATAAAATAATCCTCCCCGGCCTCAAAATTCATGTGAAATTTGTAAGGGGCCACATTTGCAAAAAATAACCGTTCGGTTGCATTTGTCAAAGGAAGAAAGGGAGCTGGTCGTTTGTTTTTGGAGTTTGTAAATCTTTTAATTAGAATAGGTGGGTTGTTTGATTTTTTCCAGTTTGTAGGTCATCTTCAAACCTTTGAAACCCAGTTTGTTTTAATATGAAAATTGAAAAAAAAATGTTTAGTATTGTTTATCTTTTATTGGTCCGAACTACGCAAGGTCTGATTCATGCGGGGTCATGATACGTAGGCAATCTCCATAAGATTCGACCACGACAAAAAAAAGAAAAATGAAAAAAGAGAAAAAAAATGAAAAGGAAAAATGGAAAAAAGAAAAAAAAAGAAGAACATCGAAAAAAAAAGAAAAAAGATGTTGTTAATAATGAGGACCGACTGAGTCCATTCTAACCTGTTTGTTTCGCAAATAAAGTTAAGGTGGTTGGTTTGTGGTAAGCCGGGCAATGACACTCAGAATCCTTTACTTGCACCTCATGATACACACTCTGCGGGGATCAGGCCTAATAACAGAAGCACTTGAATCCTATTGGGAACTTGTTGATGGAGGTTGATGATATTGAAGCTGGTAATGGTCTTGGCAGTATTGATGCGAAGCTCAGTGGCTAAGATGCCAGTTTTGATAAAGTGGGAGGACGCTCCGTTCCTTGGTTAGCAAGGGAGAAGCTTGTGGTGGCTTATTTTGTTGTCATTTCTGTTGTTCGGATTATTAGGATTGTAATTCGGATATTGTTTTGTGTCAATATCTTTCCGCTTATCTTTCCGTTTTGTCATAGCGGTTTGTTTAGGATTTTATTCCGGTTTGTTTTTGTTTTTTCAAACCATTTCACCGGTAATCTAATGCAAAATCCGGTCTTCTATTATTTCCAGTTTTCTTTTGTTTAGTCCTTTTATCATTTTTATTCAACGCCGATTCTAGTGACATGACATGCGCACACACTTTGGGCCTAATCTTAAAAGTTAATCATAAAACCTCGGAAAATAAGGACGGTTTGAGAATATTCGGAGCTCGAGTCATGTGTAACTAGGGCAAGTTAAACACAAAGAAAAACCGTTAAAAGCAAGATTCGCCAAATTGGCAGGAGGGTCGTTCAAGATAATGAGAGTGTCGCCCAACGGTGCTTTAGAAATGTCAAAGGAAAAATAAAATGTTTAACATAATTGTCAAGTCCAGCACCATCAGAAGAGGCTACAAATCTTTGTTTAATTGTGTTGTTTGCACTTGGCATATTTTGGAGACTGGAATGACGAAGGCATTTTGTTCTGCTACCTAAACACTTTATCCTTCGTTACCCCTTTTAAGCCTTATTTATTTTCTTTCATACCCCTCGTTCGAAATCAGTAGCAACGACTAGAAAACGCAAGCATGGCAGGTAAACAAAAAAGAAAAAAAAAAGAAAACAACAAAACGAAAAAAAAGCGAAAAAAAGAAAAGAAAAATGATAACAAAAACAAAAGAAATTCAGAAGAAAAAGAGGAATTGGGAACTACGTTTGACCTGATTCCTCAAAGAGGATACGTAGGCGCTTCACGGCTCGGTCATAGTTTTGAAAAATGAAAAAAAAATCAATTAAGATATCCCCAAACAAGAAACTGGGGCAAAGGTTGCGTTTGTTGTAAATAAATCTAGTTCCGAAGGTTGTAATTAATAACCCAAAATCGATGCATTTTTTAGCCTTTAATACCCTTTCTTTCTAGCCCTATCCAAAACCCACATTACGGTCCAAAGAAAGACCTTCTGATCAGTCTTCAAAAGATGCCAAGTCAGACAAATGAGAGTCTTACCGGCGAACATAACATTCTGTTCCACAGCAGAAAGGACTCTAATCTCCAACAGAAAGAGTCATACCGGCGACACTCCAAATCCCCAGCTGGAAAGTGATACAAATGAGAGAGTCTTATCGGTGAAAACCTTCACAGGCACCATAAGGCGATGAAAGTTGAGAGAAAAACCAAAAATGAGAGAGACTTGATAGTGAAAACCCTTCGGGCACTACAAGTCGAATAGGATTGAGAATCAGATGGGGAATTGCCAATTGAAGATCTTGAAAGATGATTGGCGGTAGAAGATAGGCCACATGCGCATGTCATGACCATTAGAGTCGGTATCTGCATTTGATAGGTTTTTATTTATAGTTTCTTTGTTCAAGAGTCATTTTTTTCCTTTGTCTTTTTATTATGTTCCCTTTTATCTATTTCCTTTCATAGAAAAATCCCCAATAGAGTCTGTTTTGTCAGAACAAGTGTGAATTGACTTCAAAATATGCCATCAGCTTTCCAATTATGCAAGATGAGATCTGACTAGTACATCCAAGCGGTATAGTCAGCAAGGAACAAGCGCGAGGCCAGTGTCAAGAAAAAATATCCCCAACAAAAGGGAATTGACAAAAGGATTGACTAGAGGGATATCCTTGCCAAAACCAAGGTTACAAACCTCAAGGCCAAGGCCCGTGAACAAATCAAGGAGAGCAGTGAGCATGATTTGGGAAATTCATGCGAGACTAAAAGGTCGGAAAAATGCAAGTTTCTGAGCTGTGTCACAAAAGAAGAGGGATATCCCCAGCAGGAAGGGATTATCCCCAGCAAATAATATCATCCCCAACAAATTGTGGAACGTAGAGCAAGGAAGGGAAAAGGGAAAAGCCATCCCAGTGGGAGTATCACAACCAACCACCATGTTTTAAATTAACAAATTTTGTTTGATTTGAAACAGGTAAAGGAAATGACATTGATGCCAAAATGCATGCCGCAAGGGATATTATCAAACTGGGGCAGAAAATTTTCCTTTCATTTAGAAAATTTTCTGGAAGTCAGGTACCCATTTGGGGAAAAATAAAGATAACACCAGTCTAAAGGGAAGTGGTCTTTAAACCAGTGTGCCCCCAACATAATAAGTTACAATGGAGGAAGTTGTTCCCCAACAAAGGAATCAGAATCCCCCAGCAGTGTTATCCACGACAGCGTTATCCCCAGTTGATAACATTTTACCCCCCAACAGGTAAGTAAATAATTCCCCAACAGTGTTATCCCTAGCAGTTTCGAGGAGTCCAACACAAGTTTGGTGAAAATCGGTATCCTCAGCGGTTCCTTTCGAGGAAAGGCAAAATGAGTCTCAAGGGAGGTAGTCTTCGAAGGAAGAAGCTATACAAAAAAAAGGAATAAAAAAGAATAAAAAAAAAGAGAGAAAAAAGGGGAAGCAATTTGCAGAGAAATGAAACATCCTACTCAAAAGGAAGTAGTTCTGGAAAGAGTAAGATAACATATTTACTCAGCAGAGTTATCTTCATCAGTGTTATCCCCAGCGAATCATCAAGATGTAGAAGCATCATCGACAGATTTTCGACCAAGTTTCAAGAGAGTCATAATGGGGAAGGAAGAAAGGGAAAATTCATCCCCAGCAAAATAATCCCCAACAAGTTTTCGAGGTAGGACATTTTTAAGTTTATAGGATATGTCGGGTTCATCCGCCCTCAAATAGGATATGTCGGGTTCATCCGCCCTCGAATAGGATATGTCGGGTTCATCCGCCCTCGAATAGGATATGCCGGGTTCGTCCGCCCTCGAATAGGATATGCCGGGTTCATCCACCATCGAATATGATATGCCAGGTTCATCCGCCCTCGAATAGGATATGTCGGGTTCATCCGCCCTCGAATAGGATATGTCGGGTTCATCCGCCCTCGAATAGGATATGCCAGGTTCGTCCGCCCTCGAATAGGATATGCCAGGTTCGTCCGCCCTCGAATAGGATATGCCGGGTTCGTCCGCCCTCGAATAGGATATGTCGGGTTCGTCCGCCCTCGAATAGGATATGTCGGGTTCATCCGCCCTCGAATAGGATATGTCGGGTTCATCCGCCCTCAAATAGGATATGTCGGGTTCATCCGCCCTCGAATAGGATATGTCGGGTTCATCCGCCCTCGAATAGGATATGTCGGGTTCATCCGCCCTCGAATAGAATATGTCGGGTTCATCCGCCCTCGAATAGGATATGTCGGATTCATCCGCCCTCGAATAGGATATGCCGGGTTCATCCGCCCTCGAATAGGATATGTCGGGTTCATCCGCCCTCGAATAGGATATGTTGGGCTCATCCGCCCTCGAATAGGATATGTTGGGTTCATCCGCCCTCAAACAGGATAGTTTGGGTTCATCCGCCCTCGAATAGGATATGTTGGGCTCATCCGCCCTCGAATAGGATATGTTGGGCTCATCCGCCCTCGAATAGGATATGTCGGGTTCATCCGCCCTCGAATAGGATATGTCGGGTTCATCCGCCCTCGAATAGGATATGTCGGGTTCATCTGCCCTCGAATAGGATATGTCGGGTTCATCCGCCCTCGAATAGGATATGTCGGGTTCATCCGCCCTCGAATAGGATATGTCGGGTTCATCCGCCCTCGAATAGGATATGTCGGGCTCATCCGCCCTCGAATAGGATATGTCGGGTTCATCCGCCCTCGAATAGGATATGTCGGGTTCATCTGCCCTCGAATAGGATATGTTGGGCTCATCCGCCCTCGAATGGGATATGTTGGGTTCATCCGCCCTCAAACAGGATAGTTTGGGTTCATCCGCCCTCAAATAGGATAGTTTGGGTTCATCTGCCCTCGAACAGGATATGTTGGGTTCAACCGCCCTCAAACAGGATATGTCGGGGTTCATCCACCCTCGAATAGGATATGTCGGGTTCATCCACCCTCGAATAGGATATGTCGGGTTCATCCGCCCTCGAATAGGATATGTCGGGTTCATCCGCCCTCGAATAGGATATGCCGGGTTCATCCGCCCTCGAATAGGATATGTCGGGTTCATCCGCCCTCGAATAGGATATGTTGGGCTCATCCGCCCTCGAATAGGATATGTTGGGTTCATCCGCCCTCAAACAGGATAGTTTGGGTTCATCCGCCCTCAAATAGGATAGTTCGGGTTCATCTGCCCTCGAACAGGATATGTTGGGTTCATCCGCCCTCAAACAGGATATGTCGGGTTCATCCGCCCTCGAATAGGATATGTCGGGTTCATCTGCCCTCCAATAGGATATGTCGGGTTCATCCACCCTCGAATAGGATATTTTGGGTTCATCCGCCCTCAAATAGGATAGTTTGGGTTCATCCGCCCAAAACAGGATATTTTGGGTTCATCCGCCCTCAAATAGGATAGTTTGGGTTCATCCGCCCTCCAACAGGATATTTTGGGTTCATCCGCCCTCGAATAGGATATGTTGGGTTCATCCACCCTCAAACAGGATAGTTTGGGTTCATCCGCCCTCAAATAGGATAGTTCGGGTTCATCCGCCCTCGAACAGGATATGTTGGGTTCAACCGCCCTCAAACAGGATATGTCGGGTTCATCCGCCCTCGAATAGGATATGTTGGGTTCGTCCGCCCTCAAACAGGATAGTTTGGGTTCATCCGCCCTCAAATAGGATAGCTTGGGTTCTTCCGCCCTCAAATAGGATAGTTTGGGTTCATCCGCCCTCAAACAGGATAGTTTGGGTTCATCCGCCCTCAAATAGGATAGCTTGGGTTCATCCGCCCTCAACAGGATAGTTTGGGTTCATCCGCCCTCAAACATGATAGTTTGGGTTCATCCTCCCTCCAACATGATAGTTTGGGTTCATTCGCCCTCAAATAGGATATGTTGGGTTCATCCGCCCTCAAATAGGATTTTATTTTCAAAGTTATGGTTGAAAAAACACATTTTTGTCTTTACATTTCTGTTCTAGGTCGCCCACCAGTATAATGCGGGAATACATTTCTGTTCTAGGTCGCCCACCAGTATAATGCGGGAATACTTTTTGTTCTAGGTCGCCCACCAGTATAATACGGGAATACTTTACATTGTTCTAGGTCGCCCACCAGTATAATGCGGGAATACTTTACATTGTTCTAGGTCGCCCACCAGTATAATGCGAGAATACTTTTCTGTTCTAGGCCGCCCACCAGTATAATGCGGGAATACTTTTCTGTTCTAGGTCGCCCACCAGTATAATGCGGGAATACTTTCTGTCTTTTCTTTTCTGTTCTAGGTCGCCCACCAGTATAATGCGGGAATACTTTTCTGTTCTAGGTCGCCCACCAGTATAATGCGGGAATACTTTTCTGTTCTAGGTCGCCCACCAGTATAATGCGGGAATACTTTTCTGTTCTAGGTCGCCCACCAGTATAATGCGGGAATACTTTACATTGTTCTAGGTCGCCCACCAGTATAATGCGGGAATACTTTTCTGTTCTAGGTCGCCCACCAGTATAATGCGGGAATACTTTTCTTTTCTAGGTCGCCCACCAGTATAATGCGGGAATACATTCATGTTCTAGGTCGCCCACCAGTATAATGCGGGAATACATTTCTGTTTTAGGTCGCCCACCAGTATAATGCGTGAATACATTTTCTGTTCTAGGTCGCCCACCAGTATAATGCGGGAATACATTTTTGTTCTAGGTCGCCCACCAGTATAATGCGGGAATACATTTTCTGTTCTAGGTCGCCCACCAGTATAATGCGGGAATACATTCATGTTCTAGGTCGCCCACCAGTATAATGCGGGAATACATCTCATGTTCTAGGTCGCCCACTAGTATAATGCGGGAATACATTTTTGTTCTAGGTCGCCCACCAGTATAATGCGGGAATACATTTTCTGTTCTAGGTCGCCCACCAGTATAATGCGGGAATACATTCATATTCTAGGTCGCCCACCAGTATAATGCGGGAATACATCCATGTTCTAGGTCGCCCACCAGTATAATGCGGGAATACATTTCATGTTCTAGGTCGCCCACCAGTATAATGCGGGAATACATTCATGTTCTAGGTCGCCCACTAGTATAATGCGGGAATACATCTCTGTCTTTTCATTTCATGTTCTAGGTCGCCCACCAGTATAATGCGGGAATACATTCAGTCTTTTCATTTCAAGTGTTGAAGTTGGGAGCCCGCCCATATAACAGAGGCATACATTCAGTCTTTTCATTTCAAGCGTTGAAGTTGGGAGCCCGCCCATATAACAGAGGCATACATTACAAGATCAAGTCAGAAGACAATAAAACAGAGAAGAATCCCCAGCAGGAAACAATAAAATCCCCCGCACGGGAAACAGAAGGTTGCAACAAGAGGTCCCAGCACAAATTCAGGCGCATGAGTCAAAAGGAAGAAAAGACACGTCTTGAAAGAAGCAGCTGGTGAACATTAAATCATGCCCAGCATAACAAGTCTGATGAAGAGAGTCGTACCCACCAGAGGAACCGCCGAAAAGCTTGATGAAGAAAGCCATGTCCCTAGCGGACCAAGCAAAATGATGAAAACTGGTGTGAGCACGTGATTTTTGCCTTACGAAAAACTACTCCAAAATAAATCAAAAGATAAAATAAATTTCTTTTACTGTGTAATTTTTTTTGAATTTGCGTGGTGTTAAATACTTGTGTTATGTCCGTAAGTGTTTATATTGTCATAATAAAATGAAAAATATAAAATAAAATACATATTGCATGCATATAGGATTTAATTATGCATTTGAAAGATAATTTAAATAAAATCACAAAAATATGCAATCGTTCTATTTTAAATATTCCACTGTGTGATTGATGTTTTGTCTATGTGTTAAATAATTGTTATAGAATAATTAATATATTTTTGTGAAGTTAAAATTATTTTATAGTTAATATTAAAAATTTAAATTAGAAAAAATGAAAAAATATATATATATATATATATACAAAATCGGACCTGGATTAAAATCCAGGCCCAAAACATTTTAACCCCCCACAGCCCAATCCTTTAACCCAGGTCCGGTCCAAACCAGACGAACCAAAACGACAGCGTTTGGTCGTGGCTTCTCAGAAACCGTTGGATCAAATCCAACCAACGGTCAAGATCTCACCCCCTTTACCCGTAACCCGTAACCCGATCCAGTGACCCGACTCAGCCGACCCTGACATTAAACCAAACGACATCGTTTGGTTTAATGAATTGATCCTGGCCCTTCATCTTACTTGATCGGACGGACGATATCAATCCACCCCACCCCTATATAAGTCCCAAGCCCTTACCCCGGCCCCTAACTGAACACCCCCCTCCTACACTGTTCATCATTGTCCCCCAAACCCCCACTCCTAACCCTAGCCGCCCTAGGATCCCACCGCCTGAAACCCGGCGGCATCAACGCCGCCGGTCACCAAAATAACACCATAGAATCCCCTGAACATCCTCTACACAAATCTAACATTGGTTTCCTTCGAATCAGGTCCCAACTCTTCGAATCTTAAATCGAAGGTTGGCCTGAAAACCTTACCTTCTCCGATGGCTTCCAAAATAACACCACAACTTCCCCTAGATACCCTCATCACGGATCTGTTAGTTGCATGGTTCGAATCATACTGGAACTACTCGAATCTTCATTTGAAGATTCGAGTACAACCTGACCTTATCCCAACCTACTTCAAACTCACACCAGTTACCCCCCTAGGCCTCCCTCACCCTTGTGTCATCTTTGGTTCCCTTCGAATCTCCCCAAAAGTGTTCGGATTTAAGATCCAGGAATTTGAAACCCTAAAAATTTTCCAATCTTGGAATTTTTCCGATTCGAGTGAAGGACTGAGGTCTAAGAGACTTTAATCGAGGTATTCTCAACTGAGAATACTTCGAGTAAAGTCTGTTCAGCCTCAAAAATGTCCGAATCCAAGTTGAGTTGAGTCCGGATGAATTGAAGGTTCAGAGGTAATTTTCTGTTGCTTATGTGTATTCTACGTGTATTCTATGTTCGTTCATTAGTTTGTTTGATTTTCTATATAATTTTCTAGTCAATTTTGTTATACTGTCCCCTACCCGTCTACTTGATTCCAAATGTGAATTATTTCTGTTGGTTGTGATTGTTTACAATGTGTGTAATCGACTCGATTAAGTTCGTCGATTAGTTATATTACGAATTTTCATTTCTGAAAATGCTGACTGAAACAGCCTGCTTCTATTGTTTTAGACTGATTATGGACAAATGTTGTAAATAGTCAACTGATTAATACTCGTCAATTAAATCATGTTTGTTTGTGAATCAGTGAATTCAAATGTATGTTGTATATGTTGTTTTCTGAACAGGGCATTGTCAGTATATTGACAATGCTCCTGTGTATGTTTGATCTTAGTTCAATTTGAAGATCAGTTTGAATTATTATGCTGAACTCAGTGTAATATTGTTGTAATGTCAAGTTTGAATTCAAGTTTACAAATGTTGATTGGATATAATTGTGTTAGGGGGTTACATTCTTAGTCAGGATTCAGTCCAAACTTTAGGATTGGTTTGTAGCTGTTGTAAATCAGATTAATAATCAGGCTTATACAGATTTTAAAATCTGTATTGTTAAGATGCTGAATTTAAGGCAGTAATACCAGTAGAAAACAGTAAATCTGGACATTTCTGGGATAAAACAATGAGGATAATATGTTAATAGCAATGTGCTGAAAGTGAAAAGGTAGTGGCTATTATTTAAAGTGATAATGGGAAACAAAGAGCAATGGGGCTGCTGAAAATCAGGATAAGGGCACTTAGATTTAAAATATTCAAAAGTAGTTTTAATGGAACTTTTCTGATTTTTAAAAAAGAGAAAGGGTCCAGGCAGCACTAAAAGAAAGGGGGCATACCTGTATAAATACAGGGACAGATTTAAAAGGAAGGGGATCAGTTTTCAGAGAAAGAGAGTTTGTAGAGACTCAGTTTTTTTGAAAGAGAGAAAAAAAAAATAAGGAGAGATTAAGAGAAAAGTCAGATTTTTGAATACAGAGTTTAAAGAAAAACTTAGGAGATATGGGGAGATTTTAAAAGGAGGTTTAAGATCAGATTTTAAGAGGGAATTGGGAGAGAGAAGTGAGATTTTGAACACAGATTTTGGAAGAAAAATCTGATTTGAAGGATAGAGATTTTACTTCTTTAAATTCTGAAAGGCAGTTTTTTTTCCCAGAGAGTTTAGAAGAGAGGCTGATTTTAAGGCATTAGAGATATACACAGAAAAACATATACAGAGAGAGAAATCTGGATAGAAGAAGAAAAGAAAAACTGAAACAGAAAAATCAGAAATAAGAATCAGAAACAGGAAGAAAAATGAAATCTGAAAAAATGTCATTCTTCTAGAATGTGTCCATTGTTTGTTTTTGCGGATATTGTTCATTTTGAATTTGAAATCTTTCTCTCAAGTTTCTGTCGCTGTTCATCTGGGTTGACGGGTCTTGTTATTGCTCAAATCTGTGGAAATACTGATATTCTGCCAGTATTTTGTTACTGCTGCTACTGCTGAAATTTACTCATTCTACCTTCATTTTCAGGTACATGTCTTTTAAATTTTAAGTTGGAAAGAGATTCAACATGACTCATCAATGAAGCTTGAATTGAAATTCTGTTTTCCATTTGTCCAAGTTCATCAGTTTAAATTTCATTTTTGTTTCATGTTAGTTAACTAGTAGTGAATTCAATTTGATAGCTATGAGCTAATTGTCTCACTTTGAAAGTTCGTATAAAACTTTGTAATAATGTTAGCCCTTCATCTCATTAGTTTAGTCATATTTGAACTGTCAAGGTAGGAAACATGGCATAAAGATTGGCCATTAACTAGGCCTTGTGGCGTTGTTAGAATAGAGTGAAAATGTCAAAACCATATTGCTAGTTTATTCTGATACTTGATTTAGTTATGGATGGAATGATATAAGTTGTACGTTCTTATGTGGTATGATAACAGGTATCTATAGAACCATTAGTGGATGGTGAGTTGAGTTGTTATGGCTCATTATGATGTTAAAATGCTATGAATGTTTCAAGACATACAAATACGTTGCATGTAAGGCAATGTTGTCAATCAATTTGTATAATAATTCTTTTCTTATCAACTTGATGCCTATTCACCCTCATAAATAAATTAACCAAACAATTAGGCCAATTAGATCAAAAGCAAGTATATGAGAATAAAATGAGGTGTACAAGCATAAATTGCAATACTTATATCAATGGTAAGTAGAAATAGAATTTGCACTAAATAAGAAATAAATAAAAATTGTTCAAAAATACTTCTTCCCTTCATAAATTATTTTGTGAGTTTCATATGTCCCTCATTCTTTGGTATATGTATATATGTTGTATTTGTGAAGAATAGTATTAATCATGTTCTTATTCTTTATTTTGAATTTGAATAGTCTTAGGATGAACATAATTAATACTCGGAAATTATAGTCAACGGGCAATATTTAAAAATTGTGAATTTCTTTTAAAAGAATTTAAAGACATCCCTTGAATATGAATTTCTCAGTATTTTCATATAAAATGTGTAGATACAACAAACAATTTGTGAAAAAATCCCTAATATCATTACAAATATTTTGCGCAATTAGGGATACGTTCGCGTACCCTGATTATATTTTTAAAAGCAAAATTCGGATTATGCGTACGCGCAATTTCGAGCGAATATTTAATAAAAGGATTTTTTCAAAGGCGTTAAATTAATTTCATAAAAAAAACCCGCGATGTGTGGTTCAATATTTAAGAAAAACAAATATTCTTGATTCAGCACAATCTCGAAAAAAAAATGATTGCTTAATAAATATATTATCAAAAGTTATTGTGTACACGTACGCGTGACACAATTCCGCATTTTTAAATTTATAACACGAATATACGTACGCGTAATTCGATTCAAAGAAGGGTCCTTAATCACAATAAGTAAAAGCGGTAGAAAAATCACGTAACAAAAAGTATTTAATAAAAATCAAGATAATTAAGCCAATAATAAAAACAGTTAAGCGACCGTGCTAGAACCACGGAATTCGGAAATGCCTAACACCTTCTTCCGGATTAACAGAATTCCTTACTCAGGATTTCTGGTTCGCAGAATAATAAACAGAGTCATATTCTCCTCGATTCAGGGATTAAAATTGGTGACTTGGGACGCCTTAAAATTCCCAGGTGGCGACTCTGAAATAATTAAATAAATCCCGTTTCGACTGTCCTTCAATTGGAGAAAACTCCCCACGCGCCCCGCGGGCGCGGAAAAAGGAGGTGCGACAGCTCTGGCGACTCTGCTGGGCGACTCTGCTGGGGAACGAACCCAGAACCATTGGTTCAGGGTTTAAAGAATTCGAGCTTAAAATATCTGTTTTTATTGGCTTTACTTACTATATAATTTTCAACTGTTTATATGCTAATATGCTAAATGTTTTTTTTACCGCTTTAATATTATTTGAATTGTGAATATATACAACTGCTACGAAACCCCCTTCTTTCTGAGTCTTCTGAATTTATGGTGTACACGTGCGCGTGACCCACCTTTCTGTTAAAGTCATACCAAATAAGACGGAGTTGGGACAAGTAACTAGGCCGGGCAGACTTTCGTGCTCCCGGTACGTTGCCCCCGCTTCGGCTCAAACTGTCCGTTTGGGTAAGCCAGGTTTAGAACAATCAACCTAAGGTTTTACACTTAGAATAACTCAGCCATGTACCGGATCCCTAGTAGGAACGAATATTTGCATCATATGCATTTGGCCTTGGAGACTCAACACAGGGGTTGGGTCTGTCTAGGACAGGTGAACCCAAAATAAAAAGACCATCATGATGCATCCTACTTGTTACTTGTGCATTCATTTGCCTCGAACATGCTTGTTGACCAGCTTAAATAAAATCATGGTAAGAAGAAAGAAATAAAATGGGTTGTTTTAAAAATTTCGAAAAAAAAAATATAGTTTTAAATTTTGAAATAAAGGTATTTAATAAATAAAAAAATTTCGAAAATGATTTTTTTAGTATAAATTTTCAAATGAATTTTGACTTTATCAAAATTAAATTTTAGATACAAAATGAGCACTACACAAAGCCCCTCATCCACAAGTACGGAAGAATTTCTATGTCAGCTTCAAATGTGGTGGTATGATTTAGGCGAAGATGGTCAAAAATGAGTCGTCAAGCATTTGGGAAATCTCACGGACATTATGAAAGTTAAACCCCGTGATGATCTGATTACGGCGTTAGTAACTTTCTGGGATCCTGTTCACAATGTTTTTCGTTTCTCTGACTTCGAGCTTACTCCTACATTAGAGGAGATAGCTGGCTATGTTGGTTTTGACGGAAGTTTAAGAAATCAAAGCTTGATATTCACAAAGGCTCCTTCGGTACATCGATTCTTCGGTCTTCTGAACATCAGCAGTCAAATCAGGAAAAGCAATGTCATCAATGGATGTTGTTCCTTCAACTTTTTGTATTCAAGGTTCGGAAAGTCAGATGGGTTCGAAATTCATGAGAAAGGCCTTACTAATAAGCAAAACAAAGACACTTGGCAGATGCACCGTCGATTTGCTTTCATGGTGGCTTTTCTAGGAGTCATGGTCTTCCCAAATAAAGAGCGAACAATTGATATTCGCACCGCAAAAGTTGTGCAAATCCTCACCACTAAAGAAAATCACACCCTTGTCCCCATCATTCTATCAGATATTTATCGGGCTTTGACTTTATGCAAATCAGGAGCAAAAGTCTTCGAAGGATGCAAAATTTTGTTGCAAATGTGGGTGATTGAACATCTCCAACAACAGCCCAAGATCATACAGTATGGGTCAAACAATGATAATTGCATCGAAAGCTATGAGGAAAGAACAAAAAATTATCAGGTTCCAGAAGGGATAGAAGCATGGGTATCTCATCTAAAGGCTTTAACGGCAAATCAAATTGAATGGACCCTGGGATGGCTCCCGATGAGGGAAGTAATACATATGTCAACCTCAAATAGTTATCTACTACTATTGGGATTAAGAAGCATTCAGCCGTATGCACCACTAAGAGTCCTAAGGCAACTAGGGAGATATCAAATAGTTCCTGATGATGAAGATTTGAGTATGCAAGTAATCGAATTACACCCAGAAGCCACTATTCCCGAAGCTCTACTTCAGCAGATGTGGAATGGGTGCCGATACTTGAAAAGTGATACTCAAGTCCTAGACGCTACAAAGGGTGAGATAAATCCTGGATATGCAAGGTGGTTCGAAAAACGGTCTCGCGTGGATGATGTACCAGAACCTGAGCTAAAAAGGCCAACAAAAAGACCCCATGTTCAAAACTTCAATGATAAAATCCAAGAGCGGTTGATCTGGGGAGAAAAAGAAAAAGGGTACAAAGCAACTATCCATGCCCTAAAAGAAAATCTAAGAAGCCTCAGTTTGGAGAAAGATTTGCAAGAACAAGAAGCCGAAGGCGAGAAAAAGAGTCTAGCTTGTGAGAATGAAAATCTTCATGCTCGATTCCAAAAAATGAAAAGAGTTTCTGAAACGCCAAAGAGGAGCTGGAAGGATCAAAAAACCATCGCCAATCTCTTTGAAAAAATGCAAGATTATGATTCCATTCTTGCGGAAAACGAAAGGGCATTGAGCAAAGCAAAAGAAAGGATCCAACAATTAAACGAAGAAGCCAGATCTAACAAAGAACGCCAAGATAGGCAATCCGAAAAAGACAAGGCCCAATTCAAGAAGGAAAAAGACTATTGGATGCGATCAGAAGACCAGCTTCGTGCACAACTAGAAGAGGCAAGAAGATGCAACAGAGAATATCAACAAGCAGACCTCGACAGGGAAAGATCGCAAGCAAGATTAGAGCAGGCCAGACTCCGAGCTCTATTAGAATCAGCTCTAGATCGTGAAAACCGTGTCAGAGATATAGCCACCACTCGTCAGCAGCAATTGCAAGACCAAGACCAACGTCTCCAAGGTTTTAGGGCACAAATCCACGACCTGGCAGTCTTAACATCTCAAAGTTATGTAAACTGCCAAGGAATGGATTATGAAAGGTTTATAGAGCATGCGCCCACTTTTGCTCGTCATCTAGCAATGGAGTTGGAAAGGATGTATCGTACGCTGGGAGGCCATCCGGGTCAAGCCCCACATTGAGCAGATAATCCAATATTTGACAAACAAAAGTGGAAAGTGGGGCACGTTGTGAGATGTTAAGAATTGTATCTTTTATTTTGATTTAAGTGTGTGTTTTCAAGCCATTTTCTTAAAGTTTTCAAATGTAATTCCATCTTTGTGTAATGAATAAAAGTGATTGCCTTTGGTCCGAACTACGCAAGGTCTGATTCATGTGAGGCATGATACGTAGGCAATCTCTAAGATTCGACCACCACGATAAAAGATATATAATAAATAAAAGTGTATAACAATAAAAATTTCAAGAAAGCTGGGACGACACAAGCAGCCGAGCAAATGCATAATAGAAAGGGATTATTTGTCTAGGAGCATTGCATCTCAACGTGTGATTATATATGTGTTAAACTCTCAAAACTAACAAGTTTGTTCATTTTCAGAATTCAAGCAGTTAGTTTCTCTAAAGAGTATACTGGCATATTATCACTATCACACAAGATCAAAAGGACCAATACCCGAAAGTATGTCTATCCCAGATGTTGACACAGGTATGGAACTAGAGGAGATGGATGTCGGGAAAATGAAAGAAGAGATGTTTAAGCTCAAGCAGCAAATGGCTGAGATGTACCAAGCATGGTCTACAGGACAGCTACCCCCATCTTACCCAAATAACCCTGCTCCATCAATGACCCAAACTCAGGATAATATCACCACTGAATTATCCCCAAACTTCCCCATTTACCAGCACTACCGAGGCACCACCTCTCAGACACCGCAGTCTCCACCTCCAAAACCTGTTCCATATTTTCCTCCACCTATGACTCCTGTTTTCGTAGCACCTCCCCCTGCTACATTCCACAAATCTCCTAGTGAGCCTACATTCCAGGCCCAGGACAACCAATATTACCCCCGGAGCCCACCCTCAAAGCCTCCGAAATTCATTCAACCACTCCTCGTTTTGATCTCCCAACCGAAATTGACAAGCCAGCCAAAAATGCTGAGCAAGAAGAGATGTTCAGGAAGGTCAAGAGTCTAGAACAATCGTTCAGAGACATGCGAGGATTAGGTGGGCAAGTCAGTGTAGCCTACAAAGATTTGTGCTTGTTCCCAAACGTACAATTACCAGTTGGCTTCAAGATGCCCAAATTTGACTTATACAACGGGCACGGCGACCCAGTAGCCCACTTAAGGGGTTTCTGTAGCAAGATGCGAGGAGCTGGGGGAAAGGATGAATTATTGATGGCTTACTTCAGTCAAAGTTTAAGCGGATCAGCTTTGGAGTGGTATACACGCCAGGACCATGGGAGATGGTACACCTGGGATGACCTGGCACAGGCATTCGCATACCATTTCCAATACAATCTGGAAATCATCCCAGATCGATTATCTTTGACAAAATTTGAGAAGAAACATAATGAAAGTTTCAGAGAGTATGGTTTTCGGTGGAGAGAACAGGCAGCAAGAGTGGATCCTCCTATGAAGGAGAGCGAAATGGTAGACTACTTCCTCCAAGCCTTGGAACCGACTTACTATGCCCATTTGGTTTCAGCAGTTGGGAAATCATTCAACGAAGTAGTGAAGATGGGAGGTATGGTGGAAGAAGGCCTCAAGACAAATAAAATCATGAGCTATTCAGCAATCAAGGCAACTACTCAAGCTATTCAAGGCGGGGTAGGAGGAATCAGAAGAAAGAAGAGGGATGAAGCAGCAGTAGTTGATTCAGGAATTTGGCCGGGACCCAGAGGTTCACCGCTTTACTATAATCAACAACGACCTCGCCAATCAGCTTACCACCATGATTCATCCCAACACTACTATCACCCTTCAGAGCCTCATTTTTCCATTAACCATGCTCAAGCATACAATCAGCCACCTGTTCACACCAATTGGCGTGCTCCTGTCACACCAAATACTTACCCACGAGCCTATCCCGGACCAGGTTTCAGGCCTAGGCCAGCATTCAGGGGAGAAAGGGAACAGAAAAAGAAAACTTACACTCCATTGGGAGAGTCTTACACTAGTCTGTTCCACAGGCTGAGACAGCTAGACATGCTGAGACCAATACAATCCAAGCTACCCAATCCTCCTCCAAAGAATTTGGATTACACCATTAGCTGTGAATATTGCTCCGGTGCACCAGGCCATGATACGGAGAAGTGCTGGCATTTGAAAAATGCAATACAAGAGCTGATTGATACTAATAAAATCGAGGTTCAAACCCCCGAAGCCCCAAATATCAATAGAAATCCAATGCCAGCCCATCAAGAGGCTAATATGATAGAAATCATACAAGCTGATGGGGAGACAAAGAAGCCGTCACAAACTGTCATGATGATCAAATCTCATGAAACCAAGCCAGATAAACAGTTAACAGAGGAGAAGCCGGTATTCAAGCAGAACAGAAATGGTAATGGACCATCTATGATAATCGAGGAGGAATCATCGAGCAAAGTTGCCGCAAAACAAGAAAAGCCGAAAGTGATAGTACCAGGGGTTGCTAACAAACCCATTATATTCGTGGAAGGGGCCCGTACAGATCGGGTTATTATTGCACCTGTAATTCAGCTGCCAGTCATCAACAACAAAGCCATCCCATGGAACTATGAACGGGTGACTGTAATGTACAAGGGCAAAGAAATCAAGGAAGAAGTGTGTGAGGTGCAAGGCTTGACACGTTCGGGAAGATGTTTTACTCCCGAAGAGTTGAGAAAAACTAAAAACAATCCAACGCCAACAAAGAGAGCTGTGACGGAAGAAGAGGCGGAGGAGTTTTTAAGAAAAATGAAACTCCATGATTATTCTGTTGTGGATCAATTAAAGAAAACCCCCGCTCAAATTTCATTGTTGTCATTACTGATCCATTCAGAGGAACACCGTCTGGCGTTGATGAAAATCCTGAATGAAGCTCATGTTCCTGAAAAGATCTCTGTAAATCATTTGGGAAAAATAGCCAACAGAATCTTTGAGACAAACAGAATTACATTTGCTGATGATGAATTACCTGTGGAAGGTACCGAGCACAACAGAGCTCTTTACCTCACCGTGAAATGTGAAAACTCCATAGTAACCCGGGTATTGGTTGACAATGGGTCAAGTGCAAACATATGCCCTCTCTCCACTTTAAACAAATTAAAAATTAAAGAGGAGAGGATCCAGAAGAATAGTATCTGCGTACGGGGGTTCGACGGTGGAAGCAGAGATTCATTTGGCGACATAGTGTTGGAACTAACAATAGGGCCAATTGAATTCACAATGGAATTCCAAGTGTTGGACATAACTGTTTCTTACAACTTGTTGTTGGGACGACCATGGATCCATGCTACTAAAGCAGTCCCGTCAACACTACATCAGGCTGTCAAGTTTGAATGGGATCATCAAGAAGTAGTCATGTATGGAGAAGAAAGTTTAAATGCTCACAGCAGTACCATTGTACCGGTCGAGGGAACAGAAAATGACCAGGGACCATGGGTATACCAAGTGACCGACACAGTGTCAATAGAGAAAATTCCAGAGGGGAAATATCTTCCAAATCCAAAGATATCCTCTGCATCAGTCATGGTAGCTTATGAAATGTTAAAAAATGGCTTTATACCCGGCAAAGGTCTGGGTTTATCTTTGCAAGGAATTATACAACCAGTATCTCTCCCCGAGAACTGGGGAACATTCGGTTTGGGGTTCATACCCACTGCCAATGACGTGATAAGGGCTAGGAAGCTGAAACACCAAGCATGGGTTCTTCAAAAACCAGTCCCACATCTGTCAAAGTCTTTTGTCAAGACCGGTGCTAAACATCGCCCGATAACAACAATTCCTAAATCCCGGGTCAATCTTGAGAAGGAATTAATTGAAAGGTTCGAGAAATTGTTTAGTGATGTGAATATGTTGGAAAGCGGAGAAGGGTGTAGCAACGCAGAAGTTCAATTCGTTGGGCCAGAAACAAAGCTCAATAATTGGAAAGCCACTCCTCTCCCAATTCGAAAGGAGTCTTGGTAGTTTATTTTGATTTTCTTTCAGTTTGTTTGGGTTACTTCAGGGTTGTAATCCCAAAGCTTATCTTACAGTTTGTTTGAAGTGTGCAAACCTTGTTATCTTTCATCATCCAATAAAAAGCAGTTTCCTTTTTATTATCATTCCTAATAGCTTTCTTTTCTTTTTCTTCTTTCCTGTACAGTTCCTTTTACGCTGGCTCTAGTGATATGGCATGCATGAGGAATCCTCAGCCCAGTCTTAAAAATCAATCTGGTTCCGAAATATTAATTCAAGAAATATATTGTGATTATGAATCAGAATATGATGAAGATGAGGTTTTTGAAGAGATTAGTAAAGAGTTAATTCACTTTGAGGAAAAAATCAAACCTAACTTGAGTGATACCGAGGACATCAATATAGGGGACACGAGTAATATCCGAGAAACTAAAATAAGTGTCCATCTCGAACCAAAGATCCGAGAAGAGTTAATTAAAGCACTCATAGAATTCAAAGATGTTTTTGCATGGTCGTATGACGACATGCCGGGCCTGAGCACTGATTTAGTGGTTCACAAATTGCCCACCGATCCAACGGTGCCTCCTGTCAAGCAGAGGCTGAGAAAATTCAAGCCTGACATGAGTGTGAGAATTAAGGAAGAAATCACCAAACAATTGGAAGCAAAGGTCATTCGAGTCACTCGATATCCTGTTTGGTTGGCTAATATCGTTCCTGTACCAAAGAAAGACGGCAAAATTAGAGTATGCGTCGACTATCGCAATCTCAACAAAGCAAGTCCAAAGGATAATTTCCCATTACCCAATATCCATATTTTGATCGACAATTGTGCCAAGCATGATATAGGGTCTTTCGTGGATTGTTATGCCGGGTATCATCAAATTCTAATGGATGAAGAAGATGCAGAAAAGACGGCATTCATCACACCATGGGGAACTTATTGCTACCGGGTAATGCCATTCGGTTTAAAGAACGCCGGAGCAACCTATATGAGAGCAATGACCACAGTGTTTCATGATATGATACACAAGGAGATTGAGGTATACGTGGACGATGTGATCATAAAATCAAAGCATCAGGCCGACCACGTTGGGGATTTGAGGAAGTTCTTCTTAAGACTTCGCAGGTACAACCTCAAGCTTAACCCTGCCAAGTGCGCATTTGGAGTTCCATCTGGAAAGTTGCTGGGATTCATAGTCAGTCGACGAGGCATCGAGCTAGACCCATCAAAGATCAAAGCCATCCAAGAACTGCCACCTCCAAGAAACAAAACTGAAGTAATGAGTTTGTTGGGAAGGTTAAATTACATCAGCAGGTTTATTGCTCAGCTCACAATAACTTGTGAGCCAATTTTCAAATTGTTGAAAAAGGATGCTGCGGTCAAATGGACCGATGAGTGTCAAGAAGCGTTCGATAAAATAAAAGGGTACTTGTCAAACCCACCCGTGTTGGTCCCGCCGGAGCCAGGAAGGCCTTTGATTCTTTACTTGACGGTTTTGGAAAATTCATTTGGTTGTGTATTGGGGCAACATGACCTCACTGGCAGAAAAGAACAGGCCATCTACTACCTTAGCAAGAAGTTCACAGCTTATGAGGTTAAGTATACTCATCTGGAAAAGACATGTTGCGCCCTAACATGGGTAGCTCAAAAATTGAAACACTATTTGTCATCCTACACTACTTACCTCATTTCTCGGTTGGATCCATTGAAATACATTTTTCAAAAGCCTATGCCAACAGGAAGACTTGCAAAGTGGCAGATATTGCTCACAGAGTTTGACATCATCTATGTAACTCGAACTGCGATGAAAGCCCAAGCACTGGCCGATCATTTGGCCGAAAACCCGGTTGATGAGGAATATGAGCCTTTGAAAACTTATTTTCCTGATGAAGAAACAATGCATATCGACGAGGTGGAGCGAATTGAAAAGCCTGGCTGGAAACTTTTCTTTGACGGAGCCGCTAACATGAAAGGAGTCGGAATAGGAGCTGTAATCATTTCTGAAACAGGGCATCACTATCCTGTTACGGCTCAATTGTGATTTCATTGCACCAATAATATGGCTGAATATGAAGCTTGTATTTTGGGGTTAAGGCTAGCCGCAGACATGGGTATCCGAGAAATCTTAGTCATGGGAGATTCGGATCTTTTGGTACATCAAATTCAAGGAGAATGGGAAACCCGAGACTTGAAGCTCATACCATACCGACAATGTCTACATGATCTTTGTCAGCGGTTTCAATCAGTGGAATTCCAACATATTCCAAGAATCCATAATGAGGTTGCCGATGCATTGGCTACCCTGGCATCGATGTTGCACCATCCGGACAAAGCTTATGTAGATCCAATACATATTCAGGTCCACGATCAGCACGCCTATTGCAATATGGTTGAAGAAGAATTTGATGGTGAACCATGGTTCCACGACATCAAGGAGTATATCAGGATGGGGATATATCCCGCACAAGCCATAGGAGATCAAAAGAGGACCATTAGGCGATTGGCAAATGGATTCTTCTTAAGCGGAGGAGTTTTGTATAAAAGAACACCAGATCTTGGATTATTAAGATGCATAGATGCCAGACAAGCTACAACTGTCATGTCTGAAGTACATTCGGGAGTTTGCGGACCCCACATGAGTGGATATGTGTTGGCAAAGAAAATCCTCCGAGCTGGTTACTATTGGCTTACCATGGAGCGAGATTGTATCAGTTTTGTGCGCAAGTGTCATCAATGCCAAATACACGGAGATTTGATTCATTCTCCACCATCCGAGTTGCACACAATGTCGGCACCATGGCCCTTCGTTGCCTGGGGCATGGATGTGATTGGACCAATTGAGCCGGCAGCATCCAATGGGCACAGGTTCATTCTGGTAGCTATTGATTATTTTACCAAATGGGTTGAGGCCAAGACATTCAAATCAGTGACCAAGAAAGCTGTGGTCGATTTTGTCCACTCAAATATCATATGTCGATTCGGAATCCCGAAGGTGATCATCACAGATAACGGTGCTAATCTTAACAGCAACTTAATGAAGGAAGTATGTCAACAGTTTAAGATTACACATCGTAACTCTACCCCATATCGGCCCAAGGCGAATGGAGCAGTAGAAGCAGCCAACAAAAACATAAAGAAGATACTTCGGAAAATGGTAGAAGGTTCAAAACAATGGCATGAAAAATTACCATTTGCATTATTGGGATACCGCACTACTGTTCGCACTTCAGTAGGAGCAACTCCTTATTTGTTGGTATATGGCACTGAAGCAGTAATTCCTGCAGAAGTTGAGATTCCTTCCCTTCGGATCATCGCCGAAGCAAAGATTGATGATGATGAATGGGTCAAAACCCGTCTAGAACAGTTAAACTTGATTGATGAAAAACGATTGACCGCAGTATGCCATGGTCAATTATATCAAAGAAGAATAGAAAGAGCATACAACAAAAAGGTGCGTCCCCGGAAGTTTGAAGTAGGTCAGCATGTGCTGAAACGTATTCTTCCACATCAGGTTGAAGCAAAAGGCAAATTTGCCCCGAATTGGCAAGGACCATTCATTGTGACCAGAGTATTATCGAATGGTGCACTATGTTTAACAGATATTGAAGGCAAATGCATAGATATGGCGATCAATTCTGACGCGGTAAAGAGATATTATGCATAACTTTTTGAATGTTTGTATTTAGCACTATTTCGAAGATTGAAATGACAAAGGCAATTTATTCTGCTATACAAACACTATACCATTTGCTTTCCCTTTGAGCCATACTTGTTTCTTTCCTACCCCCCCTCTTGGAAGCAATGAAATTCAAAAAAAAAAATCACTATTATTAGGTGAACTACGTTTGTCCTGATTCCTCAAAGAAGGATACGTAGGCGCCTCACGGCTCGGTCATAGGGTGCACGATATACATAATGTGCACAAAAAGTGATGTCAAGCGACCCCAATCAAGAAACTGGGGCAAGAATTGTATTAAAGAAAAAGATTCCAAGAGTTGTAATTCTAAACCCATACCAAAGCTATTTAACTTTTAATACCTTTTCCATTTCTAACCCCATACCAAAAAGACCTTTCGATCAATCTTAGAAAAATGCTGAGTCAAGCAAATGAAGATGATTCATAACACTCGGGTACAAACAAGAAAAGAAAGTTAAAAATGAGAGAGTCTTATAGGTGAAAATCCACACGGGCACCATAAGGCGACGGAAGTTGAGAGAAAAGTAAAATGAGAGAGTCTTATTAGTGAAAACCTTCGTGGGCACCATAAGGCGAAAAGGAAGTGAGAAATGAACAAATGAGGAAAGTTTATCGGTGAAAACTCTTTGAGACGTTGCAAGTCCAACAGGTCTGTGAAATGAAAAATGAAGTTGGGTTATGGAAATTTTGGCAAAAACAAAAATGAGACAATTGAAAGGAGATTGATTAAAAGACTGGGTTGATTAATCCGAAATGCATACCCTGATCATTGGTGCCAGTAACTCCAATCAGATAAGTTTTATTCTTTCTCCAACAGTCATCCAAACTTGGATTTTTCTTTTCATTCTATAAATTGTCGAAATCAGCGTATTTCGTTACTAATAATCTTACTTTTCTAAAAGGTTTTGAGATAAGTTTTATTCCAAACAAATAAGAAGGAATGTCAAGGTATACTACCAAGATTCAAGGTTACAAAATACAGCCACGAAAGGTGGGAGATAAAAGATATGGGTATAAGAAAGGTGAAGTCGAAAGTGGATCAGCAAAGTCAGAAGGGACATATGATTACAGTTAAAAGGGTTTGAAGGAAAACATACAGAGGGAAATCCTATAGTCAAGGATCAATTACAAGGACAAAACAGTCTTTTCAACCATTCCAAGGCAACAAAGAGATGAGGAGAAGCCTCACCATCGGCAAGAATGCCCCAGTTAACCACCCTGCTTTAAACTGACGAAGTTTTCTTTGATTTAAAACAGGGGCAAATACAATATTTGTGTCAGGAAATACCTGGTAGAGAATTAAAGAAGTCAGGCGTCCACCTGGAGAATGAGGATGAAGAATTTAAAAAGAAGTCAGGCGTCCACCTGGAGAATAAGGATGAGAAAGAAGAAGTCAGGCGTCCACCTGGAGAATGAGGATGAGAAAAAGAAGAAGTCAGGCGTCCACCTGGAGAATGAGGATGAGAATTGAAGAAGTCAGGCATCCACCTGGAGAATGAGGATGAGAATTAAAGAAGTCAGGCGTCCACCTGGAGAATGAGGATGAAGAATTGAAGAAGTCAGGCGTCCACCTGGAGAATGAGGATGAGAAAAGAAGAAGTCAGGCGTCCACCTGGAGAATGAGGATGAAGAAAAGAAGAAGTCAGGTGTCCACCTGGAGAATGAGGATGAAGAATTGAAGAAGTCAGGCGTCCACCTGGAGAATGAGGCTGAGAATTAAAGAAGTCAGGCGTCCACCCGGAGAATGAGGATGAGAAAAGAAGAAGTCAGGCGTCCACCTGGAGAATGAGGATGAAGAAAAGAAGAAGTCAGGCGTCCACCTGTAGAATGAGGATGAAGAATTGAAGAAGTCAGGCGTCCACCTGGAGAATGAGGATGAGAATTAAAGAAGTCAGGCGTCCACCTGGAGAATGAGGATGAGAAAAGAAGAAGTCAGGCGTCCACCTGGAGAATGAGGATGAAGAAAAGAAGAAGTCAGGCGTCCACCTGGAGAATGAGGATGAGAATTGAAGAAGTCAAGCGTCCACCTGGAGAATGAGGATGAGAATTAAAGAAGTCAGGCGTCCACCTGGAGAATGAGGATGAAGAATTAAAGAAGTCAGGCGTCCACCTGGAGAATGAGGATGAAGAATTAAAGAAGTCAGGCGTCCACCTGGAGAATGAGGATGAGAATTAAAGAAGTCAGGCGTCCACCTGGAGAATGAGGATGAGAATTAAAGAAGTCAGGCGTCCACCTGGAGAATGAGGATGAAGAATTAAAGAAGTCAGGAGTCCACCTGGAGAAAGAGGATGAAGAATTGAAGAAGTCAGGCGTCCACCTGGAGAATGAGGATGAGAAAAGAAGAAGTCAGGCGTCCACCTGGAGAATGAGGATAAGAAGAATTGAAGAAGTCAGGTGTCCACCTGGAGAATAAGGATGAAGAAGTTAAAAAGAAGTCAGGCGTCCACCTGGAGAATGAGGATAAGAAGAATTGAAGAAGTCAGGCGTCCACCTGGAGAATGAGGATGAAGAAATTGAAGAAGTCAGGCGTCCACCTGGAAAATGAGGATGAAGAAGTTAAAAAGAAGTCAGGCGTCCACCTGGAGAATGAGGATGAAGAAGTTAAAAAGAAGTCAGGCATCCACCTGGAGAATGAGGATGAAGAATTGAAGAAGTCAGGCGTCCACCTGGAGAATGAGGATGAGAATTGAAGAAGTCAGGAGTCCACCTGGAATGAGGATGAAGAAGTTAAAAAGAAGTCAGGCGTCCACCTGGAGAATGAGGATGAAGAAGAAAAGAAGAAGTCAGGCGTCCACCTGGAGAATGAGGATGAGAAAAGAAGAAGTCAGGCGTCCACCTGGAGAATGAGGATGAAGAATTAAAGAAGTCAGGCGTCCACCTGGAGAATGAGGATGAAGAAAAAAGAAGTCAGGCGTCCACCTGGAGAATGAGGATGAAGAAAGAAAAGAAGCAGTCAAGGCACCCACTTGAAGAACGAGAGAATGAAATTGCGGATACCTAAATCAAAAGCCCGCTCATATGAAAAAGGAGCACACTTAGAATCAATAAAGCAGAGGAGTCCAACAGAATCCCCAGCAAGAAACAACAAGAGTTCCAAAAGGAATACGGAATAAGCCAAATGCCCAAGAGTCACCAAGATATCAAGACAACAAGAAACGCAAGGGCATGATCTAGATAAGATTTTTATAATTCATGTACCATAGTCTAGTTTAGCTTTTTGTATTTCCTTTAAAGTAAGGTGTAATAAGGAGGTCAGCAAGCAGTAAAAACAGCACGAAGCAGCAGTAACATCACAGTCCCACGGTAGTCCCAGCTACCCCAAAATTCCTGAACTACATTGACCTGATTCCTTTATAGCCAAGGATATGCAGGAAACCTTTGAAGCAGAGGTTCGGTCAAATCTTTCTAAAAATGCTTCCCACGGAGTATTCGAACGGGCAAAAAATCGCTCTTATCCGCTCACTTTATCTTTGCACGAAAACTCTTCGAGTTTCCGCACAAAGAAGGGCAGCTGTGAGCACGTGATTTTTGCCTTACGAAAAACTACTCCAAAATAAATCAAAAGATAAAATAAATTTCTTTTACTGTGTAATTTTTTTTGAATTTGCGTGGTGTTAAATACTTGTGTTATGTCCGTAAGTGTTTACATTGTCATAATAAAATGAAAAAATATAAAATAAAATACATATTGCATGCATATAGGATTTAATTATGCATTTGAAATATAATTTAAATAAAATCACAAAAAATATGCAATCGTTCTATTTTAAATATTCCACTGTGTGATTGATGTTTTGTCTATGTGTTAAATAATTGTTATAGAGTAATTAATATATTTTTGTGAAGTTAAAATTATTTTATAGTTAATATTAAAAATTTAAATTAGAAAAAATGAAAATATATATATATACAAAATCGGACCTGGATTAAAATCCAGGCCCAAAACATTTTAACCCACCACAGCCCAATCCTTTAACCCAGGTCCGGTCCAAACCAGACGAACCAAAACGACAGCGTTTGGTCGTGGCTTCTCAGAAACCGTTGGATCAAATACAACCAACGGTCAAGATCTCACCCCCTTTACCCGTAACCCGTAACCCGATCCAGTGACCTGACTCAGCCGACCCTGGCATTAAACCAAACGACATCATTTGGTTTAATGAATTGATCCTGGCCCTTCATCTTACTTGATCGGACGGACGATATCAATCCACCCCACCCTTATATAAGTCCCAAGCCCTTACCCCGGCCCCTAACTGAACACCCCCTCCTACACTGTTCATCATCGTCCCCCAAACCCCCACTCCTAACCCTAGCCGCCCTAGGATCCCACCGCCTGAAACCCGGCGGCATCAACGCCGCCGGTCACCAAAATAACACCATAGAATCCCCTGAACATCCTCTACACAAATCTAACATTGGTTTCCTTCGAATCAGTTCCCAACTCTTCGAATCTTAAATCGAAGGTTGGCCTGAAAACCTTACCTTCTCCGATGGCTTCCAAAATAACACCACAACTTCCCCTAGATACCCTCATCACGGATCTGTTAGTTGCATGGTTCGAATCATACTGGAACTACTCGAATCTTCATTTGAAGATTCGAGTACAACCTGACCTTATCCCAACCTACTTCAAACTCACACCAGTTACCCCCCTAGGCCTTCCTCACCCTTGTGTCATCTTTGGTTCCCTTCGAATCTCCCCAAAAGTGTTCGGATTTAAGATCCAGGAATTTGAAACCCTAAAAATTTTCCAATCTTGGAATTTTTCCGATTCGAGTGAAGGACTGAGGTCTAAGAGACTTTAATCGAGGTATTCTCAACTGAGAATACTTCGAGTAAAGTCTGTTCAGCCTCAAAAATGTCCGAATCCAAGTTGAGTTGAGTCCGGATGAATTGAAGGTTCAGAGGTAATTTTCTGTTGCTTATGTGTATTCTACGTGTATTCTATGTTCGTTCATTAGTTTGTTTGATTTTCTATATAATTTTCTAGTCAATTTTGTTATACTGTCCCCTACCCGTCTACTTGATCCCAAATGTGAATTATTTCTGTTGGTTGTGATTGTTTACAATGTGTGTAATCGACTCGATTAAGTTCGTCGATTAGTTATATTACGAATTTTCATTTCTGAAAATGCTGACTGAAACAGTCTGCTTCTATTGTTTTAGACTGATTATGGACAAATGTTGTAAATAGTCAACTGATTAATACTCGTCAATTAAATCATGTTTGTTTGTGAATCAGTGAATTCAAATGTATGCTGTATATGTTGTTTTCTGAACAGGGCATTGTCAGTATATTGACAATGCTCCTGTGTATGTTTGATCTTAGTTCAATTTGAAGATCAGTTTGAATTATTATGCTGAACTCAGTGTAATATTGTTGTAATGTCAAGTTTGAATTCAAGTTTACAAATGTTGATTGGATATAATTGTGTTAGGGGGTTACATTCTTAGTCAGGATTCAGTCCAAACTTTAGGATTGGTTTGTAGCTGTTGTAAATCAGATTAATAATCAGGCTTATACAGATTTTAAAATCTGTATTGTTAAGATGCTGAATTTAAGGCAGTAATACCAGTAGAAAACAGTAAATCTGGACATTTCTGGGATAAAACAATGAGGATAATATGTTAATAGCAATGTGCTGAAAGTGAAAAGTTAGTGGCTATTATTTAAAGTGATAATGGGAAACAAAGAGCAATGGGGCTGCTGAAAATCAGGATAAGGGCACTTAGATTTAAAATATTCAAAAGTAGTTTTAATGGAACTTTTCTGATTTTTAAAAAAGAGAAAGGGTCCAGGCAGCACTAAAAGAAAGGGGGCATACCTGTATAAATACAGGGACAGATTTAAAAGGAAGGGGATCAGTTTTCAGAGAAAGAGAGTTTGTAGAGACTCAGTTTTTTTGAAAGAGAAAAAAAAATAAGGAGAGATTAAGAGAAAAGTCAGATTTTTGAATACAGAGTTTAAAGAAAAACTTAGGAGATATGGGGAGATTTTAAAAGGAGGTTTAAGATCAGATTTTAAGAGGGAATTGGGAGAGAGAAGTGAGATTTTGAACACAGATTTTGGAAGAAAAATCTGATTTGAAGGACAGAGATTTTACTTCTTTAAATTCTGAAAGGCAGTTTTTTTTTCCAGAGAGTTTAGAAGAGAGGCTGATTTTAAGGCATTAGAGATATACACAGAAAAACATATACAGAGAGAGAAATCTGGATAGAAGAAGAAAAGAAAAACTGAAACAGAAAAATCAGAAATAAGAATCAGAAACAGGAAGAAAAATGAAATCTGAAAAAATGTCATTCTTCTAGAATGTGTCCATTGTTTGTTTTTGCGGATATTGTTCATTTTGAATTTGAAATCTTTCTCTCAAGTTTCTGTCGCTGTTCATCTGGGTTGACGGGTCTTGTTATTGTCAAATCTGTGGAAATACTGATATTCTACCAGTGTTTTGTTACTGCTGCTACTGCTGAAATTTACTCATTCTACCTTCATTTTCAGGTACATGTCTTTTAAATTTTAAGTTGGAAAGAGATTCAACATGACTCATCAATGAAGCTTGAATTGAAATTTTGTTTTCCATTTGTCCAAGTTCATCAGTTTAAATTTCATTTTTGTTTCATGTTAGTTAATTAGTAGTGAATTCAATTTGATAGCTATGAGCTAATTGTCTTACTTTGAAAGTTCGTATAAAGCTTTGTAATAATGTTAGCCCTTCATCTCATTAGTTTAATCATATTTGAACTGTCAAGGTAGGAAACATGACATAAAGATTGGCCATTAACTAGGCCTTGTGGCGTTGTTAGAATAGAGTGAAAATGTCAAAACCATATTGCTAGTTTATTCTGATACTTGATTTAGTTATGGATGGAATGATATAAGTTGTACGTTCTTATGTGGTATGATAACAGGTATCTATAGAACCATTAGTGGATGGTGAGTTGAGTTGTTATGGCTCATTATGATGTTAAAATGCTATGAATGTTTCAAGACATACAAATACGTTGCATGTAAGGCAATGTTGTCAATCAATTTGTATAATAATTCTTTTCTTATCAACTTGATGCCTATTCACCCTCATAAATAAATTAACCAAACAATTAGGCCAATTAGATCAAAAGCAAGTATATGAGAATAAAATGAGGTGTACAAGCATAAATTGCAATACTTATATCAATGGTAAGTAGAAATAGAATTTGCACTAAATAAGAAATAAATAAAAATTGTTCAAAAATACTTCTTCCCTTCATAAATTATTTTGTGAGTTTCATATGTCCCTCATTCTTTGGTATATGTATATATGTTGTATTTGTGAAGAATAGTATTAATCATGTTCTTATTCTTTATTTTGAATTTGAATAGTCTTAGGATGAACATAATTAATACTCAGAAATTATAGTCAACGGGCAATATTTAAAAATTGTGAATTTCTTTTAAAAGAATTTAAAGACATCCCTTGAATATAAATTTCTCAGTATTTTCATATAAAATGTGTAGATACAACAAACAATTTGTGTAAAAATCCCTAATATCATTACAAATATTTTGCGCAATTAGGGATACGTTCGCGTACCCTGATTATATTTTTAAAAGCAAAATTCGGATTATGCGTACGCGCAATTTCGAGCGAATATTTAATAAAAGGATTTTTTCAAAGGCGTTAAATTAATTTCATAAAAAAAAACCGCGATGTGTGGTTCAATATTTAAGAAAAACAAATATTCTTGATTCAACACAATTTCGAAAAAATGATTGCTTAATAAATATATTATCAAAAGTTATTGTGTACACGTACGCGTGACACAATTCCACATTTTTAAATTTATAACACGAATATACGTACGCGTAATTCGATTCAAAGAAGGGTCCTTAATCACAATAAGTAAAAGCGGTAGAAAAATCACGTAACAAAAAGTATTTAATAAAAATCAAGATAATTAAGCCAATAATAAAAACAGTTAAGCGACCGTGCTAGAACCACGGAATTCGGAAATGCCTAACACCTTCTTCCGGATTAACAGAATTCCTTACTCAGGATTTCTGGTTCGCAGAATAATAAACAGAGTCATATTCTCCTCGATTCAGGGATTAAAATTGGTGACTTGGGACGCCTTAAAATTCCCAGGTGGCGACTCTGAAACAAATAAACAAATCCCGTTTCGACTGTCCTTCAATTGGAGAAAACTCCCCACGCGCCACGCGGGCGCGGAAAAAGGAGGTGCGACAACTCTGGCGACTCTGCTGGGGAAATTTAACCAGTGTTATTGTAACCCAGAACCATTGGTTCAGGGTTTAAAGAATTCGAGCTTAAAATATCTGTGTTAATTGACTTTATTTACTATATGATTTTCAACTGTTTATATGCTAATATGCTAAATATTTTTTTTTTACCGCTTTAATATTATTTTAATTGTGAATATATACAACTGCTACGAAACCCCCTTCTTTCTGAGTCTTCTGAATTTATGGTGTACACGTGCGCGTGACCCACCTTTCTGTTAAAGTCATACCAAATAAGATGGAGTTGGGACAAGTAACTAGGCCGGGCAGACTTTCGTGCTCCCGGTACGTTGCCCCCGCTTCGGCTCAAACTGTCCGTTTGGGTAAGCCAGGTTTAGAACAATCAACCTAAGGTTTTACACTTAGAATAACTCAGCCATGTACCGGATCCCTAGTAGGAACGAATATTTGCATCATATGCATTTGGCCTTGGAGACTCAACACAGGGGTTGGGTCTGTCTAGGACAGGTGAACCCAAAATAAAAAGACCATCATGATGCATCCTACTTGTTACTTGTGCATTCATTTGCCTCGAACATGCTTGTTGACCAGCTTAAATAAAATCATGGTAAGAAGAAAGAAATAAAATGGGTTGTTTTAAAAATTTCGAAAAAAAAATATAGTTTTAAATTTTGAAATAAAGGTATTTAATAAATAAAAAAAAATTTCGAAAATGATTTTTTTTAATATAAATTTTCAAATGAATTTTGACTTTATCAAAATTAAATTTCAGATACAAAATGAGCACTACACAAAGCCCCTCATCCACAAGTACGGAAGAATTTCTATGTCAGCTTTAAATGTGGTGGTATGATTTAGGCGAAGATGGTCAAAAATGGGTCGTCAAGCATTTGGGAAATCTCACGGACATTATGAAAGTTAAACCCCGTGATGATCTGATTACGGCGTTAGTAACTTTCTGGGATCCTGTTCACAATGTTTTTTGTCCGTATATATTCGTGTCATTTCCGGTTAGTTTGATTTTGAGTTTGATTTTGTCCGTATTTTGTTTTGATATTCTCGAATCTAAAATCGGCAAATGTTTGTTTTGTTCATGTCTATCGTTTGAATTAATTTTTTAGTTTGTTCATGTGCTTTGTTAAATTAATTTTTCAGATTTCAAATGAAAGATTAATTAGTTGTTTTTCATGTTTGTATTATTGTTTAAATATTTGTTAGTTTGTTAGATTCAAATTGAAATTTAATTAATTATTTCTTCAATTTGTTTCATGTGTTGTTATGTATTTTCCAGAAATTATTAATGTTGTTTGAATCGTTTTAATCCGTCATGTTTGTTGTTTAAAAAAATAGATTTAGTTCATGTTCATCTTTGCTTAAAGTTCATGTTTAATACAGTGATTTAATGTGAGTTTATGTTTGTTTTTGATTTGTTGATTTAGTTTGAATCATGTATTTTGTTGTTTGTTTGCTCATTCATTTTTGGTCTAAGTTAATCTGGATTGGTTCCCGATATGGTTAATTTACTTCCATTAATTTTGAGTTGTGTTGTTCATCGTGTTCATATGATTTGTTGTTGAAGATTGTTGAGAAATTGGTCATCTTGGCTATATTTTGGTTAAGTTTTGATTAATTGATTGTTTAAAGCTGATGGGGGTAGTTTGGTAAATTGCAGTATCGTTCAGGGGTAAAATGGTAATTGCAATAAGGTCGGAGGGGTAGTTTGGTAATTGAACATTATTATAATTGTTTATGTAGGCATTGGGGACAAAATATAATGGGGTGATGTTTGATATAATTGTTTAACATAATGGGGGACAAGACAAAACATAATGGGGAAGAATATTGTATTTATTTAATGTAGGCATGGGAGACAAATTATAATGGGATTGGGTGGAGGTATTTATTTAATGTAGGCATGGGGGACAAAGTTTAAAATAAAGAAAACATTAAATAGTGGGGACAAAGCATGCCTTGGGAGAATAATTTAGGGTTGGGAATTGAAGACTTGTCTTGCTATATATATAGGGTCATTTGACACATTTTAGAGACTTGAAGATTAAGAGGGAAGAGGACCCGATTTGAACATTAAAAAAAAACAAATTTTTACACTCGAGAGCGGATAGACCTGAAACATTTTGAGAGTAAAAGAGAAATGCAATTTGAACTTTCACTCGAATAATTTCCGTTTGCTTTTCTCGAGTGTTATTCAAAAATCATTAAACTACTGCATCTTGTGTCGTTTGCTCTTCTGCTTTGACTACGATTGCACTTTGGTATTGCTGAGTTTTCAATCTGTTACTGGGTTATTCTACTGGTTGTTACTGGTTTGCGGTGTTGCTGTGGTATTATTGTTGCTGACTTCTCCTTCTTTTGTTCTTGTACTGCTGTTTCCAGGTACACATTTGTATACTCTCGGATTGATGAGAAATGAAATATTAATCAGGCGTCGTTCCTGTTGAATTCCTCCTGTTTAGATTTGTGGTTGAATATAATTTTTCTTTCTTTGTATAAAGATGTAGTTGAATGACTAATGAGTAATGAGGTTGCATATGTATAACTTCTTCATCTAATAATGTTAGTTTAAATTAATCGAAGAATAGTTAATCTGTTTTTGATATTATTGTGCGTCAATCTCATGTTCCAGTGTTATTAAAAATAGAATATAGAACGGAAGCAATCTCTCTTTGTACAAACTCGATTGCAATTTTCCATTTGCATTAGCCGTAAGTTAATAACTAATAAGTTACGTATTTTTCAGCATGTAATTAATTGAGGGATTTTTTTTATTTTTAGAGACAAACTTAATAGAAGAAATGTAGTCACTATAGGTTTATCCTTTTAAATAAAATGAGACGAGCCTCGACAAACAAAAATGCACAAGCTGTGGGGCCCTCTAAATGTATATATTAAAATACTTAGAATTCGGGACAGGCCGTTTAGCGAATTTTTATGGCCTTCCCAAAATAACAATACGCTAGTTGCTTTAGGACGCGCCTTAATAAACCTTACCTTCTTAAACTTGGGTGCACATTTATGTGACCCAAATCCAAATCTCAACGGAGTCTAAATGTGTCTCTAATCACGGGTACGTTGATTGTGACGTGGTTCGGGATGCGTGTCCATGACGTTGCAAATTCCTTTTAAAAAATAAGAATGAGATGAGCCTCGCCGAATAAAAATACAAAATTGCGGGGCCCTCAGTAAATATTTGCTTTAAAATTGCTTAGACTTCGGGATGGATCGTTTAGCAAAATTCCACGGCCCTACCCAAAGTAAATGATACGCTAGTCGCTTTAGGCGCGCCTTTAATAATTTAATTTTCCTAATCTCGGGTGCACATTGATGTGACCCAAATTCAAATCTCAACGGAGTCAAAGTGTGTCGACAACCACGTGTACATTGATTGTAACGCGGTTCGAGATACATTTTCACAACGTTGCAATTTCTTGTAAAAATAATAATAATAATAATTATGAAAGCGGTAAAAAGTTAAAATTTGCACATAAGTTCATATTTGTATAAAACCAGATAATCAAGCCGAATATAACAGTTGAGCGACCGTGCTAGAACCACGGAACTCGGGAATGCCTAACACCTTCTCCCGGGTTAACAGAATTCCTTATCCGGATTTCTGGTACGCAGACCGTAATATGGAGTCATTCTTTTCCTCTATTGGGGATTAAAATTGGTGACTTGGGACACCCTAAATCTCCCAAGTGGCGACTCTGAAATAAATAAACAAATCTCATTTCGATTGTCCTTTAATTGGAAAAAACTCCCTTGTACCCTCTCGGGTACGGAAAAAGGAGGTGTGACAAGCCTCAGACGGACGGACAGTCCGAGCGCACTATTCAGATATTGGAAGACATGTTGCGTGTGCGTGTCATTGATTTCGGAGGGTCGTGGGATCAGTTTCTACCGCTTGCAGAGTCTGCTTATAATAACAACTACTAGTCGAGTATTCAGATGGCTCCATATGAGGCTTTGTATGAGAGGCGGTGTAAATCTCTAGTTGGTTGGTTTGAGCCGGGTGAGGCTAGGCTATTGGGTACAGACTTGGTGTAGGATGCTTTATACAATGTGAATGTGATTCAGGAGAGGCTTCGTACAGTGCAGTCGATACAGAAGAGTTATGCTGACAGGAAGGCTTGAGATGTGTCCTACATGGTTGACGAGAAGGTTCTGTTGAATGTTTCACCCATGAAGGGTGTTATGAGATTTTGGAAGAAAGGGAAATTGAATCCTCGGTTCATTGGGCATTTTGAGGTGCTTCGGAGGATTGGGGAGGTAGCTTATGAGCTTGCCTTTCCACCCAGCTTGTCGAGTGTGCACCCGATATTTCATGTTTCTATGCTCCGGAAGTATATTGGGGATCCGTCTCATGTTCTAGATTTTAGCACGGTTCAGTTAGATGATGATTTGACTTATGATGTGGAGCCAGTAGCTATTTTGGGTAGTAAGGTTCGAAAGTTGAGATCAAAGGATATAGCTTCAGTGAAAGTGCGGTGGAGAGTTTGGCCCATGGAGGAGGCTACCTGGGAGACCGAGCGGGAGATGCGTAGCAGATATCCTCACCCATTTGAGGCTTCAGATATGTTTCTTGACTCGTTCGAGGACGAACGTTTGTTTAAGAGGGGGAGGATGTGACGACCCAACCAGTCGTCTCATGAGTTACCGCGTCGTTTTCCCCATTTCTGCTTCTTACTGCTTTGTCTATCGATTTTATATATGATCGGGCTGGTTGGCTCGGGTTCAGAAAGGATTTGGTAAGGTTTGAGACACTTAGTCTCTTTTGAGGAAGCTTAAGTTGGAAAAGTCCACTGGACATTGACTTCTGTGTTAGAGAGCTCGGATGTGAGTTCTGATGGTTCGGATAGCTTTGGAAGGTGATTTGGGACTTAGGAGCGTGATTGGAATGTGTTTTGGAGGTCCGGAGTAGATTTAGGCTTGAGTTGGTGAAATTGGATTTTTGACATTTTCCGGTTGATAGATGAAATTTTGATTTAGGGGCCGGAATGGAATTCCGAGAGTTGCAGTGGTAACGTTGTGTTATTTGGGATGTGTGTGCAAAATTTCAGGTCATTCGGGCGTGGTTTGGTTGGGTTTTTGATCAAAAGCTTAATTTAGAAGATTTTGGAATTCTTAGGCTTGAATCTGATGCGAATTTGGTGTTTTGATGTTGTTTTAAGTGTTCCGAAGGTTGGAACAAGTTTAAATGATGTTATGGGATATGTTGGCATGTTTGGTTAAGGTCCTGGGGGCCTCGGGTGACTTTTGGGTGGTCAATCAGACCATTTCATATTGTTGAGAATTGCAGAAAAACTGTTGAGTGTTGCAGAGAAATTTGACCTTCGCGTTCGCGAGCAGGTCCTCGCGTTCGCGAAGGATTAGCTGGTGAAGGCTGAAATTTTAGCCTTCACGTTCGCGAGGAAGGCTCCGCGTTCGCGAAGGGCTGGGTGATTATGCATCGCATTCGCGGGAAGAAGGAATTGAGGCCTGGCCAGAATGTTTAAATAGTCGTCCTGTATGCGATTTTGGGGTTTATTTTCACCATTTTTGAGCGATTTTGGAGTTTTTTGAAGAGGATTGAAGAGGTATTCAAGGGGAAACACTTGGAGGTAAGATTCATGGACTTAATACTCGATTTTAATGTGAAATTCTACCTAATTAATCATGGAAATTTAAGCCAAAAAATTGAAGAACCAGGGCTTGAAATTGAATACCTAGAATTTGGAATTTGAGGGGTCGTTTGTGGTTGGATTTTGATGCTTTTGCTATGAATGAACTCGGGGAGTGAAAAGGAATCCATTGATGCAATTTTTATCGGAATCCAAGACGTGGGCTCGGGGGTCGGGTTTGGCCAATTTCGGGATTTGTGTTATAATTTGATTATTTTCGCTTGGACTTCAATCCTTTAGCGTATTCTAATGTTATGATTTTGATTTTGGGTAGATTCGGCACGAGTTGAGGCCGAGGAGAGAGGCAAAGGGATCGCGGAGCAGTATTTTCATCCAATTTGAGGTAAGTAACCATTATAAATCTAGAAATGAGGGTACAAACCCCGGCATTTCGAATTATTTTGATAAATGAGTGACGCACATGCTAGGTGATGAGCGTGTGGGCGTGTACCGGTAGGGATTGTATCTTGGTCCGTCCCGTAGCGACTATTATGCCACGTATTTGATTTAAAATCTTATAATATTCTGTATTTTAGACATTTACACTGTATTATGGGTTGTATGCCATGTTTGGGGCCTTGTGCCAACTTGTTGAGATCCTTAGGGGCATTTTTACTGTGTTTCCTCACTTTATTTGTTTTAAAGCATATCCTCAGTCATGTTTTACCTGTTTATTGTTTAAAAACTAGTTTTATCACTGTACTTCTTAAAATGTGAGAAATGTTCGGATTGAGTTCCCTGATTTCTACTGTTATGCCCGAGCGGCTGTGAGGTTAATAACTGAGAGAGGTTGAGGACCTAATGGTGAGGATATATATATATATATATATATATATATATATATATATATATATATATATATGTATATGTATATGTATATGCCTTGAGATAGAAACTTTTAAGTGCTTGGCGTATAATTAGTAACAGATCAACATGCTTAATTGCTTGATATACAAGTACTTGGTATAACATAGTAAATTAGAACGATGGGGTGACAAAACATGTTACTTTAGGTCCTGTAGATATATTATGGATTGGGCTGCCTGTTGAGACCCTTAGGGGCGATTTTAGAGCTTTTTGAAGAGGATTGAAGAGGGATTCAAGGGAAAACACTTGGAGGTAAGATTCATGGACTTAGTACTCGATTCTAATGTGAATTCTACCTAATTAATCATGGAAATTTAAGCCGAAAAATTGAAGAACTAGGGCTTGAAATTGGAGACCTAGAATTTGGGATTTGAGGGGTCGTTTGTGGTTGGATTTTGATGCTTTTGGTATGAATAAACTCGGGAAGTGATAAGGAATTCATTGATGTGATTTTTATTGGAATCCAAGACGCGGGCCCGGGGGTCGGGTTTGGCTAATTTCGGGATTTGTGTTATAATTTGATTATTTTCGTTTGGACTTCGATCCTTTAGCGTATTCTAATGTTATGATTCTAATTTTGGGTAGATTCGGCGCGAGTTGAGGCCGAGGAGAGAGGCAAAGACATCGCGGAGTAGTATTTTCATCCGGTTTGAGGTAAGTAACCATTGTAAATCTAGAACTGAGGGTACAAACCCCAGTATTTCGAATTATTTTGATAAATGAGGTGACGCACATGCTAGGTGACGAGCGTATGGGCTGCACCAGTAGGGATTGTGACTTGGTCCGTCCCGTAGCGACTATTACGCCGCGTATTTGATTTGAAATCTTATAATATTTCGTATTTTAGTTTACACTGTATTGTGGGATGTATGCCATGCTTGGGGCCTTGTGCCGACCTGTTGAGACCCTTAGAGACATTTTTACTGTGTTTCCTCACTCTATTTGTTTGAAAGCATATCCTCAGTCATGTTTTACCTATTTATTATTTAAAAACTAGTTTTATCACTGTACTTCTTAAAATGTGAGAAATGTTCGGACTGAGTTCCCTGATTCCTACTGTTATGCTCGAGCGGCTGTGAGGTTAATGACTGAGAGAGATTGAGGACCTAATGGTGAGGATATATATATATTGGATCAGGCTATGCGCCACAGCGATATGATGCTTGGGCTGTAGGAGCCCCTCCGAAGTTTGTACACCCCCAATGAGCGTAGTCGACTATAAACTATGGATCAGGCTGCACGCCGTAGCGGTTACTATGATTATTAATATTATGAGATATTAGTGAGCCTGAGTGCCGAGAGTGAGTATTGAGTGACTGAGAGGCTGCCCGAGAGGCCATATTCTGAGTGATACCTTGCCCGAGGGGCCTATTTATGATATTTCACTCTTCTTTTAAAATGAAGCCTCTGTTAAAAAATTGCTAAGTAAATGATTTCAAGTATTCCAATTGAAACTGAAGATTTTATGACGAGACTAGTTTTAAACTGTGGAGCTTGATCTGTTCTTCTGTTGTTTCCTCCTTTATATGATTTTAACTGCTCGTCACTACTTTCAAACCTTATTTACTTTAGTTACTTACTAAGTTGGCGCACTCACGTTACTCCCTGCACCTTGTGTGCAGGTCCAGGTGCCCGAGCGGCAGCGTGAGGGTCCTCAGCATTATCAGAGTTTGCCGGAGATTGCAAGGTAGCTGCATGACGTCCGCAGCCTTGGTTTCCTCCTTCCTATCTTGTTCTTTTCTGCATTTTAGACTTATGATGTATTAGACAGTTAGTTGTATATTTAGAGGCTCTAGACTCGTGACACCAGATGTTTGGGTCTTGTTGTTTTAATATTTTATTGATTTCCGCATATTTTTAGCTGTTTTAAGCACTTCTTATGAAAATTGGTATTTAAACCCGTGTTAGAAAAATGGTTTTATAAAAGGAATTCGTTGTGGTTATATGGTTAGGTTGGCTTGCCTAGTAATGTGATAGGCGCCATCACGACTAGGCATTTGGGGTCGTGACATACACACCAGCAATATGAAGAATAAACTTGCAATAATATAAAGGAAAATTATGATACATGATTAAATTATTATATAAAAAGGTAGGATAAATGATAAAATAAAATTATTTAATAATAATGAAGGGTGAGATCGAGAGAAAAAGATAAGGTAACAACGCGTTCCCACCAAATCGGTCGTTACATAAAGTGTCACATTTTGTTGTTATGTAATGACGAATTTAACGATACGATATAGTAAAATTTAAGTAACAATCAAAACAAATATCGTATTTAATGTAACAATATGATACAATACAATGGGTAACGACCATCCAAACAAACGGTAGTTAAAAAATCTAGCAACTCAGAAGTACGGGTCTACAAAGGCGAATTTGAATCTTTTTCCTTTTGTTTTTATAAAAGGGAATAGGGGAGAAAATAACGACTAGTATATATATCTTTCATCATACTTTGGAGTCATCTATATTCTTGCCATTACCAATCGTCTTGTATTTGTCAATAGAGGGTAATATTAAATCATTGTGAAAAGCAGAGGGATAAATTTAGATCCTTTTCTCAAGTATTTTGACACATGGAATCTACTCTGTCCAGAGCTCTATTAAAGTTAGAGGCAAATACATGATTTGCTAAAAGCAAGGGTTTCAATCGTAACAAAGGATAAAATTTAAGATATTTCCTATAGCACATCATACATGACTAAGATTAGATAATGAGGCAGTTGGTGATGAGCAAGATAACGATCACTGAAGCATGTGAATGTATTTTTGGATCTAGTAAATATTCTAATACATGGAAATCCATATATAATAAGTGTTGGATTTTGTTGTTTAATAACAAAAGAAGTGTGAATGGAAAATAGTGGGAAAAGAAATGGAGTAAAGTAAAATTTTGAATGAGTTCATTTCACTAATGCAATTTGTCCCTCATTGATAGAAGGAAAGAAAATATTTGTGTATATATAGAGAAGCTCATCTTTTAGCTCTTAAAGAGTTAAGAAGAAGGCAAGCCTCGCGTCGTCGTCGCTCGCTTCAGATTCGGATTTGGTCATTGATTGATTAATCTTTTTGGACAAAATTCTTTTCAAATATTTAATTAATTAGTTAAATTAATTAACAAAAATTCAATCCGAAATAACCCATGACCCGCTACCCTGTCCGGTTTAGCCCGTTTTTCTTTCCCGGATTATTTTAAATCCGTTTTACATTTCCCGCAATATTTTCAACAGTTATGGCTGTTCTGAAACAGCATCACACCTGTTCCAACAGCTATGGCTGTTTTGAAAGGTTGCAAACCTTTTCAGAAACAGTAACAAATTGGCTATAAATATTCCTTTAAATCCCAGAATATTTACTTACGAAATATATGTCCTTAGTATCTAAGAGCCAAGTAAGGCATAAAGCAGTATATCACGGAATTCTACAAACACAAATATAACATAATTCACCCCCGAGCATGATTAACCCTGGCACATACATATACGCTCGTTGCCTCATATATGTATTACCTCTGCATGTAGCAAACAATGATAAATAGGAGAAAAAATTTCCTCAACAAAGCTAGGCAAAATACTTATCTCGAACAAGAAAATTACAATACCGAGCAAGCCAAGCGATGTTTCAAAAATTCCATCACGCATGTAGTGACCTCTGAACAACTCAAAACTAGCCAAAAGCAACTCAAATACATCAAATAAAGCTCAAGGAAACAACTCCGAATGATAAAGATCGAATCCTGAATCAAATCCCAAATCCGGCAAAAAATCACACCCGAGACCATGCCTCGGAACCCGACAAAAACTCATAATATCCGACAACCCATTCAATTACGAGTCCAACCATACTAGTTTCACTCAATTCTGATTCCAAATAGATGTTCAAAACTCAAAAATTCATATTATAAAACTTTAGGCCAAAATCCCCAATTTCCTCTTTAAAATTAATCAACCAAAAGTTAAAATCGAAGATAGATTCATGGAATATTACCAAAATCGAATAAAACCCAAGCTCCCCAACTCAAAATATGTTAAATAAACAAAATCCACGTTTTAATATTGTTCTGCCTCGTTTCTTGTGTCAAATGATCTCGAAACTCACTTTTGATGCCTCCAATGGATTCCTTGTAAAGGTTTAGTCAAGTTAGGCTCTTGAATCACTCCATTTGACCTTATATTGAAGGAGATATGTTGGTTTCAATATTTGAAAATAGTGCAGATTTTTAAATACGAAGTCACTGGTAATTTCGTAATTAATCTGAAAAATTTGGCAACCCAATTCTTAATAAAATGACATAAACTCCTCATACGATGTCCAAATTCGACGATTCTTTTTGCTATGGATCCAAAATTACGATACAGATCTAATGCTTCAATAAAAACGGAAATTGGAGATCATTTAATGGTGAATTCTTTGAAAGCATCTATCCGTATAAAACTGAATGCTAGTCTTTAAGTGAAAGACCTAAACGACCTCGGGAAGAACCAAAGGAAAATACTCCAAGTATAGAAGATCCAAGGCATAGCAAACGTCAAAGAATATCTACTTCCTTTGGACCAGATTTTGTGACATTCTTGCTTGAAAATGAGCCTCAAACTTTTAAAGCAGCTATATCGTCTTCTGATTCAGCATTTTGGAAAGAGGTAGTCAATAGTGAGATTCAATCAATTTTGGATAACCATACATGGGAATTGGTTGATCTTCCTCCAGGAAATAAGCCTTTAGGTTCGAAATGGATCTTTAAACGAAAAATTAAAGTTGATGGCACTATTGACAAATATAAGGCAAGACTTGTTGTCAAAGGTTATAGACAAAAGGAAGGCCTTGATTACTTTGACACTTACTCGCCAGTAACAACGATAACATCTATTAGGGTGTTATTGGAACTAGCGGCCGTGTATGGTCTTGAAATCCATCAAATGGATGTTAAAACAACTTTCTTAAATGGAGAATTGGAGGAAGAGATTTACATGGAACAACAAAGAAAGTGTGCAAACTTGTTAAGTCGCTTTATGGACTTAAACAAGCACCCAAACAATGGCATGCAAAATTTGACCAAACAATATTGGCAAATGGAATTAAAATCACCGAGTTTGACAAATGTATTTACATTAAAAATACTCCAGGTCATGAAGTCATTGTTTGTTTATATGTTGATGACATGTTGATAATGAGCAAAAGTATGACAGATATAAATGCTACAAAACGCATGTTGGCTAGCAAATTCGACATGAAAGGCTTAGGAGTTACTGATGTGATCTTAGGAATCAGAATTCACAAGACTTCACAAGGTCTAGCTAGCATTATCACAGTCTCACTACATTGAAAAGGTACTTGACAAGTTCAAGTATTTGGATTACAAAATTGTCAAAACTCCAATTGACGTGAGTTATGCACTTCAAAAGAATGAAGGTGAAAGTGACTCACAACTGGACTATGCAAGAGTATTGGGAAGTTTGATGTATATCATGAATTGTACGCGACCAGATATAGCATGTGCTATTAGCAAACTGAGTCGGTTTACAAGTAATCCTAATCAAATACATTGGATGGCAATGAAACGAGTTTTGGGATATCTGAAACATACCCAAAATTATGCTTTGCATTATAACAAATATCCTTCCGTGATCGAGGGATATAGTGATGCAAATTGGATCACCGGATCATCTGAAGTTAAATCCACGAGTGGATATATTTTCAAAATTGGGGGTGGAGCAGTGTCTTGGAAATCATCCAAACAAACGTGCATCACCCGTTCTACAATGGAATCTGAATTCATAGCTTTAGATAAGGCCGGTGAAGAAGCTGAATGGCTCCGAAATTTCTTGGATGATATTTCATTTTGGCCCAAACCTTTAGCACCTATTTGTATGCATTGTGATAGTCAAGCGGCAGTAGGTAGGGCAGGGAGCGTTATGTATAACGAAAAATCTTGTCATATTCGACGGAGACACAATACCATTAGACAACTACTCTCTAGTGGTGTTATCACAATTGACCACGTAAAGTCAAGAGATAACGTGTCAGATCCACTTACAAAAGGCCTATCTAGAGAGGCAATTGAAAGATCATCAAAGGGAATGGGGTTAAAGGCCTAGGATAAGTTATCATGGCGGTAACTTTACCTAGCAGACTGGAGATCCCAAGAGCTAGGTTCAAAAAGATCAAACAAAGTTATAAATGACGGTTCAACATTGTCAACTAACTCAACCCATTCTTGTGATAAAGACAATGTTCAAAAACGAGGTAAATCATTAAGGTTTTTTGATGAGTCAATAAAACTTAAAGCTTTTTAATGATTTGCTAAGTCTGGCAGGATATGACTAGATAGCGTGTCTTTAGGATTACACGTTTAGGAATCACCTATGTGAGTGTGAAGTGTAAGCCGCTTCAAGGAGAATGAAAGTAAAGGCCCATTCTCTAAGCACTCATGAAACCAGGCGGTATTCATGGTTGAAACGAACACAATCGTGAGAACCATGGATGGTTAAGGATTGATTGTGTGACTTATGTTGTGTAGGTATACAACAAAGCTCGATTTCAAAGATATCAAATCCACCGATTGACCGAGTATATCCGATATAAGTTCACTACGGAAAGTTCAAAGGGAAACTTACTTATCCAGATGTAATTAATTCTTGCATGTGAAACACACACACCCCGTGCATTCCTTTAAGTTTATAACCATTCCCCATTCATGTGGGGGATTGTTGGATTTTGTTGTTTAATAACAAAAGAAGTGTGAATGAAAAATGGTGGGAAAAGAAATGGAGGGAAGTGAAATTTGAATGAGTTTATTTCACTCATGCACTTTGTCCCTCATTGGCAGAAGGAAAGAAAATCTTTGTGTATATATAGAGAAGCTCATCTTTTAGCTCTTAAAGAGCTAAGAAGAAGGCAAGTCTCGCGCCGTCGTAGTCGTCGTCGCTCGACTCGGCTTCGATTTCGGTTTCGGCTTCGGATTTGGTCAAAGATCGATTGATTGATTAATTTTTTTGTACAAAATTCTTTTCAAATATTTAATTAATTAGTTAAATTAATTAACGAAAATTCAATCCGAAATAACCCATGTCCTGCTACCCGGTCCGGTTTGGCCCGTTTTTCTTTCATGGATTATTTTAAATCCGTTTTACATTTCCCACAATATTTGCAATAGCTATGGCTGTTCTGAAACAGAGTCACACCTGTTCCAACAGCTATGGCTATTCTGAAAGGTTGCAAACCTTTTCAGAAACAGTACCAAATTGGCTATAAATATTCTTTCAAATCCTAGAATATTTACTTACGAAATATTCTGATAATCTTCTTCTTCTTCTGCACAAAAATTCCAGTGTGTTTTGCAGTCTTCGAGTGGTTCGCTGTTCATCGGCGTTTTTGGTACCAACACTCCGGTGAGTTAAATCGTTCTATCCTGGGAGGATATATTCCAGAACCTCGGGTACAATTGATAACAGAAATCCTTCTGCGACTGTTGGTGCAACGACGATATCCTCGTCAAGCCGCACTGCTATTCCTCCGGTCGAGAAACCGGGGAGATTTTCTGGAACCAACTTCAAAGGATGGCAGCAAAGGGTGTTCTTCTGGCTTACCACACTTGGTATGCAGAAATTCACTAGTGAAGAGCCTCCAGTGCCTGCTGCGGACATGCCGGACAATGAAAAGTTCAGTGGGCTCGATTTGTTCCTATAACGTTTCAAAATTTATTTTGAAGTTCAAATACTATTTTTCAGAATTTATTTCTACTAATTTTCTGTTTCTGTTTTCAGAAAGATTACTGTTTTATTTATTTACAGCAATACAGATTAATAACAATAAGTTGCTACATCAATAATCTCAATCTTCCATATATAATAAGTTAATAACTATTCTTCTCCCCACTATTTTAGGAGATATACTACGTATGCCTATTCCTTAACCTTGGCAAGATTCTCTTTCATATCTTTCCCTATTCCATAAAAATTCTCTCATAAATAACATATCAAATATTCATAATTTTATCACACAGTATTATCTTCCGTATATGTAATATGTCTGGATCTTCACCAAATTCTTCTTCATTAAACAATTTTACAAAAATAAATAGTATACAACAAGTAAATGTTCTTTAACTAATATTTATCAAGTCAATATTGAGTTCTGACCATATTGATTTGTTGCCACACAATTACTACATATTTTCTTGGCAATCATGAAAGTTTCTCCAAAGAAACCTCACTTTTTTAAACCCATCTTGCCAGGTTTCAAGCACGGAATTGTAAGTAATAATTTCAATTATTTCATCTTTCCTTTGTTTAAGAAATGTTTTTATCCCATTAAAGAAACATGCTAAAGATCAAAACCGTAGTACATATGAATATTCTGTATAGAATCCTTACTTCTATCGAGACAAGGTAGCTACGCCTGAGTCCCAGACAAGTTGGGGTCGGCTATATGAATCCTTACTCTTTTCTTTAATCTCAACTCATATCATCATCATACCAAGTTAGGGACAAGCCTCCTCTAATTGTATGTGATTTCTTACTGCAGAAAATTCCTACAAGTTTCTTGAAGTATCTGAAGGGAAACAACCATATTGAACATGCAATACTAAGAAGGGCTGGTAAGAAGTGGCTGGTGAAGGTGAAGGGGCGACGCCTTGAAGATGGTTGGGAAAAGTTTGCAGAGGAGCATGATTTGCAATATGGGGATATCTTGGTGTTCAGATACGAAGGAGATATGGCGTTTGAAGTTTCCATATTTCATTCAAATCAATGTGAAGACGAACAAAAAGCCCATAATGTTGAAGAGACTTCCAAGAAGTTTGAATTCAAAGGTGAACTTCTTTAATTTTGGGAAAATTTGTTATCAATTTAGTACTCTTTCAACTTTGGAAGTTATTTATTCAAAATGTAGTCCATTATTGTTAGTTTAAGTTACTCATCCGTCCCAATTTATGTGATAGCATCCCGTTTTCCGATCCACAAAAGAATGACACATTTTTATATTTGATAATAATTTAACTTTAGCGAAATATTTAACCACACAAATATGCTCATCAGTTTCAAAAGTCTTTCTTCTTTGTTGAACTTCGTGTTCGATCAATCAACATACATAAATTGTAACAAAAGTTACCGGGGCGGATCCAGTGAATTAGTTAAGGGTTTCCGTAAACCCAGTAATTTATGTCTAGATCCGGTATTTGTATTGAAAAATTCATTAAATGTATACAAATATTTAGCATGAAACCCAATCTAATCCGTTAGTTCAGTTATTATTGTATATTAACTTAAAATTTTTGTAGGAATCCATAAACTTAATATTCTAGAACTGCATGTGCAAAAGGGGTTTTAATAAGCTATTCATATTTACAATAGTTTCTTTTCATTAGTTAAATTTCTTGACACTATACTACTTCTTGACATGAGTTTGTACACAATTAACTATGTACACAGGCAAACCAAACAACAGCATCAAGTCATCAAACAAGGAATTTTCCCATTCAGAAGCTGCTATTCACAAGCCTTTTGGTCATTCTCATTTTGTATGCACTGTTAGACCCTATTGCCTCTCAAAAGATATCTTGGTAAGTCTAAAAAACTCTACCAAGACCTTTTACAACACCATATTTCTAGATATGAAGTCTTTTTGATTATATTTGCAAATGAGTTTTCAGAGTATCCCTAAGCAATTTGCATGGGCAAATGGTCTCATCAACAAGAAATGTGATTTGATTATTAGAGATGAAAGGCAAAGATCGTGGAATTTAATATTACGTTCTTATAGTACTAATGTGTATATTAGCGGTGGATGGAATAAAATCCGTGATACACATTGCTTAAAGGAGGGAGATCGTATAATGTTTGAAGTTGTTGCTAATGAAAAGAAACCAACATGGAAATTTCATGGTAAGTTTTCTCATTTTAATCAACGTGATCTTTTTTTTTTAATTCTTAAAACCATCTTTTATATATATATAGAAGGGGAGCCTTGACGTAACTAGTAAAATTACTGTTATGTGACCAGGAGGTCACAGGTTCGAGTCGTGAAAATAACCACTTGCAAAAATGTAGGGTTTACATACAATAGACCCTTGTGGTCCGACCCTTCCCCGGACCCCGTGCATAACGGGAGTTTAGTGCACCGGATTGCCCTTTTATCTTATATACACATACAGTATGATTCCGTTTGGCTTAAATTTTGGATAAATTAAAGAAAATTATAAATGGAAGAAAGCATTTTGAATTCTAGGAGATTATTGTTGATGTATAATCTCTTATTATTGTTTATAGTTCTTCTTACCAATAGTTTATTTTGGAAAGAATTTACATGCTTTACTTTGAGAATTATATAGCACTATATATTAAAATAAAAATAAAAAAGGTAGTGCGATGCACAAAACATACAGCATTCACGTTGGGTCCGGAGAAGGATGCACCCCTAGGAATGTGACGTAAACAACCTACTCTAGTGCAAGCATTATTGGTTGCTTCCACGGCTCAAACCAGTTATACAACTTTACCATTTGCTCCAAGGCTCCTCTTCATGTAACACTATATAGAATTGTCATAATATATAGTGAACATTTTGAGAACTTAGGCTTCGTAGCAGAGATTTATATTAACTTACATAAACTAATGCATTTTTTGCAGCCAAATCTGGAGAGGATGCTAGCATCATTCAAGAGGTTGACTGAACAATGGAGCAATTGACGAGGGAAAAGGAAAAGCAACACTTAAGCAATTGAATCTTGAAGTTTATGCCTTCGTTTCTTCTATAAACTAGATTACCTTGAATACCTAGAACAAGATGAATTTTATAATTTACAATGTTCCAATGACTATAGATCGAAACTATTTAATTTTTACAGTTTGATGGTTGATCGTTAACAATAGTACTTTTTCTTTCTGGATCAATATCAGCAGTTTGAAGGGGAGCCTGGGAGTAACTGTAAAGTTATCTCCGTGTGACCTATAAGTCACGTGTTCGAGTCGTGAACGCAACAACTAATGCTTCATTACGGTAGACTGTCTACATGGCCTGCATGAATGCAGAATGCTATTTTTTAATCAGCTTATATAGTTCATCTAACATGAAAATTAATCATAATTATAGGGTCAGTGGAAAATTTTCATCATATCCAAATTAACATAAGATCAAGAATTATTGGCAAACTACACATAAAAGATAGAGATCATCCTAAACTTCATCCTCGTTCTTCCTCAAAATATTTCAAATTTAATCATGTACCATAAAATATAATATTTTTTCGGCTTAACCTATTTTCTTGCGAAACTCATTAGCATGACTAATCTGGATCCATGCCGAGTAGCTCAAGGTAACCGCTATACTTATAATCCATTAATTTATTTAGTCAATCAAAATATTGTCCCATGAAGTACACATCCTTTAGGATTTTTCCCTTTCATATACAAACTTACATGATCCCTAATTTATAAACCAAATTCATGTATTATATTACATATTTTTTCCCATTCTACACAGAGTAATGAAATAGAAAATCACCCCTTTTAAAAAGCTGCAACCATTGAGGCCAAAACAACAAACAAACCAAAGGAAACCTTCAATTTTCCAGCAGATGATCCAGCCGGTGGGGGCGACTGAACATCGGCCGGAGGAGAATCATCGGCCGGTGACGGTGAACTAGCCGGAGAATCGGCATCCTCAGAAGGAGAAGGAGCCTCTGTTTCTTCAACAGGGGACTCTGCTTCTTCTTCTTCAGGGGACTCTGCTTCATCATCAGAAGGTGGTGGTGAACTCTTAGGTGAAGATGGTGCAGTAGCCTTAGGTGGTGGAGCTGAAACTGGTGCAAGTGTTCCATCAAGTCCAGGTGTAACCATTGGCTGAGAAATTCCAAGAATTGAGATGTTATAAGGCTGATTCATTACAGATTTTTCGAGCCTCGAATCGCGTTGAGCGCCTTTAACAGCTGATCCAAATACAAAACTACCATCTTTAGCTGTCACATTCAAGAAACCTTGGTCATATGCTGCTTTACCAGATTGTTGGTACATATTTGTCATTTTTGCTGTTTTTTCCTTCATACTTCTGAGTTTCGGGATATCATAGTAATCTAATATAACATAGGTTGATAATTCTCTCTTGAGAACATCATCTGATTTTGAGGTAAGATCACCAATTGCACCATTTGGAACGGCCAAAATTGTAATTGTGGCCCTTTTGTTAATTTCAGCGGCTAAGCCAGATTTAGAAAGAAGTTCATTGAAGGTGCTGTAATCTGAATATTGGCTTAGAATTTTTGTGATATTAAAGGCCGAGGCCGAGGTGGCGGCCAATAGGAGGAAGGTACAGAGGATTGGAGCAATTGAACGACTCATTTTTGCTGGTTATATTTTTGAGTTTTTTACCAGCAAAAATGAGTTTTAGTATTTGCTTTTTTTTCTTCTTCTTATGTTTCTTCCTTTAGAGAAAAAATAAACCAACTCCGACTTGTTTGTTTGAAGAAATAGAGGATTATATATAGTTGGAGTTATGGAGATGAAGGGTTGTTGAGCTTGTGGATGGGAGTGAACGTTTCTCTCCCATGCAAATGCATGCACGCATAAATAGCACGAGACAATATCGGTCAAAATTTGGATAAGAATGTTTATGTCTCATTACCTTAAAGGTTGGAATGAAGTAAACTTGTCATGAGGATATATCATTAGCTTTTTTCTTGATCACAAGTTTAATGATTAAGATATTATTTCAAAGTTTAAATATTGAATGATTAAGACGTTTTAATTCTTTTGACCGTCTATAATTCATATTTAGTAATAAATATAAAATTCAAAATAATAACAATAATAATAATAATAATAATAAAACACAATATTTAGAAAATATTAGAAAAAAATCTTAATTTACATGATATAAAAATTATTTATTTGTAGTAGTACAAGTTACAAGTTAGCAGTGGAGGTAGTTGGCTATGGTGATAGTTACAGAAAATTGCTAGTGATAGTTGTGATTGGTGAAGGAAGTTGACAATGGTGGTTGTGCAGAAGAGGTGGTGGTGCTCGTGCAGTGGTAGCTGGTGATAAATGTTGTTGGTGGTGATGGCGATTCTCCGATGGAGGTCAATAGTTAGGGGGTTGTTATTGTCGATGGTGATGGTGATGGTGATTCTCCGTTGGAGGTCAATGGTTAGGTGGGATGTGGGTATGTGTCTAGTGGTGATTGCACCATGGAGACACTCGAAAATGGGTGAAATTGTGGTATCTTTCATTATGAATCAGCTATACAATGTATATAGTTACATAGATATAGGAAGATATTTACAATCCCAAAGAATATGCTAGTACAATCCTAGCGAATATGCTAATTGATTTACAATTAAGTTTTGACACCTATTAATTGATTACAAGTCTGCTCTATCAAGGAAAGTCAATCAATTTACATAACTCACTCTAACACTCCCTTCGCATGCTTGTCTGGAAACAGCTTTAGTTAGGACATTGGCCAATTGTTGTAAGGTCTTCACATATGAAACCTCAATTGTTTTATCCTCAAATTTCTCATATATGAAATTACGATCAATCTCCACATGTTTAGTACAATCATGTTGAATTGGATTTTCTCCAATTTTAATCGCTGACTGATTGTCGCAAAATAACTTCATAGGTTCGTCAAACGAAAAACGAAGCTCCTCCATAAGGCATTTCTACCACAAAAGTTCTTGAATACCTTTGACCATTGCCTTGTATTCAGCTTCTGCACTAGACAATGAGATAACCTTTTGTTTTTTACTTTTCCAAGTAACTAAGTTTCTTCCAATGAAAGTGAAATACCCAGTTGTTGAACGTCGTCTTTCTCCTCTTGTACCCCAGTCCGAATCACAATAACTCATAATTTTTGTGTGGTTATGCTTAAAGAACATGATGCCTCTTCCAGGTGCTGACTTCAAGTACTGCAAGATTTTAATAACTGCATTCATATGAACTTCACTCAGATTAGAGTGCGGAACCAAAATGTGGTTTATTTTTACTCAAAATACTCAAATAAGTGTAAAAGAAAAAGTTACCAAACTATATATAACGCCACTAATAGTGGCGCTATACAGTAACGTTAACTGTACCGTTACTGTATAGCGCCACTATTAGTGGCGTTATACTGACAAACCTTACATAGCGCCACTATTAATGGCGCTATACAGTAATTACCTGAAGACATAGCGCCATTAATAGTGACGCTATACCCCTTAATACAAATCCTCCATCTTCTTCTTCTTCGTTCCATCTCCCTCATTTTCATTTCTGGTCCCCCCCACCACCACCACCACCGATTCTGCCCCCATTTTAAAAAAAAAAAAAATTTTTGGGTCCCCCGTCACATAAAAGTTTAATATTTGTGGTCCCACTGTCGAGTAGAGCTTCGTGTTATTGTGGATTCACTCTTCCGGAGTCAAAATTTCGATCTATCTACATTTCGAAAATTCTAAATCGAGGTATTTCGATTTATTTTAAGTTGAAACTTTTATAACAATGCATATTACTTGATTTGTATGTGTTCTATTTCGGTTTGTGTTTATTTTTTCCGAAACTAGCATGTTAAATTTTATCCGGATTTAATTTTAGTGTTGTATAAAAATATGTAAATTAGTCTAAAAAATGTGTTTGTTAATATCCTCATGTATATTTATATGTTTTTATGCCGTTTAGTTTAGATTATTTTTTAGCGTAGTAAAATGTATACTTTTTTAGCGTAGTAAAACGTAGACTTTTTTAGCGTTGTAAAACGTAGACCCCTTTAGCGTAGTAAAATGTAGAGCATTGTAGCGTAGTATTGTGTAGTAATTGTTTAATTATCTTATATTCTAGCACGAAACCCATAATTTTATATATATATATATATAATTCTTACAATTAATTTATTAAAAAATATGAATAAAAATTATAAAAAAACATAAAATTATTAATGATAGTTTGGTACTACTGGGCCTCAGAAAATCTAGCACGAAACCCATAATTATAAAATATATATATTATTTTTACAATTTAGTTATTAAATAAATATGAATAAAAATTATTAAAAAACATAAAATTATTAATGATAGTTTGGTACCACTGAGCTTCAGAAAATCTAGCACGAAACCCATAATTATAAAAATTATATATATATATATATATATATATATATATATATATATATATATATATATATATATATATATATATATATAATTTTTACAATTAAGTTATTAAAAAATATGAATAAAAATTATAAAAAAACATAAAATTATTAATGATAGTTTGGTACTACTGGGCCTCAGAAAATCTAGCACGAAACCCATAATTATAATATATATATATATATATATATATATATATATATATATATATATATATTATTTTTACAATTTAGTTATTAAATAAATATGAATAAAAATTATTAAAAAACATAAAATTATTAATGATAGTTTGGTACCACTGAGCTTCAGAAAATCTAGCACGAAACCCATAATTATAAAAATTATATATATATATATATATATATATATATATATATATATATATATATATATATATATATAATTTTTACAATTAAGTTATTAAAAAATATGAATAAAAATTATTAAAAAACATAAAATTATTATTGATAGTTTGGTACCACTGGGCCTCAGAAAATCTAGCACGAAACCCATAAGTATATATATAATTTTTACAATTAAGTTGTTAAAAAATATGAATTTAAATTATAAAAAACACACATAAATTTTAATGATAGTTATTAAAAATTATGAATTTGCAGTTGACGACATGGATGCACCTATACATCCCGGCCCTCGGACGTCGGAGCTACTACCCCTACAGCCCCAGCATAGATCCGAGCATATATGGGGGGGAGAGTTGCTTACGCAGACTTTTCGGGGCAGGAGAGTGGATTTATTGTGGGAGTTTTTGACTCCTCCCCGCGTTCTACATCCCCGTGTGGTCCATCACCTGGAGGAGATGGGATTATATAGGATCATTAGCATTGGCCGGATACAGCTCGACTATGCTTTGATCACGGCGTTGATTGAGCGGTGGCGACCGGAGACGCACACTTTCCATCTGCCCATCGGCGAAGCCACCATCACACTCCAGGACGTCGAGATTTTATATGGCCTGTCCACCGATGGCTTGCCAGTTTTACTGCCTGGGAACATGAGATATTTTAACCGGGCTTCATATATGGATATGCTGCACAGGCTCACGGGCTTCAGGTCCGAGGACCCAGATGTAGCAATTGGGAGCAGTCGTATGCAGTTGGTCCCCATTAGAGACCACTTGGTGCAGATCCACGATACTATCACCGACGACTCAGCGGAGGTGGATGTGGAGCAATATACGAGGCTGTTGTTGCTCCTTCTATTTGGGGGGGTCTTGTTCCCGAACACTTCGGGGAACCTAGTGAGCCTTCATTTTCTGCATCATATTGTGGACTTTGATGATACTGTCAGCTACAACTGGGGTGGTGCTGTCCTATCTTTTTTGTACAGGCAGATGTGCCGGGCATCCATGAGCACATAGAGAGACGTTTCTGGCTTTCTGCCACTTCTACAGGTGACAACTTATTCAAATAATTTGTCGTTTAGTTCCAATTCTACCTAGTTATAGTTAATCTTTACGTCAACTTTCTGTTTTAGGTTTGGGTGTGGGAGCGATTTCTGCAACTTCGGCCACCTCTACCACAGCTACCGGCTAATGTACATATTCCTGATCTCCCTCTAGCTTGTAGGTGGGTATTGCGTCGTAGACTTGCACGAGAGTATCATGGCCATCATAATCTCCCCTTCTGTAGGGATGTGTTGGATTTTCTGGAGGATGCACAGGTGAATATCTAACTAAACTTACCAATTATTTTTTAACTAGGTGTTGCGCATACTAACGGTTTGTGTTATTATTTGATAGTTCATCTGGACGCCGTACAGTGAAGAGTTGATAGGTACCCTGCCAGCGTATTACACGCACGGTCGCCATATTTGGAGGGCTTCCGTCCCTCTCACGTGCCTCGATATTGTTGAGCATCATGCCTCAGAGCAAGTATTTCGTCAGTTTGGATTTCCGCAGTCTATACTGACTCAGCCTGCATGGGACCCTTTACATTATGAGAGGGATGATAGGATGAGAGTAGACGACACATTTATTGAGTGGCTGACAGCGCAGTTGGGTATTTGGGACAGCCGAGGGGACTTGACCCCAGCTCCGCAACACTTTCCTATCGAAGTTTATATGGCATGGTACCGTACTGTTTCCCGACTTTTTATCGGGAACCCAGTTCATCAGGTAGATGGTCGATACGTCTCATACGCCGGGAGACATGAGGCTCTGGTATGTATTCTGTTATTATCAATTACTTTAATAGTAATTTCTAGTCAAATACGTAGTTTATATTAAAAACTTTTGTGCAGGCGATTGGATTGCATACCGTATATCATATGGGGCAGCAGATGCAGAGTTATGTCCACGACCCTGTGATCATGCAGGACTATAGTCGTCGCTTAATGGATGTGGCTGCCCAGACACTGCAGCGAGGCCGATCGGATCAGCGTTTGGCACACCAGCCAGATTATGTTGACCCAGCCACATACCAGCGAGGTCGTGGTATGCCACGGGGTGGTGGCCGACGAGCTGCTGCTGCTCCACGACGACCTGCTGGTGTTGGACGACGTGGTCGTGGGCGGAGAGGAGGTCCCCAGCAAGGGGGCTTTGAGGCTCCTGCTGAAGATGTTGCTGCTGATATAGGAGGTGGCATGCATGAGACCGACATGCCGTCTTACAGCCTTGGCATTTATGACACTCCAGGGACGTCGCAGGTGACCCCATCGGGTCAATTCTTGATCATGGGCTCGGATTTTCAAGGAGTGGAGTTGGGTAGATATTTCCCTGGCCCGTCTACCACTGATGAGTCTCGACCGATCCGAGATTTTGATAGTGGGCACCGACTGAGTTATGGCAGCTCATCACATGCGCAGGTATGAGTTTATTAGTATTAATTTTATTACTGTTTTTACTATAACTTATTTATTTTGTTTTAACTTTATTAATTTACTTTTTTAGGCTTCATGCGATGCTGCGACAGATGACTACATTCAGGATCCAGACACGATTATGGTAAGACAATATAAATTTTTGTGAATTGTTATGTAGTTTTCTATACTAAGTTTGATATTATTATGTAGCCTTCTACTGGACCTGACAGCACCACCGATACATGTCATCCTGTGCCGTATCCGGCCATAAGGAGACGACTTGATGATGATGATCCTGATAGCGTACCCGGGCGGCAGGGGATGCGCCTCAGGCCAAACGGCTACTTTGAGACACACCGGAAGCGGGACACATTGATTCGGTCTTCCATATTTTTGTTTTTTTGGTGTAAATAATATTTTTGTGTACATTAACAACAATATTTAGTCGAATATGACAATTACTTTTTTTAGTTCTCATTTCGTTTTATAGTTTTTGGTATAGTAACACAACAACTTAAACTTAACTTCCACTTAAATTAAAATAAAATTTAGTACAACAAACAAGGAAAACATTACTACAACACAAACACAAACATAACAGGCCAACATAATAAAAATACATGACATATGAAAATGACACTAAACACATACACGTCAATGCTCCATCCTCAGTTGTCATTTATTCTTCGCTCCAACCACTTAAATCGTTCTTCTATTCGTTCTTTTTCTTCTTCTAACTCTTTCACTTTCGCCTTCACCTCCGTAAGTTCCCGTTTATATTTTTCGTTGCATTCCTTGTGTGCTTCACAATTCCATTCTGCTCTCCATTTTTTATCTTCCACCTCCTTCAGTTTCTCCCTCATTTCTGTAATAATTCTATCTCCCTCCTTTTGTATTCTATGCTGGTATAACAACATATTATGAAATTCCTGTAATCTATCCCTGTAGCTTTCCTGATAACATGGTTCCTCAGCCCATTCATCAAATTCACAAGTAGGTTCGTCGGGTTGCTTGTACAACTTGTTCATACAGCACCAATAGCGGCGTCCAACGTTAGCACCTTCCCACCCACAATCCATCATGCATGGTTTTCCACATAAGCAAATTGGTGGACGACCAGGTTGAGCCATTTGTGAACTATTTGCTTATAATAAAAACCTTACTTACTTTTAATGAAATATTTCTTGGGGGAAATTTTTAGCACACAAAATAACTACAATGACCCCATTATTTATAGGCTAAACAAGACACATATAGCGCCATATCTAATGGCGCTATATTAGATAGCGCCATATCTAATGGCGCCATATCATGATGTTGACGAGATGACTTTATGTCAGCCGGTCACACATATCTAATGGCGCCATATCATGATGTTTTCAGCCTTTTCAGTTCGACAAGACAAGACACACATAGCGCCATATGTATATTTTGTGTATTAAATATCGTCATAGCGACATGACAACACACATAATAAATATACCGATAATTATATTAAATTATTATTTAAATAGGTAAAAAGGGAAAATACAAATCATAATTAACAAATAAGAAAATATTATTTCATAAATACTTAAATCGTATACATAACAACTAATTATTACAACATGAACTCATGGGTAGTTAGGTACAATAGAAGAACACCCGCCCTGAGCTTGATTATTGTTGCCACCCAAAGGACATTTTCTACGGTCGTGGCCTGTTTGCGAGCATATACCACATTTGCGTGCATATACGATATCACTAACATCCATTTGGTTCCGTATACGCGTTCTCTTCTGCACCTGTCTTTTACGCAAATAGGACTTGTTACACACCATTTTAAATGGTTCTGGGGGCCAGTAATGCTCAGAACCCACTGGTTGCAACTGACCACTATATGTGTTTAGGTATTTGGAAACACTATATTGTTGATCAATATAGTTGGTCTCCGCATAACCAACACGTTGAAAACACTTGATGGCATGTGAACAAGGCATGTGGTAGATTGACCATTTCCCACATGAGCATAACCTTGTGGATTCATTTACAGTATGTACATTATTACCCCGATTATTATGGATAGCGGTGCGAACTTCAAAAATACCTCGTTCGTTATCATATTGCAAAAAGGAATGCCAATGTGCTCGCCGTCTGTATTTCTCTAATCTCTTCATAGGCACTGGCATAAATTCAACACCCCTTTCCATCAATTCCGTTGCAGCTGCAGACCGTTGTACAAACCTCTCCGCCATCTGCTTGAACGACATACGCACCATGGCTGTGACGGGCAATCCTCTTGCCGACTTTAATAACCCGTTGAAGGATTCTGACACGTTTGTATTAAAAATTCCCCAGCGTCTGCCACCATCTGCATGCAACGTCCACTTTTCAGGATCATGTCACATTAACCAACGATATGCTGCATCGTCTTCTTGCCTGATAGAATCCATATGCCTCCGGAATTTATGTTGTTGGTGGTCTATTGCTGCCATCCACATCAAATCATGTAGATCTTTTTGGGATGTGCCTTCTTGAAATTGGCCTTAAAGTGCCTCACACAGTAACGGTGGTATGCATAAGGTTCTTGCCAGGCAGGAAGGTTCTCCACAGAACTTAATATACCCCCGTGTCGATCAGATATTAGACAAATACCTGAATGATGTTTGACAACGTGCTCTTTCAAGTGGTTCAAAAACATTGTCCACGTCTCTGTGCTTTCATTTGCACAAATAGCAAAGGCTAGAGGAAATATCTGTCCATTAGCATCCACAGCCACGGCTATCAATAGCTTGATATCGTACTTTCCATAGACATGAGTTCCGTCTATGGATATTACGGGCCGGCAATACGGAAAACCATCAATTGCTAGCTTAAACGCCCAGAACACGTAATTGAATATATATTCTGGTTAACCCGGACTCCGCTCAAGCTTCCATTCAATAACTGTTTCGGGGTTAAAGTGCTGTAGTGCAGCCATGTAGCTAGGCAGATCTGCAAATGACTTATCCCAGTTACCATAGACTATTTCAAACGCTCTTTTGCGCCCAAGATATGCCTTTCTTTTAGTAATTGTGTGGCCATATTCCTGGTAGACTGCTGTAATGCACTCTTTGATTTTATACCTTATGGACGCTTCGATGTGCGGAATAAGTACAAGAGATATCAAGTCAATATCCAAGTTGAAGTGATTCCCGTTGAAAGTGTCCATTTCGCATGTGTGGGTGGGAATGTATTTACCCACTTTCCACATACCTGTTTTCTTCTTCGACGCACGCAACATCCAATTACATGGCCAAAACCACCTGCGGCAAATAGCCTTGTATACCGTCGGACTTGACTCCGATACCTGCATCTCACGACACTCTTTAACATTGTGCATTTTACAAGCCCTGCTTACGCGTGCTTTATCAGGAAAAAGCATCCCCTTTGCAAGCACCGTTGGTCTAGACTCATCCCACATTGCTGTCCGGATTTCATCAAAATCCCTTGTGAGAGCTTCCACATCCGGCACGGCTGGCAAGTTATCAATATAAGGAATCTCCCTTGAATGAAACGGCACTTCAGACTCGTTCACTTTTCGTCTATGGGGGGCTCTCTTCAAATCCGGTCCTTCCTCCTCGTCCTCTTCATCACCATCCTCACGAGCAAATGGTATCTCGTATCCCGATTCATCGGCATTGTTATCGTAATCGCTGTTCTCTTCCTCACTCTGTTCATCTGCCAGATCCTGATGTAATACGTCATTTTCGGGCAATTGAGTGAGTACGGGTAGTTCAACTTGCTCGTTTTCACTGCACATTTCAACAAAAATATAAGCTACTAAATTAATAAATGCTTTATATATGGCTGTAGCTTTTCACTTACAAGTTATAATGTGATGACATTCCATGATGGACGTTTTTAGTTAGGTGATGACTACCGGATGGGCCACTTGTAAAATTCATATCCGGACGGTACCCCCTATTAAATATATGAGCGTTAAAATTAATTCAATACGCAAAAATATACATAATTAACACAAATGAAAATTGAAGTTTACCACTCTTCTTGTGAATTATGGAAAGCAGGGTATAAATTATTTTCTCGCTGCTCATTCGCCGACGGTGATAAATTTAAATCAAGAAAAATTCTTTCATCTGGAACATGTCCGGCAAAAACTGATCCAGAATAACCACCCGATGACTGGGGGTTATCTCTACTACGCACAACCTCATTTTTTGGAACGTCTTCGACCTTCACGTACATCTCCAACATTGTGATTACAAGAAATTCCCGGCATTCGTCCGGAGTCCTCAAGAAATCACTCAAAGTGTCATCATCGTCGATGTTAAACTCTGAGTAAAAAGCAACCCCTTGCGGCGTAACGGAATACGAATATCTTTCGGTTACTTTGAGTATCACTGAACGTTTTCTCACACTCATTTTTTTGCATAACAACGATATCAATGTTATGTACTCCATTGAAAGTGGCAATTTAACATTATACTTAGCAGGTAAACTGTAGCCCACAGAGTTATTCTCCATCACAACCTCACCCCCCAATATAATGATACTCTTATTCTACGTTCTTCAGGCATAATGAAAAAATGCTGGAGAATTTAACAACAATAGAAACCAACAAGAGTTAAAAAAAATTTTTGAATGAAGTTGTGGCGATTCTACGATGTTTATATAGAAAATGGCTAGCCGGATTTTTTTTTTTTGTATATAGCGCCACAAAGAGTGGCTTTATACGCATTTAAATTATTGAACCCAGACATTATTGGTGGGGTCAGGTAATTACTGTATAGCGCCATTAATAGTGGCGCTATGGAGGTTTGTCAGTATAACGCCACTAATAGTGGCGCTATACAGTAACGGTACAGTTAACGTTATTGTATAGCGCCATTATTAGTGGCGTTATATATAGTTTGATAACTTTTTTTTACACTTATTTGAGTATTTTAAGTAAAAATAAACCACATTTTGGTTCCGCACTCCTCAGATTATGCATATAATGACTTACCACACTGACGACATAAGAAATATCTGGTCGTGTGTGTGACAAGTATATCAAGCATCCCACTAGTCTTTGATATCTCCCTTTGTTGGTAGGAACTTGATCAGGAAATTCATCTAAGCCATGACTTTGTTCAATCTGTGTATCGATAGGTTAACAACCTAGCATATCAGCTTCTTTTAACAAATCAAGAACATATTTGCGTTGAGATAAGAAAATTTCGTGTTTGGATCTTATAATTTCAATACCCAAGAAATACTTTAATCAGCCCAAATCTTTCATATCAAAGTCCGTAGATAAGAAATTCTTCAATTTAGCCATCTTATCAACATCATCACTAGTGACAATCATGCCATGAACATAGATGATAAGAACAATTATCTTACCATTTTGTTTCTTCAAAAATAAGGTGTGATCTGCATTGCTCTGAGAGTAGCCATATTTCTTCATTGCTAGCCGGAATCTTCCAAACCATGCTCTTGGCGATTGTTTCAAATCATACAATGCCTTCTTTAACTTGCATATCAAATTTGTATGGCCAGAAGTGTCATAACAGGAGGTATGCTCATATAAATTTCTTCAGACAGATCTCCATGTAAAAAGGCGTTCTTCACATCATATTGTTGCAAATGCCAATCAAGATTAGTCGCTATAAATAATTGAAGACGAACAATATTTAACTTTGCCACAGGCGGCAAAGTCTCCTAATAATCAACACCATAAGTTTGTGTATAGCCACGCTCCACTAGCCTTGCTTTGAGCCGATCTATTGAACCATCCGGCTTGTGCTTCACTGAAAAAATCCATTTGCATCTGATGGGTTTTTTCCCTTCTGGTAAAGACACGATATCCTATGTCTGATTTTTCTCTACTGCTCGCATCTCCTCAGTCATGGATTCTGCCCATTTAGGATCACTCAATGCTTCTTCAAACCTTGTTGGGATTTTTAATAGATGACATTTGATTCACAAAGCCTTGAATAGCACTTGGTAAGTGTCTACTAGAAACATTATGAGCAATAGGATATTTGACTTTCTTTGAATTATCAGGGGAGTATCTCTCTGGTGCTTTACCTCGACTGGTCCGAAGAGGTAACTGATATCTGTTATAATCACTGGAAACCACTGGTGTAGTATCATCAATAAAATTACTAGTAGTTTTCTCAAAATTAATACATACCTCAGGAACATCATCAGCATGAGGGTCATTGGTGGGTACTATAGGTACTGGAGAGAGGGGCTCTTCACTTTCTTGTTGTACAACTTGATCAAGAGTACCATGATTTGGAGTTGTTGAGATAATCTCTGTATCAGCTGAAATTGTACGATTATTGTCAGGCAGTAACACCATGCAATTCTGTTCTTCAATAATATTCTCCCCCTGAAGAAAAGAATTAGATATCTCCTGAGAGAAATACATCTCAGTTTCAGAAAAAGTAACATCCGTAGTCATGTATAATCTTCTGGTGGGAGGATGATAACATTTGTAGCCTTTCTTATGAGGCAAATACCCAAGAAAGACACATCATAATGCACACGGATCAAGCTTGGTACGTTGATTTTTAGGGAGATGAACAAAAATAACACACCCAAAAATACATAATTCCAAGTTTAAATTAGATGTGATGTTAACCAAACTGGAGAGATAACTTAGGGGAGTCTTAAAATAGAGAACGCTACTAGGCACGCAATTTATTAAATAAACAACATACAAAATAACATCCCCCAAGATGTAAATTTCATATAAGCACTAAGCAAACATGCACGCGTGACTTCAAATATGTTGATTTTTCCTCTCCACCACGCCATTTTGTTGAGGTGTAAACGAGCATGTTGTTTCATGAATGATGCCATAATTTTGGAGATAAGACTGCAAAACCTAATTAACAAATTCTCCACCATTGTCTGACCTAAGAACTCTTAATTTAGCTGAAAATTGGATTTGTATCATCTTATGGAATGAGCAAAAGCATTCAGAAACATCACTTTTTCTTCATTAGATAAATCCATGTCATACAGCTACAATCGTCAACAATGATTACAAACCAACTGTCACGACCCCAAACCCGGACACGGTCGTGATGGCGCCTCTCGTGAAGACAATGTCAGCCGACACTTCCCATTATCCGATTATTAACAATTAAGCATTTAAGAAACAATCTAAACATGAATAAATAAACAAAAGTTTAAGCAAATGATCGTATAATATGCGAAATACAGCCCAAACACAACCCGAAACCGGGGTATCAGTAATCATGAGCATCTAACAAAACGGAATACTCCAAATATATATAACCACAGAGTTTAAAATAGAAACTAAGAACATGAATAAGATAGGGAAGAGCTTCGGGCTGCGAACGCCAACAGCTACCTAGAAACTCCTCGGATCCACCTGTGCCGGAATGATCAGCACTCGGGAGCGGGACCGGATACGCCTGAATCTGCATACAGGGTGCAGGGAGTAAAGTGAGTACTCCAACTCAGTGAGTAATAATCATAAATAAAGACTGAAAGCAGGAAATTACGTAAGGCACAAAAGCATGTTATAATGAAGCAGTAAAACCATTTTAAACAGTAAACCGGTGAAATATAGGTAAAAATCCTTTAACTCAAATTTAACTTTATGAAAAGCCTTTTTTCAACAATTAAGCATGGCAATTGACAGTAAATTATGAAATAAACACATAAAGATTCGCCGCTCGGGCACAATATCAACAACTCCACCCCTCGGCCAACATCTCAGAACAATACCAACCCCTCGGGAAATCACATAGAACAGCACCAGCCCCTCGGGCTCAATCTCACATCACAATGGGTACCCACGCTCACTGGGGGTGTACAAACTCCTGCAGGGGCCCCTTACGGCCCAAGCGCAATATCAAGCCGTCTCGTAGCATCATCACTAGGCCCTCGACCTCATATCAATCAAGCAACCTCGTTGCGTACATTTCTCAGGCCCTCGGCCTCATAATCAGTATGAAATATTTCGTCACAACATAGGCCATCGGCCTTACTCAGTCAAAATCCTCACAAGCCATTCGGGTAATAGTAAAACATGATTCTCAGCCCAAAATGTCATTTAAAAGATCATGTAAGTTTTAAAACAGAGTAAACCTGGCTGAGTACGAAAAACAATGAAATATAACATGACTGAGATCAGTAAAAGTCAAAATAGTGAGGAAATACCAGTAAAAATCCTTGAAGGGTTCAAATAGTTGGCACGAAGCCTAAATATGGCATTCAACCCAAATAATGATGATAGCAAATAAATTTTAATCAAATACGCGGTAAAATAGTAATTCGGGACGGACCAAGTCACAATCCCCAACAGTGCACGACCCCACGCTCGTCATCTGGCGTGTGCGTCACTTCAATATAGCACAACGATGTGCAATCTGGGGTTTCAAACCCTCAAAACATCATTTACAATCATTACTCACCTCTAACCGGTCAAATCTCTAGCTCGCGACGCCTTTGCCCCTCGAATCAGCCTCCACTCACATCGAATCTATCCAAAAATTAGAACTAGCACGTCAAAAATGCTAAGGGAACGAAGCCCAAGCGAAAACAATTAATAAATGACACAAATCCCGAAATTACTAAAACTCGACCCCTGAGCCCATGTCTCAGAATTCGATAATTTTTACATCAATAGTTTCCTTATCTCCCCGCGAGTCCATACATATCAAAAGTTCTGAAATCCGACTTCAAATGGTCCTTCAAATCCTCAAGCAAGGGTCTACGTTTCCAAGCCCTAGTTTCCCCAATTTTTGCCCTTAAAGTCCAAAATTTCTAGCTTTAATCTGTAAAATAATAGCATAGGAACGAGTTTTAGGTCTAAATCCCTTACCTCAATGAAGTTCCCTTGAAATCCCTCTTTCAAATCGTCCAAAAAAGCTCCAAAGCTGAAGTCAAAAATGGTAAAATAGCTCAAAATTCGCGAAGGCCACAATTTATACTTTCTGCCCAGACATTTTCGCATATGCTGACCCTTTAGCCGCTTCTGCGGTACCGCATTTGCGATCATTTATCCGCTTCTGCAAAAATCACTTACCTCCCCTTAGTCCGCATCTGCGACATCGCAGATACAGTCACTCTAACCGCTTCTGCAGTCGCTGCTCATCAAGCCCCTTTTCGTTTCTGCAACTAAACGCCCGCACATGCGGCATCGCACCTGCGGTCCCCAATTCGCATGTGCGGAAATACCAGAAGCAGCAAATTCAGCAGCTGCAACAAAGTCTCAAACTTCTCGTCAACCATCCAAAATCACCCCGAGGCCCTTGAGACCTCAACCAAAAGCACAAACATATCCCAATACCTTATCCAAACTTGTACCAATCTTCAAAACACCTAAAACAACATCAAATCTACCAAAACACATTGGATTCAAGCCAAACTTTCTAAGAGCTTCCAAATTCCGCTTTTGATCAAAAACCCAACCAAACCACGTTCACATGACCTGAAATTTTGCACACACATCCCAAATGACCCAACGGAACTACTGCAACTCTCGGAATTCCATTCCGACCCCTATATCAAAATCTTGCCTACCAACCGAAAATTACCAAAATATAACTTCGCCAATTCAAGCCTAAATCTACTCCGAACCTCCAAAACTCAATTCGATCACGCTCCTAAGTCCCAATTCACCTCCCGAAGCTATCCGAACCATCGTAACTCATATCTGGGCCCTCTAACACATAAGTCAACATCAGGTTGACTTTTCCAACTTAAGCTTCCTCAAAAAAGACTAAGTATCTCAAACCTTACCAAAATCATTCCGGATCCGATCTGACCAACCCGATACCACAAAACACGGATAAATAAAGCATAAAAAAGCAGAAATGGGGGAAAACGAAGTGGTAACTCATGAGATGACTGGCCGGGTTGTCACATCCTCCCCAACTTAAACAAACGTTCGTCCTCGAACGAGTCAAGAAACATACCTGAAGCCTCAAACAGGTGAGGATATCTGCTCTGCACCTCCTGCTCAATCTCCCAGGTAGCTTCCTCCACGGGTCGACCTCTCCACTGCACTTTCACTGAAGCTATATCTTTTGACCTCTACTTTCGAACCTAACGACCCAAAATAGCTACTGGCTCCACATCATAAGTCAAATCATCATCCAACTAAATCGTGCTGAAATCCAAAACATGAGACGGATCCCCAATATATTTTCAGAGCATAGAAACATGAAATATCGGATGCACACTCGATAAGCTGGGTGGCAAGGCAAGCTCATAAGCCACCTCCCCAATCCTCCGAAGTACCTCAAAAGGCCCAATGTACCGAGGACTCAATTTCCCTTTCTTTCCAAATCTCATAACACCCTTCATGGGTGAAACCTTTAATAGAACCTTCTCGCTAACCATGTAGGACACATCTCGAACCTTCCTGTCAGCATAACTCTTTTGTCTCGACTGCACTGTACAAAGCCTCTCCTGAATTACCTTCACCTTTTCTAAAGCATCCTGCACCAAGTCTATCACCAATAGCCTAGCCTCACTGGGCTCGAACCAACCAACTGGAGATCTACACCGCCTCCCATACAAAGCCTCATATGGAGCCATCTGAATACTCGACTGGTAGTTGTTGTTATAAGCAAACTCTACAAGTGGTAGAAACTGATCCCATGACCCTCCGAAATCAATGACTCAAGCACGCAACATGTCTTCCAATATCTGAATAGTGCGCTTGGACTGCCCGTCCGTCTGAGGGTGAAAAGTTGTGCTTAACTTAACCTGAGTGCCCAACTCTCGCTGCATAGACCTCCAAAACTGCAACGTAAACTGAGTGCCCCTATCTGAAATGATGGAAACTGGGACACCATACAAACGAACAATCTCTTGGATATAGATCTCTGTCAACCGCTTTGAAGAATAGGTAGTACACACATGAATGAAGTGCACGGACTTGGTCAGCCGATCCACAATCACTCAAATAGCATCGAACTTCCTTAAAGTCCGTGGAAGTCCAACTACAAAGTCCAAAATGATCCTCTCCCACTTCCACTCTGGAATATCCATCTGCTGAAGCAAGCCACCCGGTCTCTGATGCTCATATTTCACCTGCTGACAATTGAGACACTGAGCTACAAATCCTACAATGTCTTTCTCTCATTCTTCTCCATCAATAGTGCTGCCTCAAATCCTGATACATATTCGCGGCACCCGGATGAATGGAATACCGCGAGCTATGGGCCTCCTCCAGAATTAACTCTCGAAGCCCATCCACATTGGGCACACAAATTCGGCCCTGCATCCTCAACACACCAATGGTCACATCTCTGGCATCATCATACTGAACTCTGTCCTTAAGGACAAACAAATGTGGATTATCATATTGGCGCTTTCTGATGCGATCATATAAGGAAGACCGAGAAACCACACAAGCCAATACCTGACTAGGCTCCGAAATATCTAACCTCACGAACTGATTGGCCAAGGCCTGGACATCAACTGTAAGAGGTCTCTCCCCAACTGGAATATATGCCAAACTTCCCATACTCACCGCCTTTCGGCTCAAGGCATCGGCCATCAAATTGGCCTTCCCTAGATGGTACAATATAGTGATATCATAATCCTTAAGCAACTCTAACCACCTCTGCTGCCTCATATTAAGATCCTTCTGTTTGGACAAGTGCTGGAGGCTACGATGATCAGTAAACACCTTACAAGACACACCATACAAGTAATGCCTACAAATCTTCAACACGTGAACTATGGCAGCCAACTCCAAATCATGAATGGGGTAGTTCTTTTCATGGGGTTCAACTGACGAGAAGCATAAGCAATAACTCTGCCCTCCTGCATCAAAACATAACCAATACCAACTCTCGAAGCATCACAATACACGGTACATGAACCTGAAGCTGATGGCAAAACTAACATTGGAGTTGTGGTCAAAGCTGTCTTGAGCTTCTGAAAGCTCTCCTCACACTCGTCTGACCATAAAAATGAAGCATCCTTCTGAGTCAACGTGGTCAAGGGCGATGCGATAGATGAGACTCCCTGAACAAACCGGCAATAATAGCTTGCCAACCCAAGAAAGCTGCGAATCTCCGTGGCAGAGGATGGTCTGGGCCAACTCTGAACCACCTCTATCTTCTTTGAATCAACCTGAATTCCCTCGCTGGACACCACGTGCCCCAAGAAAGCCACTGAACTAAGCCAAAACTCACACTTGGAGAATTTTGCATAAAGCTTCTCCTCTCTCAATCTCTGCAACACAACTCTCAAATGCTCTGCGCGCTCCTCCTGACTACGCGAATACACCAGAATATTATTAATGAAGACTATGACAAACGAATCAAGATAAGGCCGGAACACACTGTTCATCAAATGCATGAACGCTGTTGGGGCATTGGTCAGCCCAAAAGACATCACCATGAACTCATAATGACTATATCGGGTCCTGAAAGCTGTCTTAAGAATATCTTAGTCCCTAATCTTCAACTAGTGATAACCTGAACGGAGATCAATCTTAGAGAACACTCTCGCTCCCTGCAATTGGTCGAATAAATCATCAATGCGAGGCAAGGGATGCTTGTTCTTAATTGTTATTTTGTTCAATTGCCTATAATCAATACACATCCTTATAGTGCCATCCTTATTCTTCATAAATAGAACTGGTGCACCCCAAGGTGACACACTAGACCGAATGAACCCCTTATCAAGGAGCTCTTGAAGCTATTTTTTAACTCTTTCAACTCCACTGGTGCCATACAATACGGCGGAATAGAAATAGGCTAAGTGTCCGGCACCAGGTTAATACCAAAATCAATATCCTTGTTCAGTGGCATGCCCGGTAGGTCTGCAGGAAACACATCGGGAAAATCCCTCACGACTGGAACAGAATCAATACTGGGAGTCTCAGCACCGACATCCCTCACAAAGGCTAGATACGAAAGACAACCTTTCCCAACCATACGCTGGGCTTTCAAGAATGAGATCACTCTACTGGGAATATAATCAGTCAGACCTCGCCACTTGATTCGTGGCATACCCGGTATAGCCAATGTGATTGTCTTAGCATGACAATCCAAAATAGCACGACACGGAGATAGCCAATCCATGACCAAAATGACATCAAAATCCACCATACATAATAATAAAAGATCCACACAGGTCTTCAGACCCCCAATAGTCACCACACACGACCAGTACATATGGTCTACAACAACAGCATCGCCCACCGGGGTAGATACATGAACAGGTGAAGCAATAAACTCACGGTGCATACCCAAATAACGAGAAAAGTATGATGATGCATATGAAAAGGTGGAATCGGGATCAAATAATACAGAGGCATCTTTGTGGTAGACTGAAACAATACATGTAATAACAGCATCTGAAGTAATAGCATCGGGTCTGCCTGGAAGTGCATAGAAATGGGCCTAACCTCTACCTGATCGACCTCCCCCTTTGGGGCGACCCCTAGCTGACTGACCTCCACCCCTAGCTGGCTGAGCGAGTGGTGGTGAAGTAATTGGCGCTGAAGCCGATGATTGTCCCCTCTACTGAGATGAGCTCGCAAGACGACAAAGGCACTGCCTCCACATGTGACCTATCTCACCACACTCATAACAACTCCCAGGTGCTGGAGAAGGAGACTTAAGGGAACCTCTCGCACCGGAGTGACTAGCAAATGAACCCGGCATAGAAGAGCCATGGACTGATGGGGCACGAGACTGAAGAGTCCTGCACTGAAGTGATGACTGTCCCTGATGAGAATTGTGAGAAGCATGACCCATACGATGACCCACGATAACCTGGGCGAGCTGGTTGAGCATGCGTGAATGGACGGCCTTTTCCATGTTGAAACTGACCTCTCGAAGGAGTACCACTGTAACTACCAAATCCTCGAGGCCTCTTAGCCTCTCTTCTCCTCACGCTCCTGGCGACGAACAGACTCAATCTCCCGAGCAATGTCAACAACTTCCTCAAAGGTAGCACCAATCACCCTCTCCCTGGTCATGAGAATACAAAGCTGATAAGTGAGGCCATCAACAAACCTTATAATCCTCTCTCTATCTGTCGGAACCATCCAAATAGCATGATGAGCTAACTCAGAGAACCTCATCTCGTACTGTGTCACAGTCATCTCTCCCTGACGCAACCACTCAAACTCCCTATGCAGTTCCTCCCTGCAGGACTGCGGCACATACTTCTCCAGAAAGAGAACGGAGAACTGCTTCCAGGTAAAGGGGTGTTGCACCAAAAGGCCTACGCCTCTCAAAAACCTTCCACCAAGTGAAGGTAGCTCCAGAAAACTGATAAGTAGTGAAAACGACCCCGTTGGTCTCCAGAATACCCGTTGTACGAAGCATCCTCTAACACTTATCCAAGAAACCCTGGGCACCCTCGCCCTCTGCACTACTAAAGGTAGGAGGCTGTAGTCTACCAAACCTCTCCAACCTACGCTGCTCATCCTCCAGTATGGCAGGAACTACATAGTCCTGAGCAGCTGCAACTGGCTGGGCTAGATGTGCCCCCGACGTCTGAAGTCCCTACATGACCTGATCAGGTGTGCGAGCGGCAGGAGTCTGATTGCCTCCCCCTGCTTGAGAAGTAGTTGCGGTTGTAGTTGCTAAAATCACCGGAGCTAGGCCAGTGAAAACTGATAAGATTTGAGCCAAGGCCTCCTGAAGACACAGAATCACAATGGGCACAGCTGGTGCCTGAGCTGGTGCTGCTAGAGGATCCATAACTAGGACCTGATCCTGAACTGGGGCAGCTGGTGGATCTGCAGGTGCTGCCCTAGCTGCTCTGCCCCTACCACGACCATGACCGCATCCTCGGGCTCTGGTGGCCACAGCTTGTGGTACTGGTGGTCGTCCATCCTGACCGATAACGCATGTCCTCACCATCTGTGAGAATAGAAGTTTAGTACTCGGATCAACAAATCCGCACGACGAGAATTTAAAGAAAATGAAGTTTTTCCTAAAGGTTCTACAGCCTCTCGAGGATAAATACAGACGTCTCCGTATCAATCCGTGAGACTCTACTAAACCTGCTCATGACTCATGAGACCTATGTAACCTAGGCTCTGATACCAACTTGTCACGACCCCAAACCCGGACCCACTCGTGATGGCGCCTCTCGTGAAGACAAGGCCAACCGACACTTCCCATTATCCGATTATTAACAATTAAGCATTTATGAAACAATTAAGCATTATTAACATCAATCAAGCCACCTCATGGCGTATATATCTTAGGCCCTCAGCCTCATAATCAGTATCAAATGTTTCCCCACAACATAGGCCCTCGGCCTTACTCAGTCAAAATCCTCACAAGCCATTCGGACAATAGTAAAACATGATTCTCAACCCAAAATATCATTTAAAAGATTATGTAAGTTTTAAAACAGAATAAACCTGGTTGAGTACGAAAAACAGTGAAATATAACATGTCTGAGTTCAGTAAAGAGTCAAAACAGTGAGGAAATACTAGTAAAAATCCCCGAAGGGTTCAAATATTTGGCATTCAGCCCAAATATGGCATTCATCCCAAATAATGATGATAGCAAATAGATTTTAGTTAAATACGCAGTAAAATAGTCATTCGAGACAGACCAAGACACAATCCCCAACAGTGAACGACCCCACGCTCGTCATCTAGCGTGTGCGTCAATTCAATATAGCACAACGATGTGCAATCCAGAGTTTCAAACCCTTAGAACATTATTTACAATCATTACTCACCTCGAACCGGTCAAATCTCTAGCTCGCGATGCCTTTAACCATCGAATCGGCCTCCACCCGCATCGAATATATCCAAAAATCAGAACGAGGACATCAAAATATGCTAAGGAAACGAAGCTCAAGCGAAAACAATCAATAAATTACACAAATCCCGAAATTACCAAAACCCGACCCCCAGTCCCACATCTCGGAATTCGATAATTTTTACATCAATAGTTTCCTTATCTTCCCACGAGTCCATACATATCAAAAGTTCTGAAATCCGACCTTAAATGGTCCTTCAAATCCTCAAGCAAGGGTATAAGTTTCCAAGCCCTAGTTTCCCCAGTGTTTGCCCTTAAAGTCCAAATTTCTAGCTCTAATCCGTGAAATAATAGCATAGGAACGATTTTTAGGTCCCAATTCCTTACCTCAATGAAGTTCCCTTGAAATCCCTCTTTCAAATCATCCAAAAAAGCTCTAAAGCCGAAGTCAAAAATGGTGAAATATCTCAAAATTCGCAAAGGCCACAATTTATACTTTCTGCCTAGACATTTTCGCATTTGCATCCCCTTTAACCGCTTCTGCGGTACCGCATTTGCGGTCATTTATCCATTTCTGCGCAAATCACTTACCTCCTCTTAGTTTGCATCTGCGGTCACATACCCGCATCTACGACATCGCAGATGCGGTCATCCTAACCGCTTCTATGGTCGCTGCCCATCAAGCCCTTTTTCGCTTCTTTGACTAAACGCCTGCACATGCGGTGTCGCACCTGCGGTCCCTAATCTGCAGGTGTGGAAATACCAGAAGCAGCAAATTTAATAGCTGTAACAAAGTCTCAAACTTCCCGTCAACCATCCGAAATCACCTCGAGGCCCCCGGGACCTCAACCAAAAGCACAAACATATCCCAATACCTTATCCAAACTTGTACCAATCTTCAAAACACCTCAAATAACATCAAATCAACCAAAACACATCGAATTCAAGCCAAACTTTCTAAAATCTTCCAAATTCCACTTTTGATAAAAAACCCAACTGAACCACGTCCGAATGACCTGAAATTTTGCACACACATCCCAAATGACCCAATGGAACTAATACTACTCTCGGAATTCCATTCTGACCCCTATATCAAAATCTCGCCTACCTATCAGAAATTGCCAAATATCAACTTCACCAATTCAAGCCTAAACCTACTCCGAACCTCCAAAACTCATTCCGATCACGCTCCTAAGTCACAATTCACCTCCCGAAGCTATCCAAACCATTGAAACTCACATCTGAGCCCTTTGACATATAAGTCAACATCTGGTTGACTTTTCCAACTTAAGCTTCCTCAAAAGAGACTAAGTGTCTCAACCTTACCAAAATCATTCCGGATCCGACCAACCCGATACCATATAACATGGATAAACAAGCATTAAAAAGCAGAAATGGGAGAAAACGGAGCGGTAACTCATAAGACGACTGACCGGGTCGTCACATCAACGATATCCAAAGGAACTAGAAACTGGAGAAGGACCTCACACATCAGAGTGAATCAATGCAAAAGGTTCAGTCACTTTGCTAGTACTCAAAGGATAAGTGGTGCGATGACTTTTAGCTAATACACAAATATCACAATGAAAATTAGAGAGATTGTGATCCAAAAACAATGTTGGAAATAAATGTTTAATGTAGCCAAAAGAAACGTGGCCAAATCTTTGATGACACATCCATATTTGGTGTCGTTTTGCAGAAGAGGAATCCTGACTGGTTAGATCAATACCACAACATACACTGTCTACATAATAAAGTCCCCCTCTTTTAGTACCACGCCCAATAATCTCCTTGCTGTTGAGGTTCTGAAAAATGTAGAAATTGGGATACATTAATACTAGACAATTTAATTGTTGAGTTACTTGAGACACAACTAAGAGATTATTTGATAGTGAAGGAAATAATGTATGCTCTAGAGATAAGGAGGGCGTCAAACAACAGTTCCAGCACTAGTAACTGGAGATGATACACTATTTGCGTTGACACATGTGAACGATGTGGTTTTTAGGAGCATGTAAAAGAGACTGATCAAAGGTCATGTGATCAGTGTCTCTGGAGTCAATAATCCATCCCGTATTTTTTCCTGAATCCATATTACTGAGAGCTGATCCAATATTACTTGATGAATGGCTAGGTATATCAGAATCGACAATTTCAGTTGAAACTAATGATGCAGTTCCACCAGTTGGTAGTGAAGTGCCTGATGACACCATTGCAATAGATTTTCCCTCATTCTTTCCACCCTCCTTTCGATTGCGTCGCTCCCAAAACTTCTTTTCATTCAAACCATTCCATCAATATGGATAGCCATGCAATTTAAAATAATTTTCTACACCATATTTAGGATTTCCACAATGAGTACAACCCTTTTCACCATTGCTGTGAGTTCTTAAATGGTAGTTTTGATTCTGGATCAAGGAAGTTTTTGCTACATATCAATACCGTGATTTGTAGTATTGCTTAGCATTGTATTCCTCCATTGTTCTTCACTTCGAACCATAGCAAAATCAAATTCTGGATTAGGAAAAGGACTTGTGCAAAGAATATCACTTCAGACACGATCATAAATATCATCCAAACTAACCGAGAAAATATAAACGTGTTCTTCCTCAATCTCTTTCAGTCGAGCATAAATAACATCAGGTTGCGTGGAAGAGATTGGCTTCCGATGATCAAGTTTCTGCCATATGTTGTGAAAATCCGTAAAATATGTGGAAATTAATTTTCAGTTTTGTTTAATACACATATCTTGACAAGAGAGATCATAAAGGACTGATCTATCAGCCCCTTCATAGTAGGTTTGAGACACGGTGTCCCAGATACTCTTGATCGTCAGAAGACGAACAAATAAACTCATAATTTCAGGTTCCATGGCACCGACAAGCCAACTCTTAACAATAACATTATATATACTCCATTTTTTATACGTGGAATCACTAGTGGAGGGTTCCTTAATCGTTCCCCACAAATATCCCAGTTTTCCACGACTTGCAATAAAGGTCTCAACAACTTGATACAAAAGAAAATAATTCTTGCCATTGAGTTTCACACCAAAAGGAATGGAAATAAATTCTGGTACAAGATTGGTGTTCTTAGATGAATCACCCATGGTAAAATAAGGATAAAAAAATGATGATAATCAAAGAAAGAACCATTGCTCTGATACCAAATCAAAAATAGGTGAAATTGTGGTATCTTTCATTATTAATCAGCTATACAATATATAGAGTTACACATATATGGGAAGATATTTATAATCCGAAGAATATTGTTGCGACCAAACACACTCACGCAAGTATACGTAATCGTCAAGTAATAGAGTATTGAGTAGAGTATCGTTCCCACGAAGACTTGTGATTAACTATTGACCGATTCAAACTTAATTAACTTATCAATTCAAGAGATTTCTCACAAAATATAGAAGTGACTAATTTACTACCTAAAATTATCAAGCAATGAATTAACTAGAAATCAACCGAAACAAATAGCAATTTCAAATAACAATCAGTAGGAGAAGATATTCTAGGGTTACGGGTTAGCTAACAATCATGTTGCATTCTTGGCTTAAAATGACTAATTGATTTACCTGGATTGTTGATTGACAGGGTTGATATTACTCATAAGAATCTGTTGAGTCCTTACTCGCCTATTCAAGTTAACTTAATGCCTATATATCTACGGAATTAAGATTAACAAGAATGCATTTACAATTTCTGTACTTCAACCAAGCAAGGAAATTAGGTATATGTCTATCCTAATTGCGAATCCGTTCCTCGATGCTTAGGTTCAAGAACTTGCTCTATTTAATTCTATATGCAATCTAGAGTTCCCATTTTCGAGTTTCAACTCTAGATTCGTAGATAGTATTTCACTGTTAGCTACTCAGCAAAATAATTAAAAATGAGTTAAATAAACAACCCAATATGATAAATTCAACTTCGTCAAATTAAACTTCAAACATCAATATTCATGTTTCACCCATGACCCTAGAACAATAGGGTTCTTAGCCACTTATGTTCATACAATCATAAAAAATAAGGTTTTCAAACATAAAATCAATAAGTACTAGAAACGGAATGAAAGAATTGATCAAATCCGTGCTCCCGAGTGTTTGGCTCTTTTTTCCTCCTCTCAAAGTCACGTCCCCCCTTCAAAATAGGTTTAGGTTGGATTTTATATCAGTTGGGGCGTCTTGGGGTTAAAATAACCGAGTCCTAGTCGAAATAGGACAACTTTGCGTTCTGAGCATCCAGGGCAGCATGGGGCACTGACCCTGGCGCCAAAAATATTTAACATTCTATAAATTGTGCCACTGTCAGCGCCCCACGCTGGTTGTGGTCCTCAAATTTTACTTTTTGCTTTTTCTTCCCAATTTCACTCCAATTTCGCGCCATTTCGTACCAAATTGCATCCAAATAATTCCTACACATAGAAATACCACAAATGAGCGCAAATCATCATATTATACATCTCAAATCTTCGAGACATGAGCAAAATGCGAGGCGATATATATCAAAATATGCATACATTAAGCCGATTATCAATACCCCACACTTAGACTCTTTCTTGTCCTAAAAAATGGAACTATATTAATCCCCCAAAACATACTTATCAATATGAAAGAGCACTTCACAATTTATTCAATCAAACACCCTACCTTTGGACTATGATCGATATCGACAATTAAGCATGAACACACGAATTTCACATTCTTCCCATTTTTAAACTAGCTCAGGTATATACAATGCTATTCAACCAACTCAAGCAACATATCCACAACCACCTTACCTCAAGAGATTACTCTTTACACTAAGCATTCTCAACTCACGCACTCACCCAACAAAAGAAAGTGTACGACATCACCAATCTGTCATGAGACCAAGTGCCCTCGCCACACACAAAAAATTGAATATCAAAGTAGTCCACAGATTCAAATATGTCATTGAACATAATTTAAGGACATCACAAAATTGAATAAAATTCACTCACTCTCACAAAGAGTTTATGTGCATTCCGTGGTCGTAGTATAAGCTTGCACGTAGTGTATATCTCTACTAATCTAAGCTAGCCAAATCTAGGATCAATTTGGACTTCAAGGTTGTAATGTAGGCTAAGATACATGTAGGATATATTTAGGAATAGTGACTAACCTTCCTAAGCACTTTAATACACTACACTCACAAATCAAACACCTTTTCTTTTCAACCCATTCACTTGTCATACACCATATATAACATAGCCCTCTTTTCAATTAAGCACCTCTATGGATTCACTAGTGCGAGTGAGAAAGATTAGGAGGTGTGTATCTTTTTACATTATTTAAACTATTATTTTCTTTTTCTTGTAACACTTTATTTTTCACACACTCCATGCACTGAAGTTCATAAGCTAGTGACTTTTATTCACAATTTTAGTGCATCTTAAGGGCCCTTCCATGGTTCCACTCAAAAGCAACTCCCCAATTTATCCCCTTACTTATTTTAGCGACTAAGTGTCTTAGGAGGTAAAGGTTCAAATATCTCGAATCAAGAACAAAGTAGGAGTACAACTTGTAATGTGGGTGCCAAGGAAACGGTCTATAGGCTCAAAGGGGCTAGCAATGGGAAAATTTTATTTGTCAGTGACAAGCACCTTCATGGTCAAAAAAGAAACGCCTACGTCATCTCCTAGACTAGCACAACTTAATGATTTTGCGTTGATTAACATACGGGGCAAGTTCTAGACTACACATGATAGCACAGAATATCAACAATCCTTACACACACATGGCACTTGACTCACTCAAGACGGTTCTGTGCGACTCTCAGGTCAAGCAAGCATAGCAAGTTGAGAATTTTTAAGCAACAATGCACTAGGTGGCATACAAGTCAATCAACTGAGAAAAAGGCATCACTGAGTAGGCTACTTACTTTATTTGGGCATTACAATTTAAATCATATATGCAGGAAGACAGAGCGCATGCCATAACTTAACTTTCCAACACCAAACATGTCAATATGTCCCTCAGAGCAATCTCAGTTTTCTCCTTTATCCTACTCCGAAGAAAAAAACTAAATTAGAATACCCTGTTTGAGCTACACCCTTGGAAAAGAATCAGTGTCGAAAGAAAAATCAAGGAATACTACCTAACTACCAAAAAAAATCTTTTTGATATTTTTAATCGGACTTTAATCCCTCAAGAAAATTGTCCAACAGATCAAGCGTCGGGAAAAGTTCAATCTTTTTTTATTTTTTATTTTATAATCTAGCTAAATTAAACTATGTTAATCTTAAAATAAGCTAAAAGGTGATAAATAAATTAAACAACAAGACTAAAAAAGAGTTTTTGTTATACAATTATAGTTCAAGGAGTATTCCCCCACCCCACACTTAAACAATGCATAGTCCCCGATGCATAAAAAATTCAAAAATATAGTAAGGTGGAAAGAAAGAACTCCCTGCTAATCGGAGGCTGCCTCTTCAGGCTGCGGTAATGGGCTTATCATCATCTCCTAAGGGTACCAAAGCCATCGGCCCCGTAACTTCATCATCATCTGCATACTCATCATTATATTCATTGTCAGTGTTTTCATTCTCAGACGGATGAATAGGACTACCTGGTGCTATGCCCAACATCTCCTTGGAAAAACTGGAGAGATCACTTTGCAATTGTGTGCGCTCCTCTTCTGACACCCTAGCCTGCTCATAATAACATTGAGGGTTTTGTAAAGATACCTGTTAAAATTTTTGTCCCTCTCATTCCTAGCAGCTTGAGTGAGCTTTGATGTGGACTCTAGCAAGGATGCGATGTCTAGAAATGCCTTGGGTGCCTCTACTACTTCATCATAGCCAGGGTACTCCAGTACTCCAATAGATAGCATATACTGTGTCAGGATGTTTCCATAAAAAAACCTTTTGATCCTCCATCCAAAATGGGTGCGGGCCATCTCCCTAAGCATGAGCTCACCCATATTTATGGGGCACCTGGCCATCAAAAAGTAGATCATGCACACTCAAGCTCGAGTGCACTCACTATTATGCTCCATAGGAATTAATCTAGCCTGCACAAAGTTCTGCCAAACTTTAGCCATCTTGTTGAAGTCAAACCGAAGCATTTCAATGTGAATATCCCCTTAGTCCGTGTTCACTTTGCATTTTAATCAACGCCACAAAGTGTGTGACGTATTGCTTGGTAGCGTGGGCTTTTGACAGACTTTCGAAGCCTTCGTGGGTTCAGCCTATCAACTCCCAAAAAATGACACAAGGCCTGCCTATCCATTGGAATGTTCTTTCCTCTGACGCATGACTCATCCTCTTTCATATCTAGTTTGCATATAACTCTCTGACCATGCTTAGATTTGCAGGGCCCGGACATTCGAAGAACTTATCCATCTTCTTGTCGATCATTGTCGGAAGTACATCGAGGAAGCTTCGTTGGACTTCATATTTATCCCAATCTCAGACACGTATCTCCCATATGGAACAAAAGTATCATGCCATTTCTTGGCGTCATCTCCTACAAATTCCACCCGAGGTCGCGATTGCTTTGTAGATCCGCTAGCCACTTGCTTTCCCTTGGCTTGTCGGAAAGAGCTCTCGCCTTGCTTGCGTTTATTTGGAGGGGGAGCAGTAGTGGAGGATTTCACCACCCCTTTTCCTTTAGCGGCACTGTCACACCACATAGCAACCTACACATGACAAACACAAAGATGAGAGTGAATCAAGAAATTTCGTCTAAGGTCATTGTGAGGGATATTGAGGACAACACACTTAAAACCGAAAGCTAAGCATAACCGAATCACAATATTGGCTTAATATGCATCAATGTGTCATCACAAGGCTATAGGTACTCAAGACTTCCCTATGCCATAAAATTCAATTAGTCTAACATGGCCGTAACTGAACTATGGTGCAAGCATAACAAAGCTAAAGTCTACATTACTACACTAATTTAGTATATTAACTATGACTTACAAGAGTTTACAACAAGACACAATGCCCTCAAAACACCCCACACTTCACCCAAAATCATATACAACTACACTCGGCTACTTAGACTTCACCGGTGTTAAAATTTACTCTCTTATGCATTTTAGCAAACACCTTGTGGGCATCAATTTTGCTCTTTTATTTTAACAATGTCGAACAAGGTGGCCCTCCCGAATTTACATGAAGTAGAGGAAATTTTAGTTTACTACTTCAAACGCAAAGTCACAATCAATTTTGGCACCCAATTTTCGTGCATATTAAGGCCACCATAATCAACAAGATATATCAAAGAAACCTATGGGATTTTAGGGTTATTTGAGAAGAGGACTAGAATTACACTAAGAAAATTTAATATACAAGAAAAGAGAGAACAAGAAGAACATATCATTGAATCTTGAGATGGAATTGAGCAAAGAAGATTGAAGAATTTAATAACTTGAGAGAAAACAAAACAAAAAAATTGAAGAAGAAGCAAGAGAGAAGCGACAGAGAACGTATTTTGTTGGAGAGAGGGGATTTGGATTTAAGCTATTTTAATTTAAGTGGTAATGGGTTTGGGTAGTTGGATATGTGTTAGGTTGTGTGTGTATATGGGTATGTGGGTTGGGTTATTTGGGTTTGGGTATTTTAATTAAACAAAGAAAACGAAGAAAAAAAATTTAAAACAACATACCTGAGCCGCCAGCCCAGTGCCCCATGTTGGGGCTAGTGTTGTCTTTGTGGAGTATTCTAGAAATTGCGCCCCAGCCAGCGTGGGGCGCTGGGCTGGGCGCTCAATCCGAAATTTTTTGTTTTTTAATAAAATTCCGACCACCCGAGCACTCAATACATAATTTATATAAACCTCACATCATCCCCACCTAAGATTTTATACAACTACAAACAAAACAAAAAATTTAGTCTACTCTAACTAAAAGAAAACAAAAAATTAAGCTAAGAAAGCAGCAAAAACCGGGGTGCCTCCCAACGAGCGCCTAATTTAACATCGCGGCACGATTCAACACATTTTAAGCATCAGCCAAGTCCACCGAGGTCTTGTGACGTGCAATGTCACCACCCCAATAATATTTTATTATCTGCCCATTTACCAATAAGGTACCACTTGAGCTCATATCACGCAGTTCCACAACTCTATGAGGCCTCACACTTACCACAACAAAAGGACCTGCCCAACGAGACTTAAGCTTTCTGGGGAAAAGCTTCAACCTCAAATTGAACAGGAGAACTTCTTTACCTGGCTCAAACTCTCAATTTTGGATGTGCTTGTCATGCCACCTCTTAGTCTTTTCTTTATATAATTTGGCATTTTCATATGCGTGCAATCGAAACTCATCAAGCTCGTTGAGTTGCAGTAACCTCTTCTTACCAGCTAAGTCCATATCCATATTCAGCTTTTTAATTGCCCAATAGTCTTATGTTCATTCTCGACAGGCAAGTGGCACGCCTTCCCATAAACTAATTTATGCGTAAAAGTACCTATGTGAGTCTTGTATGCAGTTCGATATGCCCATAATGCGTCGTCTAGCTTCTCGGCCCAGTCCTTTCTATTTACACTTACTATTTTCTCAAGAATCTGCTTTACCTCTCTATTTGAAACTTTCACTTGACCACTCGTTTGGGGGTGATAGGTAGTGGAAACCTTGTGCTTAATTCCATACTTTTCAAGAACATTATTCAGTAATTTGTTGCAAAAGTGAGTTCCTCTGTCGCTTATCAACACTCATGGAGTCCCAAAGTGTATGAAGATGTGCTTCTTTACAAATCTTTCCACAACCTTTGCATCATTAGTAGGACGAGCAATAGCCTTCACTAACTTAGAAACATAGTCGACTGCCACTAAGATGTACTTGTGACCATTAGAGTATGGGAACGGTCCCATAAAATCAATCCCTCAAACATCAAAAAGTTCCACTGCTAGAATATTTTGCAGAGGCATCTCGTGCTTCTTCGTGATTGTTCTGGTTCTTTGGCATCTGTCACACTTCTTACCAAAGGCATGTGCATCCTTACACAATTTTGGCCAATAAAAACCTGATTGTAGCACTTTTGGGTGGTTCTATCCCCACCGTGATGACCTCCGCATGGAGAAGCATGGTAGTTATGTAGTATTGCATTCATCTCCTCCTCAGGGACACATCTTCGCACCAACTGATCTATGCACTACCTATATAAGAATGGCTCATCCCACATGTAGAGTCTCACATCATATAGGAATCTTCTTCTATTATCGGGTGTCGATTCTGGTAGTGTCACCCCACTTGCAATAAAATTCACATAGTCTGCATACCACGGGGCTTCACTTGAGGTAATGGCTAATAACTGCTCATCAGGAAATGTTTCTTTGATTGACCCTCCTTCAGCTATATGGCTCTGATTTTCTAATCTGGACAAGTGATCAGCCACTTGATTCTTTGTCCATTTTCGATCTTAGATATCTATGTCAAACTCTTGCAAGAGGAGGATCCAACGAATCAGCCTCGGCTTGGCGTCTTTATTTTCAAACAAGTATCTGATAGCTGAATGATCTGTGTAAACGATGACTTTGGTTCACACTAGATAGGATCTGAACTTGTCAAACGCCCACACCACCACAAGCAACTCTTTTTCAGTAACTGTGTAGTTTATCTGGGTTGGATTCAGAGTTTTGCTCACATAGTAAATAGAGCAAAAGATTTTATTTCTTATTTCCCCCAAAATAGCTCTGATTGCTTTGTCACTCGCATCGCACATCAACTCAAATGGCTGCTCTCAATCCAGAGCAATGATAATTGGTGCAGTCATCAGCCTTCCCTTCATCTCCTCAAATGTTTTCAGACAGGCATCATCAAACTTGAAGGGGACATTTTTCTCAAGAAGCCTGCACAAAGGAGAAGAAATTTTTGATTTTTTTAATGAAACGACGATAAAAACCCGCATAGCCCAAAAAACTGCGAATGCCTTTGACGGATGTCGGTGGGGGCAATTTTTCAATCGCCTCCACCTTCGCTTTGTCCACCTACAAACCGCTTTTGGACACCTTGTGCCCCAGGACTATACCTTCAAGTACCATGAAATAACACTTTTTCCAGTTTAGTACCAGGTTCGTCTCTTCACATAGGCAACGATGCCAAAAACTTGTTGCGACCAAACACACTCAAGCAAGTATACGTGGTCATCAAGTAATAGAGTATTGAGTAGAGTATCGTTCCCACGAAGACTTGTGATTAACTATTGACTGATTCAAACTCAATTAACTTATCGATTCAAGAGATTTCTCACAAAATATAGAAGTGACTAATTTACTACCTAAAATTATCAAGCAACGAATTAACTAGAAATCAACCGAAACAAATAGCAATTTCAAATAACAATCAGTAGGAGATGATATTCTAGGGTCACGGGTTAGCTAACAATCATGTTGCGTTCTTGGCTTAAAATGACTAATTGATTTATCTGGATTGTTGATTGACAGGGTTGATATTACTCATAAGAATCTGTCGAGTCCTTACTCGCCTATTCAAGTTAACTTAATGCATATATGTCTATGGAATTAAGATTAACAAGAATGCATTTATAATTCCTGTATTTCAATCAAGCAAGGCAATTAGGTATATGTCTATCCGAATTGCGAATCTGTTCCCCGATGCTTAGGTTCAAGAACTTGATTTTTTTAATTCTATATGCAATCTAGAGTTTCCACTTTTGAGTTCAACGCTAGATTCGTAGATAGTATTTCACTGTTAGCTACTCGTCAAAATAATTAAAAACCGAATTAAATAAACAACCCAATATGATAAAATTAACTTTGTCAAATTAAACTTCAAACATCAATATTCATGTTTCACCTATGACCCTAGAACAATAGGGTTCTTAGCCACTCATGTTCATACAATCATCAAATATAAGGTTTTCAAACATAAAATCAATGAGTACTAGAGACGGGATGGAAGAATTGATCAAATTCGTGCTCCCGAGTGTTTGGCTCTTTTTTCCTCTTCTCAAAGTCACGTTCCCCCCTTCAAAATAAGTTTAGGTTGGCTTTTATATCAGTTGGGGGCATCTTGGGGTTAAAATAACCGAGTCCTAGTCGAAACAGGACATCTTTGCATTCCGTGCGTCCAGGGCAACGTGAGGCGCTGGCCCTGACGCCTAAAATATTTAGCATTCTGTAAATTACGCCACAGCCAGCACACTGGCTGTGGCCCTCAAATTTCACTTTTTGCTTTTTCTTTCTAATTTCGCTCCAATTCGTGTCATTTCGTCCCAAATTGCATCTGAATAATTCCTACACATAGAAATACTACAAATGAGCACAAATCATCATATTATACATCTCAAATTTTTTAGACATAAGCAAAATTCGAGGCTATATATATCAAAATATGCATATATTAAGCCAATTATCAAATATGTTTGTGCAATACTAGAGAATGTGCTAATTGATTTACAATTAAGATGACACCTATTAAATTTTTTCAAGATCTACTCTACGAAAGGAAAGTCAATCAATTTATATAAGTCACTCTAACAGAGACTAGAGGTGGCATATGGCTAGCGCTGGATGTGCTTCACAATGGTGATTGTGCGATAATGATTATTGGTGATGATTAAGAGTGGCAAACGGGCGGGTCGGATATGGTTCGAATCGAAAATGGGTAATGAAAAAATGGATCAACTATCCGACCCGACCCATATTTAATACGGATAAAAAATGGATTAACTTGAGGAACCTCCAATTTGAGGCTTTAGAAATATAAAAGTTAGACTCATTGGTTACTCATTGGTTATCTATTTTCTAAATGGATAATATGGTTCTTATCCATATTTGACTCATTTTTAAAAAGTTCATTATACAACTTATTTTTTAGTGGATAATATAAGTGATTAATTGTTTTCTTTTAATCATTTTGTCACCCTAGCGACGATAGTTGACAAAGATAATTGTGCAATGAAGGTTATTGGTGGTCGTCTAGTGATGGTAGTATACCACTGAAAGTAAACCTCTCTAATTCGGTCTATGTCTGCGTTGCTGACGTGCTCAAATGCGAGGGGTTTTAAAAGTGGATCCGATGGACCTGAGACTAAAGAAGCAATGGGTGCATTCAATTAGTTTTATGGGTCACAAAGGAGAAGTTCTTTCTAACTTGACTATTTACCTCACTATTAATTTAGAGGGCATTCTAAAAATATTTGCGATCGAGTAAATAGTTCTATGAATGAATTGATCGAATCGATTTCGAAGTGAAAAATGCGTTATAATCAAATTTAAGTAATTTCCTCATGATTTACCTTAGTGGTTAAATTTTGTTGCGATTGCTCATGTTTGTACATCATGATATTAGTACAATGGTACTGCGCGTTTACCCGTAAAATAATACAGTTGAATTTATATGTGATTTTTAGGGTACAATGGTACCGCGCTTTACCCGTAAAATGGTACAGTTAAATTTATATGTGATTTTTAGACAAGTAAATTAATTCGATCCTGAAACAATAAGACAATTGAAGAAATGCATAACACTTAGTCTTGATATGAAAACCGAGCACCGAAAGTGGTGATTTCGGGTGCAACAATGATAAGAGCAGAAAATATGAAGATAAAATTATATGTAGCTTTGAGTAGATTGTAGCACTAGTTTGCCAGAAAATCCGTCTCTTACAATGATAGTTGAGCTCACTATTTGTAGCTATACCTAGGGACAAGGTCCTGGGATTGTGCTCTTCTTTAATTTCAATTATGAGGGTCATTGATATAGATATAATGGTGAGTATAAATGACAAATTTTTTGTAACGGACAGCGTACTTAATGCTGCAAACTATTCTTCATTAATGTCATGGGGCGGAGGGTACTTATTGCTTCTTTATGAATATCATTTCTTCGGATATCAGAAGGGATAATTGTCCTCGGTTTCACGTATTATTCTTTTAAGCGGCTACCTGGCATAGCATATTTTAGCCTATGCATTGTGTACTTTTGTCAGTGAAACTACGAACTTATTAGTGGAATTAGCTATTGAGTGATATATGCATAGGTAGATTGAAAACGATGTAAAGGAAATACTGAAATGATTTCGGAATTACATTTTACTGACTTTAATATTTGTGTCGACTGTAGTAAAAGAAAACAAATTAGACACAAAGGAAAGAAACCAGAAAAAGTACAAAAATTTCTTGGTTATATATATATACTCTCTTTGATGATGTGTACCTTTTGATAATGTATGCTCTCTTTGATGATTTTTCACGTTATGAATATGTTTATTTATTGCATGAAAGAAAATCAGTAGAAGAGGTTCTAGAAGTGTTTCCAAATGAGATTGAAAGAATATTAAAATTAATCAAGTTGAATAGATATCGTGAGTAATATGAAAGGTATTATAATGAAGCTGGTATGGTCAAGAGTACGTTAAATATACCACAATAAAATGGTGAGACGGACAGTTGCAAAAATACCTTCTAGGTATGGTTAAGAGTACGTTAAGCAATTCATATTATTTTTTACCGTAAAAATAAATTTTTTTATACAGTCCAATTAGATAATGTATATACATCATTCATGCCATATATACAAATAGAGGTTAGTTAATTAATTAATACAAAAGTGAATTCATTCCGTCAACTCAAATTATGAAAGACTTTGTAAATGAGTGATTTATGCATGCATGCAAATGTAAGGGTTAGAGACATTCACTCCAATTCACAAGCTTCAGAACACTTCACCTCCATCAACTTCACTATATATAACCCTCCATTTTTTTCCTTTTTCATAAGTTCGAGGTGGTTGTTTTTATCTAGGAAGAAACATAACAAAAAAAAAATCTCATTTTTGCTGGTATAAAAAAACCAAAAATAAATAAATATATTTTGTATCTTTTTTCCTTATTTCTTTCTTTCTTTGGCTTTGATCATTGCCGGCAAAAATGAATCGTTCCATTGTTACCCTTCTCTGTTACTTCCTTCTACTAGCCTCCTCAGCCTCAGCTTTTAATATCACAAAAATTCTAAGCCAATTTTCTGATTATAGCACTTTTAATGACCTTCTTTCTAAATCTGGCTTAGCCACTGAAATTAACAAAAGGACCACAATTACAATTTTGGCCGTTCCAAATGGTGCAATTGGTGATCTTACCTCAAAATCAGATGATGTTCTCAATAGTGTTTTATCAACCTATGTTGTATTAGATTACTACGACATCCCGAAACTCAAAAGCTTAAAGGACAAAACTGCAAAAATGACAACAATGTACCAACAATCTGGTAAAGCAAGATTTGACCAAGGTTTCTTGAATATGACAGCTAAAGATGGTAGTTTTGTATTTGGATCAGCTGTCAAAGACGCTCAACGCGATTCAAGGCTCGAAAAATCTGTTATGAATCAGCCTTATAACATCTCAGTTCTTGGAATTTCTCAGCCATTTGTTACACCTGGACTTGATGGAACACTTGCACCAGTTTCAACACCACCACCTAAGGCTAATAATGCAACATCTTCACCTAAGAGTTCACCACCTGCTTCTGATGATGAAGCAGAGTCCCCTGCTGAAGAAGCAGAGTCCCCTGTTTCTGAAGAAACAGAGGCCCTTGCTCCTTCTAAGGATGCCGATACTTCGGCTAGTTCGCCCTCGGCTGATTCGCCACCGGCTGACGCTCAGGCGCCACCACCGGCAGGATCATCTGCTGGGAAATTGAAGGTTTCCTTTGGTTCGTTTGTTGTTTTGGCATCAATGGTTGCAGCTTTTTAAAAAGGGAGTTTTGTGAGGATGTCCAAGATTCTTGGATTGTAGAGAGGAAAAAATAAATGATGGAGTACATCTTATGTACAAGACTTTTAGATGTTAAAACAATATGATTTTCGAAATATATAAGAAGTGTATACCTTTATCCATAGATGATCTCTCTTTACGTTGTAATAACAACAACAATAATAAATACAGCGAAATCTCACAAATAAAATCTGGGAAGAATAGTGAGTTCGTAGACCTTATATCCTAGGAAGGTAGAGGCTGTTATGCTGAACAACAATAGTCTTTTCATCTTGCTCTCTTCTTTATTCCTTTAGTTAATTATATGTGAGGAAACGTAATATTCCCTCCGTTAGTCTCATTTTATGTGATCATATTTGATTGGAAACATAGCGAAGCAAGAAATAAATATTTTCAAATTCATTTATGATTTAAAACAAGCCAGATATTTGTGTGTTATATTTTTCTAAATATGCCAAGAAATAACTATAGATTATCTTATCAAGCGTAAAATAAGAATGTTAAGATTAAGCTGTTTCTAAATATAAAAATGTGTTATATTTTTGGGACAGTGGCCTATGATAACATTCTTTCTTAAAAAAAAAAGGACCACCTTATGGTGGGCTAGTTGTTGCTATTGAGCCAAAGCCAATTGTTGCTACTTAGCGAAGGAGATTTAATTAAACCCATTTCAAGGTAGCTATTGGCCGGCTGGGACAAGGCGTGATGGAACTGTGGTGGGAGAAGGCTTCACCTATTTCATCTCACCTCGATTTGTTTTGCCACATTTCCTAGACCCTGCATATAACGAGAGCTAATTTCACCAAACTGTCTTTTATTAAAAGAGAATGTAAATAGAGGATCTTTACACAAATAGTCGATCGAATTTAGTGTTTACTTTTCTTAGCCGATATATACAGATTATGCAGTGATTATACATGGTTATAAATATATTGTACATAAATTATACATATGCTATATGTCCATCGGCTATATTTAATTTAAATAGTTGAGTGGGCGGCTATATGAGTTAATTCTTTTTACTGAATTCGCAATACCAAAAATCCAAGTGTGATTCTCAATGGGCTAATTTAAGATCAGCCAGGCCCATGAGTTTGGAACAGGATGATCGATGCATCTTATTTTTGCAGTGATTAGAGATTCTTTAAAATATTTTTGAAATAAAATCACAATACTCTAATAATGATATTTACGAAATAATTTTACCAATGGACATATTGTTATAGTAAAACTCTTGACGCAAGAAAATTCATTACCGCAAGGCATAGAGTGAGAGATCATGAGCGTCTATATCGTAAAATTAAATTTTAATAAAATAAAAAACATATATATCGTATAAGATTTTATCATTTGTATGGCATACGTATTTAGATATATTTATAATATTACCCATTTTTCTTCTCCTTTATTGTTTGATTGTCATCTTAGAAAGAAAGGAGTAATAAGAAGGAAAATACTTTGTGTCCAAGAAGGCGAGAACAACAACAATAAACTCCAGTGAAATATTATAAGTAGAGTATGAGGAAGATAGTCTATACATAAACCTAGTCAGGGGCAGAGCTAGAGCTTCGGACGCGAGTTCGGCCTAATCCAGTAGCTTTGGTCCAAACTCTGTATTTATCTTTAAAAATTCATTCAATATGCATGAATTATTAATTTAGAATCCAATAACTTAAAAAAAATAGAATTTCGAACTCATCAACTTTAAATCCTGGCTCCACTTGTGAACCTAGTCCTTACCTTTTTCAAAGTAGAGGTATTGTTTTCTGTTTTCGATAGAGCGGACGACTCGGCATTTGTGTCTAAAGAAAGGAAATAGTAATAATAATGAAGAAGTGAAAGAAGCAAGAAACTTGTAATAATTTAGTTGGCACCGACAGCTGAAGAAATAAAAAAAATGTGCACTTGAAATACAAAGGGTGGGGAATTTTGTGGCCCAGGAGACCATAGCATATGCCTTATTTTTATGCCATAAGTTTATAATGGAAGATATACTCCTCTCCTTATGATCTGTCGGTGAAGCCTCTCCAATTTTCATAATTTATTTTCAATTTCCTTCTTACCTTTTAACCTTCTCTTGCTTTTGATTTATTCCAGTTATTCACAATAATCTTTTTAAATAATTTTAGAAAGTAAAATAGAAAATATTGATTTTAATAATTCAAATAAGGAAAAAAAAGTTGAAATTTTGAAGATAGAGTACATTTACTCAAAGTTCGACCTAGGGTTTCAAAAATGCATTTTTTGTTGAAAACATTGGTCACTTTTGCTTCTTCTTTTTTTAGCTTCTTTGGTCAAGCTTCTTTTTGATTAAAAGCACCTTTTTTGGATCATATTTTTCTTAACGTTGAAATGTTTGGCTAAACTTTTAAAAGGAAAAAGTAATTTTGAATAAAAATAAAAATAATTTTTTTAGTGCAGGAAAAAGTAGCTTTTTTGAAACACAAACGACTTTTCATCAAAAATATTTTTTTAAAAAAATAATTGTTTTAAAAAAATATTTTTTTAAAAAAGCAAAATTTAGAAGTCTATAGCATTTACCATCGTCCACATAAATTGAGTCTTGATGCGATATGTAATTTAAGATGCCACCTGTCCGGATGTCAATTGTTGTTGTCATCGATAGTATTGTTGTTATTATCAAATAAGTTGATTTCACATTTGTTTGAAAAAATAAAAATTTTGCTTTCCTTATAAGAGACTAAAATACAACTGATATAACTAACTTTAGAATCTTAATTAATTGACTAAATAATAATTTCCTAAACCAAAATCATTGCTACCAATTTTAGCACTGTCATTTTCAACTATTTGTTGATTAAACAACGACAGCACTATTTCTCCAACGTGAGAAAAAAAAACACTTTGAACTCTCCCTACCATCTCCCCCCCCCCCCGGACAACCCAAACCCAACAAAGACACAAAAAAACAAGTTTTAAAAAAAATTATTTTTCTAATAATTAATTTCCTATGCATTTACTCCCACCGTTTCATGTGACTTTTAGATCTTTTTATTTTGGTTCAAAATAAATATTATTTTTACATAATCAAGAATAATTTAGTTTTGATTTTTCAAATTTATCTTTATTTACATATCTCGATGTGTAGGTTTACAATATGTAAATTTTACTTAATAGTAATCTAATCAAAGTATTATTTTTCTAGAAATTAATATTTTCTTAAAAAATATGTTAAAGATAGAAAATAACTTATTATAAGACCGGGGAGTACTTACTTATTTTTTTATTCAGTAATAATTTATTGCCCATACTGTAACAGCCAATATTTTTTTTTAAATCAGTTATGGCCCCTATTATTTATTAATCCCAAAACAGCTCAAATCACCAGGCAAAAGAGGACAAGAAAACATTCTGCCACTGCAGTCTTTTATGTACTTATCCATATAGTCTATGGATAACAAAAATTTTACTAAAAGAGAAGCGAATTTTATGTGTCATTTTGTGAATCCCAAGGTAAAACAATTAAGTTAATAAATGCTAAAAACAAGTCTTAAGAACAACATCAGCAATAACAAACTGATAATGCTAAAGTACTTAAACAAAAGAATATTCATAAACAATACTTACTTTAACAACCATCTTTAGTCTAAAGTGCCTAATTATGAATTTGAGCATTCAAGATTAGCATTTTATACTAATGCTTTAATAGGTGGCTGCATATCCTTTTCCAGCACTGTAAGGCAACTTCATCCCCAAACCCAAACTCCAACCCCAATGGTACTGTTGCCTCCATCTCAAATTATTTGTCGTATTTCTCTTTTACACTTCCCTTACGACAACATTAATTATGAGAAGTTTGAATATTTTACCCTTATTCATGTCTTAAGATATAATTTCTCTTTATTGAATATTTACTCTATTTATATATCATATTTATCTTCAAGAACAATTACTACTAAGAATAAAATGGGAAAAATAACTAATTTTGTCTTGAACTTCTAAAATAACTAATACTCCATCCATCTCAAATTATCTGTGGTGTTTCTCTTTTACACGCACCTTAAGAAACGTTAATTAGTAGGAGGGTTTGACCATTTTACCCTTATTTATGTCTTATGATATAGTCTCTCTTTGTTGAATATTTATTCTATTTATGCATTATCTTCATCTTCAATAACAATTATTATTAAATGTAAGATGAGAAAATATAATTTATTTGTCTTGAACTTCTAAAATGACAAATAATGTGAGACAACTATTTTTAGAAAGCACGACAAATAATTTGAGCTAGACGGAGAGAGTAATTTGAGAAAGCTATTTTAGAAATTACGACAAATAATTTGAAACGGATGAAGTATACATATTTTATTCTGTTTAATCTCCATCAAACTAGTCTTATTCTTTAACCTAGTTTCTACATTGTTAATACAAGAAAACATTTTCATATTTAAAGTAATAATAATAATAATAATAATAATAATAATAATAATAATAATAGTAAATGAGAAAGCACTTAAAAAAGTATTACTATAAAAGTCACTTATTTAAGAGCGATTGTTTTGTCTAGAGTATCAAATTATGAGTTTGAACTTTGAACAATCAAGATTAACACTTTTATGCTAAAGTTAGTTATTAGTGGTTGGCTGCATATCCTTTTCCAACACTGTACTGCAACACCCACCTACCCCCAAACCTTACCCAACCAATTAAATTTTCAAAAGAGCAAAAGTTAATTAATAAAAAAATTTATCTCAAAGCTGAAATTTGGAATATTTTATATTTTTACTTGGTACTAAATGGATTATTTTTCAGTTTATTCTCAATTACACTGTAGCCTTATTCTTTCACCTAAACTTCCTTCTTTTCCACATTCAGTCAACACATGAAAACATTCTTTCACTATTTACATTTTACACGATAAGTTATCGTGGATAAACTTGTCAGCTAGTGATTTTTACTTACTTTTAATGCATTTCTGGTGGTACTAATATATTTCCTTTTACACAACTTTACACAGGTTCAACAGCTAGCTTCAATCCAAAAAAGTGGAAGTAAAATCTTGAAGAAAGGAGAGGATATTTCACAGCTGGTAATTGTATTGAATGATATATACTTTCCTCTATAATGGTGCTTTGCTTTTTTTTAGCTTGAGTAGCCTTTGAGAGTATGCAAAGAATAACTTCTTTTCTAGCTCTTACATTCTGTTGCATTGGTTGTAAAAATAAAGGGCTTTGAAATAAGTTCTTGAATTCTTGAACTATGCAATAGAATTCTTGATTCTTGCTACTGAATGAGCACAGTGTGAGTTTCTTGATTTTTAAGGATCTTGTAACTTGCTGTTTTTAAGTGGCTTAAATGGCTCCAAGATTGAATTTTTTTGACTGGTGGGGTAAAGAAACACATAGGGGAACACCAGTGATAGTGAAAATGGAGAACCCCAATTTCTCCATTGTTGAAATTGATGGTCCTGATTCAGCATTTAAGCCAATAGAGAAGAGTAGAGGCAAGAATGCTAAACAAGTGACATGGGTTTTGCTTCTTAAAGCTAATCAAGCTGTTGGCTTTGTTGCTTGGTTTGCAACAATTTTATGGACTTTGTTTGGTACTATCAAGAATAGGCTTATTTTTAGAGAAGGGGTTTCTCTTGCAAGTGAGAAACTTGGCAAAAGTAACCTACTTTTCAGAATAATCAAAGTTTGTTTGGTGATTTCTTTGATTATGTTGGCCTTTGAGATTGTTGCTTACTTCAAAGGTTGGGATTATTTTCAGAATCCAAGTTTGTATATTCCACATACTTCTGATGTTTTGGGGTTGTTCCATATAACTTATGTTGGTTGGTTGGATTTTCGTGCTGATTATATCGCGCCTTTTGTTCAAAATCTTTCCACATTCTGTACTGTTTTATTCCTAATTCAGTCGTTAGATCGTTTGGTACTTTGTTTGGGTTGCTTATACATAAAGTGCATGAAGATTAAGCCAAGGATTGAAGGGGATCCGTTTAAATCGGATGATCTTGAGGGATCATACAACAGCTACCCTATGGTTCTTGTGCAGATTCCAATGTGTAATGAAAAAGAGGTACTGCACCTAATTCCTTTTTCTGCTTCCCTTTGGAATTGTGAATATTTTATCTTCTTGTTTTTGTTACTATAACTAGGCTCTGTGACTTCTATTTAAGTCTTAAACTTCTTGTTAGGAGAGAACGAGTCACTTCCAAACTTTGAATTAGTTGAAATAGGTAATATATGAGTAAATTAAGGTTAACTCGACTCCCTCTTTTGTGGTGTTTTTAATCCATTTTTTATATATGGTTTCCTTTTTAGTTGGTTTCCTTTTTAGCTTTCTGAATAGCACTTCATTGGTGGTTTCTTTCTACCTTTGTTTTTTCCATAGTAGTCGTATCTTTCTTACTTTTTGTGTTGTAGGTGAGGGATGTTCTATGTCGGGATTGCTTAATATGGCATAAGTTGTTTTGCAATACTATTGATACATTTAGTATCTTATTATCAAATAAGGGAATTGAGCATTTTGGGATCTTAATCTGTCCTTGGCATATAAGTAGCACTTAAGACTTTCATTAGTCGCATTCAAAACAGAAAATTTCTTGTTAGTTTCTGCTTTTCTTTTCCTTATGTATTATGCATTCAAAACTTTTTCTCTATTACTGGTGTTGTGCAGGTATATGAGTTGTCTATATCGGCAGTCTGTCAACTTGATTGGCCAAAAGACCGTTTGTTGATTCAAATTCTTGATGACTCTGACAATGAGTGCATCCAAGATTTAATAAAGTCAGAGGTCGCTAAATGGAACCAAAAGGGTATCAACATAATTTATAGGCACCGTTTGGTTAGAACTGGTTACAAAGCAGGGAACCTGAAGTCTGCGATGAGTTGTGACTATGTGAAGGATTATGAATTTGTTGCAATCTTTGATGCGGATTTCCAACCAACTCCAGATTTTCTTAAGCAGACAGTCCCACATTTCAAGGTGAAAACATGTTTCTTTTTGTTTTCTCTGTTGTGAGAGTTCGTTGATATTGCTGTTGACAATTAACACGTATGTTCTGATGTTTGTCACAGGATAACCCTGATCTAGGATTGGTTCAAACAAGATGGGCATTTGTTAACAAGGACGAAAACTTGTTGACTCGTCTCCAAAACATTAATCTGTGTTTTCATTTTGAGGTGGAACAGCAGGTGAATGGCGTATTCTTGAACTTCTTTGGTTTCAACGGAACTGCCGGTATCTGGAGAATAAAAGCCTTAGAAGAGTCAGGAGGTTGGCTTGAGAGGACAACCGTAGAGGATATGGATATTGCTGTTCGTGCACATCTCAATGGCTGGAAATTCATATATCTTAATGACGTGAGGGTAAGTATTGTCCGCTTTCACATTTTTGTTAAATGTGCTTATGGTCCCATCTATTGCTTACTCCGACTGGCATTTTGTTGCAAGGGGGTCTTATTTTGAGATTTTCTTTCCAAATAGAATCAGTTTGCGGTCAAGGAATAGTAGTTGTAATTTTTATTGTGTTGCAAATAGAAGCTGGATATTATCGACTTAAGATTCAATTGTCAAATAACACAACGATTTATGGCTGGTAGATTGGTTTTCTCTTTTGGTACCGTTTCTTTTTCAAACAGTTCTCATATTGATATCCAGATTAATGAAACTTTTGCCTGGTCTTATTCCCATTAAATTTTGATTTTTCTTAAACTTAAAACTATTATTTGTCGTTTTATCAATGTAATTACATTGTTCTTCATGTCAATATGAAAAAATAGGTACTTTGTGAAGTTCCTGAATCTTTTGAAGCATATAGGAAGCAACAACATCGGTGGCATTCTGGCCCTATGCAACTCTTCCGAGTGTGTCTTCCTGCTATTGTTACTTCCAAGGTATACTCCTCTCTTTAACTTCGCCAAACTTTCTGATATATAAACATTCCAATGAAGAAAATTTCCGATGCTAGAGAACCTAAATTACTAAATATTGGAATGAAAAGGATTCAAACGAAACAAAGTTTGTAAGAACTCATATAGCCGATCCTAACTAGCTTATTTTGGGGTAGTTTTCGTCGCTGGAAAAACTTTGACGAACTCTTCATTTTGTAACTTTTGTGCAGATATCAATATGGAAGAAAGCCAACTTAATACTTCTTTTCTTTTTGTTGAGAAAACTCATTCTTCCCTTCTATTCATTCACATTGTTTTGTGTAGTTCTTCCTTTAACCATGTTTATCCCGGAAGCGGAACTCCCTTTCTGGGTTGTTTGCTACATACCTATTCTTATGACACTTTTAAACATTCTTCCGGCACCAAAAGCCATTCCTTTCATCGCCCCTTACCTCCTTTTCGAAAACACTATGTCAGTCACAAAGTTCAATGCTATGGTATCCGGACTTTTCCAATTAGGAAGCTCATATGAGTGGGTTGTCACCAAAAAAGCAGGTAGGTCTTCTGAATCCGACCTACTGGCCGCTGCTGAAAAGGATTTAAAAGTGTCGGGAGCACCACAGATTAGCAGAGGGGCTTCTGAAAGTGAACTCTCTGTGCTAAACCGATTGAACAAACAGAAAGATGAAACTTCTACACCTGTTAAGAAGAGCAACAAAATATACAGAAAAGAGCTAGCTCTTGCTTTCTTACTCTTAACGGCGTCAGCTAGAAGCCTTTTATCGGCTCACGGACTCCACTTTTACTTCCTTCTTTTCCAAGGAGTGACGTTCCTTCTTGTTGGTCTCGATCTTATTGGCGAACAGATTAGCTAATATTGCTCAACAGAGGAGAAACAGCCACCTACTTATCGTGTTCAAGAACTTATACACTTCGTCTCGTCTGAACTTTGTACCAGCAGAACAACAGAGACCAGGGAATAACTCGGGTATTTCCACTTATTGACTTCTGCTATATGAAGTGAAGCCAATTAGGATTTTGTACGCGAGATGATTATGCCATTGCCTGTGTGAGTTCCCTAATGTTGTTAGATAGAGTAATTGTTGTCAGTCTTTTACAGAGAAGTCAATTGTTTGTCAATAATACTATAGGTAGAAGCAATCTTATTTTTTTTACCTCCATTTATTTCTGAATTGGTATTTTTCAACCAGTAAGTGTGCTGTTTATGGCATTGCACATTCATCATATTGTGTATATAAGGATCTAAATGGCTAAATAAGGCCTAGTCAATACTTGCATTTCAAATTCTTGGAATTTTCTATTGTAATGAATGAGACAACCTACCTTCCATGAACATTTACTTTTATTGGCTTTTATAGTATAGATTGATTTGATTTCTTTATTTTACCTTGTTACCCTGGTCTAGTGTAAATTTTTACCTGCATCTTATCTTTAGATGACTTAGAAAGTAACTAATCTTGTATGCCTTTGAAAAGGGCAGCTCAGTGCACGAAACATTTCACGTTTACGCAGGGTTCGAGGAAGAGTCGTACCCTAAGAGGGTGTGATGTAGGCAGCCTATCCTGATACAAGTACCAGTGGCTACCACTGATTCCATGGCTCAAACTTGTCACGGAGACAACTTTACCGTTGTTTCAAGGCTCCCTTTCCTTGTAGGCCTTTATGATAAATATTTATGGCGGAACACAATGTTATAATCGTGTCCCCATGCGATCAAGTCGGAACCCCATATCCTTTTCTACTTGTCACATTAGCGAGCACTTTATGGCGTTTTTCACCATATACATGCTACCTCCCATCAGCGGATGCCAGGTAACTCTATTCATTAAGGTTTAGAGATAGGGGAATAAATCACCTAGCTTTTCTTGTCTCTTACTGGAATTTGAAGTCTTCACTCATTCTTTTGACCGCCCGGCTATGTTGCTCAGACTCTCCGAAAATGTTGTCGGATGCGTGTCGGATCCTACAAATGCAGTGTACTTTTGGAGGATCTGACACAAGTCCGGTAACATTTTGAAGAGTCCGTGCAATATAGCCGCTTGGTACACACTAGGGTGCCCAATTTTTGGCCCTTTTATTAAGACCATAGAATGATACTGCAAATAATGAGCTTCACCTCTCCTGGTGAGGGGAAAGGAGAGTGAGTTGAAGAGGGCCTCTTTTATGTTTGGTAAGGTTCAATTTTGTATAAAAGAAGTGTCGGCAATGCTAAAGGAGATAGACCACAAGAATGTTGAGTGGAAATTAGGGTCAGCTAAGGACTTAAATTTTCATGTATTTATTCCCTTTATACTTGACATGGCATTGTTTGCATAAGGGACCACAAATCTTTTTTTGGGCAATTTGCTGATATTGTGTTTTTTGAGTAAAGACACCATGAGTTTTTGTGTTGTATTGTTTTCTGTTGGGACAATGGGACATGTCTCTTCTTTCATTGACCATCCTTTTATGGTCCATGCCATTAAAATTTTGTCTTTGCAACTAGGAATGATTTTTTTCTGATTTGACAAGCTACCAAGTGATGACTCCCTTTGACATATGTCACATTAATTTGATTTTGATATTCTCCAGCTAGGCAGTGTGATTATTAATTTCCTTTTCACCTATTTGTCGATTTGTACTCACTTTACTTTCTACAACATGTTTTTGATAACCGAGAAAGCTGCTTCTCTTTAACTTCAAAACGCGGTAAATAATGAGTCTGTCTATCCTCTTTTTACTTAAATACCATATTTGGTTCACCCATCGAGGATGGAGCTTGTGAAGGTGCACATTTTTGTGGTCGAAGTTATCAGGTGGTTAATTTCTAAACAAATAACTATTCCTTAACTTATTTTAAGAATCTTTTTCGGTGGTTGTGGATGTGAATGATAACCACTATATGATTATTTTGGTAGGATAAAGGAAGGCTATATATGCATTTAATGAACCAATAATTTATAAAAAGAGGAGCATCTCTCAACTTCAAAAGTTAATAATGTAGTATCACCGTCACGAATTGTGGTGGCATTGATAGAATTCTTTTATTTTCAATCAGAAGTTTCGATTTCGAGCCTTTAAAATAAAAAAAATCTTTTAATGTGTCTTTCGGGATGCGAAGCATGAATCGAGTTAGTCGGGATCCTACGTGGGTGGAAAACAAAAAAAATATAGCATCCTTTATGTTGAGGTTTGTATTTTCCCTGCTTTTACTTTGCCCAAGCTTCTATCTAGCAGTGCCAAAGTACCAAGCTATTAAATTTGTAGAATAGTTCCATTAATAGCCTGTTTGGCCAAGCTTCTTTTTGGCTGAAAGTACTTCTTTTTTTTTTTTTTGCCAAAAGTACTTTTGGCCAAATATTGAGGTGTTTGGCCAAGTTTTTGGAAGGAAAAAAAGTGCTTTTGAGAAAAAGCAGAAGCAGTTTTGGAAAAGTAGAAAAAAATAGTTTCTCTCCAAAAGCACTTTTTTGAGAAGCACTTTTGAGAAAAATACACTTAGAAGCATTTTTTTAAAATTTGGCCAAACATTAATTGCTGCTCAGAAGTGCTTTTCAAACTAATTAGCCAAATACAAACGGCTTCTCACCAAAAGTACTTTTGAAAAAAAACACTTCTCAAAATAAGCTGATTGTTGCAGCTTGGCTAAACGGGCTATAAATGTGTTTACTGTTTCTGTTTGTCCTTAATTTCTATCAAAAGGAAAGAACAAATCAATTTCATATAAGAGCTAGCTTTAAAAAACACAACTGTGATAGCTAATTGAGTTGCTATTTTTGAGCCTCTTTTTTCTATTAACCTCGAGGGTGCTTAAGGGAAATAGTTCTGCATAGAGATTAATACGAACAAAAGCAAGAAAGTTATGAACTTTCTATTAATTAAGGATTTAAGCTATATGTGCTCGATATAATATAACTTGTGATAGTAGAAAAGTTATAATTTTTACTAGGAGAGACATAAATGCTCCGGTCAGGAATTATGAGAGGTTGTCTATGGCAGGTCTGCGGAAGGGAAGGGGTAAGCCTAAGAAGTATTGGGGAGAGGTAATTAGACAGGAGATATCATTGCTTCAGCTTACCGAGGATATGGCCCACGATAAGAAGATGTGGAGGTCAAGAATTAGGGTTGTAGGTTAACAGATACTAGCGTGTTCCTCCTAGGGTAACTGTAGTACTAGGACTATTTTTGTATTTTATTATTCATGGTTCTTTATTATTACATGTTGTGTCATTTGCGTCTGTTACCATATTACATTGTTGTTACTATTGTTTGCTACTTGGTTGCTTTATCTCCATTGTTTCTTGAGCCTAGGCTCTATTGAAAATAATATTTCTATCTCTATAAGGTAGGGGGTACGGTCTACGTACACACTATCCTCCCCAGACCCTATTTATGGGATTACACTGTTGTTGTTATAATTTTTACTTGATTATCAATACCATTCATCATAAAAATTTATCTATAATTAACTTATAATTGACCTGGTTGTGTAGAATGAGTTTAAGTTATGTACGCTAATATATATGTTTTATACACCATCAAGTTAATTTGACTTACGACAACAAACAACTCTTCATATTATCAAATATGGTAACCTAAAATATAGATTAATAACTTGTTATTATTATTTAAATTACATTGATAGTGTAAAATGTAAATATTATATATATATATATATATATATATATATATGTTTAATTTTTAATAAAATCACCAGGACAAATTTTTTAGCTAGTTCATGATAAATTAAGGGTTAAGAATAGGGATGCTCATAATTTGATAAATACTGAATTACTATTTTGAAACAGAAAAGTTTAGTATTCGTATTTGATATTTTGGTATTTAGTAGTATAAATTTTTAAAAAATTTGGTATTTGATATTCGTATTCGGTATTTGAGAAAAAATGAAATACCGATATCATACGAAAAATATACGAAGTTACACAATGCACGTTTTACTTATAGTATATCATATATGCTCTTTATTGCACATGTAGAAGATGTTACATGAGACCATAAATGAGATTTGTGTTTGTGAAGTGCTTGAGAAAATGCTCAAGAGAATATATATATAGTGCAGCTTGGTCTTTGGACAACTATTTTCTTTGGCATTCATGGATGGAGGAATAAGGTAGGCAGATTCTGAGTCTTACTCTCCAGGTTGTCAAGCAGGTTAACGTAATGCTTCTACGATATCAAGGTGTTTTCTTACTCGTGCATTGTTGCTCGTTAGTTTTGTTCTTGTTGTATCCTTTAAATTTATCAAGACATGTTTAATGATCAAAGTTATTCTTTTATATACCTCGTTTCTCTCTATTATTTGCTGGTTTTGGATAAAGATTTTGTTAGCAGTCACTTGAGCTTATAACATTTTTATTTTTATATTTACGAGTACTTTAGCCAAGAATATTAGAGTCTATGGCTCTGTGTACTAATTAATATTTTGAGCCGAATAAACCAAAGTTATTGGATCGAGTAAATCAAAACCAAAAGAAAAAGACCGCACTGTACCAAATTTAATTAGCTATGGTATTAGTTTAACATTCTGAACCGAAATATCTAACCACCGACAAATCACCCTAGTTAAGAAGGCCAAGGACAAAGGTTAAAATTGAAAATAACAAGTTAATTCAAGTTTATACACTTTCCAACCAAACACATTTGGATTAATCGTATATCTCATTTTTACCAACGAACGAAACAAACATTACTATTAAAGAATCCTGAGATAATTAATCTCAATATTACAATTCTTATGTTGTAATCCCGGTTCTTTGTTTTAATATGGTGAGCCATATTATGATAGTGGTGAACAACAAAAATAATGAGGATAGGACTTGATAGCTATTTACCAAGAAATTAATTTTTTGGTAACTAATTTTTATTAATTGCCAAGAGCAATCTTTACACAAAGCTCAATAAGTTATCTAAAATTATTGATTGACCATTTCAAACAACTCATTTGAAGGTCTAAATCCATAAGATTTAGTCGGGCCATATTGCAAATAGCAAATACTTAACTTGGAAGACTATTTATTAAGCCCCTGTTTGTCCATAAAAAAAATTCCTTTTTTTTTTAAAATGTGTTTGTCCATGAAATTTTTGCAAGTTTTTAGAAATTTTGACGAAAATTAATTTTCAGAAAAACTTTTTCCCAGTCATAAAACTGTAACATTTTTTCAAGTGAAATATATATATATTCAAACATAATTTCAAATTCAAATACCATTTTTTAACTTAACTCCAAATACTACCTTTTTTCAAAAATTATAATTTTTATGTCCAACCGCCTACTAAGTTGTGCAAAACAATTCAACCCCTTTTCTTTGTAACCTTCCAACTAACCAAAATATGTTTGAAAAATATTTCTTGGGGAAGATGGTTGATGATAAAAAAGAAAATGAATCAAAGAACATAATCACATTTCAAAGAAGTAGGAGACTAATGTTGAATGTGTAATTTCAACAAATCAGTTGTGAAATTTGCTAGCTACACCAATAAAATATTCTATGAAACTGGAGATACACAATGATCTTGTCTAAATTACAGCTAAAATGTTAACAAAAAACTAACAAGTAATAACTGTATGATGTGGTCCAAAGTTATTCACCATTCCAATCTGGGTAACTTGGGTGTTGACAACTACTTTCCAACCAGGGGTTTGGCCGAGCTAGCCTTCAGTACGAATTTGGCCAAAACCCAATAACTTCGGTTCAAACTCTGTATTTGTTTTAAAAAATCATTGAATACGTAAAAATCACTAACATAGAACTCAGTAACTTAAATAAATTAGAATCTCAAATTCATAGGCGTAGCTCCGCCTTCGCTTCCAACTTGGAGAAGAGGTGCTAAGTTGTATATAGGCCCAAAAGCCCACCTCATTGCAGCTCTTATCCTGTTTGCTTTTCGATCCATTTTGCTTAGTCCATTGAGGCCCAAACCGAAACTTTTGTCTGGTAAAGTAAACTTTAAAAGAGTACATCAGCTAGCAAAAAAATTGTAAAAATAGTATGGTCTAGCTAGTTTTCAGACTTTTAATTAAAAAAATAGCCAGTATTTACAAAGTCATTAAAAATAGTCACTATTTTGTTGAAACACGGAAATTTTCAGCATAATATGCTGGATTATGAAGTTCCTGCGTATAAACTTCCAGCATAATATGCTGGATTATGGAGCTTATGCGTATAAACTTCTAGCATATTATGTTGGAACTCCGGCATATTATGAAATTCCAGCACATTATGCTGGAATCTCATATGTAAAAAATTCGAACTCTAAAATATTATGCTGGAATTTTTCCCTTTTTTAAGTGTGTTTTTGTTCAGATTTTATCTTTACATGAAAAAGTAGCTAAATTTCGATTACTTTTGAAACTGTGACTATTTTTCAATTATCAGTTGTAAATCTGCCTATTTATGTTTGTTTTTTCCTAAAAAATTAAACAAACAAAATAAAGGAAATAAAATTAATTCATAACGTCTCCCAAAATCCACAAATTGATAACATCTCCGGAATTTTTGCAGCAGCTCAGGACTGCTAATTTGCCCTTCAATTCTATCATATGATAGTTACATTCCCTTGGATGTAAAAAATTAGGAAGTGCGATAATTCTGATAGTTTCATCTTTGACATCAAACGCTACTCTTTTCAATCCGCCTGGAAGCAACTTGAGAGTAAAGATAGGAAAATCATGTTAGATCATACATACTTTAAGCATTTCCAACTTAAACCTTCTTAAAGCGCCGGTTCCCAAGTGGAGCACTATAATGATATAAAGTGAAAGTTAAAACTTACAGTACATTAAATGGAAGTTGCTGCCTCTTCGTCTTTTGTTCTTGAACCGAAGGACTATCAGAAATAGTCTTTCTACTTTCATAAGGTAAGGATTGTATTGATAAAAGAATAGACTTAATACGTGGCCTACTTAATAGTTAACATGCGGAAAGTATGACCTAGTTTGCTCCATGTCAAACTGGAAGGCCAACTAAGAAAGTATATCCCGAGTTGTTTGAATCGGAATCAGGTGGTATTATTCCAAAGGCAACCATCATGAGTCTCCGGGAAAGTGATCGAGTGTCCGGAAAGTCTTTAGTCCCCGGACAACAGACCAACAGTTATGCAATTAACTCAGCAATTACAAAATTTCAGCATTGGCCAAGTAGTAACTCGGGGCTTTTACTCGGTTTTCAACCATTTTTTAAGTATTGGGGATTCCTTCATACTCACTATGCCTAATATTTCTTCCATAACCAGCGAATATCTTACTAGCTACCTTGGTTACCCTAAAAATGGATAACAATTAAATTTATACGTGATTTTAAGGATATGCGGATTAATTGAATACAAATGATTAATGACATTAGATTAAACAGATAAAGAACTTAATAAATTACCAAACCAATAATGAGAGTGATCTCGAACTCAGTAATGGCTTAACCAAGTGTCTGTCTTCGATCCCGGGCTCACACTAATAAAGAACTAATGAACAAAAGTAAGAACTTTGAATAACAGAGAAAATAAGGGTATATTGCCTTGATATACGTGTTACAATGCCCCCATGAATAATAAGTTTTTTCCTTTATATATTAGGGAAATTTTACCCTAAGTACAATTCTAAGAAAGGTAAAAATTCCCAGTTTCATTAATCATTAATTTTCTGCCGATACGTGACGAGATTCATGTTGTGATATTCGGTTGGGCACGAATATTACGGCTCTCCGTTAGTCGTGTGCAGCCATTCGATAATGTTCTCTGAAGTCTCGAGGCTCGAACCGGATCCAGAGGATGTGATTCTGATGCCCCCGAGGGCAGGTGCCTTGCTCGAACCCCAATACGAGAGCTCCCCGCCCAGATTCTGATTCCTTATGATCATGTTCCTGCTCTGTTTGTCTTACCGGGAAACCGAGATGTTCAACGGGCTCGATGTTATCTGTATACAGATAGCCCCCTCATTTCTTAGAGAGGAGGTTTACCGAAACGATGAGAAACGATAGATGCTTTTCAATTCCTTCTTTAATGCACCGTAACAGAAATAACAAAGAAGCCGAAATGTCCCGTCAGTCGCGTCGTTCTGATTTCGAACACGTGTCAGCCATTGGTAGGTCATCTCTGAACGCGAAGCGTCGCGAAATCTCTATAAAAGCCCTCATTCTTTGTTTATTTTTCACTGTTTGACCAAGCTTCCACCTTCAATTCTCAAAGTTGTTACTAACCTTCTTCACACTTTCATATTTGTACCTTTGTTCTTCAAGATTCCTCAGTAATTTTCAGGTTTTTACCTAGTCTTTACCAAATCAGCATACTTGACCCTTCGTTTTTCAAAACCTTTTCTTAGACCTTTCAAGTTTTTTCAGATTACAATGGCTAAAACATCCATATCTATTCCTCAGCAAATCGCTTCTTCTTCTTTCTAACTGCCTGCTGAAATTGAGGTGGTCACTCCCAATATAGTCATCCTCGAGACGTCTGCTCCTAGCGTGGCTACCAATGAACCGTCTCCCGAGCCTCCCTTAAAAATGTTCATCCCCGGGGTTTGCTCGGTTGCAAATGACTTTAAGGTCGAAAAGCCCTTGTCGGTGCAGGGCCGAGGTGAAGGAGCATCAAGGTATATATGCTCGATTACCGAAGACGTTCTTTCCGTGGTCCGAGAGGACTGCAACTGGGTCAGTAAGGACGTAGTAGTCCCCGGGCCTGATGATGCCATCACTAACCATGTGGAGGGGTATCTAAGTGTTTACACTTATCCCTTCACATTGGGCCAGGTGGACCCGGTTATCCTGGACTTCTGCAAGACGTACAAAGTATGCCTCGGTCATATCCATACGTTGCTTTGTAGGATCATGATCCTCCTTCATTATTTCATAAACAAGACCGAATCTCGTCGGTTCACCATCGATCACCTACTCTGCCCATACAATCCATGAATCTTTCGAGGGGGACTGATAAAACTTACACGCCGAGCTAGAAAATCCCCGTTCTTGAGTATCGATGAGGACCGGGGCTGGCAAGGAGGCTTTTTTCGAGTGAAGATCGAAGACTTGATCCCCCCCCCCCGCGCGAGTTCATGCCGTTACCTGAGAGGTGGAATGCATCTTGTAAGTACATCTTTCCTTTAAACGTTAATTTTATATTTATCTCCATTTTACTCACTAGTACTAGTGGTGGTGCAGCCATTGCTCGAGTCCCAAACGCGAAGGAGTGGATCGAGGACATTTGTTCGGAGATGCCTTATTCCAAGCGCACATGGCGCAAACTTTTGAAGGGCTGATGGGAAGCCCGTTCTCATGGTAAGATCTCCCTCCCGAATAAGTAACATTAGGCTCCTTTTTTGCATCCTATTCTTATTTCCCTTCTTTTCTTTTTGTAGGTTTGCCTAAGACCACTAAACTTTGGCCTTTAGAAGGGAACGAGGACATGCCCCCTTCCATTGATCCCTCCGCTTTGGGGCAGAGGGGGAAAAGAATAAGAAGAAAAGGAAGGCTTCGGGCTCCCCGAGCTCTGCAATGAAGCCAAAAAAGAGAATGGCTCGCATGCCAAAGATATGCTTCGTCTCCTACGCACCGGGCTCAGTTTCACTTCTTCGGCTCAGGGATGAGCCCAAAAAAGGTGATATTTTGTGGCCCATGAGCGAACCTCCCCCGAGAGTAGGTAGTAGCCGAGGGGGAGACACTGGAACCTGATCTCCCTCAGGTTCGGGGGACCGATGTGGAAACGAGGGCTAAGACCCCTCGGGACGCCGGCTCCGCTCCGCCTGGTATAATAAGTATTTTAGGGTCTCCCTCATACACTGAGTCCATGCTCGAGGAGGCCCTAGCGATGAACGAGAGATGTAACGAAGGGGCTCACGGTGCGGACGATCCCCTTCATTCCTTTTTTGACGGTATGGATTCGGCTATTTTGGAAGACTTTTCTGGGTTGGGCGACCTGGAGGTGCCGAGAAAGGATCCTTCTTCAGAATTCAGCGGTCTGAATTCGAGCCCAATGTTAATCAACCAGTTCCTCGCCCCGAGTATTGATCCTGGCCACGAGAGGTCAATAATCATCACCATCCCAAAAGATGCCCGAGTTCTTTCTGCTCCCGTGAGAGTGGCGAGCTACCTCCGATTCTTGGTGACCAAGGAGGATCGGGCAAAGATGAATGAGGTGGACATGTCGTGCTATTTCAATGAGGCACAGTAGACATTGAATCGGGTAAGGCATCATTATGACCCTTCAAACGTTTGCTAAGGTTTTTATACTTCTCATATTTTTGCATATTTTATAAGCCTCTGTACTTCATCATGAGAGGTTCCTTCACTACTGGGTCAAGTTCAACCAGCTCGAGCTCGAGGTTAAGGAGCTTGACCAGAAAAGAGATATGTACAAGCTTCTCAGTGAGCAGCACGAAGGGGCTATCAAGGATCTTCAAGCCGACCTAGACGGGGCTCAGAAAGAGGCTTCGACCCTGAGGCGAGAACATGCGTATTTGGCCAAAAAGGAAAAGGTTTTTGAAGTTAGTAATGAGGAATTATCCATGGGGACTAACTACCAAACCTCGCAGGCTCCATAGAAGATCGACTGGATCGACCAACTCCGAGCTGAAATGAATGAGGTCCAGGCCATGGCCACCGTTGGAAGAGAAAAATGGATCGGTTGGACTCAGATAAGGAAATTGACCAGGCACAACTGGCATCGGTAGAGGTTCAACTTTCGGTGGCAAACGAGAAAGTCGACAAGCGGTCCCAGCTGAACGATGAACTCCAAGCGCAATTGAGCTCGACTCTGGTAGAGTGGGATGCCCTCGGTAGTAAACGTGGAGCTATAAAGGCTCATATGAGAAAAACCTCCATTGATGATGAAGAGATGGTGGCCCGGTATAGGGCCGATGTCAAAGTAGTCGAGGCCCGTGTGAAAACCACTATCGAGTATGTGAGGTGGTTATCTCGAAGGGAGACCCTCGAAGATATCCATGCCCGAGGATTCGACCTATTTGCTGATATCGAGGAGGCAAAAGACTTGAGGTCATGGCCAAGAAGCTAGATGATCCCGAAGGTGAAGAGGGCTCCGAGGGCTTTGAAGAACCCGAAGGCCTCGAAGGTGCTGGTGATGGGTTGTGTTCCAGTGAAGATCAGGCGTAGATGCCTTAGATTTATTTTGTTTTTGTTTTTTTTATCCTGTACATATATTTCGTTGAGGCCATTTTTGTTGGGCCTTTGTAAATATATTCTAGAATATATAAAATTTTCCTTTTTCGGCAAGTTTAACTATTTTAGCATTTTTTATGACTTCTAACTTTGCAAACGTTTCTAGTGCAAGCATAGGGTATAATGTAGCAACAAGTCATTTGTTTTTCGAGGTTTTGAAAACTCGAAGTGACTTGGAATATCTGGGAATTTTGCAAAAATTCTTAAGTATTCTTAGACTATGCCTTTTAGCAGGTTTCAAATTTTATTTGAAAGCCTTATGTTTTGATAACATGCTTCGGACATCTCTGAGCTGTTTTTAGGGTGGCCGTAGACTTTTAAGTTTAGGCACTGCTTAATTGGCTTTTTGTCACTTGGTTTTGACAACCCGAGATGTTTTAGTTTGTCTCAGACGACAGTCCCCGAGTGGGAGTAGCCCTTTGGGCTCGGATAGGGGCGGCCCTTGGGATCGATAGTGTCTGGGTAGGAATAGACCTTAGTATCGATACTTTTAAGGAGCAAAAATGTGTATCAGCAAGGTAGAAACTTTCTTTTATTTTTGTGCATAACATATAAGATTGTAAGCATGTATAAGCTCGTATTATGGCTGAGGTGGTATATGTGGGCACGGTTAATTTGACCATTTGGACCTTACAATAAATCTTAACCACTTAGCCGAGGCTATTCAATCACAGAGTTTCCTCCCTTGCTAAAAATCTTAACCTGAGGGTGATGGCCCAGTATTCGAGATTGATCTTCGAGAGGGATCGATTATTGTTGATGTGACCATCGACTCGGATTAAAACCGTTCTTCGAATCTAAGTTAGCACGATCCAATACTGACTCATTAAAAACCTTGCTTGAAAACCCATTTAGGACAAAACTGATTCAAGGAAAAAAGAGTGCAACACGTGCTTTCAGACCTAACAGCTACATCCTCCTTTGGTTGTTGCCTGCAACTATTAGTCCAATTTGCAATATATATATATAAAATGAATGAAGGCGTACCTTAGCAGTAGTATCTTTTTAAGTGGGTCATGTTCCAATTGTTCAATAGTTGTGCACCTTTCCCTGCTTCGAGTTTGTACGAACCTTTATCAATAATCCCGATGACTCAATATGGACCTTTTTAATTCGGTCTCAGCTTCCATTCGTTCGGGTTTTGAATTTTAGTATTACTTTCATTAGCACCAAGTCCCCGATGTTGAGGTGTTGAAGGTCGGCTCTTTGGTTGTAATATCTTTCTATCTACTATTTCTGGGCGGCCAACCATACTAGGGCGGCTTCGTGCCTCCCATCCAATAATTCAAGGCTCGTGATCATGGCCTCACCGTTTGATTATTAGGTCACATATCGGAACTTTAGTCTTAGTTCTCCCACATCGATCAGTATTAGTGCTTCGAAACCATAGACCAACAAAAATGGAGTGGCCCCGGTACTAGATTTTTAGGTCGTATAATACATCCACAAGACTTCGGGCAAAATTTCTTTCCATTTCCCTTTGGCATCGATCAATATTTTCTTAAGGTTTTGGAGTATGGTCATGTTTGTAGACTCCACCTGTCCATTCCTACTAGGATGATAGGGCGTTGACAAGATCCGTTTGATCTTATGGTCCTCAAAATTTTTTATTACCTTGCTGCCGATGAACTGCTTCCCGTTATCACACGTGATCTCGGCCGGTATCCCGAACCAACATATTATGTGGTCCTAAATAAAATCGATAACTTCTTTTTCCTGAACTTTCTTGAACGCCTGAGCTTCAACCCATTTAAAAAAATAGTCAGTCATAAATAGTATAAATTAAGCCTTACCGGGTGTCCATGGTAGGGGACCGACAATGTCCATTCCCTATTTCATAAATGGCCAAGGCGACAAGACCGAGTGTAGTAGCTCTACGGGATAATGGATCATTGGTTCATGTCCCTAACATCCATCACATCTTCGTACAAAGTTCCTTGCATCTTTCTCCATGTCGATCCAGTAATAGTCATCCCTGATTATTTTCCGAATCAAAGACTCTGCCCCTAAATGGTTTCCGAAGGTGCCTTCGTGAACTTCTCTCAAAATGTATTCGGTGTCTCCTGGCCCCAAGCACACGGCGAGTGGGTCGTCGAATGTCCTCCTGTACAAAGTGCCTTTTGACATGCTAAAACTGGGCGCCTTCGTGCGCAAAGCCCTTGATTCTTTAGGATCCGATGGCAACTTACCGGTCTTAAAGTAATCTATATACTTATTTCTTCAGTCCCAAGTCAAACTTGTTGAGTTTATTTCAGCATGGCCTTCCTCCACTACCGATTTCTTGAGTTGAACAACCGTTCCTGAGCTGAATTCATCGTCATCAACCGATGACCCCAAGTTAGCCAGAGCATCGGTTTCACTATTTTGATCCATGGGTATGTGCTGTAGGGTCCATTCCTTGAATCGATGTAGCATTACCTACAATTTGTCCAAGTATCTCTATGTTCGTTCTTCTTTTGCTTCGAATGTCCCCTTGACTCGATTTACCATAAGGAGGGAGTCACACTTAGCTTCGAACACTTCAGCCCTCAGGCTGTTAGCTAGTTCGAGACCTGTAATCATGGCCTCATACTCGGCCTCATTGTTAGTCAATTTTACAGTTCTAATGAACTGCCTAACTACATAACCCGTAGGCGGCTTTAGTACGATGTCGAGTCCAGGCCCTTTTGCGTTCGGCGCACCATCTGTAAAGAGCGTCCAAATTCCCGAGGAAGTCCTTGAGTTTATCAAAAATTCCTTTTCGACTTTGGGTATTAAGGCCCACGTAAAGTCGCCTATGAAATCTGCCAAAATTTGAGATTTGATGGCGGTCTGGGAGCGATATTTGATATTGTACCCTCTAATTTTTATGGTCCATTTGGCCAATCGGCTCGAGAGCTCGGGTTTTTGCATTATGTTTTTTGATGTGTAAGAAATTACAACGCATATGGGGTGGCATTGAAAGTATGGCTTCAACTTTCTGGAGGTTCTAAGGTACCTCATTTTGGCC